>NW_027327102.1:0-600000 GCF_047675955.1 Chlorocebus sabaeus | reverse complement strand
CTGTGTTCTGTTAATTCATCTCACAGGGTTACATCTTTCCCTTCAAGAAGCCTTTCGCTAAGGCTGTTCTTGTGGAATTGGCAAAGGGATATTTGGAAGCCCATAGAGGGCTATGGTGAAAAAGAAAATATCTTCCGTTCAAAACTGGAAAGGAGCTTTCTGAGAAACTGCTCTGTGTTCTGTGAATTCATCTCACAGAGTTACATCTTTCCCTTCAAGAAGCCTTTCGCTAAGGCTGTTCTTGTGGAATTGGCAAAGGGATATTTGGAAGCCCATAGAGGGCTATGGTGAAAAAGGAAATATCTTCCGTTCAAAACTGGAAAGAAGCTTTCTGAGAAACTGCTCTGTGTTCTGTTAATTCATCTCACAGAGTTACATCTTTCCCTTCAAGAAGTGTTTCGCTAAGGCTGTTCTTGGGGAATTGGCAAAGGGATATTTGGAAGCCTATAGAGGGCTATGGTGAAAAAGGAAATATCTTCCGTTCAAAACTGGAAAGAAGCTTTCTGAGAAACTGCTCTGTGTTCTGTGAATTCATCTCACAGAGTTACATCTTTCCCTTCAAGAAGCCTTTCGCTAAGGCTGTTCTTGTAGAATTGGCAAAGGGATATTTGGAAGCCCATAGAGGGCTATGCTGAAAAAGTAAATATCTTCCGTTCCAAACTGGAAAGAAGCTTTCTGAGAAACTGCTCTGTGTTCTGCTAATTCATCTCACAGAGTTACATCTTTCCCTTCAAGAAGCCTTTCGCTAAGGCTGTTCTTGTGGAATTGGCAAAGGGATATTTGGAAGCCCATAGAGGGCTATGGTGAAAAAGGAAATATCTTCCGTTCAAAACTGGAAAGAAGCTTTCTGAGAAACTGCTCTGTGTTCTGTTAATTCATCTCAAAGAGTTACATCTTTCCATTCAAGAAGCCTTTCGCTAAGGTTCTTCTGGTGGAATTGGCAAAGGGATATTTGGAAGCCCATAGAGGGCTCTGGTGAAAAAGGAAATATCTTTCCTTCAAAACTGGAAAGAAGCTTTCTGAGAAACTGCTCTATGTTCTGTTATTTCATCTCACAGAGTTACATCTTTCCCTTCAAGAAGCCTTTCTCTAAGGCTGTTCTTGTGGAATTGGCAAAGGGATATTTGGAAGCCCATAGAGGGCTATGGTGAAAAAGGAAATATCTTCCGTTCAAAACTGGAAAGAAGCTTTCTGAGAAACTGCTCTGTGTTCTGTTAATTTATCTCACATAGTTACTTCTTTCCCTTCAAGAAGCCTTTCGCTAAGGCTATTCTTGTGGAATTGGCAAAGGGATATTTGGAAGCCCATAGAGGGCTATGGTGAAAAAGGAAATATCTTCCGTTCAAAACTGGAAAGAAGCTTTCTGAGAAACTGCTCTGTGTTCTGTTAATTCATCTCACAGAGTTACATCTTTCCCTTCAAGAAGTGTTTCGCTAAGGCTGTTCTTGGGGAATTGGCAAAGGGATATTTGGAAGCCCATAGAGGGCTATGGTGAAAAAGGAAATATCTTCCGTTCAAAACTGGAAAGAAGCTTTCTGAGAAACTGCTCTGTGTTCTGTGAATTCATCTCACAGAGTTACATCTTTCCCTTCAAGAAGCCTTTCGCTAAGGCTCTTCTGGTGGAATTGGCAAAGGGATATTTGGAAGCCCATAGAGTGCTATGGTGAAAAAGTAAATATCTTCCGTTCCAAACTGGAAAGAAGCTTTCTGAGAAACTGCTCTGTGTTCTGTTAATTCATCTCACAGAGTTACATCTTTCCCTTCAAGAACCCTTTCGCTAAGGCTGTTCTTGTGGAATTGGCAAAGGGATATTTGGAAGCCCATAGAGGGCTATGGTGAAAAAGGAAATATCTTCCGTTCAAAACTGGAAAGAAGCTTTCTGAGAACCTGCTCTGTGTTCTGTTAATTCATCTCACAGAGTTACATCTTTCCCTTCAAGAAGCCTTTCGCTAAGGCTGTTCTTGTGGAATTGGCAAAGGGATATTTGGAAGCCCATAGAGGGCTATGGTGAAAAAGGAAATATCTTCCGTTCAAAACTGGAAAGAAGCTTTCTGAGAAACTGCTCTGTGTTCTGTTAATTCATCTCACAGAGTTACATCTTTCCCTTCAAGAAGCCTTTCGCTAAGGCTGTTCTTGTGGAATTGGCAAAGGGATATTTGGAAGCCCATAGAGGGCTATGGTGAAAAAGGAAATATCTTCCGTTCAAAACTGGAAAGAAGCTTTCTGAGAAACTGTTCTGTGTTCTGTTAATTCATCTCACAGAGTTACATCTTTCCCTTCAAGAAGCCTTTCTCTAAGGCTCTTCTGGTGGAATTGGCAAAGGGATATTTGGAAGCCCATAGAGGGCTCTGGTGAAAAAGGAAATATCTTTCCTTCAAAACTGGAAAGAAGCTTTCTGAGAAACTGCTCTGTGTTCTGTTAATTCATCTCACAGAGTTACATCTTTCCCTTCAAGAAGGCTTTCGCTAAGGCTGTTCTTGTGGAATTGGCAAAGGGATATTTGGAAGCCCATAGAGGGCTATGGTGAAAAAGAAAATATCTTCCGTTCAAAACTGGAAAGGAGCTTTCTGAGAAACTGCTCTGTGTTCTGTTAATTCAT
This sequence comes from Chlorocebus sabaeus, assembly GCF_047675955.1. Taxonomy (NCBI): domain Eukaryota; kingdom Metazoa; phylum Chordata; class Mammalia; order Primates; family Cercopithecidae; genus Chlorocebus; species Chlorocebus sabaeus. Next base: position 597,401 of record NW_027327102.1, on the reverse strand, counting down.
CTCACAGAGTTACATCTTTCCCTTCAAGAAGCCTTTCGCTAAGGCTGTTCTTGTGGAATTGGCAAAGGGATATTTGGAAGCCCATAGAGGGCTATGGTGAAAAAGGAAATATCTTCCGTTCAAAACTGGAAAGAAGCTTTCTGAGAAAATGCTCAGTGTTCTGTTAATTCATCTCACAGAGTTACATCCTTCCATTCAAGAAGCCTTTCGCTAAGGCTCTTCTGGTGGAATTGGCAAAGGGATATTTGGAAGCCCATAGAGGGCTATGGTGAAAAACGAAATATCTTCCATTCAAAACTGGAAAGAAGCTTTCTGAGAAACTGCTCTGTGTTCTGTTAATTCATCTCACAGAGTTACATCTTTCCCTTCAAGAAGCCTTTCGCTAAGGCTGTTCTTGTGGAATTGGCAAAGGGATATTTGGAAGCCCATAGAGGGCTATGGTGAAAAAGAAAATATCTTCCGTTCAAAACTGGAAAGGAGCTTTCTGAGAAACTGCTCTGTGTTCTGTTAATTCATCTCACAGAGTTACATCTTTCCCTTCAAGAAGCCTTTCGCTAAGGCTGTTCTTGTGGAATTGGCAAAGGGATATTTGGAAGCCCATAGAGGGCTATGGTGAAAAAGGAAATATCTTCCGTTCAAAACTGGAAAGAAGCTTTCTGAGAAACTGCTCTGTGTTCTGTTAATTCATCTCACAGAGTTACATCTTTCCCTTCAAGAAGCCTTTCGCTAAGGCTGTTCTTGTGGAATTGGCAAAGGGATATTTGGAAGCCCATAGAGGGCTATGGTGAAAAAGGAAATATCTTCCATTCAAAACTGGAAAGAAGCTTTCTGAGAAACTGCTCTGTGTTCTGTTAATTCATCTCACAGAGTTACATCTTTCCCTTCAAGAAGCCTTTCTCTAAGGCTGTTCTTGTGGAATTGGCAAAGGGATATTTGGAAGCCCTTAGAGGGCTATGGTGAAAAAGGAAATATCTTCCGTTCAAAACTGGAAAGAAGCTCTCTGAGAAACTGCTCTGTGTTCTGTTAATTCATCTCACAGAGTTACATCTTTCCCTTGAAGAAGCCTTTCGCTAAGGCTGTTCTTGTGGAATTGGCAAAGGGATATTTGGAAGCCCATAGAGGGCTATGGTGAAAAAGGAAATATCTTCCGTTCAAAACTGGAAAGAAGCTTTCTGAGAACCTGCTCTGTGTTCTGTTAATTCATCTCAGAGAGTTACATCTTTCCCTTCAAGAAGCATTTCGCTAAGGCTGTTCTTGTGGAATTGGCAAAGGGATATTTGGAAGCCCATAGAGGGCTATGGTGAAAAAGGAAATATCTTCCGTTCAAAACTGGAAAGAAGCTTTCTGAGAAACTGCTCTGTGTTCTGTTAATTCATCTCACAGAGTTACATCTTTCCCTTCAAGAAGTCTTTCGCTAAGGCTGTTCTTGTAGAATTGGCAAAGGGATATTTGGAAGCCCATAGAGGGCTATGGTGAAAAAGGAAATATCTTCCGTTCAAAACTGGAAAGAAGCTTTCTGAGAAACTGCTCTGTGTTCTGTTAATTCATCTCACAGAGTTACATCTTTCCCTTCAAGAAGCCTTTCGCTAAGGCTGTTCTTGTGGAATTGGCAAAGGGATATTTGGAAGCCCATAGAGGGCTATGGTGAAAAAGGAAATATCTTCCGTTCAAAACTGGAAAGAAGCTTTCTGAGAAACTGCTCTGTGTTCTGTTAATTCATCTCACAGAGTTACATCTTTCCCTTCAAGAAGCTTTTCGCTAAGGCTGTTCTTGTGGAATTGGCAAAGGGATATTTGGAAGCCCATAGAGGGCTATGGTGAAAAAGGAAATATCTTCCGTTCAAAACTGGAAAGAAGCTTTCTGAGAAACTGCTCTGTGTTCTGTTAATTCATCTCACAGAGTTACATCTTTCCCTTCAAGAAGTGTTTCGCTAAGGCTGTTCTTGGGGAATTGGCAAAGGGATATTTGGAAGCCTATAGAGGGCTATGGTGAAAAAGGAAATATCTTCCGTTCAAAACTGGAAAGAAGCTTTCTGAGAAACTGCTCTGTGTTCTGTGAATTCATCTCACAGAGTTACATCTTTCCCTTCAAGAAGCCTTTCGCTAAGGCTGTTCTTGTAGAATTGGCAAAGGGATATTTGGAAGCCCATAGAGGGCTATGCTGAAAAAGTAAATATCTTCCGTTCCAAACTGGAAAGAAGCTTTCTGAGAAACTGCTCTGTGTTCTGCTAATTCATCTCACAGAGTTACATCTTTCCCTTCAAGAAGCCTTTCGCTAAGGCTGTTCTTGTGGAATTGGCAAAGGGATATTTGGAAGCCCATAGAGGGCTATGGTGAAAAAGGAAATATCTTCCGTTCAAAACTGGAAAGAAGCTTTCTGAGAAACTGCTCTGTGTTCTGTTAATTCATCTCACAGAGTTACATCTTTCCATTCAAGAAGCCTTTCGCTAAGGTTCTTCTGGTGGAATTGGCAAAGGGATATTTGGAAGCCCATAGAGGGCTCTGGTGAAAAAGGAAATATCTTTCCTTCAAAACTGGAAAGAAGCTTTCTGAGAAACTGCTCTATGTTCTGTTAATTCATCTCACAGTGTTACATCTTTCCCTTCAAGAAGCCTTTCTCTAAGGCTGTTCTTGTGGAATTGGCAAAGGGATATTTGGAAGCCCATAGAGGGCTATGGTGAAAAAGGAAATATCTTCCGTTCAAAACTGGAAAGAAGCTTTCTGAGAAACTGCTCTGTGTTCTGTTAATTTATCTCACATAGTTACTTCTTTCCCTTCAAGAAGCCTTTCGCTAAGGCTATTCTTGTGGAATTGGCAAAGGGATGTTTGGAAGCCCCTAGAGGGCTATGGTGAAAAAGGAAATATCTTCCGTTCAAAACTGGAAAGAAGCTTTCTGAGAAACTGCTCTGTGTTCTGTTAATTCATCTCACAGAGTTACATCTTTCCCTTCAAGAAGTGTTTCGCTAAGGCTGTTCTTGGGGAATTGGCAAAGGGATATTTGGAAGCCCATAGAGGGCTATGGTGAAAAAGGAAATATCTTCCGTTCAAAACTGGAAAGAAGCTTTCTGAGAAACTGCTCTGTGTTCTGTGAATTCATCTCACAGAGTTACATCTTTCCCTTCAAGAAGCCTTTCGCTAAGGCTCTTCTGGTGGAATTGGCAAAGGGATATTTGGAAGCCCATAGAGTGCTATGGTGAAAAAGTAAATATCTTCCGTTCCAAACTGGAAAGAAGCTTTCTGAGAAACTGCTCTGTGTTCTGTTAATTCATCTCACAGAGTTACATCTTTCCCTTCAAGAACCCTTTCGCTAAGGCTGTTCTTGTGGAATTGGCAAAGGGATATTTGGAAGCCCATAGAGGGCTATGGTGAAAAAGGAAATATCTTCCATTCAAAACTGGAAAGAAGCTTTCTGAGAAACTGCTCTGTGTTCTGTTAATTCATCTCACAGAGTTACATCTTTCCCTTCAAGAAGCCTTTCTCTAAGGCTGTTCTTGTGGAATTGGCAAAGGGATATTTGGAAGCCCATAGAGGGCTATGGTGAAAAAGGAAATATCTTCTGTTCAAAACTGGAAAGAAGCTCTCTGAGAAACTGCTCTGTGTTCTGTTAATTCATCTCACAGAGTTACATCTTTCCCTTCAAGAAGCCTTTCGCTAAGGCTGTTCTTGTGGAATTGGCAAAGGGATATTTGGAAGCCCATAGAGGGCTATGGTGAAAAAGGAAATATCTTCCGTTCAAAACTGGAAAGAAGCTTTCTGAGAAACTGATCTGTGTTCTGTTAATTTATCTCACATAGTTACTTCTTTCCCTTCAAGAAGCCTTTCGCTAAGGCTGTTCTTGTGGAATTGGCAAAGGGATATTTGGAAGCCCATAGAGGGCTATGGTGAAAAAGGAAATATCTTCCGTTCAAAACTGGAAAGAAGCTTTCTGAGAAACTGCTCTGTGTTCTGTTAATTCATCTCACAGAGTTACATCTTTCCCTTCAAGAAGCCTTTCGCTAAGGCTGTTCTTGTGGAATTGGCAAAGGGATATTTGGAAGCCCATAGAGGGCTATGGTGAAAAAGGAAATATCTTCCGTTCAAAACTGGAAAGAAGCTTTCTGAGAAACTGCTCTGTGTTCTGTTAATTCATCTCAGAGAGTTACATCTTTCCCTTCAAGAAGTCTTTCGCTAAGGCTGTTCTTGTGGAATTGGCAAAGGGATATTTGGAAGCCCATAGAGGGCTATGGTGAAAAAGGAAATATCTTCCGTTCAAAACTGGAAAGAAGCTTTCTGAGAAACTGCTCTGTGTTCTGTTAATTCATCTCACAGAGTTACATCTTTCCATTCAAGAAACCTTTCGCTAAGGCTCTTCTGGTGGAATTGGCAAAGGGATATTTGGAAGCCCATAGAGGGATCTGGTGAAAAAGGAAATATCTTTCCTTCAAAACTGGAAAGAAGCTTTCTGAGAAACTGCTCTGTGTTCTGTTAATTCATCTCACAGAGTTACATCTTTCCCTTCAAGAAGCCTTTCGCTAAGGCTGTTCTTGTGGAATTGGCAAAGGGATATTTGGAAGCCCATAGAGGGCTATGGTGAAAAAGAAAATATCTTCCGTTCAAAACTGGAAAGGAGCTTTCTGAGAAACTGCTCTGTGTTCTGTTAATTCATCTCACAGAGTTACATCTTTCCCTTCAAGAAGCCTTTCGCTAAGGCTGTTCTTGTGGAATTGGCAAAGGGATATTTGGAAGCCCATAGAGGGCTATGGTGAAAAAGGAAATATCTTCCGTTCAAAACTGGAAAGAAGCTTTCTGAGAAACTGCTCTGTGTTCTGTTAGTTCATCTCACAGAGTTACATCTTTCCCTTCAAGAAGCCTTTCGCTAAGGCTGTTCTTGTGGAATTGGCAAAGGGATATTTGGAAGCCTATAGCGGGCTATGGTGAAAAAGGAAATATCTTCCATTCAAAACTGGAAAGAAGCTTTCTGAGAAACTGCTCTGTGTTCTGTTAATTCATCTCACAGACTTACATCTTTCCCTTCAAGAAGCCTTTCGCTAAGGCTGTTCTTGTGGAATTGGCAAAGGGATATTTGGAAGCCCATAGAGGGCTATGGTGAAAAAGGAAATATATTCCGTTCAAAACTGGAAAGAAGCTTTCTGAGAAACTGCTCTGTGTTCTGTTAATTCATCTCACAGAGTTACATCTTTCCCTTCAAGAAGTCTTTCGCTAAGGCTGTTCTTGTAGAATTGGCAAAGGGATATTTGTAAGCCCATAGAGGGCTATGGTGAAAAAGGAAATATCTTCCGTTAAAAACTGGAAAGAAGCTTTCTGAGAAACTGCTCTGTGTTCTGTTAATTCATCTCACAGAGTTACATCTTTCCATTCAAGAAGCTTTTCGCTAAGGCTCTTCTTGTGGAATTGGCAAAGGGATATTTGGAAGCCCATAGAGGGCTCTGGTGAAAAAGGAAATATCTTTCCTTCAAAACTGGAAAGAAGCTTTCTGAGAAACTGCTCTGTGTTCTGTTAATTCATCTCACAGAGTTACATCTTTCCCTTCAAGAAGCCTTTCGCTAAGGCTGTTCTTGTGGAATTGGCAAAGGGATACTTGGAAGCCCATAGAGGGCTATGGTGAAAAAGGAAATATCTTCCGTTCAAAACTGGAAAGAAGCTTTCTGAGAAACTGCTCTGTGTACTGCTAATTCATCTCACAGAGTTACATCTTTCCCTTCAAGAAGCCTTTCTCTAAGGCTGTTCTTGTGGAATTGGCAAAGGGATATTTGGAAGCCCATAGAGGGCTATGGTGAAAAAGGAAATATCTTCCGTTCAAAACTGGAAAGAAGCTTTCTGAGAAACTGCTCTGTGTTCTGTTAATTTATCTCACATAGTTACTTCTTTCCCTTCAAGAAGCCTTTCGCTAAGGCTGTTCTTGTGGAATTGGCAAAGGGATATTTGGAAGCCCATAGAGGGCTATGGTGAAAAAGGAAATATCTTCCGTTCAAAACTGGAAAGAAGCTTTCTGAGAAACTGCTCTGTGTTCTGTTAATTCATCTCACAGAGTTACATCTTTTCCTTCAAGAAGCCTTTCGCTAAGACTGTTCTTGTGGAATTGGCAAAGGGATATTTGGAAGCCCATAGAGGGCTATGGTGAAAAAGGAAATATCTTCCGTTCAAAACTGGAAAGAAGCTTTCTGAGAAACTGCTCTGTGTTCTGTTAATTCATCTCACAGAGTTACATCTTTCCGTTCAAGAAGTCTTTCGCTAAGGCTGTTCTTGTAGAATTGGCAAAGGGATATTTGGAAGCCCATAGAGGGCTATGGTGAAAAAGGAAATATCTTCCGTTCAAAACTGGAAAGAAGCTTTCTGAGAAACTGCTCTGTGTTCTGTTAATTCATCTCACAGAGTTACATCTTTCCATTCAAGAAACCTTTCGCTAAGGCTCTTCTGGTGCAATTGGCAAAGGGATATTTGGAAGCCCATAGAGGGCTCTGGTGAAAAAGGAAATATATTTCCTTCAAAACTGGAAAGAAGCTTTCTGAGAAACTGCTCTGTGTTCTGTTAATTCATCTCACAGAGTTACATCTTTCCCTTCAAGAAGCCTTTCGCTAAGGCTGTTCTTGTGGAATTGGCAAAGGGATATTTGGAAGCCCATAGAGGGCTATGGTGAAAAAGGAAATATCTTCCGTTCAAAACTGGAAAGAAGCTTTCTGAGAAACTGCTCTGTGTTCTGTTCATTCATCTCACAGAGTTACATCTTTCCCTTCAAGAAGCCTTTCACTAAGGCTGTTCTTGTGGAATTGGCAAAGGGATACTTGGAAGCCCATAGAGGGCTATGGTGAAAAACGAAATATCTTCCATTCAAAACTGGAAAGAAGCTTTCTGAGAAACTGCTCTGTGTTCTGTTAATTCATCTCACAGAGTTACATCTTTCCCTTCAAGAAGCCTTTCGCTAAGGCTGTTCTTGTGGAATTGGCAAAGGGATATTTGGAAGCCCATAGAGGGCTATGGTGAAAAAGGAAATATCTTCCGTTAAAAACTGGAAAGAAGCTTTCTGAGAAACTGCTTTGTGTTCTGTTAATTCATCTCACAGAGTTACATCTTTCCCTTCAAGAAGCCTTTCGCTAAGGCTGTTCTTGTGGAATTGGCAAAGGGATATTTGGAAGCCCGTAGAGGGCTATGGTGAAAAAGGAAATATCTTCCATTCAAAACTGGAAAGAAGCTTTCTGAGAAACTGCTCTGTGTTCTGTTAATTCATCTCACAGAGTTACATCTTTCCCTTCAAGAAGCCTTTCTCTAAGGCTGTTCTTGTGGAATTGGCAAAGGGATATTTGGAAGCCCATAGAGGGCTATGGTGAAAAAGGAAATATCTTCCGTTCAAAACTGGAAAGAAGCTTTCTGAGAAACTGCTCTGTGTTCTGTTAATTCATCTCACAGAGTTACATCTTTCCCTTCAAGAAGCCTTTCGCTAAGGCTGTTTTTGTGGAATTGGCAAAGGGATATTTGGAAGCCCATAGAGGGCTATGGTGAAAAAGGAAATATCTTCCGTTCAAAACTGGAAAGAAGCTTTCTGAGAAACTGCTCTGTGTTCTGTTAATTCATCTCACAGAGTTACATCTTTCCCTTCAAGAAGCCTTTCGCTAAGGCTCTTCTGGTGGAATTGGCAAAGGGATATTTGGAAGCCCATAGAGGGCTATGGTGAAAAAGGAAATATCTTCCGTTCAAAACTGGAAAGAAGCTTTCTGAGAAACTGCTCTGTGTTCTGTTAATTCATCTCACAGAGTTACATCTTTCCCTTCAAGAAGCCTTTCGCTAAGGCTGTTCTTGTGGAATTGGCAAAGGGATATTTGGAAGCCCATAGAGGGCTATGGTGAAAAAGGAAATATCTTCCGTTCAAAACTGGAAAGAAGCTTTCTGAGAAACTGCTCTGTGTTCTGTTAATTCATCTCACAGAGTTACATCTTTCCCTTCAAGAAGCCTTTCGCTAAGGCTGTTCTTGTGGAATTGGCAAAGGGATATTTGGAAGCCCATAGAGGGCTATGGTTAAAAAGTAAATATCTTCCGTTCAAAACTGGAAAGAAGCTTTCTGAGAAACTGCTCTGTGTTCTGTTAATTCATCTCACAGAGTAACATCTTTCCCTTCAAGAAGCCTTTCGCTAAGGCTGTTCTTGTGGAATTGGCAAAGGGATATTTGGAAGCCCATAGAGGGCTATGGTGAAAAAGGAAATATCTTCCGTTCAAAACTGGAAAGAAGCTTTCTGAGAAACTGCTCTGTGTTCTGTTAATTCATCTCACAGAGTTACATCTTTCCCTTCAAGAAGCCTTTCGCTAAGGCTGTTCTTGTGGAATTGGCAAAGGGATATTTGGAAGCCCATAGAGGGCTATGGTGAAAAAGGAAATATCTTCCGTTCAAAACTGGAAAGAAGCTTTCTGAGAAACTGCTCTGTGTTCTGTTAATTCATCTCACAGAGTTACATCTTTCCCTTCAAGAAGTGTTTCGCTAAGGCTGTTCTTGGGGAATTGGCAAAGGGATATTTGGAAGCCCATAGAGGGCTATGGTGAAAAAGGAAATATCTTCCGTTCAAAACTGGAAAGAAGCTTTCTGAGAAACTGCTCTGTGTTCTGTGAATTCATCTCACAGAGTTACATCTTTCCCTTCAAGAAGCCTTTCGCTAAGGCTGTTCTTGTGGAATTGGCAAAGGGATATTTGGAAGCCCATAGAGGGCTATGGTGAAAAAGTAAATATCTTCCGTTCCAAACTGGAAAGAAGCTTTCTGAGAAACTGCTCTGTGTTCTGTTAATTCATCTCACAGAGTTACATTTTTCCCTTCAAGAAGCCTTTCGCTAAGGCTGTTCTTGTGGAATTGGCAAAGGGATATTTGGAAGCCCATAGAGGGCTATGGTGAAAAAGGAAATATCTTCCGTTCAAAACTGGAAAGAAGCTTTCTGAGAAACTGCTCTGTGTTCTGTGAATTCATCTCACAGAGTTACATCTTTCCCTTCTAGATGCCTTTCGCTAAGGCTGTTTTTGTGGAATTGGCAAAGGGATATTTGGAAGCCCATAGAGGGCTATGGTGAAAAAGGAAATATCTTCCGTTCAAAACTGGAAAGAAGCTTTCTGAGAAACTGCTCTGTGTTCTGTTAATTCATCTCACAGAGTTACATCTTTCCCTTTAAGAAGTCTTTCGCTAAGGCTGTTCTTGTAGAATTGGCAAAGGGATATTTGGAAGCCCATAGAGGGCTATGGTGAAAAAGGAAATATCTTCCGTTCAAAACTGGAAAGAAGCTTTCTGAGAAACTACTCTGTGTTCTGTTAATTCATCTCACAGAGTTACATCTTTCCATTCAAGAAGCCTTTCGCTAAGGCTCTTCTGGTGGAATTGGCAAAGGGATATTTGGAAGCCCATAGAGGGCTCTGGTGAAAAAGGAAATATCTTTCCTTCAAAACTGGAAAGAAGCTTTCTGAGAAACTGCTCTGTGTTCTGTTAATTCATCTCACAGGGTTACATCTTTCCCTTCAAGAAGCCTTTCGCTAAGGCTGTTCTTGTGGAATTGGCAAAGGGATATTTGGAAGCCCATATAGGGCTATGGTGAAAAAGAAAATATCTTCCGTTCAAAACTGGAAAGGAGCTTTCTGAGAAACTGCTCTGTGTTCTGTTAATTCATCTCACAGAGTTACATCTTTCCCTTCAAGAAGCCTTTCGCTAAGGCTGTTCTTGTGGAATTGGCAAAGGGATATTTGGAAGCCCATAGAGGGCTATGGTGAAAAAGGAAATATCTTCCGTTCAAAACTGGAAAGAAGCTTTCTGAGAAACTGCTCTGTGTTCTGTTAATTCATCTCACAGAGTTGCATCTTTCCCTTCAAGAAGCCTTTCGCTAAGGCTGTTCTTGTGGAATTGGCAAAGGGATATTTGGAAGCCCATAGAGGGCTATGGTGAAAAAGGAAATATCTTTCGTTCAAAACTGGAAAGAAGCTTTCTGAGAAACTGCTCTGTGTTCTGTTAATTCATCTCACAGAGTTACATCTTTCCCTTCAAGAAGCCTTTCGCTAAGGCTGTTCTTGTGGAATTGGCAAAGGGATATTTGGAAGCCCATAGAGGGCTATGGTGAAAAAGGAAATATCTTCCGTTCAAAACTGGAAAGAAGCTTTCTGAGAAACTGCTCTGTGTTCTGTTAATTCATCTCACAGAGTTACATCTTTCCCTTCAAGAAGCCTTTCGCTAAGGCTGTTCTTGTGGAATTGGCAAAGGGATATTTGGAAGCCCATAGAGGGCTATGGTGAAAAAGGAAATATCTTCCGTTCAAAACTGGAAAGAAGCTTTCTGAGAAACTGCTCTGTGTTCTGTTAATTCATCTCACAGAGTTACATCTTTCCCTTCAAGAAGCCTTTCGCTAAGGCTGTTCTTGTGGAATTGGCAAAGGGATATTTGGAAGCCCATAGAGGGCTATGGTGAAAAAGGAAATATCTTCCGTTCAAAACTGGAAAGAAGCTTTCTGAGAAACTGCTCTGTGTTCTGTGAATTCATCTCACAGAGTTACATCTTTCCCTCCAAGAAGCCTTTCGCTAAGGCTCTTCTTGTGGAATTGGCAAAGGGATATTTGGAAGCCCATAGAGGGCTATGGTGAAAAAGGAAATATCTTCCGTTCAAAACTGGAAAGAAGCTTTCTGAGAAACTGCTCTGTGTTCTGTTAATTCATCTCACAGAGTTACATCTTTCCCTTCAAGAAGCCTTTCGCTAAGGCTGTTCTTGTGGAATTGGCAAAGGGATATTTGGAAGCCCATAGAGGGCTATGGTGAAAAAGGAAATATCTTCCGTTCAAAACTGGAAAGAAGCTTTCTGAGAAACTGCTCTGTGTTCTGTTAATTCATCTCACAGAGTTACATCTTTCCCTTCAAGAAGCCTTTCGCTAAGGCTGTTCTTGTGGAATTGGCAAAGTGATATTTGGAAGCCCATAGAGGGCTATGGTGAAAAAGGAAATATCTTCCGTTCAAAACTGGAAAGAAGCTTTCTGAGAAACTGCTCTGTGTTCTGTTAATTCATCTCACAGAGTTACATCTTTCCCTTCAAGAAGCCTTTCGCTAAGGCTGTTCTTGTGGAATTGGCAAAGGGATATTTGGAAGCCCATAGAGGGTTATGGTGAAAAAGGAAATATCTTCCATTCAAAACTGGAAAGAAGCTTTCTGAGAAACTGCTCTGTGTTCTGTTAATTCATCTCACAGAGTTACATCTTTCCCTTCAAGAAGCCTTTCGCTAAGGCTGTTCTTGTGGAATTGGCAAAGGGATATTTGGAAGCCCATGGAGGGCTATGGTGAAAAAGGAAATATCTTCCGTTCAAAACTGGAAAGAAGCTCTCTGAGAAACTGCTCTGTGTTCTGTTAATTCATCTCACAGACTTACATCTTTCCCTTCAAGAAGCCTTTCGCTAAGGCTGTTCTTGTGGAATTGGCAAAGGGATATTTGGAAGCCCATAGAGGGCTATGGTGAAAAAGGAAATATCTTCCGTTCAAAACTGGAAAGAAGCTTTCTGAGAAACTGCTCTGTGTTCTGTTAATTCATCTCACAGAGTTACATCTTTCCCTTCAAGAACCCTTTCGCTAAGGCTGTTCTTGTGGAATTGGCAAAGGGATATTTGGAAGCCCATAGAGGGCTATGGTGAAAAAGGAAATATCTTCCGTTCAAAAGGGAAAGAAGCTTTCTGAGAAACTGCTCTGTGTTCTGTTAATTCATCTCACAGAGTTACATCTTTCCCTTCAAGAAGTCTTTCGCTAAGGCTGTTCTTGTAGAATTGGCAAAGGGATATTTGGAAGCCCATAGAGGGCTATAGTGAAAAAGGAAATATCTTCCGTTCAAAACTGGAAAGAAGCTTTCTGAGAAACTGCTCTGTGTTCTGTTAATTCATCTCACAGAGTTACATCTTTCCATTCAAGAAGCCTTTCGCTAAGGCTCTTCTGGTGGAATTGGCAAAGGGATATTTGGAAGCCCATAGAGGGCTCTGGTGAAAAAGGAAATATCTTTCCTTCAAAACTGGAAAGAAGCTTTCTGAGAAACTGCTCTGTGTTCTGTTAATTCATCTCACAGAGTTACATCTTTCCCTTCAAGAAGCCTTTCGCTAAGGCTGTTCTTGTGGAATTGGCAAAGGGATATTTGGAAGCCCATAGAGGGCTATGGTGAAAAAGAAAATATCTTCCGTTCAGAACTGGAAAGGAGCTTTCTGAGAAACTGCTCTGTGTTCTGTTAATTCATCTCACAGAGTTACATCTTTCCCTTCAAGAAGACTTTCGCTAAGGCTGTTCTTGTGGAATTGGCAAAGGGATATTTGGAAGCCCATAGAGGGCTATGGTGAAAAAGGAAATATCTTCCGTTCAAAACTGGAAAGAAGCTTTCTGAGAAACTGCTCTGTGTTCTGTTAATTCATCTCACAGAGTTACATCTTTCCCTTCAAGAAGCCTTTCGCTAAGGCTGTTCTTGTGGAATTGGCAAAGGGATATTTGGAAGCCCATAGAGGGCTATGGTGAAAAAGGAAATATCTTCCATTCAAAACTGGAAAGAAGCTTTCTGAGAAACTGCTCTGTGTTCTCTTAATTCATCTCACAGAGTTACATCTTTCCCTTCAAGAAGCCTTTCTCTAAGGCTGTTCTTGTGGAATTGGCAAAGGGATATTTGGAAGCCCATAGAGGGCTATGGTGAAAAAGGAAATATCTTCCGTTCAAAACTGGAAAGAAGCTTTCTGAGAAACTGCTCTGTGTTCTGTTAATTCATCTCACGGAGTTACATCTTTCCCTTCAAGAAGCCTTTCGCTAAGGCTGTTCTTGTGGAATTGGCAAAGGGATATTTGGAAGCCCATAGAGGGCTATGGTGAAAAAGGAAATATCTTCCGTTCAAAACTGGAAAGAAGCTTTCTGAGAAACTGCTCTGTGTTCTGTTAATTCATCTCACAGAGTTACATCTTTCCCTTCAAGAAGCCTTTCGCTAAGACTGTTCTTGTGGAATTGGCAAAGGGATATTTGGAAGCCCATAGAGGGCTATGGTGAAAAAGGAAATATCTTCCGTTCAAAACTGGAAAGAAGCTTTCTGAGAAACTGCTCTGTGTTCTGTTAATTCATCTCACAGAGTTACATCTTTCCCTTCAAGAAGTCTTTCGCTAAGGCTGTTCTTGTAGAATTGGCAAAGGGATATTTGGAAGCCCATAGAGGGCTATGGTGAAAAAGGAAATATCTTCCGTTCAAAACTGGAAAGAAGCTTTCTGAGAAACTGCTCTGTGTTCTGTTAATTCATCTCACAGAGTTACATCTTTCCCTTCAAGAAGCCTTTCGCTAAGGCTGTTCTTGTGGAATTGGCAAAGGGATATTTGGAAGCCCCTAGAGGGCTATGGTGAAAAAGGAAATATCTTCCGTTCAAAACTGGAAAGAAGCTTTCATAGAAACTGCTCTGTGTTCTGTTAATTCATCTCACAGAGTTACATCTTTCCCTTCAAGAAGCCTTTCGCTAAGGCTGTTCTTGTGGAATTGGCAAAGGGATATTTGGAAGCCCATAGAGGGCTATGGTGAAAAAGGAAATATCTTCCGTTCAAAACTGGAAAGAAGCTTTCTGAGAAACTGCTCTGTGTTCTGTTAATTCATCTCACAGAGTTACATCTTTCCCTTCAAGAAGCCTTTATCTAAGGCTGTTCTTGTGGAATTGGCAAAGGGATATTTGGAAGCCCATAGAGGGCTATGGTGAAAAAGGAAATATCTTCCGTTCAAAACTGGAAAGAAGCTTTCTGAGAAACTGCTCTGTGTTCTGTTAATTCATCTCACAGAGTTACATCTTTCCCTTCAAGAAGCCTTTCGCTAAGGCTGTTCTTGTGGAATTGGCAAAGGGATATTTGGAAGCCCATAGAGGGCTATGGTGAAAAAGGAAATATCTTCCGTTCAAAACTGGAAAGAAGCTTTCTGAGAAACTGCTCTGTGTTCTGTTAATTCATCTCACAGAGTTACATCTTTCCCTTCAAGAAGCCTTTCGCTAAGGCTGTTCTTGTGGAATTGGCAAAGGGATATTTGGAAGCCCATAGAGGGCTATGGTGAAAAAGGAAATATCTTCCGTTCAAAACTGGAAAGAAGCTTTCTGAGAAACTGCTCTGTGTTCTGTTAATTCATCTCACAGAGTTACATCTTTCCCTTCAAGAAGCCTTTCGCTAAGGCTGTTCTTGTGGAATTGGCAAAGGGATATTTGGAAGCCCATAGAGGGCTATGGTGAAAAAGGAAATATCTTCCGTTCAAAACTTGAAAGAAGCTTTCTGAGAAACTGCTCTGTGTTCTGTTCATTCATCTCACACAGTTACATCTTTCCCTTCAAGAAGCCTTTTGCTAAGGCTGTTCTTGTGGAATTGGCAAAGGGATATTTGGAAGCCCATAGAGGGCTAAGGTGAAAAAGGAAATATCTTCCGTTCAAAACTGGAAAGAAGCTTTCTGAGAAACTGCTCTGTGTTCTGTTAATTCATCTCACAGAGTTACATCTTTCCCTTCAAGAAGCCTTTCGCTAAGGCTCTTCTTGTGGAATTGGCAAAGGGATATTTGGAAGCCCATAGAGGGCTATGGTGAAAAAGGAAATATCTTCCGTTCAAAACTGGAAAGAATCTTTCTGAGAAACTGCTCTGTGTTCTGTTAATTCATCTCACAGAGTTACATCTTTCCCTTCAAGAAGCCTTTCGCTAAGGCTGTTCTTGGGGAATTGGCAAAGGGATATTTGGAAGCCCATAGAGGGCTATGGTGAAAAAGGAAATATCTTCCGTTCAAAACTGGAAAGAAGCTTTCTGAGAAACTGCTCTGTGTTCTGTGAATTCATCTCACAGAGTTACATCTTTCCCTTCAAGAAGTCTTTCGCTAAGGCTGTTCTTGTGGAATTGGCAAAGGGATATTTGGAAGCCCATAGAGGGCTATTGTGAAAAAGTAAATATCTTCCGTTCCAAACTGGAAAGAAGCTTTCTGAGAAACTGCTCTGTGTTCTGTTAATTCATCTCACAGAGTTACATCTTTCCCTTCAAGAATCCTTTCGCTAAGGCTGTTTTTGTGGAATTGGCAAAGGGATATTTGGAAGCCCATAGAGGGCTATGGTGAAAAAGGAAATATCTTCCGTTCAAAACTGGAAAGAAGCTTTCTGAGAAACTGCTCTGTGTTCTGTTAATTCATCTCACAGAGTTACATCTTTCCCTTCAAGAAGCCTTTCGCTAAGGCTGTTCTTGTGGAATTGGAAAAGGGATATTTGGAAGCCCATAGAGGGCTATGGTGAAAAAGGAAATATCTTCCGTTCAAAACTGGAAAGAAGCTTTCTGAGAAACTGCTCTGTGTTCTGTTAATTCATCTCACAGAGTTACATCTTTCCCTTCAAGAAGTCTTTCGCTAAGGCTGTTCTTGTAGAATTGGCAAAGGGATATTTGGAAGCCCATAGAGGGCTATGGTGAAAAAGGAAATATCTTCCGTTCAAAACTGGAAAGAAGCTTTCTGAGAAACTGCTCAGTGTTCTGTTAATTCATCTCACAGAGTTACATCTTTCCATTCAAGAAGCCTTTCGCTAAGGCTCTTCTGGTGGAATTGGCAAAGGGATATTTGGAAGCCCATAGAGGGCTCTGGTGAAAAAGGAAATATCTTTCCTTCAAAACTGGAAAGAAGCTTTCTGAGAAACTGCTCTGTGTTCTGTTAATTCATCTCACAGAGTTACATCTTTCCCTTCAAGAAGCCTTTCGCTAAGGCTGTTCTTGTGGAATTGGCAAAGGGATATTTCGAAGCCCATAGAGGGCTATGGTGAAAAAGAAAATATCTTCCGTTCAAAACTGGAAAGGAGCTTTCTGAGAAACTGCTCTGTGTTCTGTTAATTCATCTCACAGAGTTACATCTTTCCCTTCAAGAAGCCTTTCGCTAAGGCTGTTCTTGTGGAATTGGCAAAGGGATATTTGGAAGCCCATAGAGGGCTATGGTGAAAAAGGAAATATCTTCCGTTCAAAACTGGAAAGAAGCTTTCTGAGAAACTGCTCTGTGTTCTGTTAATTCATCTCACAGAGTTACATCTTTCCCTTCAAGAAGCCTTTCGCTAAGGCTGTTCTTGTGGAATTGGCAAAGGGATATTTGGAAGACCCTAGAGGGCTATGGTGAAAAAGGAAATATCTTCCGTTCAAAACTGGAAAGAAGCTTTCATAGAAACTGCTCTGTGTTCTGTTAATTCATCTCACAGAGTTACATCTTTCCCTTCAAGAAGCCTTTCGCTAAGGCTGTTCTTGTGGAATTGGCAAAGGGATATTTGGAAGCCCATAGAGGACTATGGTGAAAAAGGAAATATCTTCCGTTCAAAACTGGAAAGAAGCTTTCTGAGAAACTGCTCTGTGTTCTGTTAATTCATCTCACAGAGTTACATCTTTCCCTTCAAGAAGCCTTTCGCTAAGGCTGTTCTTGTGGAATTGGCAAAGGGATATTTGGAAGCCCATAGAGGGCTATGGTGAAAAAGGAAATATCTTCCGTTCAAAACTGGAAAGAAGCTTTCTGAGAAACTGCTCTGTGTTCTGTTAATTCATCTCACAGAGATACATCTTTCCCTTCAAGAAGCCTTTCGCTAAGGCTGTTCTTGTGGAATTGGCAAAGGGATATTTGGAAGCCCATAGAGGGCTATGGTGAAAAAGGAAATATCTTCCGTTCAAAACTGGAAAGAAGCTTTCTGAGAAACTGCTCTGTGTTCTGTTAATTCATCTCACAGAGTTACATCTTTCCCTTCAAGAAGCCTTTCGCTAAGGCTGTTCTTGTGGAATTGGCAAAGGGATATTTGGAAGCCCATAGAGGGCTATGGTGAAAAAGGAAATATCTTCCGTTCAAAACTGGAAAGAAGCTTTCTGAGAAACTGCTCTGTGTTCTGTTAATTCATCTCACAGAGTTACATCTTTCCCTTCAAGAAGCCTTTCGCTAAGGCTGTTCTTGTGGAATTGGCAAAGGGATATTTGGAAGCCCATAGAGGGCTATGGTGAAAAAGGAAATATCTTCCGTTCAAAACTTGAAAGAAGCTTTCTGAGAAACTGCTCTGTGTTCTGTTCATTCATCTCACACAGTTACATCTTTCCCTTCAAGAAGCCTTTTGCTAAGGCTGTTCTTGTGGAATTGGCAAAGGGATATTTGGAAGCCCATAGAGGGCTATGGTGAAAAAGGAAATATCTTCCGTTCAAAACTGGAAAGAAGCTTTCTGAGAAACTGCTCTGTGTTCTGTTAATTCATCTCACAGAGTTACATCTTTCCCTACAAGAAGCCTTTCGCTAAGGCTCTTCTTGTGGAATTGGCAAAGGGATATTTGGAAGCCCATAGAGGGCTATGGTGAAAAAGGAAATATCTTCCGTTCAAAACTGGAAAGAAGCTTTCTGAGAAACTGCTCTGTGTTCTGTTAATTCATCTCACAGAGTTACATCTTTCCCTTCAAGAAGTGTTTCGCTAAGGCTGTTCTTGGGGAATTGGCAAAGGGATATTTGGAAGCCCATAGAGGGCTATGGTGAAAAAGGAAATATCTTCCGTTCAAAACTGGAAAGAAGCTTTCTGAGAAACTGCTCTGTGTTCTGTGAATTCATCTCACAGAGTTACATCTTTCCCTTCAAGAAGTCTTTCGCTAAGGCTGTTCTTGTGGAATTGGCAAAGGGATATTTGGAAGCCCATAGAGGGCTATTGTGAAAAAGGAAATATCTTCCGTTCCAAACTGGAAAGAAGCTTTCTGAGAAACTGCTCTGTGTTCTGTTAATTCATCTCACAGAGTTACATCTTTCCCTTCAAGAAGCCTTTCGCTAAGGCTGTTCTTGTGGAATTGGCAAAGGGATATTTGGAAGCCCATAGAGGGCTATGGTGAAAAAGGAAATATCTTCCGTTCAAAACTGGAAAGAAGCTTTCTGAGAAACTGCTCTGTGTTCTGTTAATTCATCTCACAGAGTTACATCTTTCCCTTCAAGAAGCCTTTCGCTAAGGCTGTTCTTGTGGAATTGGCAAAGGGATATTTGGAAGCCCATAGAGGGCTATGGTGAAAAAGGAAATATCTTCCGTTCAAAACTGGAAAGAAGCTTTCTGAGAAACTGCTCTGTGTTCTGTTAATTCATCTCACAGAGTTACATCTTTCCCTTCAAGAAGCCTTTCGCTAAGGCTGTTCTTGTGGAATTGGCAAAGGGATATTTGGAAGCCCATAGAGGGCTATGGTGAAAAAGGAAATATCTTCCGTTCAAAACTGGAAAGAAGCTTTCTGAGAACCTGCTCTGTGTTCTGTTAATTCATCTCACAGAGGTACATCTTTCCCTTCAAGAAGCCTTTCGCTAAGGCTGTTCTTGTGGAATTGGCAAAGGGATATTTGGAAGCCCATAGAGGGCTATGGTGAAAAAGGAAATATCTTCCGTTCAAAACTGGAAAGAAGCTTTCTGAGAAACTGCTCTGTGTTCTGTTAATTCATCTCACAGAGTTACATCTTTCCCTTCAAGAAGTCTTTCGCTAAGGCTGTTCTTGTAGAATTGGCAAAGGGATATTTGGAAGCCCATAGAGGGCTATGGTGAAAAAGGAAATACCTTCCGTTCAAAACTGGAAAGAAGCTTTCTGAGAAACTGCTCTGTGTTCTGTTAATTCATCTCACAGAGTTACATCTTTCCCTTCAAGAAGCCTTTCGCTAAGGCTGTTCTTGTGGAATTGGCAAAGGGATATTTGGAAGCCCATAGAGGGCTATGGTGAAAAAGGAAATATCTTCCGTTCAAAACTGGAAAGAAGCTTTCTGAGAAACTGCTCTGTGTTCTGTTAATTCATCTCACAGAGTTACATCTTTCCCTTCAAGAAGCCTTTCGCTAAGGCTGTTCTTGTGGAATTGGCAAAGGGATATTTGGAAGCCCATAGAGGGCTATGGTGAAAAAGGAAATATCTTCCGTTCAAAACTGGAAAGAAGCTTTCTGAGAAACTGCTCTGTGTTCTGTTAATTCATCTCACAGAGTTACATCTTTCCCTTCAAGAAGCCTTTCGCTAAGGCTGTTCTTGTGGAATTGGCAAAGGGATATTTGGAAGCCCATAGAGGGCTATGGTGAAAAAGGAAATATCTTCCGTTCAAAACTGGAAAGAAGCTTTCTGAGAAACTGCTCTGTGTTCTGTTAATTCATCTCACAGAGTTACATCTTTCCCTTCAAGAAGCCTTTCGCTAAGGCTGTTCTTGTGGAATTGGCAAAGGGATATTTGGAAGCCCATAGAGGGCTATGGTGAAAAAGGAAATATCTTCCGTTCAAAACTGGAAAGAAGCTTTCTGAGAAACTGCTCTGTGTTCTGTTAATTCATCTCACAGAGTTACATCTTTCCCTTCAAGAAGCCTTTCGCTAAGGCTGTTCTTGTGGAATTGGCAAAGGGATATTTGGAAGCCCATAGAGGGCTATGGTGAAAAAGGAAATATCTTCCGTTCAAAACTGGAAAGAAGCTTTCTGAGAAACTGCTCTGTGTTCTGTTAATTCATCTCACAGAGTTACATCTTTCCCTTCAAGAAGCCTTTCGCTAAGGCTGTTCTTGTGGAATTGGCAAAGGGATATTTGGAAGCCCATAGAGGGCTATGGTGAAAAAGGAAATATCTTCCGTTCAAAACTTGAAAGAAGCTTTCTGAGAAACTGCTCTGTGTTCTGTTCATTCATCTCACACAGTTACATCTTTCCCTTCAAGAAGCCTTTTGCTAAGGCTGTTCTTGTGGAATTGGCAAAGGGATATTTGGAAGCCCATAGAGGGCTATGGTGAAAAAGGAAATATCTTCCGTTCAAAACTGGAAAGAAGCTTTCTGAGAAACTGCTCTGTGTTCTGTTAATTCATCTCACAGAGTTACATCTTTCCCTTCAAGAAGCCTTTCGCTAAGGCTGTTCTTGTGGAATTGGCAAAGGGATATTTGGAAGCCCATAGAGGGCTATGGTGAAAAAGGAAATATCTTCCGTTCAAAACTGGAAAGAAGCTTTCTGAGAAACTGCTCTGTGTTCTGTTAATTCATCTCACAGAGTTACATCTTTCCCTTCAAGAAGTGTTTCGCTAAGGCTGTTCTTGGGGAATTGGCAAAGGGATATTTGGAAGCCCATAGAGGGCTATGGTGAAAAAGGAAATATCTTCCGTTCAAAACTGGAAAGAAGCTTTCTGAGAAACTGCTCTGTGTTCTGTGAATTCATCTCACAGAGTTACATCTTTCCCTTCAAGAAGTCTTTCGCTAAGGCTGTTCTTGTGGAATTGGCAAAGGGATATTTGGAAGCCCATAGAGGGCTATTGTGAAAAAGGAAATATCTTCCGTTCCAAACTGGAAAGAAGCTTTCTGAGAAACTGCTCTGTGTTCTGTTAATTCATCTCACAGAGTTACATCTTTCCCTTCAAGAAGCCTTTCGCTAAGGCTGTTCTTGTGGAATTGGCAAAGGGATATTTGGAAGCCCATAGAGGGCTATGGTGAAAAAGGAAATATCTTCCGTTCAAAACTGGAAAGAAGCTTTCTGAGAAACTGCTCTGTGTTCTGTTAATTCATCTCACAGAGTTACATCTTTCCCTTCAAGAAGCCTTTCGCTAAGGCTGTTCTTGTGGAATTGGCAAAGGGATATTTGGAAGCCCATAGAGGGCTATGGTGAAAAAGGAAATATCTTCCGTTCAAAACTGGAAAGAAGCTTTCTGAGAAACTGCTCTGTGTTCTGTTAATTCATCTCACAGAGTTACATCTTTCCCTTCAAGAAGTCTTTCGCTAAGGCTGTTCTTGTAGAATTGGCAAAGGGATATTTGGAAGCCCATAGAGGGCTATGGTGAAAAAGGAAATATCTTCCGTTCAAAACTGGAAAGAAGCTTTCTGAGAAACTGCTCAGTGTTCTGTTAATTCATCTCACAGAGTTACATCTTTCCATTCAAGAAGCCTTTCGCTAAGGCTCTTCTGGTGGAATTGGCAAAGGGATATTTGGAAGCCCATAGAGGGCTCTGGTGAAAAAGGAAATATCTTTCCTTCAAAACTGGAAAGAAGCTTTCTGAGAAACTGCTCTGTGTTCTGTTAATTCATCTCACAGAGTTACATCTTTCCCTTCAAGAAGCCTTTCGCTAAGGCTGTTCTTGTGGAATTGGCAAAGGGATATTTGGAAGCCCATAGAGGGCTATGGTGAAAAAGAAAATATCTTCCGTTCAAAACTGGAAAGGAGCTTTCTGAGAAACTGCTCTGTGTTCTGTTAATTCATCTCACAGAGTTACATCTTTCCCTTCAAGAAGCCTTTCGCTAAGGCTGTTCTTGTGGAATTGGCAAAGGGATATTTGGAAGCCCATAGAGGGCTATGGTGAAAAAGGAAATATCTTCCGTTCAAAACTGGAAAGAAGCTTTCTGAGAAACTGCTCTGTGTTCTGTTAATTCATCTCACAGAGTTACATCTTTCCCTTCAAGAAGCCTTTCGCTAAGGCTGTTCTTGTGGAATTGGCAAAGGGATATTTGGAAGCCCCTAGAGGGCTATGGTGAAAAAGGAAATATCTTCCGTTCAAAACTGGAAAGAAGCTTTCATAGAAACTGCTCTGTGTTCTGTTAATTCATCCCACAGAGTTACATCTTTCCCTTCAAGAAGCCTTTCGCTAAGGCTGTTCTTGTGGAATTGGCAAAGGGATATTTGGAAGCCCATAGAGGGCTATGGTGAAAAAGGAAATATCTTCCGTTCAAAACTGGAAAGAAGCTTTCTGAGAAACTGCTCTGTGTTCTGTTAATTCATCTCACAGAGATACATCTTTCCCTTCAAGAAGCCTTTCGCTAAGGCTGTTCTTGTGGAATTGGCAAAGGGATATTTGGAAGCCCATAGAGGGCTATGGTGAAAAAGGAAATATCTTCCGTTCAAAACTGGAAAGAAGCTTTCTGAGAAACTGCTCTGTGTTCTGTTAATTCATCTCACAGAGTTACATCTTTCCCTTCAAGAAGCCTTTCGCTAAGGCTGTTCTTGTGGAATTGGCAAAGGGATATTTGGAAGCCCATAGAGGGCTATGGTGAAAAAGGAAATATCTTCCGTTCAAAACTGGAAAGAAGCTTTCTGAGAAACTGCTCTGTGTTCTGTTAATTCATCTCACAGAGTTACATCTTTCCCTTCAAGAAGCCTTTCGCTAAGGCTGTTCTTGTGGAATTGGCAAAGGGATATTTGGAAGCCCATAGAGGGCTATGGTGAAAAAGGAAATATCTTCCGTTCAAAACTTGAAAGAAGCTTTCTGAGAAACTGCTCTGTGTTCTGTTCATTCATCTCACACAGTTACATCTTTCCCTTCAAGAAGCCTTTTGCTAAGGCTGTTCTTGTGGAATTGGCAAAGGGATATTTGGAAGCCCATAGAGGGCTATGGTGAAAAAGGAAATATCTTCCGTTCAAAACTGGAAAGAAGCTTTCTGAGAAACTGCTCTGTGTTCTGTTAATTCATCTCACAGAGTTACATCTTTCCCTTCAAGAAGCCTTTCGCTAAGGCTCTTCTTGTGGAATTGGCAAAGGGATATTTGGAAGCCCATAGAGGGCTATGGTGAAAAAGGAAATATCTTCCGTTCAAAACTGGAAAGAAGCTTTCTGAGAAACTGCTCTGTGTTCTGTTAATTCATCTCACAGAGTTACATCTTTCCCTTCAAGAAGTGTTTCGCTAAGGCTGTTCTTGGGGAATTGGCAAAGGGATATTTGGAAGCCCATAGAGGGCTATGGTGAAAAAGGAAATATCTTCCGTTCAAAACTGGAAAGAAGCTTTCTGAGAAACTGCTCTGTGTTCTGTGAATTCATCTCACAGAGTTACATCTTTCCCTTCAAGAAGTCTTTCGCTAAGGCTGTTCTTGTGGAATTGGCAAAGGGATATTTGGAAGCCCATAGAGGGCTATTGTGAAAAAGTAAATATCTTCCGTTCCAAACTGGAAAGAAGCTTTCTGAGAAACTGCTCTGTGTTCTGTTAATTCATCTCACAGAGTTACATCTTTCCCTTCAAGAAGCCTTTCGCTAAGGCTGTTCTTGTGGAATTGGCAAAGGGATATTTGGAAGCCCGTAGAGGGCTATGGTGAAAAAGGAAATATCTTCCGTTCAAAACTGGAAAGAAGCTTTCTGAGAAACTGCTCTGTGTTCTGTTAATTCATCTCACAGAGTTACATCTTTCCCTTCAAGAAGCCTTTCGCTAAGGCTGTTCTTGTGGAATTGGCAAAGGGATATTTGGAAGCCCATAGAGGGCTATGGTGAAAAAGGAAATATCTTCCGTTCAAAACTGGAAAGAAGCTTTCTGAGAAACTGCTCTGTGTTCTGTTAATTCATCTCACAGAGTTACATCTTTCCATTCAAGAAGTCTTTCGCTAAGGCTGTTCTTGTAGAATTGGCAAAGGGATATTTGGAAGCCCATAGAGGGCTATGGTGAAAAAGGAAATATCTTCCGTTCAAAACTGGAAAGAAGCTTTCTGAGAAACTGCTCAGTGTTCTGTTAATTCATCTCACAGAGTTACATCTTTCCATTCAAGAAGCCTTTCGCTAAGGCTCTTCTGGTGGAATTGGCAAAGGGATATTTGGAAGCCCATAGAGGGCTCTGGTGAAAAAGGAAATATCTTTCCTTCAAAACTGGAAAGAAGCTTTCTGAGAAACTGCTCTGTGTTCTGTTAATTCATCTCACAGAGTTACATCTTTCCCTTCAAGAAGCCTTTCGCTAAGGCTGTTCTTGTGGAATTGGCAAAGGGATATTTGGAAGCCCATAGAGGGCTATGGTGAAAAAGAAAATATCTTCCGTTCAAAACTGGAAAGGAGCTTTCTGAGAAACTGCTCTGTGTTCTGTTAATTCATCTCACAGAGTTACATCTTTCCCTTCAAGAAGCCTTTCGCTAAGGCTGTTCTTGTGGAATTGGCAAAGGGATATTTGGAAGCCCATAGAGGGCTATGGTGAAAAAGGAAATATCTTCCGTTCAAAACTGGAAAGAAGCTTTCTGAGAAACTGCTCTGTGTTCTGTTAATTCATCTCACAGAGTTACATCTTTCCCTTCAAGAAGCCTTTCGCTAAGGCTGTTCTTGTGGAATTGGCAAAGGGATATTTGGAAGCCCATAGAGGGCTATGGTGAAAAAGGAAATATCTTCCATTCAAAACTGGAAAGAAGCTTTCTGAGAAACTGCTCTGTGTTCTGTTAATTCATCTCACAGAGTTACATCTTTCCCTTCAAGAAGCCTTTCTCTAAGGCTGTTCTTGTGGAATTGGCAAAGGGATATTTGGAAGCCCATAGAGGGCTATGGTGAAAAAGGAAATATCTTCCGTTCAAAACTGGAAAGAAGCTCTCTGAGAAACTGCTCTGTGTTCTGTTAATTCATCTCACAGAGTTACATCTTTCCCTTCAAGAAGCCTTTCGCTAAGGCTGTTCTTGTGGAATTGGCAAAGGGATATTTGGAAGCCCATAGAGGGCTATGGTGAAAAAGGAAATATCTTCCGTTCAAAACTGGAAAGAAGCTTTCTGAGAAACTGCTCTGTGTTCTGTTAATTCATCTCACAGAGTTACATCTTTCCCTTCAAGAAGCCTTTCGCTAAGGCTGTTCTTGTGGAATTGGCAAAGGGATATTTGGAAGCCCATAGAGGGCTATGGTGAAAAAGGAAATATCTTCCGTTCAAAACTGGAAAGAAGCTTTCTGAGAAACTGCTCTGTGTTCTGTTAATTCATCTCACAGAGTTACATCTTTCCCTTCAAGAAGTCTTTCGCTAAGGCTGTTCTTGTAGAATTGGCAAAGGGATATTTGGAAGCCCATAGAGGGCTATAGTGAAAAAGGAAATATCTTCCGTTCAAAACTGGAAAGAAGCTTTCTGAGAAACTGCTCTGTGTTCTGTTAATTCATCTCACAGAGTTACATCTTTCCATTCAAGAAGCCTTTCGCTAAGGCTCTTCTGGTGGAATTGGCAAAGGGATATTTGGAAGCCCATAGAGGGCTCTGGTGAAAAAGGAAATATCTTTCCTTCAAAACTGGAAAGAAGCTTTCTGAGAAACTGCTCTGTGTTCTGTTAATTCATCTCACAGAGTTACATCTTTCCCTTCAAGAAGCCTTTCGCTAAGGCTGTTCTTGTGGAATTGGCAAAGGGATATTTGGAAGCCCATAGAGGGCTATGGTGAAAAAGAAAATATCTTCCGTTCAAAACTGGAAAGGAGCTTTCTGAGAAACTGCTCTGTGTTCTGTTAATTCATCTCACAGAGTTACATCTTTCCCTTCAAGAAGACTTTCGCTAAGGCTGTTCTTGTGGAATTGGCAAAGGGATATTTGGAACCCCTAGAGGGCTATGGTGAAAATGGAAATATCTTCCGTTCAAAACTGGAAAGAAGCTTTCTGAGAAACTGCTCTGTGTTCTGTTAATTCATCTCACAGAGTTACATCTTTCCCTTCAAGAAGCCTTTCGCTAAGGCTGTTCTTGTGGAATTGGCAAAGGGATATTTGGATGCCCATAGAGGGCTATGGTGAAAAAGGAAATATCTTCCATTCAAAACTGGAAAGAAGCTTTCTGAGAAACTGCTCTGTGTTCTGTTAATTCATCTCACAGAGTTACATCTTTCCCTTCAAGAAGCCTTTCTCTAAGGCTGTTCTTGTGGAATTGGCAAAGGGATATTTGGAAGCCCATAGAGGGCTATGGTGAAAAAGGAAATATCTTCCGTTCAAAACTGGAAAGAAGCTTTCTGAGAAACTGCTCTGTGTTCTGTTAATTCATCTCACAGAGTTACATCTTTCCCTTCAAGAAGCCTTTCGCTAAGGCTGTTCTTGTGGAATTGGCAAAGGGATATTTGGAAGCCCATAGAGGGCTATGGTGAAAAAGGAAATATCTTCCGTTCAAAACTGGAAAGAAGCTTTCTGAGAAACTGCTCTGTGTTCTGTTAATTCATCTCACAGAGTTACATCTTTCCCTTCAAGAAGCCTTTCGCTAAGGCTGTTCTTGTGGAATTGGCAAAGGGATATTTGGAAGCCCATAGAGGGCTAGGGTGAAAAAGGAAATATCTTCCATTCAAAACTGGAAAGAAGCTTTCTGAGAAACTGCTCTGTGTTCTGTTAATTCATCTCACAGAGTTACATCTTTCCCTTCAAGAAGCCTTTCTCTAAGGCTGTTCTTGTGGAATTGGCAAAGGGATATTTGGAAGCCCATAGAGGGCTATGGTGAAAAAGGAAATATCTTCCGTTCAAAACTGGAAAGAAGCTCTCTGAGAAACTGCTCTGTGTTCTGTTAATTCATCTCACAGAGTTACATCTTTCCCTTCAAGAAGCCTTTCGCTAAGGCTGTTCTTGTGGAATTGGCAAAGGGATATTTGGAAGCCCATAGAGGGCTATGGTGAAAAAGGAAATATCTTCCGTTCAAAACTGGAAAGAAGCTTTCTGAGAAACTGCTCTGTGTTCTGTTAATTCATCTCACAGAGTTACATCTTTCCCTTCAAGAAGCCTTTCGCTAAGGCTGTTCTTGTGGAATTGGCAAAGGGATATTTGGAAGCCCATAGAGGGCTATGGTGAAAAAGGAAATATCTTCCGTTCAAAACTGGAAAGAAGCTTTCTGAGAAACTGCTCTGTGTTCTGTTAATTCATCTCACAGAGTTACATCTTTCCCTTCAAGAAGTCTTTCGCTAAGGCTGTTCTTGTAGAATTGGCAAAGGGATATTTGGAAGCCCATAGAGGGCTCTAGTGAAAAAGGAAATATCTTCCGTTCAAAACTGGAAAGAAGCTTTCTGAGAAACTGCTCTGTGTTCTGTTAATTCATCTCACAGAGTTACATCTTTCCATTCAAGAAGCCTTTCGCTAAGGCTCTTCTGGTGGAATTGGCAAAGGGATATTTGGAAGCCCATAGAGGGCTCTGGTGAAAAAGGAAATATCTTTCCTTCAAAACTGGAAAGAAGCTTTCTGAGAAACTGCTCTGTGTTCTGTTAATTCATCTCACAGAGTTACATATTTCCCTTCAAGAAGACTTTCGCTAAGGCTGTTCTTGTGGAATTGGCAAAGGGATATTTGGAAGCCCATAGAGGGCTATGGTGAAAAAGGAAATATCTTCCGTTCAAAACTGGAAAGAAGCTTTCTGAGAAACTGCTCTGTGTTCTGTTAATTCATCTCACAGAGTTACATCTTTCCCTTCAAGAAGCCTTTCGCTAAGGCTGTTCTTGTGGAATTGGCAAAGGGATATTTGGAAGCCCATAGAGGGCTATGGTGAAAAAGGAAATATCTTCCATTCAAAACTGGAAAGAAGCTTTCTGAGAAACTGCTCTGTGTTCTGTTAATTCATCTCACAGAGTTACATCTTTCCCTTCAAGAAGCCTTTCTCTAAGGCTGTTCTTGTGGAATTGGCAAAGGGATATTTGGAAGCCCATAGAGGGCTATGGTGAAAAAGGAAATATCTTCCGTTCAAAACTGGAAAGAAGCTTTCTGAGAAACTGCTCTGTGTTCTGTTAATTCATCTCACAGAGTTACATCTTTCCCTTCAAGAAGCCTTTCGCTAAGGCTGTTCTTGTGGAATTGGCAAAGGGATATTTGGAAGCCCATAGAGGGCTATGGTGAAAAAGGAAATATCTTCCGTTCAAAACTGGAAAGAAGCTTTCTGAGAACCTGCTCTGTGTTCTGTTAATTCATCTCACAGAGTTACATCTTTCCCTTCAAGAAGCCTTTCGCTAAGGCTGTTCTTGTGGAATTGGCAAAGGGATATTTGGAAGCCCATAGAGGGCTATGGTGAAAAAGGAAATATCTTCCGTTCAAAACTGGAAAGAAGCTTTCTGAGAAACTGCTCTGTGTTCTTTTAATTCATCTCACAGAGTTACATCTTTCTTCAAGAAGTCTTTCGCTAAGGCTGTTCTTGTAGAATTGGCAAAGGGATATTTGGAAGCCCATAGAGGGCTATGGTGAAAAAGGAAATATCTTCCGTTCAAAACTGGAAAGAAGCTTTCTGAGAAACTGCTCTGTGTTCTGTTAATTCATCTCACAGAGTTACATCTTTCCCTTCAAGAAGCCTTTCGCTAAGGCTGTTCTTGTGGAATTGGCAAAGGGATATTTGGAAGCCCATAGAGGGCTATGGTGAAAAAGGAAATATCTTCCGTTCAAAACTGGAAAGAAGCTTTCTGAGAAACTGCTCTGTGTTCTGTTAATTCATCTCACAGAGTTACATCTTTCCCTTCAAGAAGCCTTTCGCTAAGGCTGTTCTTGTGGAATTGGCAAAGGGATATTTGGAAGCCCATAGAGGGCTATGGTGAAAAAGGAAATATCTTCCGTTCAAAACTGGAAAGAAGCTTTCTGAGAAACTGCTCTGTGTTCTGTTAATTCATCTCACAGAGTTACATCTTTCCCTTCAAGAAGCCTTTCGCTAAGGCTGTTCTTGTGGAATTGGCAAAGGGATATTTGGAAGCCCATAGAGGGCTATGGTGAAAAAGGAAATATCTTCCGTTCAAAACTGGAAAGAAGCTTTCTGAGAAACTGCTCTGTGTTCTGTTAATTCATCTCACAGAGTTACATCTTTCCCTTCAAGAAGTGTTTCGCTAAGGCTGTTCTTGGGGAATTGGCAAAGGGATATTTGGAAGCCTATAGAGGGCTATGGTGAAAAAGGAAATATCTTCCGTTCAAAACTGGAAAGAAGCTTTCTGAGAAACTGCTCTGTGTTCTGTTAATTCATCTCACAGAGTTACATCTTTCCCTTCAAGAAGCCTTTCGCTAAGGCTGTTCTTGTGGAATTGGCAAAGGGATATTTGGAAGCCCATAGAGGGCTATGGTGAAAAAGGAAATATCTTCCGTTCCAAACTGGAAAGAAGCTTTCTGAGAAACTGCTCTGTGTTCTGCTAATTCATCTCACAGAGTTACATCTTTCCCTTCAAGAAGCCTTTCGCTAAGGCTGTTCTTGTGGAATTGGCAAAGGGATATTTGGAAGCCCATAGAGGGCTATGGTGAAAAAGGAAATATCTTCCGTTCAAAACTGGAAAGAAGCTTTCTGAGAAACTGCTCTGTGTTCTGTTAATTCATCTCACAGAGTTACATCTTTCCCTTCAAGAAGCCTTTCGCTAAGGCTGTTCTTGTGGAATTGGCAAAGGGATATTTGGAAGCCCATAGAGGGCTATGGTGAAAAAGGAAATATCTTCCGTTCAAAACTGGAAAGAAGCTTTCTGAGAAACTGCTCTGTGTTCTGTTAATTCATCTCACAGAGTTACATCTTTCCCTTCAAGAAGCCTTTCGCTAAGGCTGTTCTTGTGGAATTGGCAAAGGGATATTTGGAAGCCCATAGAGGGCTATCTTGAAAAAGAAAATATCTTCCGTTCAAAACTGGAAAGAAGCTTTCTGAGAAACTGCTCTGTGTTCTGTTAATTCATCTCACAGAGTTACATCTTTCCCTTCAAAAAGCCTTTCGCTAAGGCTGTTCTTGTGGAATTGGCAAAGGGATATTTGGAAGCCCATAGAGGGCTATGGTGAAAAAGGAAATATCTTCCGTTCAAAACTGGAAAGAAGCTTTCTGAGAAACTGCTCTGTGTTCTGTTAATTCATCTCACAGAGTTACATCTTTCCCTTCAAGAAGCCTTTCGCTAAGGCTGTTCTTGTGGAATTGGCAAAGGGATATTTGGAAGCCCATAGAGGGCTATGGTGAAAAAGGAAATATCTTCCGTTCAAAACTGGAAAGAGGCTTTCTGGGAAACTGCTCTGTGTTCTGTTAATTCATCTCACAGAGTTACATCTTTCCCTTCAAGAAGCCTTTCGCTAAGGCTGTTCTTGTGGAATTGGCAAAGGGATATTTGGAAGCCCATAGAGGGCTATGGTGAAAAAGGAAATATCTTCCGTTCAAAACTGGAAAGAAGCATCCTGAGAAACTGCTCTGTGTTCTGTTAATTCATCTCACAGAGTTACATCTTTCCCTTCCAGAAGCCTTTCTCTAAGGCTGTTCTTGGGGAATTGGCAAAGGGCTATTTGGAAGCCCATAGAGGGCTATGGTGAAAAACGAAATATCTTCCGTTCAAAACTGGAAAGAAGCTTTCTGAGAAACTGCTCTGTGTTCTCTTAATTAAGCTCACAGAGTTACATCTTTCCCTTCAAGAAGCCATTCGCTAAGGCTGTTCTTGTGGAATTGGCAAAAGGATATTTGGAAGCCCATAGAGGGCTATGGTGAAAAAGAAAATATCTTCCGTTCAAAACTGGAAAGAAGCTTTCTGAGAAACTGCTCTGTGTTCTGTTAATTCATCTCACAGAGTTTCATCTTTCCCTTCAAGAAGCCTTTCGCTAAGGCTGTTCTTGTGGAATTGGCAAAGGGATATTTGGAAGCCCATAGAGGGCTATGGTGAAAAAGGAAATATCTTCCGTTCAAAACTGGAAAGAAGCTTTCTGAGAAACTGCTCTGTGTTCTGTTAATTCATCTCACAGAGTTACATCTTTCCCTTCAAGAAGCCTTTCGCTAAGGCTGTTCTTGTGGAATTGGCAAAGGGATATTTGGAAGCCCATAGAGGGCTATGGTGAAAAAGGAAATATCTTCCGTTCAAAACTGGAAAGAAGCTTTCTGAGAAACTGCTCTGTGTTCTCTTAATTCATCTCTCAGAGTTACATCTTTCCCTTCCAGAAGTCTTTCGCTAAGGCTGTTCTTGTGGAATTGGCAAAGGGATATTTGGAAGCCCATAGAGGGCTATGGTGAAAAAGGAAATATCTTCCGTTCAAAACTGGAAAGAAGCTTTCTGAGAAACTGCTCTGTGTTCTGTTAATTCATCTCACAGAGTTACATCTTTCCCTTCAAGAAGCCTTTCGCTAAGGCTGTTCTTGTGGAATTGGCAAAGGGATATTTGGAAGCCCATAGAGGGCTATGGTGAAAAAGGAAATATCTTCCGTTCAAAACTGGAAAGAAGCTTTCTGAGAAACTGCTCTGTGTTCTGTTAATTCATCTCACAGAGTTACATCTTTCCCTTCAAGAAGCCTTTCGCTAAGGCTGTTCTTGTGGAATTGGCAAAAGGATATTTGGAAGCCCATAGAGGGCTACGGTGAAAAAGGAAATATCTTCCGTTCAAAACTGGAAAGAAGCTTTCTGAGAAACTGCTCTGTGTTCTGTTAATTCATCTCACAGAGTTACATCTTTCCCTTCGAGAAGCCTTTCGCTAAGGCTGTTCTTGTGGAATTGGCAAAGGGATATTTGGAAGCCCATAGAGGGCTATGGTGAAAAAGGAAATATCTTCCGTTCAAAACTGGAAAGAAGCTTTCTGAGAAACTGCTCTGTGTTCTGTTAATTCATCTCACAGAGTTACATGTTTCCCTTCAAGAAGCCTTTCGCTAAGGCTGTTCTTGTGGAATTGGCAAAGGGATATTTGGAAGCCCATAGAGGGCTATGGTGAAAAAGGAAATATCTTCCGTTCAAAACTGGAAAGAAGCTTTCTGAGAAACTGCTCTGTGTTCTGTTAATTCATCTCACAGTGTTACATCTTTCCCTTCAAGAAGCCTTTCGCTAAGGCTGTTCTTGTGGAATTGGCAAAGGGATATTTGGAAGCCCATAGAGGGCTATGGTGAAAAAGGAAATATCTTCCATTCAAAACTGGAAAGAAGCTTTCTGAGAAACTGCTCTGTGTTCTGTTAATTCATCTCACAGAGTTACATCTTTCCCTTCAAGAAGCCTTTCTCTAAGGCTATTCTTGTGGAATTGGCAAAGGGATATTTGGAAGCCCATAGAGGGCTATGGTGAAAAAGGAAATATCTTCCGTTCAAAACTGGAAAGAAGGTCTCTGAGAAACTGCTCTGTGTTCTGTTAATTCATCTCACAGAGTTACATCTTTCCCTTCAAGAAGCCTTTCGCTAAGGCTGTTCTTGTGGAATTGGCAAAGGGATATTTGGAAGCCCATAGAGGGCTATGGTGAAAAAGGAAATATCTTCCGTTCAAAACTGGAAAGAATCTTTCTGAGAAACTGCTCTGTGTTCTGTTAATTCATCTCACAGAGTTACATCTTTCCCTTCAAGAAGCCTTTCGCTAAGGCTGTTCTTGTGGAATTGGCAAAGGGATATTTGGAAGCCCATAGAGGGCTATGGTGAAAAAGGAAATATCTTCCGTTCAAAACTGGAAAGAAGCTTTCTGAGAAACTGCTCTGTGTTCTGTTAATTCATCTCACAGAGTTACATCTTTCCCTTCAAGAAGTGTTTCGCTAAGGCTGTTCTTGGGGAATTGGCAAAGGGATATTTGGAAGCCTATAGAGGGCTATGGTGAAAAAGGAAATATCTTCCGTTCAAACCTGGAAAGAAGCTTTCTGAGAAGCTGCTCTGTGTTCTGTTAATTCATCTCACAGAGTTACATCTTTCCCTTCAAGAAGCCTTTCGCTAAGGCTGTTCTTGTGGAATTGGCAAAGGGATATTTGGAGGCCCATAGAGGGCTATGCTGAAAAAGTAAATATCTTCCGTTCCAAACTGGAAAGAAGATTTCTGAGAAACTGCTCTGTGTTCTGCTAATTCATCTCACAGAGTTACATCTTTCCCTTCAAGAAGCCTTTCGCTAAGGCTGTTCTTGTGGAATTGGCAAAGGGATATTTGGAAGCCCATAGAGGGCTATGGTGAAAAAGGAAATATCTTCCGTTCAAAACTGGAAAGAAGCTTTCTGAGAAACTGCTCTGTGTTCTGTTAATTCATCTCACAGAGTTACATCTTTCCCTTCAAGAAGCCTTTCGCTAAGGCTGTTCTTGTGGAATTGGCAAAGGGATATTTGGAAGCCCATAGAGGGCTATGGTGAAAAAGGAAATATCTTCCGTTCAAAACTGGAAAGAAGCTTTCTGAGAAACTGCTCTGTGTTCTGTTAATTCATCTCACAGAGTTACATCTTTCCCTTCAAGAAGCCTTTCGCTAAGGCGGTTCTTGTGGAATTGGCAAAGGGATATTTGGAAGCCCATAGAGGGCTATGGTGAAAAAGGAAATATCTTCCGTTCAAAACTGGAAAGAAGCTTCCTGAGAAACTGCTCTGTGTTCTGTTAATTCATCTCACGGAGTTACATCTTTCCCTTCAAGAAGTCTTTCGCTAAGGCTGTTCTTCTAGAATTGGCAAAGGGATATTTGGAAGCCCATAGAGGGCTATAGTGAAAAAGGAAATATCTTCCGTTCAAAACTGGAAAGAAGCTTTCTGAGAAACTGCTCTGTGTTCTGTTAATTCATCTCACAGAGTTACATCTTTCCATTCAAGAAGTCTTTCGCTAAGGCTCTTCTGGTGGAATTGGCAAAGGGATATTTGGAAGCCCATAGAGGGCTCTGGTGAAAAAGGAAATATCTTTCCTTCAAAACTGGAAAGAAGCTTTCTGAGAAACTGCTCTGTGTTCTGTTAATTCATCTCACAGAGTTACATCTTTCCCTTCAAGAAGCCTTTCGCTAAGGCCGTTCTTGTGGAATTGACAAAGGGATATTTGGAAGCCCATAGAGGGCTATGGTGAAAAAGAAAATATCTTCCGTTCAAAACTGGAAAGGAGCTTTCTGAGAAACTGCTCTGTGTTCTGTTAATTCATCTCACAGAGTTACATCTTTCCCTTCAAGAAGCCTTTCGCTAAGGCTGTTCTTGTGGAATTGGCAAAGGGATATTTGGAAGCCCATAGAGGGCTATGGTGAAAAAGGAAATATCTTCCGTTCAAAACTGGAAAGAGGCTTTCTGGGAAACTGCTCTGTGTTCTGTTAATTCATCTCACAGAGTTACATCTTTCCCTTCAAGAAGCCTTTCGCTAAGGCTGTTCTTGTGGAATTGGCAAAGGGATATTTGGAAGCCCATAGAGGGCTATGGTGAAAAAGGAAATATCTTCCGTTCAAAACTGGAAAGAAGCTTTCTGAGAAACTGCTCTGTGTTCTGTTAATTCATCTCACAGAGTTACATCTTTCCCTTCCAGAAGCCTTTCTCTAAGGCTGTTCTTGGGGAATTGGCAAAGGGCTATTTGGAAGCCCATAGAGGGCTATGGTGAAAAACGAAATATCTTCCGTTCAAAACTGGAAAGAAGCTTTCTGAGAAACTGCTCTGTGTTCTCTTAATTAAGCTCACAGAGTTACATCTTTCCCTTCAAGAAGCCATTCGCTAAGGCTGTTCTTGTGGAATTGGCAAAAGGATATTTGGAAGCCCATAGAGGGCTATGGTGAAAAAGGAAATATCTTCCGTTCAAAACTGGAAAGAAGCTTTCTGAGAAACTGCTCTGTGTTCTGTTAATTCATCTCACAGAGTTTCATCTTTCCCTTCAAGAAGCCTTTCGCTAAGGCTGTTCTTGTGGAATTGGCAAAGGGATATTTGGAAGCCCATAGAGGGCTATGGTGAAAAAGGAAATATCTTCCGTTCAAAACTGGAAAGAAGCTTTCTGAGAAACTGCTCTGTGTTCTGTTAATTCATCTCACAGAGTTACATCTTTCCCTTCAAGAAGCCTTTCGCTAAGGCTGTTCTTGTGGAATTGGCAAAGGGATATTTGGAAGCCCATAGAGGGCTATGGTGAAAAAGGAAATATCTTCCGTTCAAAACTGGAAAGAAGCTTTCTGAGAAACTGCTCTGTGTTCTGTTAATTCATCTCACAGAGTTACTTCTTTCCCTTCAAGAAACCTTGCGCTAAGGCTGTTCCTGTGGAATTGGCAAAGGGATATTTGGAAGCCCATAGAGGGCTATGGTGAAAAAGGAAATATCTTCCGTTCAAAACTGGAAAGAAGCTTTCTGAGAAACTGCTCTGTGTTCTGTTAATTCATCTCACAGAGTTACATCTTTCCCTTCAAGAAGCCTTTCGCTAAGGCTGTTCTTGTGGAATTGGCAAAGGGATATTTGGAAGCCCATAGAGGGCTATGGTGAAAAAGGAAATATCTTCCGTTCAAAACTGGAAAGAAGCTTTCTGAGAAACTGCTCTGTGTTCTCTTAATTCATCTCTCAGAGTTACATCTTTCCCTTCCAGAAGTCTTTCGCTAAGGCTGTTCTTGTGGAATTGGCAAAGGGATATTTGGAAGCCCATAGAGGGCTATGGTGAAAAAGGAAATATCTTCCGTTCAAAACTGGAAAGAAGCTTTCTGAGAAACTGCTCTGTGTTCTGTTAATTCATCTCACAGAGTTACATCTTTCCCTTCAAGAAGCCTTTCGCTAAGGCTGTTCTTGTGGAATTGGCAAAGGGATATTTGGAAGCCCATAGAGGGCTATGGTGAAAAAGGAAATATCTTCCGTTCAAAACTGGAAAGAAGCTTTCTGAGAAACTGCTCTGTGTTCTGTTAATTCATCTCACAGAGTTACATCTTTCCCTTCAAGAAGCCTTTCGCTAAGGCTGTTCTTGTGGAATTGGCAAAAGGATATTTGGAAGCCCATAGAGGGCTATGGTGAAAAAGGAAATATCTTCCGTTCAAAACTGGAAAGAAGCTTTCTGAGAAACTGCTCTGTGTTCTGTTAATTCATCTCACAGAGTTACATCTTTCCCTTCGAGAAGCCTTTCGCTAAGGCTGTTCTTGTGGAATTGGCAAAGGGATATTTGGAAGCCCATAGAGGGCTATGGTGAAAAAGGAAATATCTTCCGTTCAAAACTGGAAAGAAGGTCTCTGAGAAACTGCTCTGTGTTGTGTTAATTCATCTCACAGAGTTACATCTTTCCCTTCAAGAAGCCTTTCGCTAAGGCTGTTCTTGTGGAATTGGCAAAGGGATATTTGGAAGCCCATAGAGGGCTATGGTGAAAAAGGAAATATCTTCCGTTCAAAACTGGAAAGAAGCTTTCTGAGAAACTGCTCTGTGTTCTGTTAATTCATCTCACAGAGTTACATCTTTCCCTTCAAGAAGCCTTTCGCTAAGGCTGTTCTTGTGGAATTGGCAAAGGGATATTTGGAAGTCCATAGAGGGCTATGGTGAAAAAGGAAATATCTTCCGTTCAAAACTGGAAAGAAGCTTTCTGAGAACCTGCTCTATGTTCTGTTAATTCATCTCACAGAGTTACATCTTTCCCTTCAAGAAGCCTTTCGCTAAGGCTGTTCTTGTGGAATTGGCAAAGGGATATTTGGAAGCCCATAGAGGGCTATGGTGAAAAAGGAAATATCTTCCATTCAAAACTGGAAAGAAGCTTTCTGAGAAACTGCTCTGTGTTCTGTTAATTCATCTCACAGAGTTACATCTTTCCCTTCAAGAAGTCTTTCGCTAAGGCTGTTCTTGTAGAATTGGCAAAGGGATATTTGGAAGCCCATACAGGGCTATGGTGAAAAAGGAAATATCTTCCGTTCAAAACTGGAAAGAAGCTTTCTGAGAAACTGCTCTGTGTTCTGTTAATTCATCTCACAGAGTTACATCTTTCCCTTCAAGAAGCCTTTCGCTAAGGCTGTTCTTGTGGAATTGGCAAAGGGATATTTGGAAGCCCATAGAGGGCTATGGTGAAAAAGGAAATATCTTCCGTTCAAAACTGGAAAGAAGCTTTCTGAGAAACTGCTCTGTGTTCTGTTAATTCATCTCACAGAGTTACATCTTTCCCTTCAAGAAGCCTTTCGCTAAGGCTGTTCTTGTGGAATTGGCAAAGGGATATTTGGAAGCCCATAGAGGGCTATGGTGAAAAAGGAAATATCTTCCGTTCAAAACTGGAAAGAAGCTTTCTGAGAAACTGCTCTGTGTTCTGTTAATTCATCTCACAGAGTTACATCTTTCCCTTCAAGAAGCCTTTCGCTAAGGCTGTTCTTGTGGAATTGGCAAAGGGATATTTGGAAGCCCATAGAGGGCTATGGTGAAAAAGGAAATATCTTCCGTTCAAAACTGGAAAGAAGCTTTCTGAGAAACTGCTCTGTGTTCTGTTAATTCATCTCACAGAGTTACATCTTTCCCTTCAAGAAGCCTTTCGCTAAGGCTGTTCTTGTGGAATTGGCAAAGGGATATTTGGAAGCCCATAGAGGGCTATGGTGAAAAAGGAAATATCTTCCGTTCAAAACTGGAAAGAAGCTTTCTGAGAAACTGCTCAGTGTTCTGTTAATTCATCTCACAGAGTTACATCTTTCCCTTCAAGAAGTGTTTCGCTAAGGCTGTTCTTGGGGAATTGGCAAAGGGATATTTGGAAGCCTATAGAGGGCTATGGTGAAAAAGGAAATATCTTCCGTTCAAAACTGGAAAGAAGCTTTCTGAGAAGCTGCTCTGTGTTCTGTTAATTCATCTCACAGAGGTACATCTTTCCCTTCAAGAAGCCTTTCGCTAAGGCTGTTCTTGTGGAATTGGCAAAGGGATATTTGGAGGCCCATAGAGGGCTATGCTGAAAAATTAAATATCTTCCGTTCCAAACTGGAAAGAAGATTTCTGGGAAACTGCTCTGTGTTCTGCTAATTCATCTCAAAGAGTTACATCTTTCCCTTCAAGAAGCCTTTCGCTAAGGCTGTTCTTGTGGAATTGGCAAAGGGATATTTGGAAGCCCATAGAGGGCTATGGTGAAAAAGGAAATATCTTCCGTTCAAAACTGGAAAGAAGCTTTCTGAGAAACTGCTCTGTGTTCTGTTAATTCATCTCACAGACTTACATCTTTCCCTTCAAGAAGCCTTTCGCTAAGGCTGTTCTTGTGGAATTGGCAAAGGGATATTTGGAAGCCCATAGAGGGCTATGGTGAAAAAGGAAATATCTTCCGTTCAAAACTGGAAAGAAGCTTTCTGAGAAACTGCTCTGTGTTCTGTTAATTCATCTCACAGAGTTACATCTTTCCCTTCAAGAAGCCTTTCGCTAAGGCGGTTCTTGTGGAATTGGCAAAGGGATATTTGGAAGCCCATAGAGGGCTATGGTGAAAAAGGAAATATCTTCCGTTCAAAACTGGAAAGAAGCTTCCTGAGAAACTGCTCTGTGTTCTGTTAATTCATCTCACGGAGTTACATCTTTCCCTTCAAGAAGTCTTTCGCTAAGGCTGTTCTTGTAGAATTGGCAAAGGGATATTTGGAAGCCCATAGAGGGCTATAGTGAAAAAGGAAATATCTTCCGTTCAAAACTGGAAAGAAGCTTTCTGAGAAACTGCTCTGTGTTCTGTTAATTCATCTCACAGAGTTACATCTTTCCATTCAAGAAGTCTTTCGCTAAGGCTCTTCTGGTGGAATTGGCAAAGGGATATTTGGAAGCCCATAGAGGGCTCTGGTGAAAAAGGAAATATCTTTCCTTCAAAACTGGAAAGAAGCTTTCTGAGAAACTGCTCTGTGTTCTGTTAATTCATCTCACAGAGTTACATCTTTCCCTTCAAGAAGCCTTTCGCTAAGGCTGTTCTTGTGGAATTGACAAAGGGATATTTGGAAGCCCATAGAGGGCTATGGTGAAAAAGAAAATATCTTCCGTTCAAAACTGGAAAGGAGCTTTCTGAGAAACTGCTCTGTGTTCTGTTAATTCATCTCACAGAGTTACATCTTTCCCTTCAAGAAGCCTTTCGCTAAGGCTGTTCTTGTGGAATTGGCAAAGGGATATTTGGAAGCCCATAGAGGGCTATGGTGAAAAAGGAAATATCTTCCGTTCAAAACTGGAAAGAGGCTTTCTGGGAAACTGCTCTGTGTTCTGTTAATTCATCTCACAGAGTTACATCTTTCCCTTCAAGAAGCCTTTCGCTAAGGCTGTTCTTGTGGAATTGGCAAAGGGATATTTGGAAGCCCATAGAGGGCTATGGTGAAAAAGGAAATATCTTCCGTTCAAAACTGGAAAGAAGCTTTCTGAGAAACTGCTCTGTGTTCTGTTAATTCATCTCACAGAGTTACATCTTTCCCTTCCAGAAGCCTTTCTCTAAGGCTGTTCTTGGGGAATTGGCAAAGGGCTATTTGGAAGCCCATAGAGGGCTATGGTGAAAAACGAAATATCTTCCGTTCAAAACTGGAAAGAAGCTTTCTGAGAAACTGCTCTGTGTTCTCTTAATTAAGCTCACAGAGTTACATCTTTCCCTTCAAGAAGCCATTCGCTAAGGCTGTTCTTGTGGAATTGGCAAAAGGATATTTGGAAGCCCATAGAGGGCTATGGTGAAAAAGGAAATATCTTCCGTTCAAAACTGGAAAGAAGCTTTCTGAGAAACTGCTCTGTGTTCTCTTAATTCATCTCACAGAGTTTCATCTTTCCCTTCAAGAAGCCTTTCGCTAAGGCTGTTCTTGTGGAATTGGCAAAGGGATATTTGGAAGCCCATAGAGGGCTATGGTGAAAAAGGAAATATCTTCCGTTCAAAACTGGAAAGAAGCTTTCTGAGAAACTGCTCTGTGTTCTGTTAATTCATCTCACAGAGTTACATCTTTCCCTTCAAGAAGCCTTTCGCTAAGGCTGTTCTTGTGGAATTGGCAAAGGGATATTTGGAAGCCCATAGAGGGCTATGGTGAAAAAGGAAATATCTTCCGTTCAAAACTGGAAAGAAGCTTTCTGAGAAACTGCTCTGTGTTCTGTTAATTCATCTCACAGAGTTACTTCTTTCCCTTCAAGAAACCTTGCGCTAAGGCTGTTCCTGTGGAATTGGCAAAGGGATATTTGGAAGCCCATAGAGGGCTATGGTGAAAAAGGAAATATCTTCCGTTCAAAACTGGAAAGAAGCTTTCTGAGAAACTGCTCTGTGTTCTCTTAATTCATCTCACAGAGTTACATCTTTCCCTTCAAGAAGCCTTTCGCTAAGGCTGTTCTTGTGGAATTGGCAAAGGGATATTTGGAAGCCCATAGAGGGCTATGGTGAAAAAGGAAATATCTTCCGTTCAAAACTGGAAAGAAGCTTTCTGAGAAACTGCTCTGTGTTCTCTTAATTCATCTCTCAGAGTTACATCTTTCCCTTCCAGAAGTCTTTCGCTAAGGCTGTTCTTGTGGAATTGGCAAAGGGATATTTGGAAGCCCATAGAGGGCTATGGTGAAAAAGGAAATATCTTCCGTTCAAAACTGGAAAGAAGCTTTCTGAGAAACTGCTCTGTGTTCTGTTAATTCATCTCACAGAGTTACATCTTTCCCTTCAAGAAGCCTTTCGCTAAGGCTGTTCTTGTGGAATTGGCAAAGGGATATTTGGAAGCCCATAGAGGGCTATGGTGAAAAAGGAAATATCTTCCGTTCAAAACTGGAAAGAAGCTTTCTGAGAAACTGCTCTGTGTTCTGTTAATTCATCTCACAGAGTTACATCTTTCCCTTCAAGAAGCCTTTCGCTAAGGCTGTTCTTGTGGAATTGGCAAAAGGATATTTGGAAGCCCATAGAGGGCTATGGTGAAAAAGGAAATATCTTCCGTTCAAAACTGGAAAGAAGCTTTCTGAGAAACTGCTCTGTGTTCTGTTAATTCATCTCACAGAGTTACATCTTTCCCTTCGAGAAGCCTTTCGCTAAGGCTGTTCTTGTGGAATTGGCAAAGGGATATTTGGAAGCCCATAGAGGGCTATGGTGAAAAAGGAAATATCTTCCGTTCAAAACTGGAAAGAAGGTCTCTGAGAAACTGCTCTGTGTTGTGTTAATTCATCTCACAGAGTTACATCTTTCCCTTCAAGAAGCCTTTCGCTAAGGCTGTTCTTGTGGAATTGGCAAAGGGATATTTGGAAGCCCATAGAGGGCTATGGTGAAAAAGGAAATATCTTCCGTTCAAAACTGGAAAGAAGCTTTCTGAGAAACTGCTCTGTGTTCTGTTAATTCATCTCACAGAGTTACATCTTTCCCTTCAAGAAGCCTTTCGCTAAGGCTGTTCTTGTGGAATTGGCAAAGGGATATTTGGAAGCCCATAGAGGGCTATGGTGAAAAAGGAAATATCTTCCGTTCAAAACTGGAAAGAAGCTTTCTGAGAACCTGCTCTATGTTCTGTTAATTCATCTCACAGAGTTACATCTTTCCCTTCAAGAAGCCTTTCGCTAAGGCTGTTCTTGTGGAATTTGCAAAGGGATATTTGGAAGCCCATAGAGGGCTATGGTGAAAAAGGAAATATCTTCCATTCAAAACTGGAAAGAAGCTTTCTGAGAAACTGCTCTGTGTTCTGTTAATTCATCTCACAGAGTTACATCTTTCCCTTCAAGAAGTCTTTCGCTAAGGCTGTTCTTGTAGAATTGGCAAAGGGATATTTGGAAGCCCATACAGGGCTATGGTGAAAAAGGAAATATCTTCCGTTCAAAACTGGAAAGAAGCTTTCTGAGAAACTGCTCTGTGTTCTGTTAATTCATCTCACAGAGTTACATCTTTCCCTTCAAGAAGCCTTTCGCTAAGGCTGTTCTTGTGGAATTGGCAAAGGGATATTTGGAAGCCCATAGAGGGCTATGGTGAAAAAGGAAATATCTTCCGTTCAAAACTGGAAAGAAGCTTTCTGAGAAACTGCTCTGTGTTCTGTTAATTCATCTCACAGAGTTACATCTTTCCCTTCAAGAAGCCTTTCGCTAAGGCTGTTCTTGTGGAATTGGCAAAGGGATATTTGGAAGCCCATAGAGGGCTATGGTGAAAAAGGAAATATCTTCCGTTCAAAACTGGAAAGAAGCTTTCTGAGAAACTGCTCTGTGTTCTGTTAATTCATCTCACAGAGTTACATCTTTCCCTTCAAGAAGCCTTTCGCTAAGGCTGTTCTTGTGGAATTGGCAAAGGGATATTTGGAAGCCCATAGAGGGCTATGGTGAAAAAGGAAATATCTTCCGTTCAAAACTGGAAAGAAGCTTTCTGAGAAACTGCTCTGTGTTCTGATAATTCATCTCACAGAGTTACATCTTTCCCTTCAAGAAGCCTTTCGCTAAGGCTGTTCTTGTGGAATTGGCAAAGGGATATTTGGAAGCCCATAGAGGGCTATGGTGAAAAAGGAAATATCTTCCGTTCAAAACTG
Organism: Chlorocebus sabaeus; assembly: GCF_047675955.1. Lineage (NCBI taxonomy): Eukaryota > Metazoa > Chordata > Mammalia > Primates > Cercopithecidae > Chlorocebus > Chlorocebus sabaeus. The sequence continues at coordinate 555,825 of NW_027327102.1, read as the reverse complement.
GAAAGAAGCTTTCTGAGAAACTGCTCTGTGTTCTGTTAATTCATCTCACAGAGTTACATCTTTCCCTTCAAGAAGTGTTTCGCTAAGGCTGTTCTTGGGGAATTGGCAAAGGGATATTTGGAAGCCTATAGAGGGCTATGGTGAAAAAGGAAATATCTTCCGTTCAAAACTGGAAAGAAGCTTTCTGAGAAGCTGCTCTGTGTTCTGTTAATTCATCTCACAGAGGTACATCTTTCCCTTCAAGAAGCCTTTCGCTAAGGCTGTTCTTGTGGAATTGGCAAAGGGATATTTGGAGGCCCATAGAGGGCTATGCTGAAAAATTAAATATCTTCCGTTCCAAACTGGAAAGAAGATTTCTGGGAAACTGCTCTGTGTTCTGCTAATTCATCTCAAAGAGTTACATCTTTCCCTTCAAGAAGCCTTTCGCTAAGGCTGTTCTTGTGGAATTGGCAAAGGGATATTTGGAAGCCCATAGAGGGCTATGGTGAAAAAGGAAATATCTTCCGTTCAAAACTGGAAAGAAGCTTTCTGAGAAACTGCTCTGTGTTCTGTTAATTCATCTCACAGAGTTACATCTTTCCCTTCAAGAAGCCTTTCGCTAAGGCTGTTCTTGTGGAATTGGCAAAGGGATATTTGGAAGCCCATAGAGGGCTATGGTGAAAAAGGAAATATCTTCCGTTCAAAACTGGAAAGAAGCTTTCTGAGAAACTGCTCTGTGTTCTGTTAATTCATCTCACAGAGTTACATCTTTCCCTTCAAGAAGCCTTTCGCTAAGGCGGTTCTTGTGGAATTGGCAAAGGGATATTTGGAAGCCCATAGAGGGCTATGGTGAAAAAGGAAATATCTTCCGTTCAAAACTGGAAAGAAGCTTCCTGAGAAACTGCTCTGTGTTCTGTTAATTCATCTCACGGAGTTACATCTTTCCCTTCAAGAAGTCTTTCGCTAAGGCTGTTCTTGTAGAATTGGCAAAGGGATATTTGGAAGCCCATAGAGGGCTATAGTGAAAAAGGAAATATCTTCCGTTCAAAACTGGAAAGAAGCTTTCTGAGAAACTGCTCTGTGTTCTGTTAATTCATCTCACAGAGTTACATCTTTCCATTCAAGAAGTCTTTCGCTAAGGCTCTTCTGGTGGAATTGGCAAAGGGATATTTGGAAGCCCATAGAGGGCTCTGGTGAAAAAGGAAATATCTTTCCTTCAAAACTGGAAAGAAGCTTTCTGAGAAACTGCTCTGTGTTCTGTTAATTCATCTCACAGAGTTACATCTTTCCCTTCAAGAAGCCTTTCGCTAAGGCTGTTCTTGTGGAATTGACAAAGGGATATTTGGAAGCCCATAGAGGGCTATGGTGAAAAAGAAAATATCTTCCGTTCAAAACTGGAAAGGAGCTTTCTGAGAAACTGCTCTGTGTTCTGTTAATTCATCTCACAGAGTTACATCTTTCCCTTCAAGAAGCCTTTCGCTAAGGCTGTTCTTGTGGAATTGGCAAAGGGATATTTGGAAGCCCATAGAGGGCTATGGTGAAAAAGGAAATATCTTCCGTTCAAAACTGGAAAGAGGCTTTCTGGGAAACTGCTCTGTGTTCTGTTAATTCATCTCACAGAGTTACATCTTTCCCTTCAAGAAGCCTTTCGCTAAGGCTGTTCTTGTGGAATTGGCAAAGGGATATTTGGAAGCCCATAGAGGGCTATGGTGAAAAAGGAAATATCTTCCGTTCAAAACTGGAAAGAAGCTTTCTGAGAAACTGCTCTGTGTTCTGTTAATTCATCTCACAGAGTTACATCTTTCCCTTCCAGAAGCCTTTCTCTAAGGCTGTTCTTGGGGAATTGGCAAAGGGCTATTTGGAAGCCCATAGAGGGCTATGGTGAAAAACGAAATATCTTCCGTTCAAAACTGGAAAGAAGCTTTCTGAGAAACTGCTCTGTGTTCTCTTAATTAAGCTCACAGAGTTACATCTTTCCCTTCAAGAAGCCATTCGCTAAGGCTGTTCTTGTGGAATTGGCAAAAGGATATTTGGAAGCCCATAGAGGGCTATGGTGAAAAAGGAAATATCTTCCGTTCAAAACTGGAAAGAAGCTTTCTGAGAAACTGCTCTGTGTTCTCTTAATTCATCTCACAGAGTTTCATCTTTCCCTTCAAGAAGCCTTTCGCTAAGGCTGTTCTTGTGGAATTGGCAAAGGGATATTTGGAAGCCCATAGAGGGCTATGGTGAAAAAGGAAATATCTTCCGTTCAAAACTGGAAAGAAGCTTTCTGAGAAACTGCTCTGTGTTCTGTTAATTCATCTCACAGAGTTACATCTTTCCCTTCAAGAAGCCTTTCGCTAAGGCTGTTCTTGTGGAATTGGCAAAGGGATATTTGGAAGCCCATAGAGGGCTATGGTGAAAAAGGAAATATCTTCCGTTCAAAACTGGAAAGAAGATTTCTGAGAAACTGCTCTGTGTTCTGTTAATTCATCTCACAGAGTTACATCTTTCCCTTCAAGAAACCTTTCGCTAAGGCTGTTCTTGTGGAATTGGCAAAGGGATATTTGGAAGCCCATAGAGGGCTATGGTGAAAAAGGAAATATCTTCCGTTCAAAACTGGAAAGAAGCTTTCTGAGAAACTGCTCTGTGTTCTGTTAATTCATCTCACAGAGTTACATCTTTCCCTTCAAGAAGCCTTTCGCTAAGGCTGTTCTTGTGGAATTGGCAAAGGGATATTTGGAAGCCCATAGAGGGCTATGGTGAAAAAGGAAATATCTTCCGTTCAAAACTGGAAAGAAGCTTTCTGAGAAACTGCTCTGTGTTCTCTTAATTCATCTCTCAGAGTTACATCTTTCCCTTCCAGAAGTCTTTCGCTAAGGCTGTTCTTGTGGAATTGGCAAAGGGATATTTGGAAGCCCATAGAGGGCTATGGTGAAAAAGGAAATATCTTCCGTTCAAAACTGGAAAGAAGCTTTCTGAGAAACTGCTCTGTGTTCTGTTAATTCATCTCACAGAGTTACATCTTTCCCTTCAAGAAGCCTTTCGCTAAGGCTGTTCTTGTGGAATTGGCAAAGGGATATTTGGAAGCCCATAGAGGGCTATGGTGAAAAAGGAAATATCTTCCGTTCAAAACTGGAAAGAAGCTTTCTGAGAAACTGCTCTGTGTTCTGTTAATTCATCTCACAGAGTTACATCTTTCCCTTCAAGAAGCCTTTCGCTAAGGCTGTTCTTGTGGAATTGGCAAAAGGATATTTGGAAGCCCATAGAGGGCTATGGTGAAAAAGGAAATATCTTCCGTTCAAAACTGGAAAGAAGCTTTCTGAGAAACTGCTCTGTGTTCTGTTAATTCATCTCACAGAGTTACATCTTTCCCTTCGAGAAGCCTTTCGCTAAGGCTGTTCTTGTGGAATTGGCAAAGGGATATTTGGAAGCCCATAGAGGGCTATGGTGAAAAAGGAAATATCTTCCGTTCAAAACTGGAAAGAAGCTTTCTGAGAAACTGCTCTGTGTTCTGTTAATTCATCTCACAGAGTTACATCTTTCCCTTCAAGAAGCCTTTCGCTAAGGCTGTTCTTGTGGAATTGGCAAAGGGATATTTGGAAGCCCATAGAGGGCAATGGTGAAAAAGGAAATATCTTCTGTTCAAAACTGGAAAGAAGCTTTCTGAGAAACTGCTCTGTGTTCTGTTAATTCATCTCACAGAGTTACATCTTTCCCTTCAAGAAGCCTTTCGCTAAGGCTGTTCTTGTGGAATTGGCAAAGGGATATTTGGAAGCCCATAGAGGGCTATGGTGAAAAAGGAAATATCTTAAATTCAAAACTGGAAAGAAGCTTTCTGAGAAACTGCTCTGTGTTCTGTTAATTCATCTCACAGAGTTACATCTTTCCCTTCAAGAAGCCTTTCTCTAAGGCTGTTCTTGTGGAATTGGCAAAGGGATATTTGGAAGCCCATAGAGGGCTATGGTGAAAAAGGAAATATCTTCCGTTCAAAACTGGAAAGAAGGTCTCTGAGAAACTGCTCTGTGTTCTGTTAATTCATCTCACAGAGTTACATCTTTCCCTTCAAGAAGCCTTTCGCTAAGGCTGTTCTTGTGGAATTGGCAAAGGGATATTTGGAAGCCCATAGAGGGCTATGGTGAAAAAGGAAATATCTTCCGTTCAAAAGTGGAAAGAAGCTTTCTGAGAAACTGCTCTGTGTTCTGTTAATTCATCTCACAGAGTTACATCTTTCCCTTCAAGAAGCCTTTCGCTAAGGCTGTTCTTGTGGAATTGGCAAAGGGATATTTGGAAGCCCATAGAGGGCTATGGTGAAAAAGGAAATATCTTCCGTTCAAAACTGGAAAGAAGCTTTCTGAGAACCTGCTCTGTGTTCTGTTAATTCATCTCAGAGAGTTACATCTTTCCCTTCAAGAAGCCTTTCGCTAAGGCTGTTCTTGTGGAATTGGCAAAGGGATATTTGGAAGCCCATAGAGGGCTATGGTGAAAAAGGAAATATCTTCCGTTCAAAACTGGAAAGAAGCTTTCTGAGAAACTGCTCTGTGTTCTGTTAATTCATCTCACAGAGTTACATCTTTCCCTTCAAGAAGTCTTTCGCTAAGGCTGTTCTTGTAGAATTGGCAAAGGGATATTTGGAAGCCCATACATGGCTATGGTGAAAAAGGAAATATCTTCCGTTCAAAACTGGAAAGAAGCTTTCTGAGAAACTGCTCTGTGTTCTGTTAATTCATCTCACAGAGTTACATCTTTCCCTTCAAGAAGCCTTTCGCTAAGGCTGTTCTTGTGGAATTGGCAAAGGGATATTTGGAAGCCCATAGAGGGCTATGGTGAAAAAGGAAATATCTTCCGTTCAAAACTGGAAAGAAGCTTTCTGAGAAACTGCTCTGTGTTCTGTTAATTCATCTCACAGAGTTACATCTTTCCCTTCAAGAAGCCTTTCGCTAAGGCTGTTCTTGTGGAATTGGCAAAGGGATATTTGGAAGCCCATAGAGGGCTATGGTGAAAAAGGAAATATCTTCCGTTCAAAACTGGAAAGAAGCTTTCTGAGAAACTGCTCTGTGTTCTGTTAATTCATCTCACAGAGTTACATCTTTCCCTTCAAGAAGCCTTTCGCTAAGGCTGTTCTTGTGGAATTGGCAAAGGGATATTTGGAAGCCCATAGAGGGCTATGGTGAAAAAGGAAATATCTTCCGTTCAAAACTGGAAAGAAGCTTTCTGAGAAACTGCTCTGTGTTCTGTTAATTCATCTCACAGAGTTACATCTTTCCCTTCAAGAAGTGTTTCGCTAAGGCTGTTCTTGGGGAATTGGCAAAGGGATATTTGGAAGCCTATAGAGGGCTATGGTGAAAAAGGAAATATCTTCCGTTCAAAACTGGAAAGAAGCTTTCTGAGAAGCTGCTCTGTGTTCTGTTAATTCATCTCACAGAGTTACATCTTTCCCTTCAAGAAGCCTTTCGCTAAGGCTGTTCTTGTGGAATTGGCAAAGGGATATTTGGAGGCCCATAGAAGGCTATGCTGAAAAAGTAAATATCTTCCGTTCCAAACTGGAAAGAAGATTTCTGAGAAACTGCTCTGTGTTCTGCTAATTCATCTCACAGAGTTACATCTTTCCCTTCAAGAAGCCTTTCGCTAAGGCTGTTCTTGTGGAATTGGCAAAGGGATATTTGGAAGCCCATAGAGGGCTATGGTGAAAAAGGAAATATCTTCCGTTCAAAACTGGAAAGAAGCTTTCTGAGAAACTGCTCTGTGTTCTGTTAATTCATCTCACAGAGTTACATCTTTCCCTTCAAGAAGCCTTTCGCTAAGGCTGTTCTTGTGGAATTGGCAAAGGGATATTTGGAAGCCCATAGAGGGCTATGGTGAAAAAGGAAATATCTTCCGTTCAAAACTGGAAAGAAGCTTTCTGAGAAACTGCTCTGTGTTCTGTTAATTCATCTCACAGAGTTACATCTTTCCCTTCAAGAAGCCTTTCGCTAAGGCGGTTCTTGTGGAATTGGCAAAGGGATATTTGGAAGCCCATAGAGGGCTATGGTGAAAAAGGAAATATCTTCCGTTCAAAACTGGAAAGAAGCTTCCTGAGAAACTGCTCTGTGTTCTGTTAATTCATCTCACGGAGTTACATCTTTCCCTTCAAGAAGTCTTTCGCTAAGGCTGTTCTTGTAGAATTGGCAAAGGGATATTTGGAAGCCCATAGAGGGCTATAGTGAAAAAGGAAATATCTTCCATTCAAAACTGGAAAGAAGCTTTCTGAGAAACTGCTCTGTGTTCTGTTAATTCATCTCACAGAGTTACATCTTTCCATTCAAGAAGTCTTTCGCTAAGGCTCTTCTGGTGGAATTGGCAAAGGGATATTTGGAAGCCCATAGAGGGCTCTGGTGAAAAAGGAAATATCTTTCCGTCAAAACTGGAAAGAAGCTTTCTGAGAAACTGCTCTGTGTTCTGTTAATTCATCTCACAGAGTTACATCTTTCCCTTCAAGAAGCCTTTCGCTAAGGCTGTTCTTGTGGAATTGACAAAGGGATATTTGGAAGCCCATAGAGGGCTATGGTGAAAAAGAAAATATCTTCCGTTCAAAACTGGAAAGGAGCTATCTGAGAAACTGCTCTGTGTTCTGTTAATTCATCTCACAGAGTTACATCTTTCCCTTCAAGAAGCCTTTCGCTAAGGCTGTTCTTGTGGAATTGGCAAAGGGATATTTGGAAGCCCATAGAGGGCTATGGTGAAAAAGGAAATATCTTCCGTTCAAAACTGGAAAGAGGCTTTCTGGGAAACTGCTCTGTGTTCTGTTAATTCATCTCACAGAGTTACGTCTTTCCTTTCAAGAAGCCTTTCGCTAAGGCTGTTCTTGTGGAATTGGCAAAGGGATATTTGGAAGCCCATAGAGGGCTATGGTGAAAAAGGAAATATCTTCCGTTCAAAACTGGAAAGAAGCTTTCTGAGAAACTGCTCTGTGTTCTGTTAATTCATCTCACAGAGTTACATCTTTCCCTTCCAGAAGCCTTTCTCTAAGGCTGTTCTTGGGGAATTGGCAAAGGGCTATTTGGAAGCCCATAGAGGGCTATGGTGAAAAAGGAAATATCTTCCGTTCAAAACTGGAAAGAAGCTTTCTGAGAAACTGCTCTGTGTTCTGTTAATTCATCTCACAGAATTTCATCTTTCCCTTCAAGAAGCCTTTCGCTAAGGCTGTTCTTGTGGAATTGGCAAAGGGATATTTGGAAGCCCATAGAGGGCTATGGTGAAAAAGGAAATATCTTCCGTTCAAAACTGGAAAGAAGCTTTCTGAGAAACTGCTCTGTGTTCTGTTAATTCATCTCACAGAGTTACATCTTTCCCTTCAAGAAGGCTTTCGCTAAGGCTGTTCTTGTGGAATTGGCAAAGGGATATTTGGAAGCCCATAGAGGGCTATGGTGAAAAAGGAAATATCTTCCGTTCAAAACTGGAAAGAAGCTTTCTGAGAAACTGCTCTGTGTTCTGTTAATTCATCTCACAGTGTTACATCTTTCCCTTCGAGGAGCCTTTCGCTAAGGCTGTTCTTGTGGAATTGGCAAAGGGATATTTTGAAGCCCATAGAGGGCTATGGTGAAAAAGGAAATATCTTCCGTTCAAAACTGGAAAGAAGCTTTCTGAGAAACTGCTCTGTGTTCTGTTAATTTATCTCACAGAGATACATCTTTCCCTTCAAGAAGCCTTTCGCTAAGGCTGTTCTTGTGGAATTGGCAAAGGGATATTTGGAAGCCCATAGAGGGCTATGGTGAAAAAGGAAATATCTTCCGTTCAAAACTGGAAAGAAGCTTTCTGAGAAACTGCTCTTTGTTCTGTTAATTCATCTCACAGAGTTACGTCTTTCCTTTCAAGAAGCCTTTCGCTATGGCTATTCTTGGAGAATTGGCAAAGGGATATTTGGAAGCCCATAGAGGGCTATGGTGAAAAAGGAAATATCTTCCGTTCAAAACTGGAAAGAAGCTTTCTGAGAAACTGCTCTGTGTTCTGTGAATTCATCTCACAGAGTTACATCTTTCCCTTCCAGAAGCCTTTCGCTAAGGCCGTTCTTGTGGAATTGGCAAAGGGATATTTGGAAGCCCATAGAGGGCTATGGTGAAAAAGGAAATATCTTCCGTTCAAAACTGGAAAGAAGCTTTCTGAGAAACTGCTCTGTGTTCTGTTAATTCATCTCACAGAGTTACATCTTTCCCTTCAAGAAGCCTTTCGCAAAGGCTGTTCTTGTGGAATTGGCAAAGGGATATTTGGAAGCCCATAGAGGGCTAAGGTGAAAAAGGAAATACCTTCCGTTCAAAACTGGAAAGAAGCTTTCTGAGAAACTGCTCTGTGTTCTGTTAATTCATCTCACAGAGTTACGTCTTTCCCTTCAAGAAGCCTTTCGCTAAGGCTGTTCTTGTGGAATTGGCAAAGGGATATTTGGAAGCCCATAGAGGGCTATGGTGAAAAAGGAAATATCTTCCGTTGAAAACTGGAAAGAAGCTTTCTGAGAAACTGCTCTGTGTTCTGTTAATTCATCTCACAGAGTTACATCTTTCCCTTCAAGAAGCCTTTCGCTAAGGCTGTTCTTGTGGAATTGGCAAAGGGATATTTGTAAGCCCATAGAGGCCTATGGTGAAAAACGAAATATCTTCCGTTCAAAACTGGAAAGAAGCTTTCTGAGAAACTGCTCTGTGTTCTGTTAATTCATCTCACAGAGTTACATCTTTCCCTTCAAGAAGCCTTTCGCTAAGGCTGTTCTTGTGGAATTGGCAAAGGGATATTTGGAAGCCCATAGAGGGCTATGGTGAAAAAGGAAATATCTTCCGTTCAAAACTGGAAAGAAGCTTTCTGAGAAACTGCTCTGTGTTCTGTTAATTTATCTCACAGAGTTACATCTTTCCCTTCAAGAAGCCTTTCGCTAAGGCTGTTCTTGTGGAATTGGCAAAGGGATATTTGGAAGCCCATAGAGGGCTATGGTGAAAAAGGAAATATCTTCCGTTCAAAACTGGAAAGAAGCTTTCTGAGAAACTGCTCTGTGTTCTGTTAATTCATCTCACAGAGTTACATCTTTCCCTTCAAGAAGCCTTTCGCTAAGGCTGTTCTTGTGGAATTGGCAAAGGGATATTTGGAAGCCCCTAGAGGGCTATGGTGAAAAAGGAAATATCTTCCGTTCAAAACTGGAAAGAAGCTTTCTGAGAAACTGCTCTGTGTTCTGTTAATTCATCTCACAGAGTTACATCTTTCCCTTCAAGAAGCCTTTCGCTAAGGCTGTTCTTGTGGAATTGGCAAAGGGATATTTGGAAGCCCATGGAGGGCTCTAGTGAAAAAGAAAATATCTTCGGTTAAAAACTGGAAAGAAGCTTTCTGAGAAACTGCTCTTTGTTCTGTTAATTCATCTCACAGAGTTACATCTTTCCCTTCAAGAAGTCTTTCGCTAAGGCTGTTCTTGTGGAATTGGCAAAGGGATATTTGGAAGCCTATAGAGGGCTATGGTGGAAAAGAAAATATCTTCCGTTCAAAACTGGAAAGAAGCTTTCTGAGAAACTGCTCTGTGTTCTGTTAATTCATCTCACAGAGTTACGTCTTTCCTTGCAAGAAGCCTTTCGCTAAGGCTGTTCTTGGGGAATTGGCAAAGGGATATTTGGAAGCCCATAGAGGGCTATGGTGAAAAAGGAAATATCTTCCGTTCAAAACTGGAAAGAAGCTTTCTGAGAAACTGCTCTGTGTTCTGTTAATTCATCTCACAGAGTTACATCTTTCCCTTCGAGAAGCCTTTCGCTAAGGCTGTTCTTGTGGAATTGGCAGAGGGATATTTGGAAGCCCTTAGAGGGCTATGGTGAAAAAGGAAATATCTTCCGTTCAAAACTGGAAAGAAGCTTTCTGAGAAACTGCTATGTGTTCTGTTAATTCATCTCACAGAGTTACATCTTTCCCTTCAAGAAGCCTTTCTCTAAGGCTGTTCTTGTGGAATTGGCAAAAGGATATTTGGAAGCCCATAGAGGGCTACGGTGAAAAAGGAAATATCTTCCGTTCAAAACTGGAAAGAAGCTTTCTGAGAAACTGCTCTGTGTTCTGTTAATTCATCTCACAGAGTTACATCTTTCCCTTCAAGAAGCCTTTCGCTAAGGCTGTTCTTGTGGAATTGGCAAAGGGATATTTGGAAGCCCATAGAGGGCTATGGTGAAAAAGGAAATATCTTCCGTTCAAAACTGGAAAGAAGCTTTCTGAGAAACTGCTCTGTGTTCTGTTAATTCATCTCACAGAGTTACATCTTTCCCTTCAAGAAGCCTTTCGCTAAGGCTGTTCTTGTGGAATTGGCAAAGGGATATTTGGAAGCCCATAGAGGGCTATGGTGAAAAAGGAAATATCTTCCGTTCAAAACTGGAAAGAAGCTTTCTGAGAAACTGCTCTGTGTTCTGTTAATTCATATCACAGAATTACATCTTTCCCTTCAAGAAGCCTTTCTCTAAGGCTCTTCTTGTGGAATTGGCAAAGGGATATTTGGAAGCCCATAGAGGGCTATGCTGAAAAAGGAAATATCTTCCGTTCAAAACTGGAAAGAAGCTTTCTGAGAAACTGCTCTGTGTTCTGTTAATTCATCTCACAGAGTTACATCTTTCCCTTCAAGAAGGCTTTCGCTAAGGCTGTTCTTGTGGAATTGGCAAAGGGATATTTTGAAGCCCATAGAGGGCTATGGTGAAAAAGGAAATATCTTCCGTTCAAAACTGGAAAGAAGCTTTCTGAGAAACTGCTCTGTGTTCTGTTAATTCATCTCACAGTGTTACATCTTTCCCTTCGAGAAGCCTTTCGCTAAGGCTGTTCTTGTGGAATTGGCAAAGGGATATTTGGAAGCCCATAGAGGGCTATGGTGAAAAAGGAAATATCTTCCGTTCAAAACTGGAAAGAAGCTTTCTGAGAAACTGCTCTGTGTTCTGTTAATTTATCTCACAGAGATACATCATACCCTTCAAGAAGCCTTTCGCTAAGGCTGTTCTTGTGGAATTGGCAAAGGGATATTTGGAAGCCCATAGAGGGCTATGGTGAAAAAGGAAATATCTTCCGTTCAAAACTGGAAAGAAGCTTTCTGAGAAACTGCTCTTTGTTCTGTTAATTCATCTCACAGAGTTACGTCTTTCCTTTCAAGAAGCCTTTCGCTATGGCTGTTCTTGGAGAATTGGCAAAGGGATATTTGGAAGCCCATAGAGGGCTATGGTGAAAAAGGAAATATCTTCCGTTCAAAACTAGAAAGAAGCTTTCTGAGAAACTGCTCTGTGTTCTGTTAATTCATCTCACAGAGTTACATCTTTCCCTTCGAGAAGCCTTTCGCTAAGGCTGTTCTTGTGGAATTGGCAAAGGGATATTTGGAAGCCCATAGAGGGCTATGGTGAAAAAGGAAATATCTTCCGTTCAAAACTGGAAAGAAGCTTTCTGAGAAACTGCTCTGTGTTCTGTTAATTCATCTCACAGAGTTACATCTTTCCCTTCAAGAAGACTTTCGCTAAGGCTGTTCTTGTGGAATTGGCAAAGGGATATTTGGAACCCCATAGAGGGCTATGATGAAAAAGGAAATATCTTCCGTTCAAAACTGGAAAGAAGCTTTCTGAGAAACTGCTTTGTGTTCTGTTAATTCATCTCACAGAGTTACATCTTTCCCTTCAAGAAGCCTTTCGCTAAGGCTGTTCTTGTGGAATTGGCAAAGGGATATTTGGAAGCCCATAGAGGGCTATGGTGAAAAAGGAAATATCTTCCGTTCAAAACTGGAAAGAAGCTTTCTGAGAAACTGCTCTGTGTTCTGTTAATTCATCTCACAGAGTTACATCTTTCCCTTCAAGAAACCTTTCGCTAAGGCTGTTCTTGTGGATTTGGCAAAGGGATATTTGGAAGCCCATAGAGGGCTATGGTGAAAAAGGAAATATCTTCCGTTCAAAACTGCAAAGAAGCTTTCTGAGAAACTGCTCTGTGTTCTGTGAATTCATCTCACAGAGTTACATCTTTCCCTTCCAGAAGCCTTTCGCTAACGCTATTCTTGGGTAATTGGCAAAGGGATATTGGGAAGCCCATAGAGGGCTATGGTGAAAAAGGAAATATCTTCCGTTCAAAACTGCAAAGAAGCTTTCTGAGAAACTGCTCTGTGTTCTCTTAATTAAGCTCACAGAGTTACATCTTTCCCTTCAAGAAGCCATTCGCTAAGGCTGTTCTTGTGGAATTGGCAAAAGGATATTTGGAAGCCCATAGAGGGCTATGGTGAAAAAGGAAATATCTTCCGTTCAAAACTGGAAAGAAGCTTTCTGAGAAACTGCTCTGTGTTCTGTTAATTCATCTCACAGAGTTACATCTTTCCCTTCAAGAAGCCTTTCGCTAAGGCTGTTCTTGTGGAATTGGCAAAGGTATATTTGGAAGCCCATAGAGGGCTATGGTGAAAAAGGAAATATCTTCCGTTCAAAACTGGAAAGAAGCTTTCTGGGAAACTGCTCTGTGTTCTGTTAATTCATCTCACAGAGTTACATCTTTCCCTTCAAGAAGTCTTTCGCTAAGGCTGTTCTTGTGGAATTGGCAAAGGGATATTTGGAAGCCCATAGAGGGCTATGGTGAAAAAGGAAATATCTTCCGTTCAAAACTGGAAAGAAGCTTTCTGAGAAACTGCTCTGTGTTCTGTTAATTCATCTCACAGAGTTACATCTTTCCCTTCAAGAAGCCTTTCTCTACGGCTGTTCTTCGGGAATTGGCAAAGGGCTATTTGGAAGCCCATAGAGGGCTATGGTGAAAAACGAAATATCTTCCGTTCAAAACTGGAAAGAAGCTTTCTGAGAAACTGCTCTGTGTTCTGTGAATTCATCTCACAGAGTTACATCTTTCCCTTCAAGAAGCCTTTCGCTAAGGCTGTTCTTGTGGAATTGGCAAAGGGATATTTGGAAGCCCCTAAAGGGCTATGGTGAAAAAGGAAATATCTTCCGTTCAAAACTGGAAAGAAGCTTTCTGAGAAACTGCTCTGTGTTCTGTTAATTCATCTCACAGAGTTACATCTTTCCCTTCCAGAAGCCTTTCGCTAAGGCTGTTCTTGTGGAATTGGCAAAGGTATATTTGGAAGCCCATAGAGGGCTATGGTGAAAAAGGAAATATCTTCCGTTCAAAACTGGAAAGAAGCTTTCTGAGAAACTGCTCTGTGTTCTGTTAATTCATCTCACAGAGTTACATCTTTCCCTTCAAGAAGCCTTTCGCTAAGGCTATTCTTGTGGAATTGGCAAAGGGATATTTGGAAGCCCATAGAGGGCTATGGTGAAAAAGGAAATATCTTCCGTTCAAAACTGGAAAGAAGCTTTCTGAGAAACTGCTCTGTGTTCTGTTAATTCATCTCACAGAGTTACATCTTTCCCTTCAAGAAGTCTTTCGCTAAGGCTGTTCTTGTAGAATTGGCAAAGGGATATTTGGAAGCCCATAGAGGGCTATGGTGAAAAAGGAAATATCTTCCGTTCAAAACTGGAAAGAAGCTTTCTGAGAAACTGCTCTGTGTTCTGTTAATTCATCTCACAGAGTTACATCTTTCCCTTCAAGAAGCCTTTCGCTAAGGCTGTTCTTGTGGAATTGGCAAAGGGATATTTGGAAGCCCATAGAGGGCTATGGTGAAAAAGGAAATAACTTCCGTTCAAAACTGGAAAGAAGCTTTCTGAGAAACTGCTCTGTGTTCTGTTAATTCATCTCACAGAGTTACATCTTTCCCTTCAAGAAGCCTTTCGCTAAGGCTGTTCTTGTTTAATTGGCAAAGGGATATTTGGAAGCCCATAGAGGGCTATGGTGAAAAAGGAAATACCTTCCGTTCAAAACTGGAAAGAAGCTTTCTGAGAAACTGCTCTGTGTTCTGTTAATTCATCTCACAGAGTTACGTCTTTCCCTTCAAGAAGCCTTTCGCTAAGGCTGTTCTTGTGGAATTGGCAAAGGGATATTTGGAAGCCCATAGAGGGCTATGGTGAAAAAGGAAATATCTTCCGTTGAAAACTGGAAAGAAGCTTTCTGAGAAACTGCTCTGTGTTCTGTTAATTCATCTCACAGAGTTACATCTTTCCCTTCAAGAAGCCTTTCGCTAAGGCTGTTCTTGTAGAATTGGCAAAGGGATATTTGTAAGCCCATAGAGGCCTATGGTGAAAAAGGAAATATCTTCCGTTCAAAACTGGAAAGAAGCTTTCTGAGAAACTGCTCTGTGTTCTGTTAATTCATCTCACAGAGTTACATCTTTCCCTTCAAGAAGCCTTTCGCTAAGGCTGTTCTTGTGGAATTGGCAAAGGGATATTTGGAAGCCCATAGAGGGCTATGGTGAAAAAGGAAATATCTTCCGTTCAAAACTGGAAAGAAGCTTTCTGAGAAACTGCTCTGTGTTCTGTTAATTTATCTCACAGAGTTACATCTTTCCCTTCAAGAAGTGTTTCGCTAAGGCTGTTCTTGTGGAATTGGCAAAGGGATATTTGGAAGCCCATAGAGGGCTAGGGTGAAAAAGGAAATATCTTCCGTTCAAAACTGGAAAGAAGCTTTCTGAGAAACTGCTCTGTGTTCTGTTAATTCATCTCACAGAGTTACATCTTTCCCTTCAAGAAGCCTTTCGCTAAGGCTGTTCTTGTGGAATTGGCAAAGGGATATTTGGAAGCCCCTAGAGGGCTATGGTGAAAAAGGAAATATCTTCCGTTCAAAACTGGAAAGAAGCTTTCTGAGAAACTGCTCTGTGTTCTGTTAATTCATCTCACAGAGTTACATCTTTCCCTTCAAGAAGCCTTTCGCTAAGGCTGTTCTTGTGGAATTGGCAAAGGGATATTTGGAAGCCCATAGAGGGCTCTGGTGAAAAAGGAAATATCTTCGGTTCAAAACTGGAAAGAAGCTTTCTGAGAAACTGCTCTTTGTTCTGTTAATTCATCTCACAGAGTTACATCTTTCCCTTCAAGAAGTCTTTCGCTAAGGCTGTTCTTGTGGAATTGGCAAAGGGATATTTGGAAGCCCATAGAGGGCTATGGTGGAAAAGGAAATATCTTCCGTTCAAAACTGGAAAGAAGCTTTCTGAGAAACTCCTCTGTGTTCTGTTAATTCATCTCACAGAGTTACGTCTTTCCTTGCAAGAAGCCTTTCGCTAAGGCTGTTCTTGGGGAATTGGCAAAGGGATATTTGGAAGCCCATAGAGGGCTATGGTGAAAAAGGAAATATCTTCCGTTCAAAACTGGAAAGAAGCTTTCTGAGAAACTGCTCTGTGTTCTGTTAATTCATCTCACAGAGTTACATCTTTCCCTTCGAGAAGCCTTTCGCTAAGGCTGTTCTTGTGGAATTGGCAAAGGGATATTTGGAAGCCCTTGGAGGGCTATGGTGAAAAAGGAAATATCTTCCGTTCAAAACTGGAAAGAAGCTTTCTGAGAAACTGCTCTGTGTTCTGTTAATTTATCTCACAGAGTTACATCTTTCCCTTCAAGAAGCCTTTCGCTAAGGCTGTTCTTGTGGAATTGGCAAAGGGATATTTGGAAGCCCATAGAGGGCTATGGTGAAAAAGGAAATATCTTCCGTTCAAAACTGGAAAGAAGCTTTCTGAGAAACTGCTCTGTGTTCTGTTAATTCATCTCACAGAGTTACGTCTTTCCTTTCAAGAAGCCTTTCGCTAAGGCTGTTCTTGTGGAATTGGCAAAGGGATATTTGGAAGCCCATACAGGGCTATGGTGAAAAAGGAAATACCTTCCGTTCAAAACTGGAAAGAAGCTTTCTGAGAAACTGCTCTGTGTTCTGTTAATTCATCTCACAGAGTTACATCTTTCCCTTCAAGAAGCCTTTCGCTAAGGCTGTTCTTGTGGAATTGGCAAAGGGATATTTGGAAGCCCATAGAGGGCTATGGTGAAAAAGGAAATATCTTCCGTTCAAAACTGGAAAGAAGCTTTCTGAGAAACTGCTCTGTGTTCTGTTAATTCATCTCACAGAGTTACATCTTTCCCTTCAAGAAACCTTTCGCTAAGGCTGTTCTTGTGGATTTGGCAAAGGGATATTTGGAAGCCCATAGAGGGCTACGGTGAAAAAGGAAATATCTTCCGTTCAAAACTGCAAAGAAGCTTTCTGAGAAACTGCTCTGTGTTCTGTTAATTCCTCTCACAGAGTTACATCTTTCCCTTCCAGAAGCCTTTCGCTAACGCTATTCTTGGGTAATTGGCAAAGGGATATTGGGAAGCCCATAGAGGGCTATGGTGAAAAAGGAAATATCTTCCGTTCAAAACTGCAAAGAAGCTTTCTGGGAAACTGCTCTGTGTTCTCTTAATTAAGCTCACAGAGTTACATCTTTCCCTTCAAGAAGCCATTCGCTAAGGCTGTTCTTGTGGAATTGGCAAAAGGATATTTGGAAGCCCATAGAGGGCTATGGTGAAAAAGGAAATATCTTCCGTTCAAAACTGGAAAGAAGCTTTCTGAGAAACTGCTCTGTGTTCTGTTAATTCATCTCACAGAGTTACATCTTTCCCTTCCAGAAGCCTTTCGCTAAGGCTGTTCTTGGGGAATTGGCAAAGGGATATTTGGAAGCCCATAGAGGGCTATGTTGAAAAAGGAAATATCTTCCGTTCAAAACTGGAAAGAAGCTTTCTGGGAAACTGCTCTGTGTTCTGTTAATTCATCTCACAGAGTTACATCTTTCCCTTCAAGAAGCCTTTCGCTAAGGCTGTTCTTGTGGAATTGGCAAAGGGATATTTGGAAGCCCATAGAAGGCTATGGTGAAAAAGGAAATATCTTCCGTTCAAAAGTGGAAAGAAGCTTTCTGAGAAACTGCTCTGTGTTCTGTTAATTCATCTCACAGAGTTACATCTTTCCCTTCAAGAAGCCTTTCTCTAAGGCTGTTCTTGGGGAATTGGCAAAGGGCTATTTGGAAGCCCATAGAGGGCTATGGTGAAAAAGGAAATATCTTCCGTTCAAAACTGGAAAGAAGCTTTCTGAGAAACTGCTCTGTGTTCTGTTAATTCATCTCACAGAGTTACATCTTTCCCTTCAAAAGCCTTTCGCTAAGGCTGTTCTTGTGGAATTGGCAAAGGGATATTTGGAAGCCCATAGAGGGCTATGGTGAAAAAGGAAATATCTTCCGTTCAAAACTGGAAAGAAGCTTTCTGAGAATCTGCTCTGTGTTCTGTTAATTCATCTCACAGAGTTACATCTTTCCCTTCCAGAAGCCTTTCGCTAAGGCTGTTCTTGGGGAATTGGCAAAGGGATATTTGGAAGCCCATAGAGGGCTATGGTGAAAAAGGAAATATCTTCCGTTCAAAACTGGAAAGAAGCTTTCTGAGAAACTGCTCTGTGTTCTGTTAATTCATCTCACAGAGTTACATCTTTCCCTTCAAGAAGCCTTTCGCTAAGGCTGTTCTTGTGGAATTGGCAAAGGGATATTTGGAAGCCCATAGAGGGCTATGGTGAAAAAGGAAATATCTTCCGTTCAAAACTGGAAAGAAGCTTTCTGAGAAACTGCTCTGTGTTCTGTTAATTCATCTCACAGAGTTACATCTTTCCCTTCAAGAAGCCTTTCGCTAAGGCTGTTCTTGTGGAATTGGCAAAGGGATATTTGGAAGCCCATAGAGGGCTATGGTGAAAAAGGAAATATCTTCCGTTCAAAACTGGAAAGAAGCTTTCTGAGAAACTGCTCTGTGTTCTGTTAATTCATCTCACAGAGTTACATCTTTCCCTTCAAGAAGACTTTCGCTAAGGCTGTTCTTGTGGAATTGGCAAAGGGATATTTGGAACCCCATAGAGGGCTATGATGAAAAAGGAAATATCTTCCGTTCAAAACTGGAAAGAAGCTTTCTGAGAAACTGCTTTGTGTTCTGTTAATTCATCTCACAGAGTTACATCTTTCCCTTCAAGAAGCCTTTCGCTAAGGCTGTTCTTGTGGAATTGGCAAAGGGATATTTGGAAGCCCATAGAGGGCTATGGTGAAAAAGGAAATATCTTCCGTTCAAAACTGGAAAGAAGCTTTCTGAGAAACTGCTCTGTGTTCTGTTAATTCATCTCACAGAGTTACATCTTTCCCTTCAAGAAACCTTTCGCTAAGGCTGTTCTTGTGGATTTGGCAAAGGGATATTTGGAAGCCCATAGAGGGCTATGGTGAAAAAGGAAATATCTTCCGTTCAAAACTGCAAAGAAGCTTTCTGAGAAACTGCTCTGTGTTCTGTGAATTCATCTCACAGAGTTACATCTTTCCCTTCCAGAAGCCTTTCGCTAACGCTATTCTTGGGTAATTGGCAAAGGGATATTGGGAAGCCCATAGAGGGCTATGGTGAAAAAGGAAATATCTTCCGTTCAAAACTGCAAAGAAGCTTTCTGAGAAACTGCTCTGTGTTCTCTTAATTAAGCTCACAGAGTTACATCTTTCCCTTCAAGAAGCCATTCGCTAAGGCTGTTCTTGTGGAATTGGCAAAAGGATATTTGGAAGCCCATAGAGGGCTATGGTGAAAAAGGAAATATCTTCCGTTCAAAACTGGAAAGAAGCTTTCTGAGAAACTGCTCTGTGTTCTGTTAATTCATCTCACAGAGTTACATCTTTCCCTTCAAGAAGCCTTTCGCTAAGGCTGTTCTTGTGGAATTGGCAAAGGTATATTTGGAAGCCCATAGAGGGCTATGGTGAAAAAGGAAATATCTTCCGTTCAAAACTGGAAAGAAGCTTTCTGGGAAACTGCTCTGTGTTCTGTTAATTCATCTCACAGAGTTACATCTTTCCCTTCAAGAAGTCTTTCGCTAAGGCTGTTCTTGTGGAATTGGCAAAGGGATATTTGGAAGCCCATAGAGGGCTATGGTGAAAAAGGAAATATCTTCCGTTCAAAACTGGAAAGAAGCTTTCTGAGAAACTGCTCTGTGTTCTGTTAATTCATCTCACAGAGTTACATCTTTCCCTTCAAGAAGCCTTTCTCTACGGCTGTTCTTCGGGAATTGGCAAAGGGCTATTTGGAAGCCCATAGAGGGCTATGGTGAAAAACGAAATATCTTCCGTTCAAAACTGGAAAGAAGCTTTCTGAGAAACTGCTCTGTGTTCTGTGAATTCATCTCACAGAGTTACATCTTTCCCTTCAAGAAGCCTTTCGCTAAGGCTGTTCTTGTGGAATTGGCAAAGGGATATTTGGAAGCCCCTAAAGGGCTATGGTGAAAAAGGAAATATCTTCCGTTCAAAACTGGAAAGAAGCTTTCTGAGAAACTGCTCTGTGTTCTGTTAATTCATCTCACAGAGTTACATCTTTCCCTTCCAGAAGCCTTTCGCTAAGGCTGTTCTTGTGGAATTGGCAAAGGTATATTTGGAAGCCCATAGAGGGCTATGGTGAAAAAGGAAATATCTTCCGTTCAAAACTGGAAAGAAGCTTTCTGAGAAACTGCTCTGTGTTCTGTTAATTCATCTCACAGAGTTACATCTTTCCCTTCAAGAAGCCTTTCGCTAAGGCTATTCTTGTGGAATTGGCAAAGGGATATTTGGAAGCCCATAGAGGGCTATGGTGAAAAAGGAAATATCTTCCGTTCAAAACTGGAAAGAAGCTTTCTGAGAAACTGCTCTGTGTTCTGTTAATTCATCTCACAGAGTTACATCTTTCCCTTCAAGAAGTCTTTCGCTAAGGCTGTTCTTGTAGAATTGGCAAAGGGATATTTGGAAGCCCATAGAGGGCTATGGTGAAAAAGGAAATATCTTCCGTTCAAAACTGGAAAGAAGCTTTCTGAGAAACTGCTCTGTGTTCTGTTAATTCATCTCACAGAGTTACATCTTTCCCTTCAAGAAGCCTTTCGCTAAGGCTGTTCTTGTGGAATTGGCAAAGGGATATTTGGAAGCCCATAGAGGGCTATGGTGAAAAAGGAAATAACTTCCGTTCAAAACTGGAAAGAAGCTTTCTGAGAAACTGCTCTGTGTTCTGTTAATTCATCTCACAGAGTTACATCTTTCCCTTCAAGAAGCCTTTCGCTAAGGCTGTTCTTGTTTAATTGGCAAAGGGATATTTGGAAGCCCATAGAGGGCTATGGTGAAAAAGGAAATACCTTCCGTTCAAAACTGGAAAGAAGCTTTCTGAGAAACTGCTCTGTGTTCTGTTAATTCATCTCACAGAGTTACGTCTTTCCCTTCAAGAAGCCTTTCGCTAAGGCTGTTCTTGTGGAATTGGCAAAGGGATATTTGGAAGCCCATAGAGGGCTATGGTGAAAAAGGAAATATCTTCCGTTGAAAACTGGAAAGAAGCTTTCTGAGAAACTGCTCTGTGTTCTGTTAATTCATCTCACAGAGTTACATCTTTCCCTTCAAGAAGCCTTTCGCTAAGGCTGTTCTTGTAGAATTGGCAAAGGGATATTTGTAAGCCCATAGAGGCCTATGGTGAAAAAGGAAATATCTTCCGTTCAAAACTGGAAAGAAGCTTTCTGAGAAACTGCTCTGTGTTCTGTTAATTCATCTCACAGAGTTACATCTTTCCCTTCAAGAAGCCTTTCGCTAAGGCTGTTCTTGTGGAATTGGCAAAGGGATATTTGGAAGCCCATAGAGGGCTATGGTGAAAAAGGAAATATCTTCCGTTCAAAACTGGAAAGAAGCTTTCTGAGAAACTGCTCTGTGTTCTGTTAATTTATCTCACAGAGTTACATCTTTCCCTTCAAGAAGTGTTTCGCTAAGGCTGTTCTTGTGGAATTGGCAAAGGGATATTTGGAAGCCCATAGAGGGCTAGGGTGAAAAAGGAAATATCTTCCGTTCAAAACTGGAAAGAAGCTTTCTGAGAAACTGCTCTGTGTTCTGTTAATTCATCTCACAGAGTTACATCTTTCCCTTCAAGAAGCCTTTCGCTAAGGCTGTTCTTCTGGAATTGGCAAAGGGATATTTGGAAGCCCCTAGAGGGCTATGGTGAAAAAGGAAATATCTTCCGTTCAAAACTGGAAAGAAGCTTTCTGAGAAACTGCTCTGTGTTCTGTTAATTCATCTCACAGAGTTACATCTTTCCCTTCAAGAAGCCTTTCGCTAAGGCTGTTCTTGTGGAATTGGCAAAGGGATATTTGGAAGCCCATAGAGGGCTCTGGTGAAAAAGGAAATATCTTCGGTTCAAAACTGGAAAGAAGCTTTCTGAGAAACTGCTCTTTGTTCTGTTAATTCATCTCACAGAGTTACATCTTTCCCTTCAAGAAGTCTTTCGCTAAGGCTGTTCTTGTGGAATTGGCAAAGGGATATTTGGAAGCCCATAGAGGTCTATGGTGGAAAAGGAAATATCTTCCGTTCAAAACTGGAAAGAAGCTTTCTGAGAAACTCCTCTGTGTTCTGTTAATTCATCTCACAGAGTTACGTCTTTCCTTGCAAGAAGCCTTTCGCTAAGGCTGTTCTTGGGGAATTGGCAAAGGGATATTTGGAAGCCCATAGAGGGCTATGGTGAAAAAGGAAATATCTTCCGTTCAAAACTGGAAAGAAGCTTTCTGAGAAACTGCTCTGTGTTCTGTTAATTCATCTCACAGAGTTACATCTTTCCCTTCGAGAAGCCTTTCGCTAAGGCTGTTCTTGTGGAATTGGCAAAGGGATATTTGGAAGCCCTTGGAGGGCTATGGTGAAAAAGGAAATATCTTCCGTTCAAAACTGGAAAGAAGCTTTCTGAGAAACTGCTCTGTGTTCTGTTAATTTATCTCACAGAGTTACATCTTTCCCTTCAAGAAGCCTTTCGCTAAGGCTGTTCTTGTGGAATTGGCAAAGGGATATTTGGAAGCCCATAGAGGGCTATGGTGAAAAAGGAAATATCTTCCGTTCAAAACTGGAAAGAAGCTTTCTGAGAAACTGCTCTGTGTTCTGTTAATTCATCTCACAGAGTTACGTCTTTCCTTTCAAGAAGCCTTTCGCTAAGGCTGTTCTTGTGGAATTGGCAAAGGGATATTTGGAAGCCCATACAGGGCTATGGTGAAAAAGGAAATACCTTCCGTTCAAAACTGGAAAGAAGCTTTCTGAGAAACTGCTCTGTGTTCTGTTAATTCATCTCACAGAGTTACATCTTTCCCTTCAAGAAGCCTTTCGCTAAGGCTGTTCTTGTGGAATTGGCAAAGGGATATTTGGAAGCCCATAGAGGGCTATGGTGAAAAAGGAAATATCTTCCGTTCAAAACTGGAAAGAAGCTTTCTGAGAAACTGCTCTGTGTTCTGTTAATTCATCTCACAGAGTTACATCTTTCCCTTCAAGAAACCTTTCGCTAAGGCTGTTCTTGTGGATTTGGCAAAGGGATATTTGGAAGCCCATAGAGGGCTACGGTGAAAAAGGAAATATCTTCCGTTCAAAACTGCAAAGAAGCTTTCTGAGAAACTGCTCTGTGTTCTGTTAATTCCTCTCACAGAGTTACATCTTTCCCTTCCAGAAGCCTTTCGCTAACGCTATTCTTGGGTAATTGGCAAAGGGATATTGGGAAGCCCATAGAGGGCTATGGTGAAAAAGGAAATATCTTCCGTTCAAAACTGCAAAGAAGCTTTCTGGGAAACTGCTCTGTGTTCTCTTAATTAAGCTCACAGAGTTACATCTTTCCCTTCAAGAAGCCATTCGCTAAGGCTGTTCTTGTGGAATTGGCAAAAGGATATTTGGAAGCCCATAGAGGGCTATGGTGAAAAAGGAAATATCTTCCGTTCAAAACTGGAAAGAAGCTTTCTGAGAAACTGCTCTGTGTTCTGTTAATTCATCTCACAGAGTTACATCTTTCCCTTCCAGAAGCCTTTCGCTAAGGCTGTTCTTGGGGAATTGGCAAAGGGATATTTGGAAGCCCATAGAGGGCTATGTTGAAAAAGGAAATATCTTCCGTTCAAAACTGGAAAGAAGCTTTCTGGGAAACTGCTCTGTGTTCTGTTAATTCATCTCACAGAGTTACATCTTTCCCTTCAAGAAGCCTTTCGCTAAGGCTGTTCTTGTGGAATTGGCAAAGGGATATTTGGAAGCCCATAGAAGGCTATGGTGAAAAAGGAAATATCTTCCGTTCAAAACTGGAAAGAAGCTTTCTGAGAAACTGCTCTGTGTTCTGTTAATTCATCTCACAGAGTTACATCTTTCCCTTCAAGAAGCCTTTCTCTAAGGCTGTTCTTGGGGAATTGGCAAAGGGCTATTTGGAAGCCCATAGAGGGCTATGGTGAAAAAGGAAATATCTTCCGTTCAAAACTGGAAAGAAGCTTTCTGAGAAACTGCTCTGTGTTCTGTTAATTCATCTCACAGAGTTACATCTTTCCCTTCAAAAGCCTTTCGCTAAGGCTGTTCTTGTGGAATTGGCAAAGGGATATTTGGAAGCCCATAGAGGGCTATGGTGAAAAAGGAAATATCTTCCGTTCAAAACTGGAAAGAAGCTTTCTGAGAATCTGCTCTGTGTTCTGTTAATTCATCTCACAGAGTTACATCTTTCCCTTCCAGAAGCCTTTCGCTAAGGCTGTTCTTGGGGAATTGGCAAAGGGATATTTGGAAGCCCATAGAGGGCTATGGTGAAAAAGGAAATATCTTCCGTTCAAAACTGGAAAGAAGCTTTCTGAGAAACTGCTCTGTGTTCTGTTAATTCATCTCACAGAGTTACATCTTTCCCTTCAAGAAGCCTTTCGCTAAGGCTGTTCTTGTGGAATTGGCAAAGGGATATTTGGAAGCCCATAGAGGGCTATGGTGAAAAAGGAAATATCTTCCGTTCAAAACTGGAAAGAAGCTTTCTGAGAAACTGCTCTGTGTTCTGTTAATTCATCTCACAGAGTTACATCTTTCCCTTCAAGAAGCCTTTCGCTAAGGCTGTTCTTGTGGAATTGGCAAAGGGATATTTGGAAGCCCATAGAGGGCTATGGTGAAAAAGGAAATATCTTCCGTTCAAAACTGGAAAGAAGCTTTCTGAGAAACTGCTCTGTGTTCTGTTAATTCATCTCACAGAGTTACATCTTTCCCTTGAAGAAGCCTTTCGCAAAGGCTGTTCTTGTGGAATTGGCAAAGGGATATTTGGAAGCCCATAGAGGGCTATGGTGAAAAAGGAAATACCTTCCGTTCAAAACTGGAAAGAAGCTTTCTGAGAAACTGCTCTGTGTTCTGTTAATTCATCTCACAGAGTTACGTCTTTCCTTTCAAGAAGCCTTTCGCTAAGGCTGTTCTTGTGGAATTGGCAAAGGGATATTTGGAAGCCCATAGAGGGCTATGGTGAAAAAGGAAATATCTTCCTTTGAAAACTGGAAAGAAGCTTTCTGAGAAACTGCTCTGTGTTCTGTTAATTCATCTCACAGAGTTACATCTTTCCCTTCAAGAAGCCTTTCGCTAAGGCTGTTCTTGTGGAATTGGCAAAGGGATATTTGTAAGCCCATAGAGGCCTATGGTGAAAAACGAAATATCTTCCGTTCAAAACTGGAAAGAAGCTTTCTGAGAAACTGCTCTGTGTTCTGTTAATTCATCTCACAGAGTTACATCTTTCCCTTCAAGAAGCCTTTCGCTAAGGCTGTTCTTGTGGAATTGGCAAAGGGATATTTGGAAGCCCATAGAGGGCTATGGTGAAAAAGGAAATATCTTCCGTTCAAAACTGGAAAGAAGTTTTCTGAGAAATTGCTCTGTGTTCTGTTAATTTATCTCACAGAGTTACATCTTTCCCTTCAAGAAGCCTTTCGCTAAGGCTGTTCTTGTGGAATTGGCAAAGGGATATTTGGAAGCCCATAGAGGGCTATGGTGAAAAAGGAAATATCTTCCGTTCAAAACTGGAAAGAAGCTTTCTGAGAAACTGCTCTGTGTTCTGTTAATTCATCTCACAGAGTTACATCTTTCCCTTCAAGAAGCCTTTCGCTAAGGCTGTTCTTGTGGAATTGGCAAAGGGATATTTGGAAGCCCATAGAGGGCTATGGTGAAAAAGGAAATATCTTCCGTTCAAAACTGGAAAGAAGCTTTCTGAGAAACTGCTCTGTGTTCTGTTAATTCATCTCACAGAGTTACATCTTTCCCTTCAAGAAGCCTTTCGCTAAGGCTGTTCTTGTGGAATTGGCAAAGGGATATTTGGAAGCCCATAGAGGGCTCTAGTGAAAAAGGAAATATCTTCGGTTAAAAACTGGAAAGAAGCTTTCTGAGAAACTGCTCTTTGTTCTGTTAATTCATCTCACAGAGTTACATCTTTCCCTTCAAGAAGTCTTTCGCTAAGGCTGTTCTTGTGGAATTGGCAAAGGGATATTTGGAAGCCTATAGAGGGCTATGGTGGAAAAGAAAATATCTTCCGTTCAAAACTGGAAAGAAGCTTTCTGAGAAACTGCTCTGTGTTCTGTTAATTCATCTCACAGTGTTACGTCTTTCCTTGCAAGAAGCCTTTCGCTAAGGCTGTTCTTGGGGAATTGGCAAAGGGATATTTGGAAGCCCATAGAGGGCTATGGTGAAAAAGGAAATATCTTCCGTTCAAAACTGGAAAGAAGCTTTCTGAGAAACTGCTCTGTGTTCTGTTAATTCATCTCACAGAGTTACATCTTTCCCTTCGAGAAGCCTTTCGCTAAGGCTGTTCTTGTGGAATTGGCAGAGGGATATTTGGAAGCCCTTAGAGGGCTATGGTGAAAAAGGAAATATCTTCCGTTCAAAACTGGAAAGAAGCTTTCTGAGAAACTGCTATGTGTTCTGTTAATTCATCTCACAGAGTTACATCTTTCCCTTCAAGAAGCCTTTCTCTAAGGCTGTTCTTGTGGAATTGGCAAAAGGATATTTGGAAGCCCATAGAGGGCTACGGTGAAAAAGGAAATATCTTCCGTTCAAAACTGGAAAGAAGCTTTCTGAGAAACTGCTCTGTGTTCTGTTAATTCATCTCACAGAGTTACATCTTTCCCTTCAAGAAGCCTTTCGCTAAGGCTGTTCTTGTGGAATTGGCAAAGGGATATTTGGAAGCCCATAGAGGGCTATGGTGAAAAAGGAAATATCTTCCGTTCAAAACTGGAAAGAATCTTTCTGAGAAACTGCTCTGTGTTCTGTTAATTCATCTCACAGAGTTACATCTTTCCCTTCAAGAAGCCTTTCGCTAAGGCTGTTCTTGTGGAATTGGCAAAGGGATATTTGGAAGCCCATAGAGGGCTATGGTGAAAAAGGAAATATCTTCCGTTCAAAACTGGAAAGAAGCTTTCTGAGAAACTGCTCTGTGTTCTGTTAATTCATATCACAAAATTACATCTTTCCCTTCAAGAAGCCTTTCTCTAAGGCTCTTCTTGTGGAATTGGCAAAGGGATATTTGGAAGCCCATAGAGGGCTACGCTGAAAAAGGAAATATCTTCCGTTCAAAACTGGAAAGAAGCTTTCTGAGAAACTGCTCTTTGTTCTGTTAATTCATCTCACAGAGTTACATCTTTCCCTTCAAGAAGGCTTTCGCTAAGGCTGTTCTTGTGGAATTGGCAAAGGGATATTTTGAAGCCCATAGAGGGCTATGGTGAAAAAGGAAATATCTTCCGTTCAAAACTGGAAAGAAGCTTTCTGAGAAACTGCTCTGTGTTCTGTTAATTCATCTCACAGAGTTACATCTTTCCCTTCAAGAAGCCTTTCGCTAAGGCTGTTCTTGTGGAATTGGCAAAGGGATATTTGGAAGCCCATAGAGGGCTATGGTGAAAAAGGAAATATCTTCCGTTCAAAACTGGAAAGAAGCTTTCTGAGAAACTGCTCTGTGTTCTGTTAATTTATCTCACAGAGATACATCATACCCTTCAAGAAGCCTTTCGCTAAGGCTGTTCTTGTGGAATTGGCAAAGGGATATTTGGAAGCCCATAGAGGGCTATGGTGAAAAAGGAAATATCTTCCGTTCAAAACTGGAAAGAAGCTTTCTGAGAAACTGCTCTTTGTTCTGTTAATTCATCTCACAGAGTTACGTCTTTCCTTTCAAGAAGCCTTTCGCTATGGCTGTTCTTGGAGAATTGGCAAAGGGATATTTGGAAGCCCATAGAGGGCTATGGTGAAAAAGGAAATATCTTCCGTTCAAAACTAGAAAGAAGCTTTCTGAGAAACTGCTCTGTGTTCTGTTAATTCATCTCACAGAGTTACATCTTTCCCTTCGAGAAGCCTTTCGCTAAGGCTGTTCTTGTGGAATTGGCAAAGGGATATTTGGAAGCCCATAGAGGGCTATGGTGAAAAAGTAAATATCTTCCGTTCAAAACTGGAAAGAAGCTTTCTGAGAAACTGCTCTGTGTTCTGTTAATTCATCTCACAGAGTTACATCTTTCCCTTCAAGAAGACTTTCGCTAAGGCTGTTCTTGTGGAATTGGCAAAGGGATATTTGGAAGCCCATAGAGGGCTATGATGAAAAAGGAAATATCTTCCGTTCAAAACTGGAAAGAAGCTTTCTGAGAAACTGCTTTGTGTTCTGTTAATTCATCTCACAGAGTTACATCTTTCCCTTCAAGAAGCCTTTCGCTAAGGCTGTTCTTGTGGAATTGGCAAAGGGATATTTGGAAGCCCATAGAGGGCTATGGTGAAAAAGGAAATATCTTCCGTTCAAAACTGGAAAGAAGCTTTCTGAGAAACTGCTCTGTGTTCTGTTAATTCATCTCACAGAGTTACATCTTTCCCTTCAAGAAACCTTTCGCTAAGGCTGTTCTTGTGGATTTGGCAAAGGGATATTTGGAAGCCCATAGAGGGCTATGGTGAAAAAGGAAATATCTTCCGTTCAAAACTGCAAAGAAGCTTTCTGAGAAACTGCTCTGTGTTCTGTTAATTCATCTCACAGAGTTACATCTTTCCCTTCCAGAAGCCTTTCGCTAACGCTATTCTTGGGTAATTGGCAAAGGGATATTGGGAAGCCCATAGAGGGCTATGGTGAAAAAGGAAATATCTTCCGTTCAAAACTGCAAAGAAGCTTTCTGAGAAACTGCTCTGTGTTCTCTTAATTAAGCTCACAGAGTTACATCTTTCCCTTCAAGAAGCCATTCTCTAAGGCTGTTCTTGTGGAATTGGCAAAAGGATATTTGGAAGCCCATAGAGGGCTATGGTGAAAAAGGAAATATCTTCCGTTCAAAACTGGAAAGAAGCTTTCTGAGAAACTGCTCTGTGTTCTGTTAATTCATCTCACAGAGTTACATCTTTCCCTTCAAGAAGCCTTTCGCTAAGGCTGTTCTTGTGGAATTGGCAAAGGTATATTTGGAAGCCCATAGAGGGCTATGGTGAAAAAGGAAATATCTTCCGTTCAAAACTGGAAAGAAGCTTTCTGGGAAACTGCTCTGTGTTCTGTTAATTCATCTCACAGAGTTACATCTTTCCCTTCAAGAAGTCTTTCGCTAAGGCTGTTCTTGTGGAATTGGCAAAGGGATATTTGGAAGCCCATAGAGGGCTATGGTGAAAAAGGAAATATCTTCCGTTCAAAACTGGAAAGAAGCTTTCTGAGAAACTGCTCTGTGTTCTGTTAATTCATCTCACAGAGTTACATCTTTCCCTTCAAGAAGCCTTTCTCTAAGGCTGTTCTTCGGGAATTGGTAAAGGGCTATTTGGAAGCCCATAGAGGGCTATGGTGAAAAACGAAATATCTTCCGTTCAAAACTGGAAAGAAGCTTTCTGAGAAACTGCTCTGTGTTCTGTGAATTCATCTCACAGAGTTACATCTTTCCCTTCAAGAAGCCTTTCGCTAAGGCTGTTCTTGTGGAATTGGCAAAGGGATATTTGGAAGCCCATAAAGGGCTATGGTGAAAAAGGAAATATCTTCCGTTCAAAACTGGAAAGAAGCTTTCTGAGAAACTGCTCTGTGTTCTGTTAATTCATCTCACAGAGTTACATCTTTCCCTTCCAGAAGCCTTTCGCTAAGGCTGTTCTTGTGGAATTGGCAAAGGGATATTTGGAAGCCCATAGAGGGCTATGGTGAAAAAGGAAATATCTTGCGTTCAAAACTGCAAAGAAGCTTTCTGAGAAACTGCTCTGTGTTCTGTTAATTCATCTCACAGAGTTACATCTTTCCCTTCAAGAAGCCTTTCGCTAAGGCTATTCTTGTGGAATTGGCAAAGGGATATTTGGAAGCCCATAGAGGGCTATGGTGAAAAAGTAAATATCTTCCGTTCAAAACTGGAAAGAAGCTTTCTGAGAAACTGCTCTGTGTTCTGTTAATTCATCTCACAGAGTTACATCTTTCCCTTCAAGAAGTCTTTCGCTAAGGCTGTTCTTGTAGAATTGGCAAAGGGATATTTGGAAGCCCATAGAGGGCTATGGTGAAAAAGGAAATATCTTCCGTTCAAAACTGGAAAGAAGCTTTCTGAGAAACTGCTCTGTGTTCTGTTAATTCATCTCACAGAGTTACATCTTTCCCTTCAAGAAGCCTTTCGCTAAGGCTGTTCTTGTGGAATTGGCAAAGGGATATTTGGAAGCCCATAGAGGGCTATGGTGAAAAAGGAAATAACTTCCGTTCAAAACTGGAAAGAAGCTTTCTGAGAAACTGCTCTGTGTTCTGTTAATTCATCTCACAGAGTTACATCTTTCCCTTCAAGAAGCCTTTCGCTAAGGCTGTTCTTGTGGAATTGGCAAAGGGATATTTGGAAGCCCATAGAGGGCTATGGTGAAAAAGGAAATACCTTCCGTTCAAAACTGGAAAGAAGCTTTCTGAGAAACTGCTCTGTGTTCTGTTAATTCATCTCACAGAGTTACGTCTTTCCCTTCAAGAAGCCTTTCGCTAAGGCTGTTCTTGTGGAATTGGCAAAGGGATATTTGGAAGCCCATAGAGGGCTATGGTGAAAAAGGAAATATCTTCCGTTGAAAACTGGAAAGAAGCTTTCTGAGAAACTGCTCTGTGTTCTGTTAATTCATCTCACAGAGTTACATCTTTCCCTTCAAGAAGCCTTTCGCTAAGGCTGTTCTTGTAGAATTGGCAAAGGGATATTTGTAAGCCCATAGAGGCCTATGGTGAAAAAGGAAATATCTTCCGTTCAAAACTGGAAAGAAGCTTTCTGAGAAACTGCCCTGTGTTCTGTTAATTCATCTCACAGAGTTACATCTTTCCCTTCAAGAAGCCTTTCGCTAAGGCTGTTCTTGTGGAATTGGCAAAGGGATATTTGGAAGCCCATAGAGGGCTATGGTGAAAAAGGAAATATCTTCCGTTCAAAACTGGAAAGAAGCTTTCTGAGAAACTGCTCTGTGTTCTGTTAATTTATCTCACAGAGTTACATCTTTCCCTTCAAGAAGCCTTTCGCTAAGGCTGTTCTTGTGGAATTGGCAAAGGGATATTTGGAAGCCCATAGAGGGCTAGGGTGAAAAAGGAAATATCTTCCGTTCAAAACTGGAAAGAAGCTCTCTGAGAAACTGCTCTGTGTTCTGTTAATTCATCTCACAGAGTTACATCTTTCCCTTCAAGAAGCCTTTCGCTAAGGCTGTTCTTGTGGAATTGGCAAAGGGATATTTGGAAGCCCCTAGAGGGCTATGGTGAAAAAGGAAATATCTTCCGTTCAAAACTGCAAAGAAGCTTTCTGAGAAACTGCTCTGTGTTCTGTTAATTCATCTCACAGAGTTACATCTTTCCCTTCAAGAAGCCTTTCGCTAAGGCTGTTCTTGTGGAATTGGCAAAGGGATATTTGGAAGCCCATAGAGGGCTCTGGTGAAAAAGGAAATATCTTCGGTTCAAAACTGGAAAGAAGCTTTCTGAGAAACTGCTCTTTGTTCTGTTAATTCATCTCACAGAGTTACATCTTTCCCTTCAAGAAGTCTTTCGCTAAGGCTGTTCTTGTGGAATTGGCAAAGGGATATTTGGAAGCCCATAGAGGGCTATGGTGGAAAAGGAAATATCTTCCGTTCAAAACTGGAAAGAAGCTTTCTGAGAAACTCCTCTGTGTTCTGTTAATTCATCTCACAGAGTTACGTCTTTCCTTGCAAGAAGCCTTTCGCTAAGGCTGTTCTTGGGGAATTGGCAAAGGGATATTTGGAAGCCCATAGAGGGCTATGGTGAAAAAGGAAATATCTTCCGTTCAAAACTGGAAAGAAGCTTTCTGAGAAACTGCTCTGTGTTCTGTTAATTCATCTCACAGAGTTACATCTTTCCCTTCGAGAAGCCTTTCGCTAAGGCTGTTCTTGTGGAATTGGCAAAGGGATATTTGGAAGCCCTTGGAGGGCTATGGTGAAAAAGGAAATATCTTCCGTTCAAAACTGGAAGGAAGCTTTCTGAGAAACTGCTCTGTGTTCTGTTAATTTATCTCACAGAGTTACATCTTTCCCTTCAAGAAGCCTTTCGCTAAGGCTGTTCTTGTGGAATTGGCAAAGGGATATTTGGAAGCCCATAGAGGGCTATGGTGAAAAAGGAAATATCTTCCGTTCAAAACTGGAAAGAAGCTTTCTGAGAAACTGCTCTGTGTTCTGTTAATTCAGTTCACAGAGTTACGTCTTTCCTTTCAAGAAGCCTTTCGCTAAGGCTGTTCTTGTGGAATTGGCAAAGGGATATTTGGAAGCCCATACAGGGCTATGGTGAAAAAGGAAATACCTTCCGTTCAAAACTGGAAAGAAGCTTTCTGAGAAACTGCTCTGTGTTCTGTGAATTCATCTCACAGAGTTACATCTTTCCCTTCAAGAAGCCTTTCGCTAAGGCTGTTCTTGTGGAATTGGCAAAGGGATATTTGGAAGCCCATAGAGGGCTATGGTGAAAAAGGAAATATCTTCCGTTCAAAACTGGAAAGAAGCTTTCTGAGAAACTGCTCTGTGTTCTGTTAATTCATCTCACAGGGTTACATCTTTCCCTTCAAGAAGACTTTCGCTAAGGCTGTTCTTGTGGAATTGGCAAAGGGATATTTGGAAGCCCATAGAGGGCTATGGTGAAAAAGGAAATATCTTCCGTTCAAAACTGGAAAGAAGCTTTCTGAGAAACTGCTTTGTGTTCTGTTAATTCATCTCACAGAGTTACATCTTTCCCTTCAAGAAGCCTTTTGCTAAGGCTGTTCTTGTGGAATTGGCAAAGGGATATTTGGAAGCCCCTAGAGGGCTATGGTGAAAAAGGAAATATCTTCCGTTCAAAACTGGAAAGAAGCTTTCTGAGAAACTGCTCTATGTTCTGTAAATTCATCTCACAGAGTTACATCTTTCCCTTCAAGAAGCCTTTCTCTAAGGCTGTTCTTGTGGAATTGGCAAAAGGATATTTGGAAGCCCATAGAGGGCTATGGTGAAAAAGGAAATATCTTCCGTTCAAAACTGGAAAGAAGCTTTCTGAGAAACTGCTCTGTGTTCTGTTAATTCATCTCACAGAGTTACATCTTTCCCTTCGAGAAGCCTTTCGCTAAGGCTGTTCTTGTGGAATTGGCAAAGGGATATTTGGAAGCCCATAGAGGGCTATGGTGAAAAAGGAAATATCTTCCGTTCAAAACTGGAAAGAAGCTTTCTGAGAAACTGCTCTGTGTTCTGTTAATGCATCTCACAGAGTTACATCTTTCCCTTCAAGAAGCCTTTCGCTAAGGCTGTTCTTGTGGAATTGGCAAAGGGATATTTGGAAGCCCATAGAGGGCTATGGTGAAAAAGGAAATATCTTCCGTTCAAAACTGGAAAGAAGCTTTCTGAGAAACTGCTCTGTGTTCTGTGAATTCATCTCACAGAGTTACATCTTTTCCTTCAAGAAGCCTTTCGCTAAGGCTGTTCTTGTGGAATTGGCAAAGGGATATTTGGAAGCCCATAGAGGCCTATGGTGAAAAAGGAAATATCTTCCGTTCAAAACTGGAAAGAAGCTTTCTGAGAAACTGCTCTGTGTTCTGTTAATTCATCTCACAGAGTTACATCTTTCCCTTCAAGAAGTGTTTCGTTAAGGCTGTTCTTGGGGAATTGGCAAAGGGATATTTGGAAGCCTATAGAGGGCTATGGTGAAAAAGGAAATATCTTCCGTTCAAAACTGGAAAGAAGCTTTCTGAGAAACTGCTCTGTGTTCTGTGAATTCATCTCACAGAGTTACATCTTTCCCTTCAAGAAGCCTTTCGCTAAGGCTGTTCTTGTGGAATTGGCAAAGGGATATTTGGAAGAACATAGAGGGCTATGCTGAAAAAGTAAATATCTTCCGTTCAAAACTGGAAAGAAGCTTTCTGAGAAAATGTTCTGTGTTCTGCTAATTCATCTCACAGAGTTACATCTTTCCCTTCAAGAAGCCTTTCGCTAAGGCTGTTCTTGTGGAATTGGCAAAGGGATATTTGGAAGCCCATAGAGGGCTATGGTGAAAAAGGAAATATCTTCCGTTCAAAACTGGAAAGAAGCTTTCTGAGAAACTGCTCTGTGTTCTGTTAATTCATCTCACAGAGTTACATCTTTCCCTTCAAGAAGCCTTTCGCTAAGGCTGTTCTTGGGGAATTGGCAAAGGGATATTTGGAAGCCCATAGAGGGCTATGGTGAAAAAGGAAATATCTTCCGTTCAAAACTGGAAAGAAGCTTTCTGAGAAACTGCTCTGTGTTCTGTTCATTCATCTCACAGAGTTACATCTTTCCCTTCAAGAAGACTTTCGCTAAGGCTGTTCTTGTGGAATTGGCAAAGGGATATTTGGAAGCCCATAGAGGGCTATGGTGAAAAAGGAAATATCTTCCGTTCAAAACTGGAAAGAAGCTTTCTGAGAAACTGCTCTGTGTTCTGTTAATTCATCTCACAGAGTTACATCTTTCCCTTCAAGAAGCCTTTCGCTAAGGCTGTTCTTGGGGAATTGGCAAAGGGATATTTGGAAGCCCATAGAGGGCTATGGTGAAAAAGGAAATATCTTCCGTTCAAAACTGGAAAGAACCTTTCTGAGAAACTGCTCTGTGTTCTGTTACATCTCACAGAGTTACATCTTTCCCTTCAAGAAGCCTTTCGCTAAGGCTGTTCTTGTGGAATTGGCAAAGGGATATTTGGAAGCCCATAGAGGGCTATGGTGAAAAAGGAAATATCTTCCGTTCAAAACTGGAAAGAAGCTTTCTGAGAAACTGCTCTGTGTTCTGTTAATTCATCTCACAGAGTTACGTCTTTCCTTTCAAGAAGCCTTTCGCTAAGGCTGTTCTTGTGGAATTGGCAAAGGGATATTTGGAAGCCCATACAGGGCTATGGTGAAAAAGGAAATATCTTTCCTTCAAAACTGGAAGGAAGCTTTCTGAGAAACTGCTCTGTGTTCTGTTAATTCATCTCACAGAGTTACATCTTTCCCTTCAAGAAGCCTTTCGCTAAGGCTGTTCTTGTGGAATTGGCAAAGGGATATTTGGAAGCCCATAGAGGGCTATGGTGAAAAAGGAAATATCTTCCGTTCAAAACTGGAAAGAAGCTTTCTGAGAAACTGCTCTGTGTTCTGTTAATTCATCTCACAGGGTTACATCTTTCCCTTCAAGAAGACTTTCGCTAAGGCTGTTCTTGTGGAATTGGCAAAGGGATATTTGGAAGCCCATAGAGGGCTATGGTGAAAAAGGAAATATCTTCCGTTCAAAACTGGAAAGAAGCTTTCTGAGAAACTGCTTTGTGTTCTGTTAATTCATCTCACAGAGTTACATCTTTCCCTTCAAGAAGCCTTTTGCTAAGGCTGTTCTTGTGGAATTGGCAAAGGAATATTTGGAAGCCCCTAGAGGGCTATGGTGAAAAACGAAATATCTTCCCTTCAAAACTGGAAAGAAGCTTTCTGAGAAACTGCTCTATGTTCTGTTAATTCATCTCACAGAGTTACATCTTTCCCTTCAAGAAGCCTTTCTCTAAGGCTGTTCTTGTGGAATTGGCAAAAGGATATTTGGAAGCCCATAGAGGGCTATGGTGAAAAAGGAAATATCTTCCGTTCAAAACTGGAAAGAAGCTTTCTGAGAAACTGCTCTGTGTTCTGTTAATTCATCTCACAGAGTTACATCTTTCCCTTCGAGAAGCCTTTCGCTAAGGCTGTTCTTGTGGAATTGGCAAAGGGATATTTGGAAGCCCATAGAGGGCTATGGTGAAAAAGGAAATATCTTCCGTTCAAAACTGGAAAGAAGCTTTCTGAGAAACTGCTCTGTGTTCTGTTAATGCATCTCACAGAGTTACATCTTTCCCTTCAAGAAGCCTTTCGCTAAGGCTGTTCTTGTGGAATTGGCAAAGGGATATTTGGAAGCCCATAGAGGGCTATGGTGAAAAAGGAAATATCTTTCGTTCAAAACTGGAAAGAAGCTTTCTGAGAAACTGCTCTGTGTTCTGTGAATTCATCTCACAGAGTTACATCTTTCCCTTCAAGAAGCCTTTTGATAAGGCTGTTCTTGTGGAATTGGCAAAGGGATATTTGGAAGCCCATAGAGGGCTATGGTGAAAAAGGAAATATCTTCCGTTCAAAACTGGAAAGAAGCTTTCTGAGAAACTGCTCGGTGTTCTGTTAATTCATCTCACAGTGTTACATCTTTCCCTTCGAGAAGCCTTTCGCTAAGGCTGTTCTTGTGGAATTGGCAAAGGGATATTTGGAAGCCCATAGAGGGCTATGGTGAAAAAGGAAATATCTTCCGTTCAAAACTGGAAAGAAGCTTTCTGAGAAACTGCTCTGTGTTCTGTTAATTTATCTCACAGAGATACATCTTTCCCTTCAAGAAGTCTTTCGCTAAGGCTGTTCTTGTGGAATTGGCAAAGGGATATTTGGAAGCCCATAGAGGGCTATGGTGAAAAAGGAAATATCTTCCGTTCAAAACTGGAAAGAAGCTTTCTGAGAAACTGCTCTTTGTTCTGTTAATTCATCTCACAGAGTTACGTCTTTCCTTTCAAGAAGCCTTTCGCTATGGCTGTTCTTGGAGAATTGGCAAAGGGATATTTGGAAGCCCATAGAGGGCTATGGTGAAAAAGGAAATATCTTCCGTTCAAAACTAGAAAGAAGCTTTCTGAGAAACTGCTCTGTGTTCTGTTAATTCATCTCACAGAGTTACATCTTTCCCTTCGAGAAGCCTTTCTCTAAGGCTGTTCTTGTGGAATTGGCAAAGGGATATTTGGAAGCCCATAGAGGGCTATGGTGAAAAAGGAAATATCTTCCGTTCAAAACTGGAAAGAAGCTTTCTGAGAAACTGCTCTGTGTTCTGTTAATTCATCTAACAGAGTTACATCTTTCCCTTCAAGAAGACTTTCGCTAAGGCTGTTCTTGTGGAATTGGCAAAGGGATATTTGGAAGCCCATTGAGGGCTATGATGAAAAAGGAAATATCTTCCGTTCAAAACTGGAAAGAAGCTTTCTGAGAAACTGCTTTGTGTTCTGTTAATTCATCTCACAGAGTTACATCTTTCCCTTCAAGAAGCCTTTCGCTAAGGCTGTTCTTGTGGAATTGGCAAAGGGATATTTGGAAGCCCATAGAGGGCTATGGTGAAAAAGGAAATATCTTCCGTTCAAAACTGGAAAGAAGCTTTCTGAGAAACTGCTCTGTGTTCTGTTAATTCATCTCACAGAGTTACATCTTTCCCTTCAAGAAACCTTTCGCTAAGGCTGTTCTTGTGGATTTGGCAAAGGGATATTTGAAGCCCATAGAGGGCTATGCTGAAAAAGGAAATATCTTCCGTTCAAAACTGCAAAGAAGCTTTCTGAGAAACTGCTCTGTGTTCTGTTAATTCATCTCACAGAGTTACATCTTTCCCTTCAAGAAGCCTTTCGCTAACGCTGTTCTTGTGGAATTGGCAAAGGGATATTTGGAAGCCCATAGAGGGCTATGGTGAAAAAGGAAATATCTTCCGTTCAAAACTGGAAAGAAGCTTTCTGAGAAACTGCTCTGTGTTCTGTTAATTCATCTCACAGAATTACATCTTTCCCTTCAAGAAGCCTTTCGCTAAGGCTGTTCTTGTGGAATTGGCAAAGGGATATTTGGAAGCCCATAGAGGGCTATGGTGAAAAAGGAAATATCTTCCGTTCAAAACTGGAAAGAAGCTTTCTGAGAAACTGCTCTGTGTTCTGTTAATTCATCTCACAGAGTTACATCTTTCCCTTCAAGAAGCCTTTCGCTAAGGCTGTTCTTGTGGAATTGGCAAAAGGATATTTGGAAGCCCATAGAGGGCTATGGTGAAAAAGGAAATATCTTCCGTTCAAAACTGGAAAGAAGCTTTCTGAGAAACTGCTCTGTGTTCTGTGAATTCATCTCACAGAGTTACATCTTTCCCTTCAAGAAGCCTTTCGCTAAGGCTGTTCTTGTGGAATTGGCAAAGGGATATTTGGAAGCCCATAGAGGGCTATGGTGAAAAAGGAAATATCTTCCGTTCAAAACTGGAAAGAAGCTTTCTGAGAAACTGCTCTGTGTTCTGTTAATTCATCTCACAGAGTTACATCTTTCCCTTCAAGAAGCCTTTCGCTAAGGCTGTTCTTGTGGAATTGGCAAAGGGATATTTGGAAGCCCATAGAGGGCTATGGTGAAAAAGGAAATATCTTCCGTTCAAAACTGGAAAGAAGCTTTCTGAGAAACTGCTCAGTGTTCTGTTAATTCATCTCACAGAGTTACATCTTTCCATTCAAGAAGCCTTTCGCTAAGGCTCTTCTGGTGGAATTGGCAAAGGGATATTTGGAAGCCCATAGAGGGCTCTGGTGAAAAAGGAAATACCTTTCCTTCAAAACTGGAAAGAAGCTTTCTGAGAAACTGCTCTGTGTTCTGTTAATTCATCTCACAGAGTTACATCTTTCCCTTCAAGAAGCCTTTCGCTAAGGCTGTTCTTGTGGAATTGGCAAAGGGATATTTGGAAGCCCATAGAGGGCTATGGTGAAAAAGAAAATATCTTCCGTTCAAAACTGGAAAGGAGTTTTCTGAGAAACTGCTCTGTGTTCTGTTAATTCATCTCACAGAGTTACATCTTTCCCTTCAAGAAGCCTTTCGCTAAGGCTGTTCTTGTGGAATTGGCAAAGGGATATTTGGAAGCCCATAGAGGGCTATGGTGAAAAAGGAAATATCTTCCGTTCAAAACTGGAAAGAAGCTTTCTGAGAAACTGCTCTGTGTTCTGTTAATTCATCTCACAGAGTTACATCTTTCCCTTCAAGAAGCCTTTCGCTAAGGCTGTTCTTGTGGAATTGGCAAAGGGATATTTGGAAGCCCATAGAGGGCTATGGTGAAAAAGGAAATATCTTCCGTTCAAAACTGGAAAGAAACTTTCTGAGAAACTGCTCTGTGTTCTGTTAATTCATCTCACAGAGTTACATCTTTCCCTTCAAGAAGCCTTTCTCTAAGGCTGTTCTTGTGGAATTGGCAAAGGGATATTTGGAAGCCCATAGAGGGCTATGGTGAAAAAGGAAATATCTTCCGTTCAAAACTGGAAAGAAGCTCTCTGAGAAACTGCTCTGTGTTCTGTTAATTCATCTCACAGAGTTACATCTTTCCCTTCAAGAAGCCTTTCGCTAAGGCTGTTCTTGTGGAATTGGCAAAGGGATATTTGGAAGCCCATAGAGGGCTATGGTGAAAAAGGAAATATCTTCCGTTCAAAACTGGAAAGAAGCTTTCTGAGAAACTGCTCTGGGTTCTGTTAATTCATCTCACAGAGTTACATCTTTCCCTTCAAGAAGCCTTTCGCTAAGGCTGTTCTTGTGGAATTGGCAAAGGGATATTTGGAAGCCCATAGAGGGCTATGGTGAAAAAGAAATATCTTCCGTTCAAAACTGGAAAGAAGCTTTCTGAGAACCTGCTCTGTGTTCTGTTAATTCATCTCAGAGAGTTACATCTTTCCCTTCAAGAAGCCTTTCTCTAAGGCTGTTCTTGTGGAATTGGCAAAGGGATATTTGGAAGCCCATAGAGGGCTATGGTGAAAAAGGAAATATCTTCCGTTCAAAACTGGAAAGAAGCTTTCTGAGAAACTGCTCTGTGTTCTGTTAATTCATCTCACAGAGTTACATCTTTCCCTTCAAGAAGCCTTTCGCTAAGGCTGTTCTTGTGGAATTGGCAAAGGGATATTTGGAAGCCCATAGAGGGCTATGGTGAAAAAGGAAATATCTTCCGTTCAAAACTGGAAAGAAGCTTTCTGAGAAACTGCTCTGTGTTCTGTTATTTCATCTCACAGAGTTATATCTTTCCCTTCAAGAAGTGTTTCGTTAAGGCTGTTCTTTGGGAATTGGCAAAGGGATATTTGGAAGCCTATAGAGGGCTATGGTGAAAAAGGAAATATCTTCCGTTCAAAACTGGAAAGAAGCTTTCTGAGAAACTGCTCTGTGTTCTGTTAATTCATCTCACAGAGTTACATCTTTCCCTTCAAGAAGCCTTTCGCTAAGGCTGTTCTTGTAGAATTGGCAAAGGGATATTTGTAAGCCCATAGAGGCCTATGGTGAAAAAGGAAATATCTTCCGTTCAAAACTGGAAAGAAGCTTTCTGAGAAACTGCTCTGTGTTCTGTTAATTCATCTCACAGAGTTACATCTTTCCCTTCAAGAAGCCTTTCGCTAAGGCTGTTCTTGTGGAATTGGCAAAGGGATATTTGGAAGCCCATAGAGGGCTATGGTGAAAAAGGAAATATCTTCCGTTCAAAACTGGAAAGAAGCTTTCTGAGAAACTGCTCTGTGTTCTGTTAATTTATCTCACAGAGTTACATCTTTCCCTTCAAGAAGCCTTTCGCTAAGGCTGTTCTTGTGGAATTGGCAAAGGGATATTTGGAAGCCCATAGAGGGCTAGGGTGAAAAAGGAAATATCTTCCGTTCAAAACTGGAAAGAAGCTTTCTGAGAAACTGCTCCGTGTTCTGTTAATTCATCTCACAGAGTTACATCTTTCCCTTCAAGAAGCCTTTCGCTAAGGCTGTTCTTGTGGAATTGGCAAAGGGATATTTGGAAGCCCCTAGAGGGCTATGGTGAAAAAGGAAATATCTTCCGTTCAAAACTGGAAAGAAGCTTTCTGAGAAACTGCTCTGTGTTCTGTTAATTCATCTCACAGAGTTACATCTTTCCCTTCAAGAAGCCTTTCGCTAAGGCTGTTCTTGTGGAATTGGCAAAGGGATATTTGGAAGCCCATAGAGGGCTCTGGTGAAAAAGGAAATATCTTCGGTTCAAAACTGGAAAGAAGCTTTCTGAGAAACTGCTCTTTGTTCTGTTAATTCATCTCACAGAGTTACATCTTTCCCTTCAAGAAGTCTTTCGCTAAGGCTGTTCTTGTGGAATTGGCAAAGGGATATTTGGAAGCCCATAGAGGGCTATGGTGGAAAAGGAAATATCTTCCGTTCAAAACTGGAAAGAAGCTTTCTGAGAAACTCCTCTGTGTTCTGTTAATTCATCTCACAGAGTTACGTCTTTCCTTGCAAGAAGCCTTTCGCTAAGGCTGTTCTTGGGGAATTGGCAAAGGGATATTTGGAAGCCCATAGAGGGCTATGGTGAAAAAGGAAATATCTTCCGTTCAAAACTGGAAAGAAGCTTTCTGACAAACTGCTCTGTGTTCTGTTAATTCATCTCACTGAGTTACATCTTTCCCTTCGAGAAGCCTTTCGCTAAGGCTGTTCTTGTGGAATTGGCAAAGGGATATTTGGAAGCCCTTGGAGGGCTATGGTGAAAAAGGAAATATCTTCCGTTCAAAACTGGAAAGAAGCTTTCTGAGAAACTGCTCTGTGTTCTGTTAATTTATCTCACAGAGTTACATCTTTCCCTTCAAGAAGCCTTTCGCTAAGGCTGTTCTTGTGGAATTGGCAAAGGGATATTTGGAAGCCCATAGAGGGCTATGGTGAAAAAGGAAATATCTTCCGTTCA
Organism: Chlorocebus sabaeus; assembly: GCF_047675955.1. Classification (NCBI taxonomy): domain Eukaryota; kingdom Metazoa; phylum Chordata; class Mammalia; order Primates; family Cercopithecidae; genus Chlorocebus; species Chlorocebus sabaeus. The sequence continues at coordinate 515,418 of NW_027327102.1, read as the reverse complement.
AAACTGGAAAGAAGCTTTCTGAGAAACTGCTCTGTGTTCTGTTAATTCATCTCACAGAGTTACGTCTTTCCTTTCAAGAAGCCTTTCGCTAAGGCTGTTCTTGTGGAATTGGCAAAGGGATATTTGGAAGCCCATACAGGGCTATGGTGAAAAAGGAAATACCTTCCGTTCAAAACTGGAAAGAAGCTTTCTGAGAAACTGCTCTGTGTTCTGTTAATTCATCTCACAGAGTTACATCTTTCCCTTCAAGAAGCCTTTCGCTAAGGCTGTTCTTGTGGAATTGGCAAAGGGATATTTGGAAGCCCATAGAGGGCTATGGTGAAAAAGGAAATATCTTCCGTTCAAAACTGGAAAGAAGCTTTCTGAGAAACTGCTCTGTGTTCTGTTAATTCATCTCACAGGGTTACATCTTTCCCTTCAAGAAGACTTTCGCTAAGGCTGTTCTTGTGGAATTGGCAAAGGGATATTTGGAAGCCCATAGAGGGCTATGGTGAAAAAGGAAATATCTTCCGTTCAAAACTGGAAAGAAGCTTTCTGAGAAACTGCTTTGTGTTCTGTTAATTCATCTCACAGAGTTACATCTTTCCCTTCAAGAAGCCTTTTGCTAAGGCTGTTCTTGTGGAATTGGCAAAGGGATATTTGGAAGCCCCTAGAGGGCTATGGTGAAAAAGGAAATATCTTCCGTTCAAAACTGGAAAGAAGCTTTCTGAGAAACTGCTCTATGTTCTGTTAATTCATCTCACAGAGTTACATCTTTCCCTTCAAGAAGCCTTTCTCTAAGGCTGTTCTTGTGGAATTGGCAAAAGGATATTTGGAAGCCCATAGAGGGCTATGGTGAAAAAGGAAATATCTTCCGTTCAAAACTGGAAAGAAGCTTTCTGAGAAACTGCTCTGTGTTCTGTTAATTCATCTCACAGAGTTACATCTTTCCCTTCGAGAAGCCTTTCGCTAAGGCTGTTCTTGTGGAATTGGCAAAGGGATATTTGGAAGCCCATAGAGGGCTATGGTGAAAAAGGAAATATCTTCCGTTCAAAACTGGAAAGAAGCTTTCTGAGAAACTGCTCTGTGTTCTGTTAATTCATCTCACAGAGTTACATCTTTCCCTTCAAGAAGCCTTTCGCTAAGGCTGTTCTTGTGGAATTGGCAAAGGGATATTTGGAAGCCCATAGAGGGCTATGGTGAAAAAGGAAATATCTTCCGTTCAAAACTGGAAAGAAGCTTTCTGAGAAACTGCTCTGTGTTCTGTGAATTCATCTCACAGAGTTACATCTTTTCCTTCAAGAAGCCTTTCGCTAAGGCTGTTCTTGGGGAATTGGCAAAGGGATATTTGGAAGCCCATAGAGGGCTATGGTGAAAAAGGAAATATCTTCCGTTCAAAACTGGAAAGAAGCTTTCTGAGAAACTGCTCTGTGTTCTGTTCATTCATCTCACAGAGTTACATCTTTCCCTTCAAGAAGACTTTCGCTAAGGCTGTTCTTGTGGAATTGGCAAAGGGATATTTGGAAGCCCATAGAGGGCTATGGTGAAAAAGGAAATATCTTCCGTTCAAAACTGGAAAGAAGCTTTCTGAGAAACTGCTCTGTGTTCTGTTAATTCATCTCACAGAGTTACATCTTTCCCTTCAAGAAGCCTTTCGCTAAGGCTGTTCTTGGGGAATTGGCAAAGGGATATTTGGAAGCCCATAGAGGGCTATGGTGAAAAAGGAAATATCTTCCGTTCAAAACTGGAAAGAACCTTTCTGAGAAACTGCTCTGTGTTCTGTTACATCTCACAGAGTTACATCTTTCCCTTCAAGAAGCCTTTCGCTAAGGCTGTTCTTGTGGAATTGGCAAAGGGATATTTGGAAGCCCATAGAGGGCTATGGTGAAAAAGGAAATATCTTCCGTTCAAAACTGGAAAGAAGCTTTCTGAGAAACTGCTCTGTGTTCTGTTAATTCATCTCACAGAGTTACGTCTTTCCTTTCAAGAAGCCTTTCGCTAAGGCTGTTCTTGTGGAATTGGCAAAGGGATATTTGGAAGCCCATACAGGGCTATGGTGAAAAAGGAAATATCTTTCCTTCAAAACTGGAAGGAAGCTTTCTGAGAAACTGCTCTGTGTTCTGTTAATTCATCTCACAGAGTTACATCTTTCCCTTCAAGAAGCCTTTCGCTAAGGCTGTTCTTGTGGAATTGGCAAAGGGATATTTGGAAGCCCATAGAGGGCTATGGTGAAAAAGGAAATATCTTCCGTTCAAAACTGGAAAGAAGCTTTCTGAGAAACTGCTCTGTGTTCTGTTAATTCATCTCACAGGGTTACATCTTTCCCTTCAAGAAGACTTTCGCTAAGGCTGTTCTTGTGGAATTGGCAAAGGGATATTTGGAAGCCCATAGAGGGCTATGGTGAAAAAGGAAATATCTTCCGTTCAAAACTGGAAAGAAGCTTTCTGAGAAACTGCTTTGTGTTCTGTTAATTCATCTCACAGAGTTACATCTTTCCCTTCAAGAAGCCTTTTGCTAAGGCTGTTCTTGTGGAATTGGCAAAGGAATATTTGGAAGCCCCTAGAGGGCTATGGTGAAAAACGAAATATCTTCCCTTCAAAACTGGAAAGAAGCTTTCTGAGAAACTGCTCTATGTTCTGTTAATTCATCTCACAGAGTTACATCTTTCCCTTCAAGAAGCCTTTCTCTAAGGCTGTTCTTGTGGAATTGGCAAAAGGATATTTGGAAGCCCATAGAGGGCTATGGTGAAAAAGGAAATATCTTCCGTTCAAAACTGGAAAGAAGCTTTCTGAGAAACTGCTCTGTGTTCTGTTAATTCATCTCACAGAGTTACATCTTTCCCTTCGAGAAGCCTTTCGCTAAGGCTGTTCTTGTGGAATTGGCAAAGGGATATTTGGAAGCCCATAGAGGGCTATGGTGAAAAAGGAAATATCTTCCGTTCAAAACTGGAAAGAAGCTTTCTGAGAAACTGCTCTGTGTTCTGTTAATGCATCTCACAGAGTTACATCTTTCCCTTCAAGAAGCCTTTCGCTAAGGCTGTTCTTGTGGAATTGGCAAAGGGATATTTGGAAGCCCATAGAGGGCTATGGTGAAAAAGGAAATATCTTTCGTTCAAAACTGGAAAGAAGCTTTCTGAGAAACTGCTCTGTGTTCTGTGAATTCATCTCACAGAGTTACATCTTTCCCTTCAAGAAGCCTTTTGATAAGGCTGTTCTTGTGGAATTGGCAAAGGGATATTTGGAAGCCCATAGAGGGCTATGGTGAAAAAGGAAATATCTTCCGTTCAAAACTGGAAAGAAGCTTTCTGAGAAACTGCTCGGTGTTCTGTTAATTCATCTCACAGTGTTACATCTTTCCCTTCGAGAAGCCTTTCGCTAAGGCTGTTCTTGTGGAATTGGCAAAGGGATATTTGGAAGCCCATAGAGGGCTATGGTGAAAAAGGAAATATCTTCCGTTCAAAACTGGAAAGAAGCTTTCTGAGAAACTGCTCTGTGTTCTGTTAATTTATCTCACAGAGATACATCTTTCCCTTCAAGAAGTCTTTCGCTAAGGCTGTTCTTGTGGAATTGGCAAAGGGATATTTGGAAGCCCATAGAGGGCTATGGTGAAAAAGGAAATATCTTCCGTTCAAAACTGGAAAGAAGCTTTCTGAGAAACTGCTCTTTGTTCTGTTAATTCATCTCACAGAGTTACGTCTTTCCTTTCAAGAAGCCTTTCGCTATGGCTGTTCTTGGAGAATTGGCAAAGGGATATTTGGAAGCCCATAGAGGGCTATGGTGAAAAAGGAAATATCTTCCGTTCAAAACTAGAAAGAAGCTTTCTGAGAAACTGCTCTGTGTTCTGTTAATTCATCTCACAGAGTTACATCTTTCCCTTCGAGAAGCCTTTCTCTAAGGCTGTTCTTGTGGAATTGGCAAAGGGATATTTGGAAGCCCATAGAGGGCTATGGTGAAAAAGGAAATATCTTCCGTTCAAAACTGGAAAGAAGCTTTCTGAGAAACTGCTCTGTGTTCTGTTAATTCATCTAACAGAGTTACATCTTTCCCTTCAAGAAGACTTTCGCTAAGGCTGTTCTTGTGGAATTGGCAAAGGGATATTTGGAAGCCCATTGAGGGCTATGATGAAAAAGGAAATATCTTCCGTTCAAAACTGGAAAGAAGCTTTCTGAGAAACTGCTTTGTGTTCTGTTAATTCATCTCACAGAGTTACATCTTTCCCTTCAAGAAGCCTTTCGCTAAGGCTGTTCTTGTGGAATTGGCAAAGGGATATTTGGAAGCCCATAGAGGGCTATGGTGAAAAAGGAAATATCTTCCGTTCAAAACTGGAAAGAAGCTTTCTGAGAAACTGCTCTGTGTTCTGTTAATTCATCTCACAGAGTTACATCTTTCCCTTCAAGAAACCTTTCGCTAAGGCTGTTCTTGTGGATTTGGCAAAGGGATATTTGAAGCCCATAGAGGGCTATGCTGAAAAAGGAAATATCTTCCGTTCAAAACTGCAAAGAAGCTTTCTGAGAAACTGCTCTGTGTTCTGTTAATTCATCTCACAGAGTTACATCTTTCCCTTCAAGAAGCCTTTCGCTAACGCTGTTCTTGTGGAATTGGCAAAGGGATATTTGGAAGCCCATAGAGGGCTATGGTGAAAAAGGAAATATCTTCCGTTCAAAACTGGAAAGAAGCTTTCTGAGAAACTGCTCTGTGTTCTGTTAATTCATCTCACAGAATTACATCTTTCCCTTCAAGAAGCCTTTCGCTAAGGCTGTTCTTGTGGAATTGGCAAAGGGATATTTGGAAGCCCATAGAGGGCTATGGTGAAAAAGGAAATATCTTCCGTTCAAAACTGGAAAGAAGCTTTCTGAGAAACTGCTCTGTGTTCTGTTAATTCATCTCACAGAGTTACATCTTTCCCTTCAAGAAGCCTTTCGCTAAGGCTGTTCTTGTGGAATTGGCAAAAGGATATTTGGAAGCCCATAGAGGGCTATGGTGAAAAAGGAAATATCTTCCGTTCAAAACTGGAAAGAAGCTTTCTGAGAAACTGCTCTGTGTTCTGTGAATTCATCTCACAGAGTTACATCTTTCCCTTCAAGAAGCCTTTCGCTAAGGCTGTTCTTGTGGAATTGGCAAAGGGATATTTGGAAGCCCATAGAGGGCTATGGTGAAAAAGGAAATATCTTCCGTTCAAAACTGGAAAGAAGCTTTCTGAGAAACTGCTCTGTGTTCTGTTAATTCATCTCACAGAGTTACATCTTTCCCTTCAAGAAGCCTTTCGCTAAGGCTGTTCTTGTGGAATTGGCAAAGGGATATTTGGAAGCCCATAGAGGGCTATGGTGAAAAAGGAAATATCTTCCGTTCAAAACTGGAAAGAAGCTTTCTGAGAAACTGCTCAGTGTTCTGTTAATTCATCTCACAGAGTTACATCTTTCCATTCAAGAAGCCTTTCGCTAAGGCTCTTCTGGTGGAATTGGCAAAGGGATATTTGGAAGCCCATAGAGGGCTCTGGTGAAAAAGGAAATACCTTTCCTTCAAAACTGGAAAGAAGCTTTCTGAGAAACTGCTCTGTGTTCTGTTAATTCATCTCACAGAGTTACATCTTTCCCTTCAAGAAGCCTTTCGCTAAGGCTGTTCTTGTGGAATTGGCAAAGGGATATTTGGAAGCCCATAGAGGGCTATGGTGAAAAAGAAAATATCTTCCGTTCAAAACTGGAAAGGAGATTTCTGAGAAACTGCTCTGTGTTCTGTTAATTCATCTCACAGAGTTACATCTTTCCCTTCAAGAAGCCTTTCGCTAAGGCTGTTCTTGTGGAATTGGCAAAGGGATATTTGGAAGCCCATAGAGGGCTATGGTGAAAAAGGAAATATCTTCCGTTCAAAACTGGAAAGAAGCTTTCTGAGAAACTGCTCTGTGTTCTGTTAATTCATCTCACAGAGTTACATCTTTCCCTTCAAGAAGCCTTTCGCTAAGGCTGTTCTTGTGGAATTGGCAAAGGGATATTTGGAAGCCCATAGAGGGCTATGGTGAAAAAGGAAATATCTTCCGTTCAAAACTGGAAAGAAACTTTCTGAGAAACTGCTCTGTGTTCTGTTAATTCATCTCACAGAGTTACATCTTTCCCTTCAAGAAGCCTTTCTCTAAGGCTGTTCTTGTGGAATTGGCAAAGGGATATTTGGAAGCCCATAGAGGGCTATGGTGAAAAAGGAAATATCTTCCGTTCAAAACTGGAAAGAAGCTCTCTGAGAAACTGCTCTGTGTTCTGTTAATTCATCTCACAGAGTTACATCTTTCCCTTCAAGAAGCCTTTCGCTAAGGCTGTTCTTGTGGAATTGGCAAAGGGATATTTGGAAGCCCATAGAGGGCTATGGTGAAAAAGGAAATATCTTCCGTTCAAAACTGGAAAGAAGCTTTCTGAGAAACTGCTCTGGGTTCTGTTAATTCATCTCACAGAGTTACATCTTTCCCTTCAAGAAGCCTTTCGCTAAGGCTGTTCTTGTGGAATTGGCAAAGGGATATTTGGAAGCCCATAGAGGGCTATGGTGAAAAAGAAATATCTTCCGTTCAAAACTGGAAAGAAGCTTTCTGAGAACCTGCTCTGTGTTCTGTTAATTCATCTCAGAGAGTTACATCTTTCCCTTCAAGAAGCCTTTCTCTAAGGCTGTTCTTGTGGAATTGGCAAAGGGATATTTGGAAGCCCATAGAGGGCTATGGTGAAAAAGGAAATATCTTCCGTTCAAAACTGGAAAGAAGCTTTCTGAGAAACTGCTCTGTGTTCTGTTAATTCATCTCACAGAGTTACATCTTTCCCTTCAAGAAGCCTTTCGCTAAGGCTGTTCTTGTGGAATTGGCAAAGGGATATTTGGAAGCCCATAGAGGGCTATGGTGAAAAAGGAAATATCTTCCGTTCAAAACTGGAAAGAAGCTTTCTGAGAAACTGCTCTGTGTTCTGTTATTTCATCTCACAGAGTTATATCTTTCCCTTCAAGAAGTGTTTCGTTAAGGCTGTTCTTTGGGAATTGGCAAAGGGATATTTGGAAGCCTATAGAGGGCTATGGTGAAAAAGGAAATATCTTCCGTTCAAAACTGGAAAGAAGCTTTCTGAGAAACTGCTCTGTGTTCTGTTAATTCATCTCACAGAGTTACATCTTTCCCTTCAAGAAGCCTTTCGCTAAGGCTGTTCTTGTAGAATTGGCAAAGGGATATTTGTAAGCCCATAGAGGCCTATGGTGAAAAAGGAAATATCTTCCGTTCAAAACTGGAAAGAAGCTTTCTGAGAAACTGCTCTGTGTTCTGTTAATTCATCTCACAGAGTTACATCTTTCCCTTCAAGAAGCCTTTCGCTAAGGCTGTTCTTGTGGAATTGGCAAAGGGATATTTGGAAGCCCATAGAGGGCTATGGTGAAAAAGGAAATATCTTCCGTTCAAAACTGGAAAGAAGCTTTCTGAGAAACTGCTCTGTGTTCTGTTAATTTATCTCACAGAGTTACATCTTTCCCTTCAAGAAGCCTTTCGCTAAGGCTGTTCTTGTGGAATTGGCAAAGGGATATTTGGAAGCCCATAGAGGGCTAGGGTGAAAAAGGAAATATCTTCCGTTCAAAACTGGAAAGAAGCTTTCTGAGAAACTGCTCCGTGTTCTGTTAATTCATCTCACAGAGTTACATCTTTCCCTTCAAGAAGCCTTTCGCTAAGGCTGTTCTTGTGGAATTGGCAAAGGGATATTTGGAAGCCCCTAGAGGGCTATGGTGAAAAAGGAAATATCTTCCGTTCAAAACTGGAAAGAAGCTTTCTGAGAAACTGCTCTGTGTTCTGTTAATTCATCTCACAGAGTTACATCTTTCCCTTCAAGAAGCCTTTCGCTAAGGCTGTTCTTGTGGAATTGGCAAAGGGATATTTGGAAGCCCAATAGAGGGCTCTGGTGAAAAAGGAAATATCTTCGGTTCAAAACTGGAAAGAAGCTTTCTGAGAAACTGCTCTTTGTTCTGTTAATTCATCTCACAGAGTTACATCTTTCCCTTCAAGAAGTCTTTCGCTAAGGCTGTTCTTGTGGAATTGGCAAAGGGATATTTGGAAGCCCATAGAGGGCTATGGTGGAAAAGGAAATATCTTCCGTTCAAAACTGGAAAGAAGCTTTCTGAGAAACTCCTCTGTGTTCTGTTAATTCATCTCACAGAGTTACGTCTTTCCTTGCAAGAAGCCTTTCGCTAAGGCTGTTCTTGGGGAATTGGCAAAGGGATATTTGGAAGCCCATAGAGGGCTATGGTGAAAAAGGAAATATCTTCCGTTCAAAACTGGAAAGAAGCTTTCTGACAAACTGCTCTGTGTTCTGTTAATTCATCTCACAGAGTTACATCTTTCCCTTCGAGAAGCCTTTCGCTAAGGCTGTTCTTGTGGAATTGGCAAAGGGATATTTGGAAGCCCTTGGAGGGCTATGGTGAAAAAGGAAATATCTTCCGTTCAAAACTGGAAAGAAGCTTTCTGAGAAACTGCTCTGTGTTCTGTTAATTTATCTCACAGAGTTACATCTTTCCCTTCAAGAAGCCTTTCGCTAAGGCTGTTCTTGTGGAATTGGCAAAGGGATATTTGGAAGCCCATAGAGGGCTATGGTGAAAAAGGAAATATCTTCCGTTCAAAACTGGAAAGAAGCTTTCTGAGAAACTGCTCTGTGTTCTGTTAATTCATCTCACAGAGTTACGTCTTTCCTTTCAAGAAGCCTTTCGCTAAGGCTGTTCTTGTGGAATTGGCAAAGGGATATTTGGAAGCCCATACAGGGCTATGGTGAAAAAGGAAATACCTTCCGTTCAAAACTGGAAAGAAGCTTTCTGAGAAACTGCTCTGTGTTCTGTTAATTCATCTCACAGAGTTACATCTTTCCCTTCAAGAAGCCTTTCGCTAAGGCTGTTCTTGTGGAATTGGCAAAGGGATATTTGGAAGCCCATAGAGGGCTATGGTGAAAAAGGAAATATCTTCCGTTCAAAACTGGAAAGAAGCTTTCTGAGAAACTGCTCTGTGTTCTGTTAATTCATCTCACAGGGTTACATCTTTCCCTTCAAGAAGACTTTCGCTAAGGCTGTTCTTGTGGAATTGGCAAAGGGATATTTGGAAGCCCATAGAGGGCTATGGTGAAAAAGGAAATATCTTCCGTTCAAAACTGGAAAGAAGCTTTCTGAGAAACTGCTTTGTGTTCTGTTAATTCATCTCACAGAGTTACATCTTTCCCTTCAAGAAGCCTTTTGCTAAGGCTGTTCTTGTGGAATTGGCAAAGGGATATTTGGAAGCCCCTAGAGGGCTATGGTGAAAAAGGAAATATCTTCCGTTCAAAACTGGAAAGAAGCTTTCTGAGAAACTGCTCTATGTTCTGTTAATTCATCTCACAGAGTTACATCTTTCCCTTCAAGAAGCCTTTCTCTAAGGCTGTTCTTGTGGAATTGGCAAAAGGATATTTGGAAGCCCATAGAGGGCTATGGTGAAAAAGGAAATATCTTCCGTTCAAAACTGGAAAGAAGCTTTCTGAGAAACTGCTCTGTGTTCTGTTAATTCATCTCACAGAGTTACATCTTTCCCTTCGAGAAGCCTTTCGCTAAGGCTGTTCTTGTGGAATTGGCAAAGGGATATTTGGAAGCCCATAGAGGGCTATGGTGAAAAAGGAAATATCTTCCGTTCAAAACTGGAAAGAAGCTTTCTGAGAAACTGCTCTGTGTTCTGTTAATTCATCTCACAGAGTTACATCTTTCCCTTCAAGAAGCCTTTCGCTAAGGCTGTTCTTGTGGAATTGGCAAAGGGATATTTGGAAGCCCATAGAGGGCTATGGTGAAAAAGGAAATATCTTCCGTTCAAAACTGGAAAGAAGCTTTCTGAGAAACTGCTCTGTGTTCTGTGAATTCATCTCACAGAGTTACATCTTTTCCTTCAAGAAGCCTTTCGCTAAGGCTGTTCTTGTGGAATTGGCAAAGGGATATTTGGAAGCCCATAGAGGGCTATGGTGAAAAAGGAAATATCTTCCGTTCAAAACTGGAAAGAAGCTTTCTGAGAAACTGCTCTGTGTTCTGTTAATTCATCTCACAGAGTTACATCTTTCCCTTCAAGAAGTGTTTCGTTAAGGCTGTTCTTGGGGAATTGGCAAAGGGATATTTGGAAGCCTATAGAGGGCTATGGTGAAAAAGAAAATATCTTCCGTTCAAAACTGGAAAGAAGCTTTCTGAGAAACTGCTCTCTGTTCTGTGAATTCATCTCACAGAGTTACATCTTTCCCTTCAAGAAGCCTTTCGCTAAGGCTGTTCTTGTGGAATTGGCAAAGGGATATTTGGAAGCCCATAGAGGGCTATGCTGAAAAAGTAAATATCTTCCGTTCAAAACTGGAAAGAAGCTTTCTGAGAAACTGTTCTGTGTTCTGCTAATTCATCTCACAGAGTTACATCTTTCCCTTCAAGAAGCCTTTCGCTAAGGCTGTTCTTGTGGAATTGGCAAAGGGATATTTGGAAGCCCATAGAGGGCTATGGTGAAAAAGGAAATATCTTCCGTTCAAAACTGGAAAGAAGCTTTCTGAGAAACTGCTCTGTGTTCTGTTAATTCATCTCACAGAGTTACATCTTTCCCTTCAAGAAGCCTTTCGCTAAGGCTGTTCTTGGGGAATTGGCAAAGGGATATTTGGAAGCCCATAGAGGGCTATGGTGAAAAAGGAAATATCTTCCGTTCAAAACTGGAAAGAAGCTTTCTGAGAAACTGCTCTGTGTTCTGTTCATTCATCTCACAGAGTTACATCTTTCCCTTCAAGAAGACTTTCGCTAAGGCTGTTCTTGTGGAATTGGCAAAGGGATATTTGGAAGCCCATAGAGGGCTATGGTGAAAAAGGAAATATCTTCCGTTCAAAACTGGAAAGAAGCTTTCTGAGAAACTGCTCTGTGTTCTGTTAATTCATCTCACAGAGTTACATCTTTCCCTTCAAGAAGCCTTTCGCTAAGGCTGTTCTTGGGGAATTGGCAAAGGGATATTTGGAAGCCCATAGAGGGCTATGGTGAAAAAGGAAATATCTTCCGTTCAAAACTGGAAAGAACCTTTCTGAGAAACTGCTCTGTGTTCTGTTACATCTCACAGAGTTACATCTTTCCCTTCAAGAAGCCTTTCGCTAAGGCTGTTCTTGTGGAATTGGCAAAGGGATATTTGGAAGCCCATAGAGGGCTATGGTGAAAAAGGAAATATCTTCCGTTCAAAACTGGAAAGAAGCTTTCTGAGAAACTGCTCTGTGTTCTGTTAATTCATCTCACAGAGTTACGTCTTTCCTTTCAAGAAGCCTTTCGCTAAGGCTGTTCTTGTGGAATTGGCAAAGGGATATTTGGAAGCCCATACAGGGCTATGGTGAAAAAGGAAATATCTTTCCTTCAAAACTGGAAGGAAGCTTTCTGAGAAACTGCTCTGTGTTCTGTTAATTCATCTCACAGAGTTACATCTTTCCCTTCAAGAAGCCTTTCGCTAAGGCTGTTCTTGTGGAATTGGCAAAGGGATATTTGGAAGCCCATAGAGGGCTATGGTGAAAAAGGAAATATCTTCCGTTCAAAACTGGAAAGAAGCTTTCTGAGAAACTGCTCTGTGTTCTGTTAATTCATCTCACAGGGTTACATCTTTCCCTTCAAGAAGACTTTCGCTAAGGCTGTTCTTGTGGAATTGGCAAAGGGATATTTGGAAGCCCATAGAGGGCTATGGTGAAAAAGGAAATATCTTCCGTTCAAAACTGGAAAGAAGCTTTCTGAGAAACTGCTTTGTGTTCTGTTAATTCATCTCACAGAGTTACATCTTTCCCTTCAAGAAGCCTTTTGCTAAGGCTGTTCTTGTGGAATTGGCAAAGGGATATTTGGAAGCCCCTAGAGGGCTATGGTGAAAAACGAAATATCTTCCGTTCAAAACTGGAAAGAAGCTTTCTGAGAAACTGCTCTATGTTCTGTTAATTCATCTCACAGAGTTACATCTTTCCCTTCAAGAAGCCTTTCTCTAAGGCTGTTCTTGTGGAATTGGCAAAAGGATATTTGGAAGCCCATAGAGGGCTATGGTGAAAAAGGAAATATCTTCCGTTCAAAACTGGAAAGAAGCTTTCTGAGAAACTGCTCTGTGTTCTGTTAATTCATCTCACAGAGTTACATCTTTCCCTTCGAGAAGCCTTTCGCTAAGGCTGTTCTGGTGGAATTGGCAAAGGGATATTTGGAAGCCCATAGAGGGCTATGGTGAAAAAGGAAATATCTTCCGTTCAAAACTGGAAAGAAGCTTTCTGAGAAACTGCTCTGTGTTCTGTTAATGCATCTCACAGAGTTACATCTTTCCCTTCAAGAAGCCTTTCGCTAAGGCTGTTCTTGTGGAATTGGCAAAGGGATATTTGGAAGCCCATAGAGGGCTATGGTGAAAAAGGAAATATCTTCCGTTCAAAACTGGAAAGAAGCTTTCTGAGAAACTGCTCTGTGTTCTGTTAATTCATCTCACAGTGTTACATCTTTCCCTTCAAGAAGCCTTTTGATAAGGCTGTTCTTGTGGAATTGGCAAAGGGATATTTGGAAGCCCATAGAGGGCTATGGTGAAAAAGGAAATATCTTCCGTTCAAAACTGGAAAGAAGCTTTCTGAGAAACTGCTCTGTGTTCTGTTAATTCATCTCACAGTGTTACATCTTTCCCTTCGAGAAGCCTTTCGCTAAGGCTGTTCTTGTGGAATTGGCAAAGGGATATTTGGAAGCCCATAGAGGGCTATGGTGAAAAAGGAAATATCTTCCGTTCAAAACTGGAAAGAAGCTTTCTGAGAAACTGCTCTGTGTTCTGTTAATTTATCTCACAGAGATACATCTTTCCCTTCAAGAAGTCTTTCGCTAAGGCTGTTCTTGTGGAATTGGCAAAGGGATATTTGGAAGCCCATAGAGGGCTATGGTGAAAAAGGAAATATCTTCCGTTCAAAACTGGAAAGAAGCTTTCTGAGAAACTGCTCTTTGTTCTGTTAATTCATCTCACAGAGTTACGTCTTTCCTTTCAAGAAGCCTTTCGCTATGGCTGTTCTTGGAGAATTGGCAAAGGGATATTTGGAAGCCCATAGAGGGCTATGGTGAAAAAGGAAATATCTTCCGTTCAAAACTAGAAAGAAGCTTTCTGAGAAACTGCTCTGTGTTCTGTTAATTCATCTCACAGAGTTACATCTTTCCCTTCGAGAAGCCTTTCGCTAAGGCTGTTCTTGTGGAATTGGCAAAGGGATATTTGGAAGCCCATAGAGGGCTATGGTGAAAAAGGAAATATCTTCCGTTCAAAACTGGAAAGAAGCTTTCTGAGAAACTGCTCTGTGTTCTGTTAATTCATCTCACAGAGTTACATCTTTCCCTTCAAGAAGACTTTCGCTAAGGCTGTTCTTGTGGAATTGGCAAAGGGATATTTGGAAGCCCATTGAGGGCTATGATGAAAAAGGAAATATCTTCCGTTCAAAACTGGAAAGAAGCTTTCTGAGAAACTGCTTTGTGTTCTGTTAATTCATCTCACAGAGTTACATCTTTCCCTTCAAGAAGCCTTTCGCTAAGGCTGTTCTTGTGGAATTGGCAAAGGGATATTTGGAAGCCCATAGAGGGCTATGGTGAAAAAGGAAATATCTTCCGTTCAAAACTGGAAAGAAGCTTTCTGAGAAACTGCTCTGTGTTCTGTTAATTCATCTCACAGAGTTACATCTTTCCCTTCAAGAAACCTTTCGCTAAGGCTGTTCTTGTGGATTTGGCAAAGGGATATTTGGAAGCCCATAGAGGGCTATGCTGAAAAAGGAAATATCTTCCGTTCAAAACTGCAAAGAAGCTTTCTGAGAAACTGCTCTGTGTTCTGTTAATTCATCTCACAGAGTTACATCTTTCCCTTCAAGAAGCCTTTCGCTAACGCTGTTCTTGTGGAATTGGCAAAGGGATATTTGGAAGCCCATAGAGGGCTATGGTGAAAAAGGAAATATCTTCCGTTCAAAACTGGAAAGAAGCTTTCTGAGAAACTGCTCTGTGTTCTGTTAATTCATCTCACAGAATTACATCTTTCCCTTCAAGAAGCCTTTCGCTAAGGCTGTTCTTGTGGAATTGGCAAAGGGATATTTGGAAGCCCATAGAGGGCTATGGTGAAAAAGGAAATATCTTCCGTTCAAAACTGGAAAGAAGCTTTCTGAGAAACTGCTCTGTGTTCTGTTAATTCATCTCACAGAGTTACATCTTTCCCTTCAAGAAGCCTTTCGCTAAGGCTGTTCTTGTGGAATTGGCAAAAGGATATTTGGAAGCCCATAGAGGGCTACGGTGAAAAAGGAAATATCTTCCGTTCAAAACTGGAAAGAAGCTTTCTGAGAAACTGCTCTGTGTTCTGTGAATTCATCTCACAGAGTTACATCTTTCCCTTCAAGAAGCCTTTCGCTAAGGCTGTTCTTGTGGAATTGGCAAAGGGATATTTGGAAGCCCATAGAGGGCTATGGTGAAAAAGGAAATATCTTCCGTTCAAAACTGGAAAGAAGCTTTCTGAGAAACTGCTCTGTGTTCTGTTAATTCATCTCACAGAGTTACATCTTTCCCTTCGAGAAGCCTTTCGCTAAGGCTGTTCTTGTGGAATTGGCAAAGGGATATTTGGAAGCCCATAGAGGGCTATGGTGAAAAAGGAAATATCTTCCGTTCAAAACTGGAAAGAAGCTTTCTGAGAAACTGCTCTGTGTTCTGTTAATTCATCTCACAGAGTAACATCTTTCCCTTCAAGAAGCCTTTCGCTAAGGCTGTTCTTGTGGAATTGGCAAAGGGATATTTGGAAGCCCATAGAGGGCTATGGTGAAAAAGGAAATATCTTCCGTTCAAAACTGGAAAGAAGCTTTCTGAGAAACTGCTCTGTGTTCTGTGAATTCATCTCACAGAGTTACATCTTTTCCTTCAAGAAGCCTTTCGCTAAGGCTGTTCTTGTGGAATTGGCAAAGGGATATTTGGAAGCCCATAGAGGGCTATGGTGAAAAAGGAAATATCTTCCGTTCAAAACTGGAAAGAAGCTTTCTGAGAAACTGCTCTGTGTTCTGTTAATTCATCTCACAGAGTTACATCTTTCCCTTCAAGAAGTGTTTCGTTAAGGCTGTTCTTGGGGAATTGGCAAAGGGATATTTGGAAGCCTATAGAGGGCTATGGTGAAAAAGAAAATATCTTCCGTTCAAAACTGGAAAGAAGCTTTCTGAGAAACTGCTCTCTGTTCTGTGAATTCATCTCACAGAGTTACATCTTTCCCTTCAAGAAGCCTTTCGCTAAGGCTGTTCTTGTGGAATTGGCAAAGGGATATTTGGAAGCCCATAGAGGGCTATGCTGAAAAAGTAAATATCTTCCGTTCAAAACTGGAAAGAAGCTTTCTGAGAAACTGTTCTGTGTTCTGCTAATTCATCTCACAGAGTTACATCTTTCCCTTCAAGAAGCCTTTCGCTAAGGCTGTTCTTGTGGAATTGGCAAAGGGATATTTGGAAGCCCATAGAGGGCTATGGTGAAAAAGGAAATATCTTCCGTTCAAAACTGGAAAGAAGCTTTCTGAGAAACTGCTCTGTGTTCTGTTAATTCATCTCACAGAGTTACATCTTTCCCTTCAAGAAGCCTTTCGCTAAGGCTGTTCTTGGGGAATTGGCAAAGGGATATTTGGAAGCCCATAGAGGGCTATGGTGAAAAAGGAAATATCTTCCGTTCAAAACTGGAAAGAACCTTTCTGAGAAACTGCTCTGTGTTCTGTTACATCTCACAGAGTTACATCTTTCCCTTCAAGAAGCCTTTCGCTAAGGCTGTTCTTGTGGAATTGGCAAAGGGATATTTGGAAGCCCATAGAGGGCTATGGTGAAAAAGGAAATATCTTCCGTTCAAAACTGGAAAGAAGCTTTCTGAGAAACTGCTCTGTGTTCTGTTAATTCATCTCACAGAGTTACGTCTTTCCTTTCAAGAAGCCTTTCGCTAAGGCTGTTCTTGTGGAATTGGCAAAGGGATATTTGGAAGCCCATACAGGGCTATGGTGAAAAAGGAAATATCTTTCCTTCAAAACTGGAAGGAAGCTTTCTGAGAAACTGCTCTGTGTTCTGTTAATTCATCTCACAGAGTTACATCTTTCCCTTCAAGAAGCCTTTCGCTAAGGCTGTTCTTGTGGAATTGGCAAAGGGATATTTGGAAGCCCATAGAGGGCTATGGTGAAAAAGGAAATATCTTCCGTTCAAAACTGGAAAGAAGCTTTCTGAGAAACTGCTCTGTGTTCTGTTAATTCATCTCACAGGGTTACATCTTTCCCTTCAAGAAGACTTTCGCTAAGGCTGTTCTTGTGGAATTGGCAAAGGGATATTTGGAAGCCCATAGAGGGCTATGGTGAAAAAGGAAATATCTTCCGTTCAAAACTGGAAAGAAGCTTTCTGAGAAACTGCTTTGTGTTCTGTTAATTCATCTCACAGAGTTACATCTTTCCCTTAAAGAAGCCTTTTGCTAAGGCTGTTCTTGTGGAATTGGCAAAGGGATATTTGGAAGCCCCTAGAGGGCTATGGTGAAAAACGAAATATCTTCCGTTCAAAACTGGAAAGAAGCTTTCTGAGAAACTGCTCTATGTTCTGTTAATTCATCTCACAGAGTTACATCTTTCCCTTCAAGAAGCCTTTCTCTAAGGCTGTTCTTGTGGAATTGGCAAAAGGATATTTGGAAGCCCATAGAGGGCTATGGTGAAAAAGGAAATATCTTCCGTTCAAAACTGGAAAGAAGCTTTCTGAGAAACTGCTCTGTGTTCTGTTAATTCATCTCACAGAGTTACATCTTTCCCTTCGAGAAGCCTTTCGCTAAGGCTGTTCTTGTGGAATTGGCAAAGGGATATTTGGAAGCCCATAGAGGGCTATGGTGAAAAAGGAAATATCTTCCGTTCAAAACTGGAAAGAAGCTTTCTGAGAAACTGCTCTGTGTTCTGTTAATGCATCTCACAGAGTTACATCTTTCCCTTCAAGAAGCCTTTCGCTAAGGCTGTTCTTGTGGAATTGGCAAAGGGATATTTGGAAGCCCATAGAGGGCTATGGTGAAAAAGGAAATATCTTCCGTTCAAAACTGGAAAGAAGCTTTCTGAGAAACTGCTCTGTGTTCTGTTAATTCATCTCACAGTGTTACATCTTTCCCTTCAAGAAGCCTTTTGATAAGGCTGTTCTTGTGGAATTGGCAAAGGGATATTTGGAAGCCCATAGAGGGCTATGGTGAAAAAGGAAATATCTTCCGTTCAAAACTGGAAAGAAGCTTTCTGAGAAACTGCTCTGTGTTCTGTTAATTCATCTCACAGTGTTACATCTTTCCCTTCGAGAAGCCTTTCGCTAAGGCTGTTCTTGTGGAATTGGCAAAGGGATATTTGGAAGCCCATAGAGGGCTATGGTGAAAAAGGAAATATCTTCCGTTCAAAACTGGAAAGAAGCTTTCTGAGAAACTGCTCTGTGTTCTGTTAATTTATCTCACAGAGATACATCTTTCCCTTCAAGAAGTCTTTCGCTAAGGCTGTTCTTGTGGAATTGGCAAAGGGATATTTGGAAGCCCATAGAGGGCTATGGTGAAAAAGGAAATATCTTCCGTTCAAAACTGGAAAGAAGCTTTCTGAGAAACTGCTCTTTGTTCTGTTAATTCATCTCACAGAGTTACGTCTTTCCTTTCAAGAAGCCTTTCGCTATGGCTGTTCTTGGAGAATTGGCAAAGGGATATTTGGAAGCCCATAGAGGGCTATGGTGAAAAAGGAAATATCTTCCGTTCAAAACTAGAAAGAAGCTTTCTGAGAAACTGCTCTGTGTTCTGTTAATTCATCTCACAGAGTTACATCTTTCCCTTCGAGAAGCCTTTCGCTAAGGCTGTTCTTGTGGAATTGGCAAAGGGATATTTGGAAGCCCATAGAGGGCTATGGTGAAAAAGGAAATATCTTCCGTTCAAAACTGGAAAGAAGCTTTCTGAGAAACTGCTCTGTGTTCTGTTAATTCATCTCACAGAGTTACATCTTTCCCTTCAAGAAGACTTTCGCTAAGGCTGTTCTTGTGGAATTGGCAAAGGGATATTTGGAAGCCCATTGAGGGCTATGATGAAAAAGGAAATATCTTCCGTTCAAAACTGGAAAGAAGCTTTCTGAGAAACTGCTTTGTGTTCTGTTAATTCATCTCACAGAGTTACATCTTTCCCTTCAAGAAGCCTTTCGCTAAGGCTGTTCTTGTGGAATTGGCAAAGGGATATTTGGAAGCCCATAGAGGGCTATGGTGAAAAAGGAAATATCTTCCGTTCAAAACTGGAAAGAAGCTTTCTGAGAAACTGCTCTGTGTTCTGTTAATTCATCTCACAGAGTTACATCTTTCCCTTCAAGAAGCCTTTCGCTAAGGCTGTTCTTGTGGAATTGGCAAAGGGATATTTGGAAGCCCATAGAGGGCTATGGTGAAAAAGGAAATATCTTCCGTTCAAAACTGGAAAGAAGCTTTCTGAGAAACTGCTCTGTGTTCTGTTAATTCATCTCACAGAGTTACATCTTTCCCTTCCAGAAGCCTTTCGCTAAGGCTGTTCTTGGGGAATTGGCAAAGGGATATTTGGAAGCCCATAGAGGGCTATGGTGAAAAAGGAAATATCTTCCGTTCAAAACTGGAAAGAAGCTTTCTGAGAAACTGCTCTGTGTTCTGTTAATTCATCTCACAGAGTTACATCTTTCCCTTCAAGAAGCCTTTCGCTAAGGCTGTTCTTGTGGAATTGGCAAAGGGATATTTGGAAGCCCTTAGAGGGCTATGGTGAAAAAGGAAATATCTTCCGTTCAAAACTGGAAAGAAGCTTTCTGAGAAACTGCTCTGTGTTCTGTTAATTCATCTCACAGAGTTACATCTTTCCCTTCAAGAAACCTTTCGCTAAGGCTGTTCTTGTGGAATTGGCAAAGGGATATTTGCAAGCCCATAGAGGGCTATGGTGAAAAAGGAAATATCTTCCGTTCAAAACTGGAAAGAAGCTTTCTGAGAAACTGCTTTGTGCTCTGTTAATTCATCTCACAGAGTTACATCTTTCCCTTCAAGAAGCCTTTCGCTAAGGCTGTTCTTGTGGAATTGGCAAAGGGATATTTGGAAGCCCATAGAGGGCTATGGTGAAAAAGGAAATATCTTCCGTTCAAAACTGGAAAGAAGCTTTCTGAGAAACTGCTCTGTGTTCTGTTAATTCATCTCACAGGGTTACATCTTTCCCTTCAAGAAGACTTTCGCTAAGGCTGTTCTTGTGGAATTGGCAAAGGGATATTTGGAAGCCCATAGAGGGCTATGGTGAAAAAGGAAATATCTTCCGTTCAAAACTGGAAAGAAGCTTTCTGAGAAACTGCTTTGTGTTCTGTTAATTCATCTCACAGAGTTACATCTTTCCCTTAAAGAAGCCTTTTGCTAAGGCTGTTCTTGTGGAATTGGCAAAGGGATATTTGGAAGCCCCTAGAGGGCTATGGTGAAAAACGAAATATCTTCCGTTCAAAACTGGAAAGAAGCTTTCTGAGAAACTGCTCTATGTTCTGTTAATTCATCTCACAGAGTTACATCTTTCCCTTCAAGAAGCCTTTCTCTAAGGCTGTTCTTGTGGAATTGGCAAAAGGATATTTGGAAGCCCATAGAGGGCTATGGTGAAAAAGGAAATATCTTCCGTTCAAAACTGGAAAGAAGCTTTCTGAGAAACTGCTCTGTGTTCTGTTAATTCATCTCACAGAGTTACATCTTTCCCTTCGAGAAGCCTTTCGCTAAGGCTGTTCTTGTGGAATTGGCAAAGGGATATTTGGAAGCCCATAGAGGGCTATGGTGAAAAAGGAAATATCTTCCGTTCAAAACTGGAAAGAAGCTTTCTGAGAAACTGCTCTGTGTTCTGTTAATGCATCTCACAGAGTTACATCTTTCCCTTCAAGAAGCCTTTCGCTAAGGCTGTTCTTGTGGAATTGGCAAAGGGATATTTGGAAGCCCATAGAGGGCTATGGTGAAAAAGGAAATATCTTCCGTTCAAAACTGGAAAGAAGCTTTCTGAGAAACTGCTCTGTGTTCTGTTAATTCATCTCACAGTGTTACATCTTTCCCTTCAAGAAGCCTTTTGATAAGGCTGTTCTTGTGGAATTGGCAAAGGGATATTTGGAAGCCCATAGAGGGCTATGGTGAAAAAGGAAATATCTTCCGTTCAAAACTGGAAAGAAGCTTTCTGAGAAACTGCTCTGTGTTCTGTTAATTCATCTCACAGTGTTACATCTTTCCCTTCGAGAAGCCTTTCGCTAAGGCTGTTCTTGTGGAATTGGCAAAGGGATATTTGGAAGCCCATAGAGGGCTATGGTGAAAAAGGAAATATCTTCCGTTCAAAACTGGAAAGAAGCTTTCTGAGAAACTGCTCTGTGTTCTGTTAATTTATCTCACAGAGATACATCTTTCCCTTCAAGAAGTCTTTCGCTAAGGCTGTTCTTGTGGAATTGGCAAAGGGATATTTGGAAGCCCATAGAGGGCTATGGTGAAAAAGGAAATATCTTCCGTTCAAAACTGGAAAGAAGCTTTCTGAGAAACTGCTCTTTGTTCTGTTAATTCATCTCACAGAGTTACGTCTTTCCTTTCAAGAAGCCTTTCGCTATGGCTGTTCTTGGAGAATTGGCAAAGGGATATTTGGAAGCCCATAGAGGGCTATGGTGAAAAAGGAAATATCTTCCGTTCAAAACTAGAAAGAAGCTTTCTGAGAAACTGCTCTGTGTTCTGTTAATTCATCTCACAGAGTTACATCTTTCCCTTCGAGAAGCCTTTCGCTAAGGCTGTTCTTGTGGAATTGGCAAAGGGATATTTGGAAGCCCATAGAGGGCTATGGTGAAAAAGGAAATATCTTCCGTTCAAAACTGGAAAGAAGCTTTCTGAGAAACTGCTCTGTGTTCTGTTAATTCATCTCACAGAGTTACATCTTTCCCTTCAAGAAGACTTTCGCTAAGGCTGTTCTTGTGGAATTGGCAAAGGGATATTTGGAAGCCCATTGAGGGCTATGATGAAAAAGGAAATATCTTCCGTTCAAAACTGGAAAGAAGCTTTCTGAGAAACTGCTTTGTGTTCTGTTAATTCATCTCACAGAGTTACATCTTTCCCTTCAAGAAGCCTTTCGCTAAGGCTGTTCTTGTGGAATTGGCAAAGGGATATTTGGAAGCCCATAGAGGGCTATGGTGAAAAAGGAAATATCTTCCGTTCAAAACTGGAAAGAAGCTTTCTGAGAAACTGCTCTGTGTTCTGTTAATTCATCTCACAGAGTTACATCTTTCCCTTCAAGAAGCCTTTCGCTAAGGCTGTTCTTGTGGAATTGGCAAAGGGATATTTGGAAGCCCATAGAGGGCTATGGTGAAAAAGGAAATATCTTCCGTTCAAAACTGGAAAGAAGCTTTCTGAGAAACTGCTCTGTGTTCTGTTAATTCATCTCACAGAGTTACATCTTTCCCTTCCAGAAGCCTTTCGCTAAGGCTGTTCTTGGGGAATTGGCAAAGGGATATTTGGAAGCCCATAGAGGGCTATGGTGAAAAAGGAAATATCTTCCGTTCAAAACTGGAAAGAAGCTTTCTGAGAAACTGCTCTGTGTTCTGTTAATTCATCTCACAGAGTTACATCTTTCCCTTCAAGAAGCCTTTCGCTAAGGCTGTTCTTGTGGAATTGGCAAAGGGATATTTGGAAGCCCTTAGAGGGCTATGGTGAAAAAGGAAATATCTTCCGTTCAAAACTGGAAAGAAGCTTTCTGAGAAACTGCTCTGTGTTCTGTTAATTCATCTCACAGAGTTACATCTTTCCCTTCAAGAAACCTTTCGCTAAGGCTGTTCTTGTGGAATTGGCAAAGGGATATTTGCAAGCCCATAGAGGGCTATGGTGAAAAAGGAAATATCTTCCGTTCAAAACTGGAAAGAAGCTTTCTGAGAAACTGCTTTGTGCTCTGTTAATTCATCTCACAGAGTTACATCTTTCCCTTCAAGAAGCCTTTCGCTAAGGCTGTTCTTGTGGAATTGGCAAAGGGATATTTGGAAGCCCATAGAGGGCTATGGTGAAAAAGGAAATATCTTCCGTTCAAAACTGGAAAGAAGCTTTCTGAGAAACTGCTCTGTGTTCTGTTAATTCATCTCACAGAGTTACATCTTTCCCTTCAAGAAACCTTTCGCTAAGGCTGTTCTTGTGGAATTGGCAAAGGGATATTTGGAAGCCCATAGAGGGCTATGGTGAAAAAGGAAATATCTTCCCTTCAAAACTGGAAAGAAGCTTTCTGAGAAACTGCTCTGTGTTCTGTTAATTCATCTCACAGAGTTACATCTTTCCCTTCCAGAAGCCTTTCGCTAAGGCTGTTCTTGTGGAATTGGCAAAGGGATATTTGAAAGCCCATAGAGGGCTATGGTGAAAAAGGAAATATCTTCCGTTCAAAACTGGAAAGAAGCTTTCTGAGAAACTGCTCTGTGTTCTGTTAATTCATCTCACAGAGTTACATCTTTCCCTTCAAGAAGCCTTTCGCTAAGGCTGTTCTTGTGGAATTGGCAAAGGGATATTTGGAAGCCCTTAGAGGGCTATGGTGAAAAAGGAAATATCTTCCGTTCAAAACTGGAAAGAAGCTTTCTGAGAAACTGCTCTGTGTTCTGTTAATTCATCTCACAGAGTTACATCTTTCCCTTCAAGAAACCTTTCGCTAAGGCTGTTCTTGTGGAATTGGCAAAGGGATATTTGGAAGCCCATAGAGGGCTATGGTGAAAAAGGAAATATCTTCCGTTCAAAACTGGAAAGAAGCTTTCTGAGAAACTGCTCTGTGTTCTGTTAATTCATCTCACAGAGTTACATCTTTCCCTTCAAGAAGCCTTTCGCTAAGGCTGTTCTTGTGGAATTGGCAAAGGGATATTTGGAAGCCCATAGAGGGCTATGGTGAAAAAGGAAATATCTTCCGTTCAAAACTGGAAAGAAGCTTTCTGAGAAACTGCTCTGTGTTCTGTTAATTCATCTCACAGAGTTACATCGTTCCCTTCAAGAAGCCTTTCGCTAAGGCTGTTCTTGTGGAATTGGCAAAGGGATATTTGGAAGCCCATAGAGGGCTATGGTTAAAAATTAAATATCTTCCGTTCAAAACTGGAAAGAAGCTTTCTGAGAAACTGCTCTGTGTTCTGTTAATTCATCTCACAGAGTTACATCTTTCCCTTCAAGAAGCCTTTCGCTAAGTCTGTTCTTGTGGAATTGGCAAAGGGATATTTGGAAGCCCATAGAGGGTTCTGGTGAAAAAGGAAATATCTTCCCTTCAAAACTGGAAAGAAGCTTTCTGAGAAACTGCTCTGTGTTCTGTTAATTCATCTCACAGAGTTACATCTTTCCCTTCAAGAAGCCTTTCGCTAAGGCTGTTCTTGTGGAATTGGCAAAGGGATATTTGGAAGCCCATAGAGGGCTATGGTGAAAAAAGAAATGTCTTCCGTTCAAACCTGGAAAGAAGCTTTCTGAGAAACTGCTCTGTGTTCTGTTAATTCATCTCACATAGTTACATCTTTCCCTTCAAGAAGCCTTTCGCTAAGGCTGTTCTTGTGGAATTGGCAAAGGGATATATGGAAGCCCATAGAGGGCTATGGTGAAAAAGGAAATATCTTCCTTTCAAAACTGGAAAGAAGCTTTCTGAGAAACTGCTCTGTGTTCTGTTAATTCATCTCACAGAGTTACATCTTTCCCTTCAAGAAGCCTTTCGCTAAGGCTGTTCTTGTGGAATTGGCAAAGGGATATTTGGAAGCCCATAGAGGGCTATGGTGAAAAAGGAAATATCTTCCGTTCAAAAGTGGAAAGAAACTTTGTGAGAAACTGCTCTGTGTTCTGTTAATTCATCTCACAGAGTTACATCTTTCCCTTCACGAAGCCTTTCGCTAAGGCTGTTCTTGTGGAATTGGCAAAGGGATATTTGGAAGCCCTTAGAGGGCTATGGTGAAAAAGGAAATATCTTCCGTTCAAAACTGGATAGAAGCTTTCTGAGAAACTGCTCTGTGTTGTTAATTCATCTCACAGAGTTACATCTTTCCCTTCAAGAAGCCTTTTGCTAAGGCTGTTCTTGTGGAATTGGCAAAGCTATATTTGGAAGCCCATAGAGGGCTATGGTGAAAAAGGAAATATCTTCCGTTCAAAACTGGAAAGAAGCTTTCTGAGAAACTGCTCTGTGTTCTGTTAATTCATCTCACAGAGTTACATCTTTCCCTTCAAGAAGCCTTTCGCTAAGGCTGTTCTTGTGGAATTGGCAAAGGGATATTTGGAAGCCCATAGAGGGCTATGGTGAAAAAGGAAATATCTTCCGTTCAAAACTGGAAAGAAGCTTTCTGAGAAACTGCTCTGTGTTCTGTTAATTCATCTCACAGAGTTACATCTTTCCCTTCCAGAAGCCTTTCGCTAAGGCTGTTCTTGGGGAATTGGCAAAGGGATATTTGGAAGCCCATAGAGGGCTATGGTGAAAAAGGAAATATCTTCCGTTCAAAACTGGAAAGAAGCTTTCTGAGAAACTGCTCTGTGTTCTGTTAATTCATCTCACAGAGTTACATCTTTCCCTTCAAGAAGCCTTTCGCTAAGGCTGTTCTTGTGGAATTGGCAAAGGGATATTTGGAAGCCCTTAGAGGGCTATGGTGAAAAAGGAAATATCTTCCGTTCAAAACTGGAAAGAAGCTTTCTGAGAAACTGCTCTGTGTTCTGTTAATTCATCTCACAGAGTTACATCTTTCCCTTCAAGAAACCTTTCGCTAAGGCTGTTCTTGTGGAATTGGCAAAGGGATATTTGCAAGCCCATAGAGGGCTATGGTGAAAAAGGAAATATCTTCCGTTCAAAACTGGAAAGAAGCTTTCTGAGAAACTGCTCTGTGTTCTGTTAATTCATCTCACAGAGTTACATCTTTCCCTTCAAGAAGCCTTTCGCTAAGGCTGTTCTTGTGGAATTGGCAAAGGGATATTTGGAAGCCCATAGTGGGCTATGGTGAAAAAGGAAATATCTTCCGTTCAAAACTGGAAAGAAGCTTTCTGAGAAACTGTTCTGTGTTCTGTTAATTCATCTCACAGAGTTACATCTTTCCCTTCAAGAAGCCTTTCGCTAAGGCTGTTCTTGTGGAATTGGCAAAGGGATATTTGGTAGCGCATAGAGAGCTATGGTCAAAAAGGAAATATCTTCCGTTCAAAACTGGAAAGAAGCTTTCTGAGAAACTGCTCTGTGTTCTGTTAATTCATCTCACAGAGTTACATCTTTCCCTTCAAGAAGCCTTTCGCTAAGGCTGTTCTTGTGGAATTGGCAAAGGGATATTTGGAAGCCCATAGAGGGTTATGGTGAAAAAGGAAATATCTTCCGTTCAAAACTGGAAAGAAGCTTTCTGAGAAACTGCTCTGTGTTCTGTTCATTCACCTCACAGAGTTACATCTTTCCCTTCAAGAAGCCTTTCGCTAAGGCTGTTCTTGTGGAATTGGCAAAGGGATATTTGGAAGCCCATAGAGGGCTATGGTGAAAAAGGAAATATCTTCCGTTCAAAACTGGAAAGAAGCTTTCTGAGAAACTGCTCTGTGTTCTGTTAATTCATCTCACAGAGTTACATCTTTCCCTTCAAGAAGCCTTTCGCTAAGGCTGTTCTTGTGGAATTGGCAAAGGGATATTTGGAAGCCCATAGAGGGCTATGGTGAAAAAGGAAATATCTTAGGTTCAAAACTGGAAAGAAGCTTTCTGAGAAACTGCTCTGTGTTCTGTTAATTCATCTCACAGAGTTACATCTTTCCCTTCAAGAAGTCTTTCGCTAAGGCTGTTCTTGTAAAATTGGCAAAGGGATATTTGGAAGCCCATAGAGGGCTATGGTGAAAAAGGAAATATCTTCCGTTCAAAACTGGAAAGAAGCTTTCTGAGAAACTGCTCTGTGTTCTGTTAATTCATCTCACAGAGTTACATCTTTCCCTTCCAGAAGCCTTTCGCTAAGGCTGTTCTTGGGGAATGGCAAAGGGATATTTGGAAGCCCATTGAGGTCTATGGTGAAAAAGGAAATATCTTCCGTTCAAAACTGGAAAGAAGCTTTCTGAGAAACTGCTCTGTGTTCTGTTAATTCATCTCACAGAGTTACATCTTTCCCTTCACGAAGCCTTTCGCTAAGGCTGTTCTTGTGGAATTGGCAAAGGGATATTTGGAAGCCCATAGAGGGATATGGTGAAAAAGGAAATATCTTCCGTTCAAAACTGGATAGAAGCTTTCTCAGAAACTGCTCTGTGTTGTTAATTCATCTCACAGAGTTACATCTTTCCCTTCAAGAAGGCTTTTGCTAAGGCTGTTCTTGTGGAATTGGCAAAGGGATATTTGGAAGCCCATAGAGGGCTATGGTGAAAAAGGAAATATCTTCCGTTCAAAACTGGAAAGAAGCTTTCTGAGAAACTGCTCTGTGTTCTGTTAATTCATCTCACAGAGTTACATCTTTCCCTTCAAGAAGCCTTTCGCTAACGCTGTTCTTGTGGAATTGGCAAAGGGATATTTGGAAGCCCATAGAGGGCTATGGTGAAAAAGGAAATATCTTTCGTTCAAAACTGGAAAGAAGCTTTCTGGGAAACTGCTCTGTGTTCTGTTAATTCATCTCACAGAGTTACATCTTTCCCTTCAAGAAGCCTTTCGCTAAGGCTGTTCTTGAGGAATTGGCAAAGGGATATTTGGAAGCCCATAGAGGGCTATGGTGAAAAAGGAAATATCTTCCGTTCAAAACTGGAAAGAAGCTTTCTGAGAAACTGCTCTGTGTTCTGTTAATTCATCTCACAGAGTTACATCTTTCCCTTCAAGAAGCCTTTCGCTAAGGCTGTTCTTGTGGAATTGGCAAAGGGATATTTGGAAGCCCATAGAGGGCTATGGTGAAAAAGGAAATATCTTCCGTTCAAAACTGGAAAGAAGCTTTCTGAGAAACTGCTCTGTGTTCTGTTAATTCATCTCACAGAGTTACATCTTTCCCTTCAAGAAGCCTTTCGCTAAGGCTGTTCTTGTGGAATTGGCAAAGGGATATTTGGAAGCCCATAGAGGGCTATGGTGAAAAAGGAAATATCTTCCGTTCAAAACTGGAAAGAAGCTTTCTGAGAAACTGCTCTGTGTTCTGTTAATTCATCTCACAGAGTTACATCTTTCCCTTCAAGAAGCCTTTCGCTAAGGCTGTTCTTGTGGAATTGGCAAAGGGATATTTGGAAGCCCGTGATGGCTATGGTGAAAAAGGAAATATCTTCCGTTCAAAACTGGAAAGAAGCTTTCTGAGAAACTGCTCTGTGTTCTGTTAATTCATCTCACAGAGTTACATCTTTCCCTTCAAGAAGCCTTTCGCTAAGGCTGTTCTTGTGGAATTGGCAAAGGGATATTTGGAAGCCCATAGAGGGCTATGGTGAAAAAGGAAATATCTTAGGTTCAAAACTGGAAAGAAGCTTTCTGAGAAACTGCTCTGTGTTCTGTTAATTCATCTCACAGAGTTACATCTTTCCCTTCAAGAAGTCTTTCGCTAAGGCTGTTCTTGTAAAATTGGCAAAGGGATATTTGGAAGCCCATAGAGGGCTATGGTGAAAAAGGAAATATCTTCCGTTCAAAACTGGAAAGAAGCTTTCTGAGAAACTGCTCTGTGTTCTGTTAATTCATCTCACAGAGTTACATCTTTCCCTTCCAGAAGCCTTTCGCTAAGGCTGTTCTTGGGGAATGGCAAAGGGATATTTGGAAGCCCATTGAGGTCTATGGTGAAAAAGGAAATATCTTCCGTTCAAAACTGGAAAGAAGCTTTCTGAGAAACTGCTCTGTGTTCTGTTAATTCATCTCACAGAGTTACATCTTTCCCTTCACGAAGCCTTTCGCTAAGGCTGTTCTTGTGGAATTGGCAAAGGGATATTTGGAAGCCCATAGAGGGATATGGTGAAAAAGGAAATATCTTCCGTTCAAAACTGGATAGAAGCTTTCTCAGAAACTGCTCTGTGTTGTTAATTCATCTCACAGAGTTACATCTTTCCCTTCAAGAAGGCTTTTGCTAAGGCTGTTCTTGTGGAATTGGCAAAGGGATATTTGGAAGCCCATAGAGGGCTATGGTGAAAAAGGAAATATCTTCCGTTCAAAACTGGAAAGAAGCTTTCTGAGAAACTGCTCTGTGTTCTGTTAATTCATCTCACAGAGTTACATCTTTCCCTTCAAGAAGCCTTTCGCTAACGCTGTTCTTGTGGAATTGGCAAAGGGATATTTGGAAGCCCATAGAGGGCTATGGTGAAAAAGGAAATATCTTTCGTTCAAAACTGGAAAGAAGCTTTCTGGGAAACTGCTCTGTGTTCTGTTAATTCATCTCACAGAGTTACATCTTTCCCTTCAAGAAGCCTTTCGCTAAGGCTGTTCTTGAGGAATTGGCAAAGGGATATTTGGAAGCCCATAGAGGGCTATGGTGAAAAAGGAAATATCTTCCGTTCAAAACTGGAAAGAAGCTTTCTGAGAAACTGCTCTGTGTTCTGTTAATTCATCTCACAGAGTTACATCTTTCCCTTCAAGAAGCCTTTCGCTAAGGCTGTTCTTGTGGAATTGGCAAAGGGATATTTGGAAGCCCATAGAGGGCTATGGTGAAAAAGGAAATATCTTCCGTTCAAAACTGGAAAGAAGCTTTCTGAGAAACTGCTCTGTGTTCTGTTAATTCATGTCACAGAGTTACATCTTTCCCTTCAAGAAGCCTTTCGCTAAGGCTGTTCTTGTGGAATTGGCAAAGGGATATTTGGAAGCCCATAGAGGGCTATGGTGAAAAAGAAAATATCTTCCGTTCAAAACTGGAAAGAAGCTTTCTGAGAAACTGCTCTGTGTTCTGTTAATTCATCTCACAGAGTTACATCTTTCCCTTCAAGAAGCCTTTCGCTAAGGCTGTTCTTGTAGAATTGGCAAAGGGATAATTGGAAGCCCATAGAGTGCTATGGTGAAAAAGGAAATATCTTCCGTTCAGAACTGTAAAGAAGCTTTCTGAGACTGCTCTGTGTTCTGTTAATTCATCTCACAGAGGTACATCTTTCCCTTCAAGAAGCCTTTCGCTAAGGCTGTTCTTGTGGAATTGGCAAAGGGATATTTGGAAGCCCATAGAGGGCTATGGTGAAAAAGGAAATATCTTCCGTTCAAAACGGGAAAGAAGCTTTCTGAGAAACTGCTCTGTGTTCTGTTAATTCATCTCACAGAGTTACATCTTTCCCTTCCAGAATCCTTTCGCTAAGGCTGTTCTTGGGGAATGGCAAAGGGATATTTGGAAGCCCTTTGAGGACTACGGTGAAAAAGGAAATATCTTCCGTTCAAAACTGGAAAGAAGCTTTCTGAGAAACTGCTCTGTGTTCTGTTCATTCATCTCACAGAGTTACATCTTTCCCTTCAAGAAGCCTTTCGCTAAGGCTGTTCTTGTGGAATTGGCAAAGGGATATTTGGAAGCCCATAGAGGGCTATGGTGAAAAAGGAAATATCCTCCGTTCAAAACTGGAAAGAAGCTTTCTGAGAAACTGCTCTGTGTTCTGTTAATTCATCTCACAGAGTTACATCTTTCCCTTCAAGAAGACTTTCGCTAAGGCTGTTCTTGTGGAATTGGCAAAGGGATATTTGGAAGCCCATAGAGGGCTATGGTGAAAAAGGAAATATCTTAGGTTCAAAACTGGAAAGAAGCTTTCTGAGAAACTGCTCTGTGTTCTGTTAATTCATCTCACAGAGTTACATCTTTCCCTTCAAGAAGTCTTTCGCTAAGGCTGTTCTTGTAAAATTGGCAAAGGGATATTTGGAAGCCCATAGAGGGCTATGGTGAAAAAGGAAATATCTTCCGTTCAAAACTGGAAAGAAGCTTTCTGAGAAACTGCTCTGTGTTCTGTTAATTCATCTCACAGAGTTACATCTTTCCCTTCCAGAAGCCTTTCGCTAAGGCTGTTCTTGGGGAATGGCAAAGGGATATTTGGAAGCCCATTGAGGTCTATGGTGAAAAAGGAAATATCTTCCGTTCAAAACTGGAAAGAAGCTTTCTGAGAAACTGCTCTGTGTTCTGTTAATTCATCTCACAGAGTTACATCTTTCCCTTCACGAAGCCTTTCGCTAAGGCTGTTCTTGTGGAATTGGCAAAGGGATATTTGGAAGCCCATAGAGGGATATGGTGAAAAAGGAAATATCTTCCGTTCAAAACTGGATAGAAGCTTTCTGAGAAACTGCTCTGTGTTGTTAATTCATCTCACAGAGTTACATCTTTCCCTTCAAGAAGGCTTTTGCTAAGGCTGTTCTTGTGGAATTGGCAAAGGGATATTTGGAAGCCCATAGAGGGCTATGGTGAAAAAGGAAATATCTTCCGTTCAAAACTGGAAAGAAGCTTTCTGAGAAACTGCTCTGTGTTCTGTTAATTCATCTCACAGAGTTACATCTTTCCCTTCAAGAAACCTTTCCCTAACGCTGTTCTTGTGGAATTGGCAAAGGGATATTTGGAAGCCCATAGAGGGCTATGGTGAAAAAGGAAATATCTTCCGTTCAAAACTGGAAAGAAGCTTTCTGAGAAACTGCTCTGTGTTCTGTTAATTCATCTCACAGAGTTACATCTTTCCCTTCAAGAAGCCTTTCGCTAAGGCTGTTCTTGTGGAATTGGCAAAGGGATATTTGGAAGCCCATAGAGGGCTATGATGAAAAAGGAAATATCTTCCGTTCAAAACTGGAAAGAAGCTTTCTGAGAAACTGCTCTGTGTTCTGTTAATTCATCTCACAGAGTTACATCTTTCCCTTCAAGAAGTCTTTCGCTAAGGCTGTTCTTGTAGAATTGGCAAAGGGATATTTGGAAGCCCATAGAGGGCTATGGTGAAAAAGGAAATATCTTTCGTTCAGAACTGGAAAGAAGCTTTCTGAGAAACTGCTCTGTGTTCTGTTAATTCATCTCACAGAGTTACATCTTTCCCTTCAAGAAGCCTTTCGCTAAGGCTGTTCTTGTGGAATTGGCAATGGGATATTTGGAAGCCCATAGAGGGCTATGGTGAAAAAGGAAATATCTTCCGTTCAAAACTGGAAAGAAGCTTTCTGAGAATCTTCTCTGTGTTCTGTTATTTCATCTCACAGAGTTACATCTTTCCCTTCAAGAAGCCTTTCGCTAAGGCTGTTCTTGTGGAATTGGCAAAGGGGTATTTGGAAGCCCATAGAGGGCTATTTTGAAAAAGGAAATATCTTCCGTTCAAAACTGGAAAGAAACTTTCTGAGAAACTGCTCTGTGTTCTGTTAATTCATCTCACAGAGTTACATCTTTCCCTTCAAGAAGCCTTTCGCTAAGGCTGTTCTTGTGGAATTGGCAAAGGGATATTTGGAAGCCCATAGAGGGTTATGGTGAAAAAGGAAATATTTTCCGTTCAAAACTGGAAAGAAGCTTTCTGAGAAACTGCTCTGTGTTCTGTTAATTCATCTCACAGAGTTACATCTTTCCCTTCAGGAAGCCTTTCGCTAAGGCTGTTCTTGTGGAATTGGCAAAGGGATATTTGGAAGCCCATAGAGGGCTATGGTGAAAAAGGAAATATCTTCCGTTCAAAACTGGAAAGAAGCTTTCTGAGAAACTGCTCTGTGTTCTGTTAATTCATGTCACAGAGTTACATCTTTCCCTTCAAGAAGCCTTTCGCTAAGGCTGTTCTTGTGGAATTGGCAAGGGGATATTTGGAAGCCCATAGAGGGCTATGGTGAAAAAGAAAATATCTTCCGTTCAAAACTGGAAAGAAGCTTTCTGAGAAACTGCTCTGTGTTCTGTTAATTCATCTCACAGAGTTACATCTTTCCCTTCAAGAAGCCTTTCGCTAAGGCTGTTCTTGTAGAATTGGCAAAGGGATAATTGGAAGCCCATAGAGTGCTATGGTGAAAAAGGAAATATCTTCCGTTCAGAACTGGAAAGAAGCTTTCTGAGACTGCTCTGTGTTCTGTTAATTCATCTCACAGAGGTACATCTTTCCCTTCAAGAAGCCTTTCGCTAAGGCTGTTCTTGTGGAATTGGCAAAGGGATATTTGGAAGCCCATAGAGGGCTATGGTGAAAAAGGAAATATCTTCCGTTCAAAACGGGAAAGAAGCTTTCTGAGAAACTGCTCTGTGTTCTGTTAATTCATCTCACAGAGTTACATCTTTCCCTTCCAGAATCCTTTCGCTAAGGCTGTTCTTGGGGAATGGCAAAGGGATATTTGGAAGCCCTTTGAGGACTACGGTGAAAAAGGAAATATCTTCCGTTCAAAACTGGAAAGAAGCTTTCTGAGAAACTGCTCTGTGTTCTGTTCATTCATCTCACAGAGTTACATCTTTCCCTTCAAGAAGCCTTTCGCTAAGGCTGTTCTTGTGGAATTGGCAAAGGGATATTTGGAAGCCCATAGAGGGCTATGGTGAAAAAGGAAATATCCTCCGTTCAAAACTGGAAAGAAGCTTTCTGAGAAACTGCTCTGTGTTCTGTTAATTCATCTCACACAGTTACATCTTTCCCTTCAAGAAGCCTTTCGCTAAGGCTGTTCTTGTGGAATTGGCAAAGGGATATTTGGAAGCCCATAGAGGGCTATGGTGAAAAAGGAAATATCTTCCGTTCAAAACTGGAAAGAAGCTTTCTGAGAAACTGCTCTGTGTTCTGTTAATTCATCTCACAGAGTTACATCTTTCCCTTCAAGAAGCCTTTCGCTAAGGCTGTTCTTGTGGAATTGGCAAAGGGATATTTGGAAGCCCATACAGGGCTATGGTGAAAAAGGAAATATCTTCCGTTCAAAACTGGAAAGAAGCTTTCTGAGAAACTGCTCTGTGTTCTGTTAATTCATCTCACAGAGTTACATCTTTCCCTTCAAGAAGCCTTTCGCTAAGGCTGTTCTTGTGGAATTGGCAAAGGGATATTTGGAAGCCCGTAGAGGTCTTTGGTGAAAAAGGAAATATCTTCCGTTTAAAACTGGAAAGAAGCTTTCTCAGAAACTGCTCTGTGTTCTGTTAATTCATCTCACAGAGTTACATCTTTCCCTTCAAGAAGCCTTTCGCTATGGCTGTTCTTGTGGAATTGTCAAAAGGATATTTGGAAGCCCATAGAGGGTTCTGGTGAAAAAGGAAATATCTTCCCTTCAAAACTGGAAAGAAGCTTTCTGAGAAACTGCTCTGTGTTCTGTTAATTCATCTCACAGAGTTACATCTTTCCCTTCAAGAAGCCTTTCGCTAAGGCTGTTCTTGTGGAATTGGCAAAGGGATATTTGGAAGCCCATAGAGGGCTATGGTGAAAAAGGAAATATCTTCCGTTCAAAACTGGAAAGAAGCTTTCTGAGACTGCTCTGTGTTCTGTTAATTCATCTCACAGAGTTACATCTTTCCCTTCAAGAAGCCTTTCGCTAAGGCTGTTCTTGTGGAATTGGCAAAGGGATATTTGGAAGCCCGTAGAGGTCTTTGGTGAAAAAGGAAATATCTTCCGTTCAAAACTGGAAAGAAGCTTTCTGAGAAACTGCTCTGTGTTCTGTTAATTCATCTCACAGAGTTACATCTTTCCCTTCAGGAAGCCTTTCGCTAAGGCTGTTCTTGTGGAATTGGCAAAGGGATATTTGGAAGCCCATAGTGGGCTATGGTGAAAAAGGAAATATCTTCCGTTCAAAACTGGAAAGAAGCTTTCTGAGAAACTGTTCTGTGTTCTGTTAATTCATCTCACAGAGTTACATCTTTCCCTTCAAGAAGCCTTTCGCTAAGGCTGTTCTTGTGGAATTGGCAAAGGGATATTTGGTAGCGCATAGAGAGCTATGGTCAAAAAGGAAATATCTTCGGTTCAAAACTGGAAAGAAGCTTTCTGAGAAACTGCTCTGTGTTCTGTTAATTCATCTCACAGAGTTACATCTTTCCCTTCAAGAAGCCTTTCGCTAAGGCTGTTCTTGTGGAATTGGCAAAGGGATATTTGGAAGCCCATAGAGGGCTATTTTGAAAAAGGAAATATCTTCCGTTCAAAACTGGAAAGAAACTTTCTGAGAAACTGCTCTGTGTTCTGTTAATTCATCTCACAGAGTTACATCTTTCCCTTCAAGAAGCCTTTCGCTAAGGCTGTTCTTGTGGAATTGGCAAAGGGATATTTGGAAGCCCATAGAGGGTTATGGTGAAAAAGGAAATATTTTCCGTTCAAAACTGGAAAGAAGCTTTCTGAGAAACTGCTCTGTGTTCTGTTAATTCATCTCACAGAGTTACATCTTTCCCTTCAAGAAGCCTTTCGCTAAGGCTGTTCTTGTGGAATTGGCAAAGGGATATTTGGAAGCCCATAGAGGGCTATGGTGAAAAAGGAAATATCTTCCGTTCAAAACTGGAAAGAAGCTTTCTGAGAAACTGCTCTGTGTTCTGTTAATTCATGTCACAGAGTTACATCTTTCCCTTCAAGAAGCCTTTCGCTAAGGCTGTTCTTGTGGAATTGGCAAAGGGATATTTGGAAGCCCATAGAGGGCTATGGTGAAAAAGAAAATATCTTCCGTTCAAAACTGGAAAGAAGCTTTCTGAGAAACTGCTCTGTGTTCTGTTAATTCATCTCACAGAGTTACATCTTTCCCTTCAAGAAGCCTTTCGCTAAGGCTGTTCTTGTAGAATTGGCAAAGGGATAATTGGAAGCCCATAGAGTGCTATGGTGAAAAAGGAAATATCTTCCGTTCAGAACTGGAAAGAAGCTTTCTGAGACTGCTCTGTGTTCTGTTAATTCATCTCACAGAGGTACATCTTTCCCTTCAAGAAGCCTTTCGCTAAGGCTGTTCTTGTGGAATTGGCAAAGGGATATTTGGAAGCCCATAGAGGGCTATGGTGAAAAAGGAAATATCTTCCGTTCAAAACGGGAAAGAAGCTTTCTGAGAAACTGCTCTGTGTTCTGTTAATTCATCTCACAGAGTTACATCTTTCCCTTCCAGAATCCTTTCGCTAAGGCTGTTCTTGGGGAATGGCAAAGGGATATTTGGAAGCCCTTTGAGGACTACGGTGAAAAAGGAAATATCTTCCGTTCAAAACTGGAAAGAAGCTTTCTGAGAAACTGCTCTGTGTTCTGTTCATTCATCTCACAGAGTTACATCTTTCCCTTCAAGAAGCCTTTCGCTAAGGCTGTTCTTGTGGAATTGGCAAAGGGATATTTGGAAGCCCATAGAGGGCTATGGTGAAAAAGGAAATATCCTCCGTTCAAAACTGGAAAGAAGCTTTCTGAGAAACTGCTCTGTGTTCTGTTAATTCATCTCACAGAGTTACATCTTTCCCTTCAAGAAGCCTTTCGCTAAGGCTGTTCTTGTGGAATTGGCAAAGGGATATTTGGAAGCCCATAGAGGGCTATGGTGAAAAAGGAAATATCTTCCGTTCAAAACTGGAAAGAAGCTTTCTGAGAAACTGCTCTGTGTTCTGTTAATTCATCTCACAGAGTTACATCTTTCCCTTCAAGAAGCCTTTCGCTAAGGCTGTTCTTGTGGAATTGGCAAAGGGATATTTGGAAGCCCATACAGGGCTATGGTGAAAAAGGAAATATCTTCCGTTCAAAACTGGAAAGAAGCTTTCTGAGAAACTGCTCTGTGTTCTGTTAATTCATCTCACAGAGTTACATCTTTCCCTTCAAGAAGCCTTTCGCTAAGGCTGTTCTTGTGGAATTGGCAAAGGGATATTTGGAAGCCCGTAGAGGTCTTTGGTGAAAAAGGAAATATCTTCCGTTTAAAACTGGAAAGAAGCTTTCTCAGAAACTGCTCTGTGTTCTGTTAATTCATCTCACAGAGTTACGTCTTTCCCTTCAAGAAGCCTTTCGCTAAGGCTGTTCTTGTGGAATTGTCAAAAGGATATTTGGAAGCCCATAGAGGGTTCTGGTGAAAAAGGAAATATCTTCCCTTCAAAACTGGAAAGAAGCTTTCTGAGAAACTGCTCTGTGTTCTGTTAATTCATCTCACAGAGTTACATCTTTCCCTTCAAGAAGCCTTTCGCTAAGGCTGTTCTTGTGGAATTGGCAAAGGGATATTTGGAAGCCCATAGAGGGCTATGGTGAAAAAGGAAATATCTTCCGTTCAAAACTGGAAAGAAGCTTTCTGAGACTGCTCTGTGTTCTGTTAATTCATCTCACAGAGTTACATCTTTCCCTTCAAGAAGCCTTTCGCTAAGGCTGTTCTTGTGGAATTGGCAAAGGGATATTTGGAAGCCCGTAGAGGTCTTTGGTGAAAAAGGAAATATCTTCCATTCAAAACTGGAAAGAAGCTTTCTGAGAAACTGCTCTGTGTTCTGTTAATTCATCTCACAGAGTTACATCTTTCCCTTCAAGAAGCCTTTCGCTAAGGCTGTTCTTGTGGAATTGGCAAAGGGATATTTGGAAGCCCATAGTGGGCTATGGTGAAAAAGGAAATATCTTCCGTTCAAAACTGGAAAGAAGCTTTCTGAGAAACTGTTCTGTGTTCTGTTAATTCATCTCACAGAGTTACATCTTTCCCTTCAAGAAGCCTTTCGCTAAGGCTGTTCTTGTGGAATTGGCAAAGGGATATTTGGTAGCGCATAGAGAGCTATGGTCAAAAAGGAAATATCTTCCGTTCAAAACTGGAAAGAAGCTTTCTGAGAAACTGCTCTGTGTTCTGTTAATTCATCTCACAGAGTTACATCTTTCCCTTCAAGAAGCCTTTCGCTAAGGCTGTTCTTGTGGAATTGGCAAAGGGATATTTGGAAGCCCATAGAGGGTTATGGTGAAAAAGGAAATATCTTCCGTTCAAAACTGGAAAGAAGCTTTCTGAGAAACTGCTCTGTGTTCTGTTCATTCACCTCACAGAGTTACATCTTTCCCTTCAAGAAGCCTTTCGCTAAGGCTGTTCTTGTGGAATTGGCAAAGGGATATTTGGAAGCCCATAGAGGGCTATGGTGAAAAAGGAAATATCTTCCGTTCAAAACTGGAAAGAAGCTTTCTGAGAAACTGCTCTGTGTTCTGTTAATTCATCTCACAGAGTTACATCTTTCCCTTCAAGAAGCCTTTCGCTAAGGCTGTTCTTGTGGAATTGGCAAAGGGGTATTTGGAAGCCCATAGAGGGCTATTTTGAAAAAGGAAATATCTTCCGTTCAAAACTGGAAAGAAACTTTCTGAGAAACTGCTCTGTGTTCTGTTAATTCATCTCACAGAGTTACATCTTTCCCTTCAAGAAGCCTTTCGCTAAGGCTGTTCTTGTAGAATTGGCAAAGGGATAATTGGAAGCCCATAGAGTGCTATGGTGAAAAAGGAAATATCTTCCGTTCAGAACTGGAAAGAAGCTTTCTGAGACTGCTCTGTGTTCTGTTAATTCATCTCACAGAGGTACATCTTTCCCTTCAAGAAGCCTTTCGCTAAGGCTGTTCTTGTGGAATTGGCAAAGGGATATTTGGAAGCCCATAGAGGGCTATGGTGAAAAAGGAAATATCTTCCGTTCAAAACGGGAAAGAAGCTTTCTGAGAAACTGCTCTGTGTTCTGTTAATTCATCTCACAGAGTTACATCTTTCCCTTCCAGAATCCTTTCGCTAAGGTTGTTCTTGGGGAATGGCAAAGGAATATTTGGAAGCCCTTTGAGGACTACGGTGAAAAAGGAAATATCTTCCGTTCAAAACTGGAAAGAAGCTTTCTGAGAAACTGCTCTGTGTTCTGTTCATTCATCTCACAGAGTTACATCTTTCCCTTCAAGAAGCCTTTCGCTAAGGCTGTTCTTGTGGAATTGGCAAAGGGATATTTGGAAGCCCATAGAGGGCTATGGTGAAAAAGGAAATATCCTCCGTTCAAAACTGGAAAGAAGCTTTCTGAGAAACTGCTCTGTGTTCTGTTAATTCATCTCACAGAGTTACATCTTTCCCTTCAAGAAGCCTTTCGCTAAGGCTGTTCTTGTGGAATTGGCAAAGGGATATTTGGAAGCCCATAGAGGGCTATGGTGAAAAAGGAAATATCTTCCGTTCAAAACTGGAAAGAAGCTTTCTGAGAAACTGCTCTGTGTTCTGTTAATTCATCTCACAGAGTTACATCTTTCCCTTCAAGAAGCCTTTCGCTAAGGCTGTTCTTGTGGAATTGGCAAAGGGATATTTGGAAGCCCATAGAGGGCTATGGTGAAAAAGGAAATATCTTCCGTTCAAAACTGGAAAGAAGCTTTCTGAGAAACTGCTCTGTGTTCTGTTAATTCATCTCACAGAGTTACATCTTTCCCTTCAAGAAGCCTTTCGCTAAGGCTGTTCTTGTGGAATTGGCAAAGGGATATTTGGAAGCCCGTAGAGGTCTTTGGTGAAAAAGGAAATATCTTCCGTTTAAAACTGGAAAGAAGCTTTCTCAGAAACTGCTCTGTGTTCTGTTAATTCATCTCACAGAGTTACATCTTTCCCTTCAAGAAGCCTTTCGCTAAGGCTGTTCTTGTGGAATTGTCAAAAGGATATTTGGAAGCCCATAGAGGGTTCTGGTGAAAAAGGAAATATCTTCCCTTCAAAACTGGAAAGAAGCTTTCTGAGAAACTGCTCTGTGTTCTGTTAATTCATCTCACAGAGTTACATCTTTCCCTTCAAGAAGCCTTTCGCTAAGGCTGTTCTTGTGGAATTGGCAAAGGGATATTTGGAAGCCCATAGAGGGCTATGGTGAAAAAGGAAATATCTTCCGTTCAAAACTGGAAAGAAGCTTTCTGAGACTGCTCTGTGTTCTGTTAATTCATCTCACAGAGTTACATCTTTCCCTTCAAGAAGCCTTTCGCTAAGGCTGTTCTTGTGGAATTGGCAAAGGGATATTTGGAAGCCCGTAGAGGTCTTTGGTGAAAAAGGAAATATCTTCCGTTCAAAACTGGAAAGAAGCTTTCTGAGAAACTGCTCTGTGTTCTGTTAATTCATCTCACAGAGTTACATCTTTCCCTTCAAGAAGCCTTTCGCTAAGGCTGTTCTTGTGGAATTGGCAAAGGGATATTTGGAAGCCCATAGTGGGCTATGGTGAAAAAGGAAATATCTTCCGTTCAAAACTGGAAAGAAGCTTTCTGAGAAACTGTTCTGTGTTCTGTTAATTCATCTCACAGAGTTACATCTTTCCCTTCAAGAAGCCTTTCGCTAAGGCTGTTCTTGTGGAATTGGCAAAGGGATATTTGGTAGCGCATAGAGAGCTATGGTCAAAAAGGAAATATCTTCCGTTCAAAACTGGAAAGAAGCTTTCTGAGAAACTGCTCTGTGTTCTGTTAATTCATCTCACAGAGTTACATCTTTCCCTTCAAGAAGCCTTTCGCTAAGGCTGTTCTTGTGGAATTGGCAAAGGGATATTTGGAAGCCCATAGAGGGTTATGGTGAAAAAGGAAATATCTTCCGTTCAAAACTGGAAAGAAGCTTTCTGAGAAACTGCTCTGTGTTCTGTTCATTCACCTCACAGAGTTACATCTTTCCCTTCAAGAAGCCTTTCGCTAAGGCTGTTCTTGTGGAATTGGCAAAGGGATATTTGGAAGGCCATAGAGGGCTATGGTGAAAAAGGAAATATCTTCCGTTCAAAACTGGAAAGAAGCTTTCTGAGAAACTGCTCTGTGTTCTGTTAATTCATCTCACAGAGTTACATCTTTCCCTTCAAGAAGCCTTTCGCTAAGGCTGTTCTTGTGGAATTGGCAAAGGGGTATTTGGAAGCCCATAGAGGGCTATTTTGAAAAAGGAAATATCTTCCGTTCAAAACTGGAAAGAAACTTTCTGAGAAACTGCTCTGTGTTCTGTTAATTCATCTCACAGAGTTACATCTTTCCCTTCAAGAAGCCTTTCGCTAAGGCTGTTCTTGTAGAATTGGCAAAGGGATAATTGGAAGCCCATAGAGTGCTATGGTGAAAAAGGAAATATCTTCCGTTCAGAACTGGAAAGAAGCTTTCTGAGACTGCTCTGTGTTCTGTTAATTCATCTCACAGAGGTACATCTTTCCCTTCAAGAAGCCTTTCGCTAAGGCTGTTCTTGTGGAATTGGCAAAGGGATATTTGGAAGCCCATAGAGGGCTATGGTGAAAAAGGAAATATCTTCCGTTCAAAACTGGAAAGAAGCTTTCTGAGAAACTGCTCTGTGTTCTGTTAATTCATCTCACAGAGTTACATCTTTCCCTTCCAGAATCCTTTCGCTAAGGCTGTTCTTGGGGAATGGCAAAGGAATATTTTGAAGCCCTTTGAGGACTACGGTGAAAAAGGAAATATCTTCCGTTCAAAACTGGAAAGAAGCTTTCTGAGAAACTGCTCTGTGTTCTGTTCATTCATCTCACAGAGTTACATCTTTCCCTTCGAGAAGCCTTTCGCTAAGGCTGTTCTTGTGGAATTGGCAAAGGGATATTTGGAAGCCCATAGAGGGCTATGGTGAAAAAGGAAATATCCTCCGTTCAAAACTGGAAAGAAGCTTTCTGAGAAACTGCTCTGTGTTCTGTTAATTCATCTCACAGAGTTACATCTTTCCCTTCAAGAAGCCTTTCGCTAAGGCTGTTCTTGTGGAATTGGCAAAGGGATATTTGGAAGCCCATAGAGGGCTATGGTGAAAAAGGAAATATCTTCCGTTCAAAACTGGAAAGAAGCTTTCTGAGAAACTGCTCTGTGTTCTGTTAATTCATCTCACAGAGTTACATCTTTCCCTTCAAGAAGCCTTTCGCTAAGGCTGTTCTTGTGGAATTGGCAAAGGGATATTTGGAAGCCCATAGAGGGCTATGGTGAAAAAGGAAATATCTTCCGTTCAAAACTGGAAAGAAGCTTTCTGAGAAACTGCTCTGTGTTCTGTTAATTCATCTCACAGAGTTACATCTTTCCCTTCAAGAAGCCTTTCGCTAAGGCTGTTCTTGTGGAATTGGCAAAGGGATATTTGGAAGCCCGTAGAGGTCTTTGGTGAAAAAGGAAATATCTTCCGTTTAAAACTGGAAAGAAGCTTTCTCAGAAACTGCTCTGTGTTCTGTTAATTCATCTCACAGAGTTACATCTTTCCCTTCAAGAAGCCTTTCGCTAAGGCTGTTCTTGTGGAATTGTCAAAAGGATATTTGGAAGCCCATAGAGGGTTCTGGTGAAAAAGGAAATATCTTCCCTTCAAAACTGGAAAGAAGCTTTCTGAGAAACTGCTCTGTGTTCTGTTAATTCATCTCACGGAGTTACATCTTTCCCTTCAAGAAGCCTTTCGCTAAGGCTGTTCTTGTGGAATTGGCAAAGGGATATTTGGAAGCCCATAGAGGGCTATGGTGAAAAAGGAAATATCTTCCGTTCAAAACTGGAAAGAAGCTTTCTGAGACTGCTCTGTGTTCTGTTAATTCATCTCACAGAGTTACATCTTTCCCTTCAAGAAGCCTTTCGCTAAGGCTGTTCTTGTGGAATTGGCAAAGGGATATTTGGAAGCCCGTAGAGGTCTTTGGTGAAAAAGGAAATATCTTCCGTTCAAAACTGGAAAGAAGCTTTCTGAGAAACTGCTCTGTGTTCTGTTAATTCATCTCACAGAGTTACATCTTTCCCTTCAAGAAGCCTTTCGCTAAGGCTGTTCTTGTGGAATTGGCAAAGGGATATTTGGAAGCCCATAGTGGGCTATGGTGAAAAAGGAAATATCTTCCGTTCAAAACTGGAAAGAAGCTTTCTGAGAAACTGTTCTGTGTTCTGTTAATTCATCTCACAGAGTTACATCTTTCCCTTCAAGAAGCCTTTCGCTAAGGCTGTTCTTGTGGAATTGGCAAAGGGATATTTGGTAGCGCATAGAGAGCTATGGTCAAAAAGGAAATATCTTCCGTTCAAAACTGGAAAGAAGCTTTCTGAGAAACTGCTCTGTGTTCTGTTAATTCATCTCACAGAGTTACATCTTTCCCTTCAAGAAGCCTTTCGCTAAGGCTGTTCTTGTGGAATTGGCAAAGGGATATTTGGAAGCCCATAGAGGGTTATGGTGAAAAAGGAAATATCTTCCGTTCAAAACTGGAAAGAAGCTTTCTGAGAAACTGCTCTGTGTTCTGTTCATTCACCTCACAGAGTTACATCTTTCCCTTCAAGAAGCCTTTCGCTAAGGCTGTTCTTGTGGAATTGGCAAAGGGATATTTGGAAGCCCATAGAGGGCTATGGTGAAAAAGGAAATATCTTCCGTTCAAAACTGGAAAGAAGCTTTCTGAGAAACTGCTCTGTGTTCTGTTAATTCATCTCACAGAGTTACATCTTTCCCTTCAAGAAGTCTTTCGCTAAGGCTGTTCTTGTAGAATTGGCAAAGGGATATTTGGAAGCCCATAGAGGGCTATGGTGAAAAAGGAATTATCTTTCGTTCAGAACTGGAAAGAAGCTTTCTGAGAAACTGCTCTGTGTTCTGTTAATTCATCTCACAGGGTTACATCTTTCCCTTCAAGAAGCCTTTCGCTAACGCTGTTCTTGTGGAATTGGCAATGGGATATTTGGAAGCCCATAGAGGGCTATGGTGAAAAAGGAAATATCTTCCGTTCAAAACTGGAAAGAAGCTTTCTGAGAATCTTCTCTGTGTTCTGTTATTTCATCTCACAGAGTTACATCTTTCCCTTCAAGAAGCCTTTCGCTAAGGCTGTTCTTGTGGAATTGGCAAAGGGGTATTTGGAAGCCCATAGAGGGCTATTTTGAAAAAGGAAATATCTTCCGTTCAAAACTGGAAAGAAACTTTCTGAGAAACTGCTCTTTGTTCTGTTAATTCATCTCACAGAGTTACATCTTTCCCTTCAAGAAGCCTTTCGCTAAGGCTGTTCTTGTGGAATTGGCAAAGGGATATTTGGAAGCCCATAGAGGGTTATGGTGAAAAAAGGAAATATTTTCCGTTCAAAACTGGAAAGAAGCTTTCTGAGAAACTGCTCTGTGTTCTGTTAATTCATCTCACAGAGTTACATCTTTCCCTTCAAGAAGCCTTTCGCTAAGGCTGTTCTTGTGGAATTGGCAAAGGGATATTTGGAAGCCCATAGAGGGCTATGGTGAAAAAGGAAATATCTTCCGTTCAAAACTGGAAAGAAGCTTTCTGAGAAACTGCTCTGTGTTCTGTTAATTCATGTCACAGAGTTACATCTTTCCCTTCAAGAAGCCTTTCGCTAAGGCTGTTCTTGTGGAATTGGCAAAGGGATATTTGGAAGCCCATAGAGGGCTATGGTGAAAAAGAAAATATCTTCCGTTCAAAACTGGAAAGAAGCTTTCTGAGAAACTGCTCTGTGTTCTGTTAATTCATCTCACAGAGTTACATCTTTCCCTTCAAGAAGCCTTTCGCTAAGGCTGTTCTTGTAGAATTGGCAAAGGGATAATTGGAAGCCCATAGAGTGCTATGGTGAAAAAGGAAATATCTTCCGTTCAGAACTGGAAAGAAGCTTTCTGAGACTGCTCTGTGTTCTGTTAATTCATCTCACAGAGGTACATCTTTCCCTTCAAGAAGCCTTTCGCTAAGGCGGTTCTTGTGGAATTGGCAAAGGGATATTTGGAAGCCCATAGAGGGCTATGGTGAAAAAGGAAATATCTTCCGTTCAAAACGGGAAAGAAGCTTTCTGAGAAACTGCTCTGTGTTCTGTTAATTCATCTCACAGAGTTACATCTTTCCCTTCCAGAATCCTTTCGCTAAGGCTGTTCTTGGGGAATGGCAAAGGGATATTTGGAAGCCCTTTGAGGACTACGGTGAAAAAGGAAATATCTTCCGTTCAAAACTGGAAAGAAGCTTTCTGAGAAACTGCTCTGTGTTCTGTTCATTCATCTCACAGAGTTACATCTTTCCCTTCAAGAAGCCTTTCGCTAAGGCTGTTCTTGTGGAATTGGCAAAGGAATATTTGGAAGCCCATAGAGGGCTATGGTGAAAAAGGAAATATCCTCCGTTCAAAACTGGAAAGAAGCTTTCTGAGAAACTGCTCTGTGTTCTGTTAATTCATCTCACAGAGTTACATCTTTCCCTTCAAGAAGCCTTTCGCTAAGGCTGTTCTTGTGGAATTGGCAAAGGGATATTTGGAAGCCCATAGAGGGCTATGGTGAAAAAGGAAATATCTTCCGTTCAAAACTGGAAAGAAGCTTTCTGAGAAACTGCTCTGTGTTCTGTTAATTCATCTCACAGAGTTACATCTTTCCCTTCAAGAAGCCTTTCGCTAAGGCTGTTCTTGTGGAATTGGCAAAGGGATATTTGGAAGCCCATACAGGGCTATGGTGAAAAGGAAATATCTTCCGTTCAAAACTGGAAAGAAGCTTTCTGAGAAACTGCTCTGTGTTCTGTTAATTCATCTCACAGAGTTACATCTTTCCCTTCAAGAAGCCTTTCGCTAAGGCTGTTCTTGTGGAATTGGCAAAGGGATATTTGGAAGCCCGTAGAGGTCTTTGGTGAAAAAGGAAATATCTTCCGTTTAAAACTGGAAAGAAGCTTTCTCAGAAACTGCTCTGTGTTCTGTTAATTCATCTCACAGAGTTACATCTTTCCCTTCAAGAAGCCTTTCGCTAAGGCTGTTCTTGTGGAATTGTCAAAAGGATATTTGGAAGCCCATAGAGGGTTCTGGTGAAAAAGGAAATATCTTCCCTTCAAAACTGGAAAGAAGCTTTCTGAGAAACTGCTCTGTGTTCTGTTAATTCATCTCACAGAGTTACATCTTTCCCTTCAAGAAGCCTTTCGCTAAGGCTGTTCTTGTGGAATTGGCAAAGGGATATTTGGAAGCCCATAGAGGGCTATGGTGAAAAAGGAAATATCTTCCGTTCAAAACTGGAAAGAAGCTTTCTGAGACTGCTCTGTGTTCTGTTAATTCATCTCACAGAGTTACATCTTTCCCTTCAAGAAGCCTTTCGCTAAGGCTGTTCTTGTGGAATTGGCAAAGGGATATTTGGAAGCCCGTAGAGGTCTTTGGTGAAAAAGGAAATATCTTCCGTTCAAAACTGGAAAGAAGCTTTCTGAGAAACTGCTCTGTGTTCTGTTAATTCATCTCACAGAGTTACATCTTTCCCTTCAAGAAGCCTTTCGCTAAGGCTGTTCTTGTGGAATTGGCAAAGGGATATTTGGAAGCCCATAGTGGGCTATGGTGAAAAAGGAAATATCTTCCGTTCAAAACTGGAAAGAAGCTTTCTGAGAAACTGTTCTGTGTTCTGTTAATTCATCTCACAGAGTTACATCTTTCCCTTCAAGAAGCCTTT
This sequence comes from Chlorocebus sabaeus, assembly GCF_047675955.1. Classification (NCBI taxonomy): domain Eukaryota; kingdom Metazoa; phylum Chordata; class Mammalia; order Primates; family Cercopithecidae; genus Chlorocebus; species Chlorocebus sabaeus. The sequence goes on along the minus strand of NW_027327102.1, from coordinate 470,490 downwards.
CGCTAAGGCTGTTCTTGTGGAATTGGCAAAGGGATATTTGGTAGCGCATAGAGAGCTATGGTCAAAAAGGAAATATCTTCCGTTCAAAACTGGAAAGAAGCTTTCTGAGAAACTGCTCTGTGTTCTGTTAATTCATCTCACAGAGTTACATCTTTCCCTTCAAGAAGACTTTCGCTAAGGCTGTTCTTGTGGAATTGGCAAAGGGATATTTGGAAGCCCATAGAGGGTTATGGTGAAAAAGGAAATATCTTCCGTTCAAAACTGGAAAGAAGCTTTCTGAGAAACTGCTCTGTGTTCTGTTCATTCACCTCACAGAGTTACATCTTTCCCTTCAAGAAGCCTTTCGCTAAGGCTGTTCTTGTGGAATTGGCAAAGGGATATTTGGAAGCCCATAGAGGGCTATGGTGAAAAAGGAAATATCTTCCGTTCAAAACTGGAAAGAAGCTTTCTGAGAAACTGCTCTGTGTTCTGTTAATTCATCTCACAGAGTTACATCTTTCCCTTCAAGAAGCCTTTCGCTAAGGCTGTTCTTGTGGAATTGGCAAAGGGGTATTTGGAAGCCCATAGAGGGCTATTTTGAAAAAGGAAATATCTTCCGTTCAAAACTGGAAAGAAACTTTCTGAGAAACTGCTCTGTGTTCTGTTAATTCATCTCACAGAGTTACATCTTTCCCTTCAAGAAGCCTTTCGCTAAGGCTGTTCTTGTGGAATTGGCAAAGGGATATTTGGAAGCCCATAGAGGGTTATGGTGAAAAAGGAAATATTTTCCGTTCAAAACTGGAAAGAAGCTTTCTGAGAAACTGCTCTGTGTTCTGTTAATTCATCTCACAGAGTTACATCTTTCCCTTCAAGAAGCCTTTCGCTAAGGCTGTTCTTGTGGAATTGGCAAAGGGATATTTGGAAGCCCATAGAGGGCTATGGTGAAAAAGGAAATATCTTCCGTTCAAAACGGGAAAGAAGCTTTCTGAGAAACTGCTCTGTGTTCTGTTAATTCATGTCACAGAGTTACATCTTTCCCTTCAAGAAGCCTTTCGCTAAGGCTGTTCTTGTGGAATTGGCAAAGGGATATTTGGAAGCCCATAGAGGGCTATGGTGAAAAAGAAAATATCTTCCGTTCAAAACTGGAAAGAAGCTTTCTGAGAAACTGCTCTGTGTTCTGTTAATTCATCTCACAGAGTTACATCTTTCCCTTCAAGAAGCCTTTCGCTAAGGCTGTTCTTGTAGAATTGGCAAAGGGATAATTGGAAGCCCATAGAGTGCTATGGTGAAAAAGGAAATATCTTCCGTTCAGAACTGGAAAGAAGCTTTCTGAGACTGCTCTGTGTTCTGTTAATTCATCTCACAGAGGTACATCTTTCCCTTCAAGAAGCCTTTCGCTAAGGCTGTTCTTGTGGAATTGGCAAAGGGATATTTGGAAGCCCATAGAGGGCTATGGTGAAAAAGGAAATATCTTCCGTTCAAAACGGGAAAGAAGCTTTCTGAGAAACTGCTCTGTGTTCTGTTAATTCATCTCACAGAGTTACATCTTTCCCTTCCAGAATCCTTTCGCTAAGGCTGTTCTTGGGGAATGGCAAAGGGATATTTGGAAACCCTTTGAGGACTACGGTGAAAAAGGAAATATCTTCCGTTCAAAAATGGAAAGAAGCTTTCTGAGAAACTGCTCTGTGTTCTGTTCATTCATCTCACAGAGTTACATCTTTCCCTTCAAGAAGCCTTTCGCTAAGGCTGTTCTTGTGGAATTGGCAAAGGGATATTTGGAAGCCCATAGAGGGCTATGGTGAAAAAGGAAATATCCTCCGTTCAAAACTGGAAAGAAGCTTTCTGAGAAACTGCTCTGTGTTCTGTTAATTCATCTCACAGAGTTACATCTTTCCCTTCAAGAAGCCTTTCGCTAAGGCTGTTCTTGTGGAATTGGCAAAGGGATATTTGGAAGCCCATAGAGGGCTATGGTGAAAAAGGAAATATCTTCCGTTCAAAACTGGAAAGAAGCTTTCTGAGAAACTGCTCTGTGTTCTGTTAATTCATCTCACAGAGTTACATCTTTCCCTTCAAGAAGCCTTTCGCTAAGGCTGTTCTTGTGGAATTGGCAAAGGGATATTTGGAAGCCCATACAGGGCTATGGTGAAAAAGGAAATATCTTCCGTTCAAAACTGGAAAGAAGCTTTCTGAGAAACTGCTCTGTGTTCTGTTAATTCATCTCACAGAGTTACATCTTTCCCTTCAAGAAGCCTTTCGCTAAGGCTGTTCTTGTGGAATTGGCAAAGGGATATTTGGAAGCCCGTAGAGGTCTTTGGTGAAAAAGGAAATATCTTCCGTTTAAAACTGGAAAGAAGCTTTCTGAGAAACTGCTCTGTGTTCTGTTAATTCATCTCACAGAGTTACATCTTTCCCTTCAAGAAGCCTTTCGCTAAGGCTGTTCTTGTGGAATTGTCAAAAGGATATTTGGAAGCCCATAGAGGGTTCTGGTGAAAAAGGAAATATCTTCCCTTCAAAACTGGAAAGAAGCTTTCTGAGAAACTGCTCTGTGTTCTGTTAATTCATCTCACAGAGTTACATCTTTCCCTTCAAGAAGCCTTTCGCTAAGGCTGTTCTTGTGGAATTGGCAAAGGGATATTTGGAAGCCCATAGAGGGCTATGGTGAAAAAGGAAATATCTTCCGTTCAAAACTGGAAAGAAGCTTTCTGAGACTGCTCTGTGTTCTGTTAATTCATCTCACAGAGTTACATCTTTCCCTTCAAGAAGCCTTTCGCTAAGGCTGTTCTTGTGGAATTGGCAAAGGGATATTTGGAAGCCCGTAGAGGTCTTTGGTGAAAAAGGAAATATCTTCCGTTCAAAACTGGAAAGAAGCTTTCTGAGAAACTGCTCTGTGTTCTGTTAATTCATCTCACAGAGTTACATCTTTCCCTTCAAGAAGCCTTTCGCTAAGGCTGTTCTTGTGGAATTGGCAAAGGGATATTTGGAAGCCCATAGTGGGCTATGGTGAAAAAGGAAATATCTTCCGTTCAAAACTGGAAAGAAGCTTTCTGAGAAACTGTTCTGTGTTCTGTTAATTCATCTCACAGAGTTACATCTTTCCCTTCAAGAAGCCTTTCGCTAAGGCTGTTCTTGTGGAATTGGCAAAGGGATATTTGGTAGCGCATAGAGAGCTATGGTCAAAAAGGAAATATCTTCCGTTCAAAACTGGAAAGAAGCTTTCTGAGAAACTGCTCTGTGTTCTGTTCATTCATCTCACAGAGTTACATCTTTCCCTTCAAGAAGCCTTTCGCTAAGGCTGTTCTTGTGGAATTGGCAAAGGGATATTTGGAAGCCCATAAAGGGTTATGGTGAAAAAGGAAATATCTTCCGTTCAAAACTGGAAAGAAGCTTTCTGAGAAACTGCTCTGTGTTCTGTTCATTCACCTCACAGAGTTACATCTTTCCCTTCAAGAAGCCTTTCGCTAAGGCTGTTCTTGTGGAATTGGCAAAGGGATATTTGGAAGCCCATAGAGGGCTATGGTGAAAAAGGAAATATCTTCCGTTCAAAACTGGAAAGAAGCTTTCTGAGAAACTGCTCTGTGTTCTGTTAATTCATCTCACAGAGTTACATCTTTCCCTTCAAGAAGCCTTTCGCTAAGGCTGTTCTTGTGGAATTGGCAAAGGGATATTTGGAAGCCCGTGATGGCTATGGTGAAAAAGGAAATATCTTCCGTTCAAAACTGGAAAGAAGCTTTCTGAGAAACTGCTCTGTGTTCTGTTAATTCATCTCACAGAGTTACATCTTTCCCTTCAAGAAGCCTTTCGCTAAGGCTGTTCTTGTGGAATTGGCAAAGGGATATTTGGTAGCGCATAGAGAGCTATGGTCAAAAAGGAAATATCTTCCGTTCAAAACTGGAAAGAAGCTTTCTGAGAAACTGCTCTGTGTTCTGTTAATTCATCTCACAGAGTTACATCTTTCCCTTCAAGAAGCCTTTCGCTAAGGCTGTTCTTGTGGAATTGGCAAAGGGATATTTGGAAGCCCATAGAGGGTTATGGTGAAAAAGGAAATATCTTCCGTTCAAAACTGGAAAGAAGCTTTCTGAGAAACTGCTCTGTGTTCTGTTCATTCACCTCACAGAGTTACATCTTTCCCTTCAAGAAGCCTTTCGCTAAGGCTGTTCTTGTGGAATTGGCAAAGGGATATTTGGAAGCCCATAGAGGGCTATGGTGAAAAAGGAAATATCTTCCGTTCAAAACTGGAAAGAAGCTTTCTGAGAAACTGCTCTGTGTTCTGTTAATTCATCTCACAGAGTTACATCTTTCCCTTCAAGAAGCCTTTCGCTAAGGCTGTTCTTGTGGAATTGGCAAAGGGGTATTTGGAAGCCCATAGAGGGCTATTTTGAAAAAGGAAATATCTTCCGTTCAAAACTGGAAAGAAACTTTCTGAGAAACTGCTCTGTGTTCTGTTAATTCATCTCACAGAGTTACATCTTTCCCTTCAAGAAGCCTTTCGCTAAGGCTGTTCTTGTGGAATTGGCAAAGGGATATTTGGAAGCCCATAGAGGGTTATGGTGAAAAAGGAAATATTTTCCGTTCAAAACTGGAAAGAAGCTTTCTGAGAAACTGCTCTGTGTTCTGTTAATTCATCTCACAGAGTTACATCTTTCCCTTCAAGAAGCCTTTCGCTAAGGCTGTTCTTGTGGAATTGGCAAAGGGATATTTGGAAGCCCATAGAGGGCTATGGTGAAAAAGGAAATATCTTCCGTTCAAAACGGGAAAGAAGCTTTCTGAGAAACTGCTCTGTGTTCTGTTAATTCATGTCACAGAGTTACATCTTTCCCTTCAAGAAGCCTTTCGCTAAGGCTGTTCTTGTGGAATTGGCAAAGGGATATTTGGAAGCCCATAGAGGGCTATGGTGAAAAAGAAAATATCTTCCGTTCAAAACTGGAAAGAAGCTTTCTGAGAAACTGCTCTGTGTTCTGTTAATTCATCTCACAGAGTTACATCTTTCCCTTCAAGAAGCCTTTCGCTAAGGCTGTCCTTGTAGAATTGGCAAAGGGATAATTGGAAGCCCATAGAGTGCTATGGTGAAAAAGGAAATATCTTCCGTTCAGAACTGGAAAGAAGCTTTCTGAGACTGCTCTGTGTTCTGTTAATTCATCTCACAGAGGTACATCTTTCCCTTCAAGAAGCCTTTCGCTAAGGCTGTTCTTGTGGAATTGGCAAAGGGATATTTGGAAGCCCATAGAGGGCTATGGTGAAAAAGGAAATATCTTCCGTTCAAAACGGGAAAGAAGCTTTCTGAGAAACTGCTCTGTGTTCTGTTAATTCATCTCACAGAGTTACATCTTTCCCTTCCAGAATCCTTTCGCTAAGGCTGTTCTTGGGGAATGGCAAAGGGATATTTGGAAACCCTTTGAGGACTACGGTGAAAAAGGAAATATCTTCCGTTCAAAAATGGAAAGAAGCTTTCTGAGAAACTGCTCTGTGTTCTGTTCATTCATCTCACAGAGTTACATCTTTCCCTTCAAGAAGCCTTTCGCTAAGGCTGTTCTTGTGGAATTGGCAAAGGGATATTTGGAAGCCCATAGAGGGCTATGGTGAAAAAGGAAATATCCTCCGTTCAAAACTGGAAAGAAGCTTTCTGAGAAACTGCTCTGTGTTCTGTTAATTCATCTCACAGAGTTACATCTTTCCCTTCAAGAAGCCTTTCGCTAAGGCTGTTCTTGTGGAATTGGCAAAGGGATATTTGGAAGCCCATAGAGGGCTATGGTGAAAAAGGAAATATCTTCCGTTCAAAACTGGAAAGAAGCTTTCTGAGAAACTGCTCTGTGTTCTGTTAATTCATCTCACAGAGTTACATCTTTCCCTTCAAGAAGCCTTTCGCTAAGGCTGTTCTTGTGGAATTGGCAAAGGGATATTTGGAAGCCCATACAGGGCTATGGTGAAAAAGGAAATATCTTCCGTTCAAAACTGGAAAGAAGCTTTCTGAGAAACTGCTCTGTGTTCTGTTAATTCATCTCACAGAGTTACATCTTTCCCTTCAAGAAGCCTTTCGCTAAGGCTGTTCTTGTGGAATTGGCAAAGGGATATTTGGAAGCCCGTAGAGGTCTTTGGTGAAAAAGGAAATATCTTCCCTTCAAAACTGGAAAGAAGCTTTCTGAGAAACTGCTCTGTGTTCTGTTAATTCATCTCACAGAGTTACATCTTTCCCTTCAAGAAGCCTTTCGCTAAGGCTGTTCTTGTGGAATTGTCAAAAGGATATTTGGAAGCCCATAGAGGGTTCTGGTGAAAAAGGAAATATCTTCCCTTCAAAACTGGAAAGAAGCTTTCTGAGAAACTGCTCTGTGTTCTGTTAATTCATCTCACAGAGTTACATCTTTCCCTTCAAGAAGCCTTTCGCTAAGGCTGTTCTTGTGGAATTGGCAAAGGGATATTTGGAAGCCCATAGAGGGCTATGGTGAAAAAGGAAATATCTTCCGTTCAAAACTGGAAAGAAGCTTTCTGAGACTGCTCTGTGTTCTGTTAATTCATCTCACAGAGTTACATCTTTCCCTTCAAGAAGCCTTTCGCTAAGGCTGTTCTTGTGGAATTGGCAAAGGGATATTTGGAAGCCCGTAGAGGTCTTTGGTGAAAAAGGAAATATCTTCCGTTCAAAACTGGAAAGAAGCTTTCTGAGAAACTGCTCTGTGTTCTGTTAATTCATCTCACAGAGTTACATCTTTCCCTTCAAGAAGCCTTTCGCTAAGGCTGTTCTTGTGGAATTGGCAAAGGGATATTTGGAAGCCCATAGTGGGCTATGGTGAAAAAGGAAATATCTTCCGTTCAGAACTGGAAAGAAGCTTTCTGAGACTTCTCTGTGTTCTGTTAATTCATCTCACAGAGGTACATCTTTCCCTTCAAGAAGCCTTTCGCTAAGGTTGTTCTTGTGGAATTGGCAAAGGGATATTTGGAAGCCCATAGAGGGCTATGGTGAAAAAGGAAATATCTTCCGTTCAAAACTGGAAAGAAGCTTTCTGAGAAACTGCTCTGTGTTCTGTTAATTCATCTCACAGAGTTACATCTTTCCCTTCCAGAATCCTTTCGCTAAGGCTGTTCTTGGGGAATGGCAAAGGGATATTTGGAAGCCCTTTGAGGACTACGGTGAAAAAGGAAATATCTTCCGTTCAAAACTGGAAAGAAGCTTTCTGAGAAACTGCTCTGTGTTCTGTTCATTCATCTCACAGAGTTACATCTTTCCCTTCAAGAAGCCTTTCGCTAAGGCTGTTCTTGTGGAATTGGCAAAGGGATATTTGGAAGCCCATAGAGGGCTATGGTGAAAAAGGAAATATCCTCCGTTCAAAACTGGAAAGAAGCTTTCTGAGAAACTGCTCTGTGTTCTGTTAATTCATCTCACAGAGTTACATCTTTCCCTTCAAGAAGCCTTTCGCTAAGGCTGTTCTTGTGGAATTGGCAAAGGGATATTTGGAAGCCCATAGAGGGCTATGGTGAAAAAGGAAATATCTTCCGTTCAAAACTGGAAAGAAGCTTTCTGAGAAACTGCTCTGTGTTCTGTTAATTCATGTCACAGAGTTACATCTTTCCCTTCAAGAAGCCTTTCGCTAAGGCTGTTCTTGTGGAATTGGCAAAGGGATATTTGGAAGCCCATAGAGGGCTATGGTGAAAAAGGAAATATCTTCCGTTCAAAACTGGAAAGAAGCTTTCTGAGAAACTGCTCTGTGTTCTGTTAATTCATCTCACAGAGTTACATCTTTCCCTTCAAGAAGCCTTTCGCTAAGGCTGTTCTTGTGGAATTGGCAAAGGGATATTTGGAAGCCCGTAGAGGTCTTTGGTGAAAAAGGAAATATCTTCCGTTTAAAACTGGAAAGAAGCTTTCTGAGAAACTGCTCTGTGTTCTGTTAATTCATCTCACAGAGTTACATCTTTCCCTTCAAGAAGCCTTTCGCTAAGGCTGTTCTTGTGGAATTGTCAAAGGGATATTTGGAAGCCCATAGAGGGTTCTGGTGAAAAAGGAAATATCTTCCCTTCAAAACTGGAAAGAAGCTTTCTGAGAAACTGCTCTGTGTTCTGTTAATTCATCTCACAGAGTTACATCTTTCCCTTCAAGAAGCCTTTCGCTAAGGCTGTTCTTGTGGAATTGGCAAAGGGATATTTGGAAGCCCATAGAGGGCTATGGTGAAAAAGGAAATATCTTCCGTTCAATACTGGAAAGAAGCTTTCTGAGACTGCTCTGTGTTCTGTTAATTCATCTCACAGAGTTACATCTTTCCCTTCAAGAAGCCTTTCGCTAAGGCTCTTCTTGTGGAATTGGCAAAGGGATATTTGGAAGCCCATAGAGGGGTATGGTGAAAAAGGAAATATCTTCCGTTCACAACTGGAAAGAAGCTTTCTGAGAATCTGCTCCGTGTTCTGTTATTTCATCTCACAGAGTTACATCTTTCCCTTCAAGAAGCCTTTCGCTAAGGCTGTTCTTGTGGAATTGGCAAAGGGATATTTGGAAGCCCATAGAGGGCTATTTTGAAAAAGGAAATATCTTCCGTTCAAAATTGGAAAGAAGCTTTCTGAGAACCTGCTCTGTGTTCTGTTAATTCATCTCACAGAATTGCATCTTTCCCTTCAAGAAGCCTTTCGCTAAGGCTGTTCTTGGGGAATGGCAAAGGGATATTTGCAAGCCCATAGAGGACTATGGTGAAAAAGGAAATATCTTCCGTTCAAAACTGGAAAGAAGATTTCTGAGAAACTGCTCTGTGTTCTGTTAATTCATCTCACAGACTTACGTCTTTCCTTTCAAGAAGCCTTTCGCTAAGGCTGTTCTTGTGGAATTGGCAAAGGGATATTTTGAAGCCCATAGAGGGCTATGGTGAAAAAGGAAATATCTTCCGTCCAAAACTGGAAAGAAGCTTTCTGAGAAACTGCTCTGTGTTCTGTTAATTCATCTCACAGAGTTACATCTTTCCCTTCAAGAAGCCTTTCGCTAAGGCTGTTCTTGTGGAATTGGCAAAGGGATATTTCGAAGCCCATAGAGGGCTAGGGTGAAAAAGGAAATATCTTCCGTTCAAAACTGGAAAGAAGCTTTCTGAGAAACTGCTCTGTGTTCTGTTAATTCATCTCACAGAGTTACATCTTTCCCTTCAAGAAGACTTTCCCTAAGGCTGTTCTTGTGGAATTGGCAAAGGGATATTTGGAAGCCCATAGAGGGCTATGGTGAAAAAGGAAATATCTTCCGTTCAAAACTGGAAAGAAGCTTTCTGAGAAACTGCTTTGTGCTCTGTTAATTCATCTCACAGAGTTACATCTTTCCCTTCAAGAATCCTTTCGCTAAGGCTGTTCTTGTGGAATTGGCAAAGGGATATTTGGAAGCCCGTAGAGGGCTATGGTGAAAAAGGAAATAACTTCCGTTCAAAACTGGAAAGAAGCTTTCTGAGAAACTGCTCTGTGTTCTGTTAATTCATCTCACAGAGTTACATCTTTCCCTTCAAGAAGCCTTTCGCTAAGTCTGTTCTTGTGGAATTGGCAAAGGGATATTTGGAAGCCCATAGAGGGCTATGGTGAAAAAGGAAATATCTTCCGTTCAAAACTGGAAAGATGCTTTCTGAGAAACTGCTCTGTGTTCTGTCAATTCATCTCACAGAGTTACATCTTTCCCTTCAAGAAGCCTTTCGCTAAGGCTGTTCTTGTGGAATTGGCAAGGGGATATTTGGAAGCCCGAAGAGGGCTATGGTGAAAAAGGAAATATCTTCCGTTCAAAACTGGAAAGAAGCTTTCTGAGAAACTGCTCTGTGTTCTGTTCATTCATCTCACAGAGTTACATCTTTCCCTTCAAGAAGCCTTTCGCTAAGGCTGTTCTTGTGGAATTGGCAAATGATATTTGGAAGCCCGTAGAGGTCTTTGGTGAAAAAGGAAATATCTTCCGTTCAAAACTGGAAAGAAGCTTTCTGAGAAACTGCTCTGTGTTCTGATAATTCATCTCACAGAGTTACATCTTTCCCTTCAATAAGCCTTTCGCTAAGGCTGTTCTTGTGGAATTGGCAAAGGGATATTTGGAAGCCCTTAGAGGTCTTTGGTGAAAAAGGAAATATCTTCCGTTCAAAACTGGAAAGAAGCTTTCTGAGAAACTGCTCTGTGTTCTGTTAATTCATCTCACAGAGTTACATCTTTCCCTTCAAGAAGCCTTTCGCTAAGGCTGTTCTTGTGGAATTGGCAAAGGGATATTTGGAAGCCCATAGAGGGCTATTTTGAAAAAGGAAATATCTTCCGTTCAAAACTGGAAAGAAGCTTTCTGAGAAACTGCTCTGTGTTCTGTTAATTCATCTCACAGAGTTACATCTTTCCCTTCAAGAAGCCTTTCGCTAAGGCTGTTCTTGTGGAATTGGCAAAGGGATATTTGGAAGCCCATAGAGGGCTATGGTGAAAAAGGAAATATCTTCCGTTCAAAACTGGAAAGAAGCTTTCTGAGACTGCTCTGTGTTCTGTTAATTCATCTCACAGAGTTACATCTTTCCCTTCAAGAAGCCTTTCGCTAAGGCTGTTCTTGTGGAATTGGCAAAGGGATATTTGGAAGCCCGTAGAGGTCTTTGGTGAAAAAGGAAATATCTTCCATTCAAAACTGGAAAGAAGCTTTCTGAGAAACTGCTCTGTGTTCTGTTAATTCATCTCACAGAGTTACATCTTTCCCTTCAAGAAGCCTTTCGCTAAGGCTGTTCTTGTGGAATTGGCAAAGGGATATTTGGAAGCCCATAGTGGGCTATGGTGAAAAAGGAAATATCTTCCGTTCAAAACTGGAAAGAAGCTTTCTGAGAAACTGTTCTGTGTTCTGTTAATTCATCTCACAGAGTTACATCTTTCCCTTCAAGAAGCCTTTCGCTAAGGCTGTTCTTGTGGAATTGGCAAAGGGATATTTGGTAGCGCATAGAGAGCTATGGTCAAAAAGGAAATATCTTCCGTTCAAAACTGGAAAGAAGCTTTCTGAGAAACTGCTCTGTGTTCTGTTAATTCATCTCACAGAGTTACATCTTTCCCTTCAAGAAGCCTTTCGCTAAGGCTGTTCTTGTGGAATTGGCAAAGGGATATTTGGAAGCCCATAGAGGGTTATGGTGAAAAAGGAAATATCTTCCGTTCAAAACTGGAAAGAAGCTTTCTGAGAAACTGCTCTGTGTTCTGTTCATTCACCTCACAGAGTTACATCTTTCCCTTCAAGAAGCCTTTCGCTAAGGCTGTTCTTGTGGAATTGGCAAAGGGATATTTGGAAGCCCATAGAGGGCTATGGTGAAAAAGGAAATATCTTCCGTTCAAAACTGGAAAGAAGCTTTCTGAGAAACTGCTCTGTGTTCTGTTAATTCATCTCACAGAGTTACATCTTTCCCTTCAAGAAGCCTTTCGCTAAGGCTGTTCTTGTGGAATTGGCAAAGGGGTATTTGGAAGCCCATAGAGGGCTATTTTGAAAAAGGAAATATCTTCCGTTCAAAACTGGAAAGAAACTTTCTGAGAAACTGCTCTGTGTTCTGTTAATTCATCTCACAGAGTTACATCTTTCCCTTCAAGAAGCCTTTCGCTAAGGCTGTTCTTGTAGAATTGGCAAAGGGATAATTGGAAGCCCATAGAGTGCTATGGTGAAAAAGGAAATATCTTCCGTTCAGAACTGGAAAGAAGCTTTCTGAGACTGCTCTGTGTTCTGTTAATTCATCTCACAGAGGTACATCTTTCCCTTCAAGAAGCCTTTCGCTAAGGCTGTTCTTGTGGAATTGGCAAAGGGATATTTGGAAGCCCATAGAGGGCTATGGTGAAAAAGGAAATATCTTCCGTTCAAAACGGGAAAGAAGCTTTCTGAGAAACTGCTCTGTGTTCTGTTAATTCATCTCACAGAGTTACATCTTTCCCTTCCAGAATCCTTTCGCTAAGGTTGTTCTTGGGGAATGGCAAAGGAATATTTGGAAGCCCTTTGAGGACTACGGTGAAAAAGGAAATATCTTCCGTTCAAAACTGGAAAGAAGCTTTCTGAGAAACTGCTCTGTGTTCTGTTCATTCATCTCACAGAGTTACATCTTTCCCTTCAAGAAGCCTTTCGCTAAGGCTGTTCTTGTGGAATTGGCAAAGGGATATTTGGAAGCCCATAGAGGGCTATGGTGAAAAAGGAAATATCCTCCGTTCAAAACTGGAAAGAAGCTTTCTGAGAAACTGCTCTGTGTTCTGTTAATTCATCTCACAGAGTTACATCTTTCCCTTCAAGAAGCCTTTCGCTAAGGCTGTTCTTGTGGAATTGGCAAAGGGATATTTGGAAGCCCATAGAGGGCTATGGTGAAAAAGGAAATATCTTCCGTTCAAAACTGGAAAGAAGCTTTCTGAGAAACTGCTCTGTGTTCTGTTAATTCATCTCACAGAGTTACATCTTTCCCTTCAAGAAGCCTTTCGCTAAGGCTGTTCTTGTGGAATTGGCAAAGGGATATTTGGAAGCCCATAGAGGGCTATGGTGAAAAAGGAAATATCTTCCGTTCAAAACTGGAAAGAAGCTTTCTGAGAAACTGCTCTGTGTTCTGTTAATTCATCTCACAGAGTTACATCTTTCCCTTCAAGAAGCCTTTCGCTAAGGCTGTTCTTGTGGAATTGGCAAAGGGATATTTGGAAGCCCGTAGAGGTCTTTGGTGAAAAAGGAAATATCTTCCGTTTAAAACTGGAAAGAAGCTTTCTCAGAAACTGCTCTGTGTTCTGTTAATTCATCTCACAGAGTTACATCTTTCCCTTCAAGAAGCCTTTCGCTAAGGCTGTTCTTGTGGAATTGTCAAAAGGATATTTGGAAGCCCATAGAGGGTTCTGGTGAAAAAGGAAATATCTTCCCTTCAAAACTGGAAAGAAGCTTTCTGAGAAACTGCTCTGTGTTCTGTTAATTCATCTCACAGAGTTACATCTTTCCCTTCAAGAAGCCTTTCGCTAAGGCTGTTCTTGTGGAATTGGCAAAGGGATATTTGGAAGCCCATAGAGGGCTATGGTGAAAAAGGAAATATCTTCCGTTCAAAACTGGAAAGAAGCTTTCTGAGACTGCTCTGTGTTCTGTTAATTCATCTCACAGAGTTACATCTTTCCCTTCAAGAAGCCTTTCGCTAAGGCTGTTCTTGTGGAATTGGCAAAGGGATATTTGGAAGCCCGTAGAGGTCTTTGGTGAAAAAGGAAATATCTTCCGTTCAAAACTGGAAAGAAGCTTTCTGAGAAACTGCTCTGTGTTCTGTTAATTCATCTCACAGAGTTACATCTTTCCCTTCAAGAAGCCTTTCGCTAAGGCTGTTCTTGTGGAATTGGCAAAGGGATATTTGGAAGCCCATAGTGGGCTATGGTGAAAAAGGAAATATCTTCCGTTCAAAACTGGAAAGAAGCTTTCTGAGAAACTGTTCTGTGTTCTGTTAATTCATCTCACAGAGTTACATCTTTCCCTTCAAGAAGCCTTTCGCTAAGGCTGTTCTTGTGGAATTGGCAAAGGGATATTTGGTAGCGCATAGAGAGCTATGGTCAAAAAGGAAATATCTTCCGTTCAAAACTGGAAAGAAGCTTTCTGAGAAACTGCTCTGTGTTCTGTTAATTCATCTCACAGAGTTACATCTTTCCCTTCAAGAAGCCTTTCGCTAAGGCTGTTCTTGTGGAATTGGCAAAGGGATATTTGGAAGCCCATAGAGGGTTATGGTGAAAAAGGAAATATCTTCCGTTCAAAACTGGAAAGAAGCTTTCTGAGAAACTGCTCTGTGTTCTGTTCATTCACCTCACAGAGTTACATCTTTCCCTTCAAGAAGCCTTTCGCTAAGGCTGTTCTTGTGGAATTGGCAAAGGGATATTTGGAAGGCCATAGAGGGCTATGGTGAAAAAGGAAATATCTTCCGTTCAAAACTGGAAAGAAGCTTTCTGAGAAACTGCTCTGTGTTCTGTTAATTCATCTCACAGAGTTACATCTTTCCCTTCAAGAAGCCTTTCGCTAAGGCTGTTCTTGTGGAATTGGCAAAGGGGTATTTGGAAGCCCATAGAGGGCTATTTTGAAAAAGGAAATATCTTCCGTTCAAAACTGGAAAGAAACTTTCTGAGAAACTGCTCTGTGTTCTGTTAATTCATCTCACAGAGTTACATCTTTCCCTTCAAGAAGCCTTTCGCTAAGGCTGTTCTTGTAGAATTGGCAAAGGGATAATTGGAAGCCCATAGAGTGCTATGGTGAAAAAGGAAATATCTTCCGTTCAGAACTGGAAAGAAGCTTTCTGAGACTGCTCTGTGTTCTGTTAATTCATCTCACAGAGGTACATCTTTCCCTTCAAGAAGCCTTTCGCTAAGGCTGTTCTTGTGGAATTGGCAAAGGGATATTTGGAAGCCCATAGAGGGCTATGGTGAAAAAGGAAATATCTTCCGTTCAAAACTGGAAAGAAGCTTTCTGAGAAACTGCTCTGTGTTCTGTTAATTCATCTCACAGAGTTACATCTTTCCCTTCCAGAATCCTTTCGCTAAGGCTGTTCTTGGGGAATGGCAAAGGAATATTTTGAAGCCCTTTGAGGACTACGGTGAAAAAGGAAATATCTTCCGTTCAAAACTGGAAAGAAGCTTTCTGAGAAACTGCTCTGTGTTCTGTTCATTCATCTCACAGAGTTACATCTTTCCCTTCGAGAAGCCTTTCGCTAAGGCTGTTCTTGTGGAATTGGCAAAGGGATATTTGGAAGCCCATAGAGGGCTATGGTGAAAAAGGAAATATCCTCCGTTCAAAACTGGAAAGAAGCTTTCTGAGAAACTGCTCTGTGTTCTGTTAATTCATCTCACAGAGTTACATCTTTCCCTTCAAGAAGCCTTTCGCTAAGGCTGTTCTTGTGGAATTGGCAAAGGGATATTTGGAAGCCCATAGAGGGCTATGGTGAAAAAGGAAATATCTTCCGTTCAAAACTGGAAAGAAGCTTTCTGAGAAACTGCTCTGTGTTCTGTTAATTCATCTCACAGAGTTACATCTTTCCCTTCAAGAAGCCTTTCGCTAAGGCTGTTCTTGTGGAATTGGCAAAGGGATATTTGGAAGCCCATAGAGGGCTATGGTGAAAAAGGAAATATCTTCCGTTCAAAACTGGAAAGAAGCTTTCTGAGAAACTGCTCTGTGTTCTGTTAATTCATCTCACAGAGTTACATCTTTCCCTTCAAGAAGCCTTTCGCTAAGGCTGTTCTTGTGGAATTGGCAAAGGGATATTTGGAAGCCCGTAGAGGTCTTTGGTGAAAAAGGAAATATCTTCCGTTTAAAACTGGAAAGAAGCTTTCTCAGAAACTGCTCTGTGTTCTGTTAATTCATCTCACAGAGTTACATCTTTCCCTTCAAGAAGCCTTTCGCTAAGGCTGTTCTTGTGGAATTGTCAAAAGGATATTTGGAAGCCCATAGAGGGTTCTGGTGAAAAAGGAAATATCTTCCCTTCAAAACTGGAAAGAAGCTTTCTGAGAAACTGCTCTGTGTTCTGTTAATTCATCTCACGGAGTTACATCTTTCCCTTCAAGAAGCCTTTCGCTAAGGCTGTTCTTGTGGAATTGGCAAAGGGATATTTGGAAGCCCATAGAGGGCTATGGTGAAAAAGGAAATATCTTCCGTTCAAAACTGGAAAGAAGCTTTCTGAGACTGCTCTGTGTTCTGTTAATTCATCTCACAGAGTTACATCTTTCCCTTCAAGAAGCCTTTCGCTAAGGCTGTTCTTGTGGAATTGGCAAAGGGATATTTGGAAGCCCGTAGAGGTCTTTGGTGAAAAAGGAAATATCTTCCGTTCAAAACTGGAAAGAAGCTTTCTGAGAAACTGCTCTGTGTTCTGTTAATTCATCTCACAGAGTTACATCTTTCCCTTCAAGAAGCCTTTCGCTAAGGCTGTTCTTGTGGAATTGGCAAAGGGATATTTGGAAGCCCATAGTGGGCTATGGTGAAAAAGGAAATATCTTCCGTTCAAAACTGGAAAGAAGCTTTCTGAGAAACTGTTCTGTGTTCTGTTAATTCATCTCACAGAGTTACATCTTTCCCTTCAAGAAGCCTTTCGCTAAGGCTGTTCTTGTGGAATTGGCAAAGGGATATTTGGTAGCGCATAGAGAGCTATGGTCAAAAAGGAAATATCTTCCGTTCAAAACTGGAAAGAAGCTTTCTGAGAAACTGCTCTGTGTTCTGTTAATTCATCTCACAGAGTTACATCTTTCCCTTCAAGAAGCCTTTCGCTAAGGCTGTTCTTGTGGAATTGGCAAAGGGATATTTGGAAGCCCATAGAGGGTTATGGTGAAAAAGGAAATATCTTCCGTTCAAAACTGGAAAGAAGCTTTCTGAGAAACTGCTCTGTGTTCTGTTCATTCACCTCACAGAGTTACATCTTTCCCTTCAAGAAGCCTTTCGCTAAGGCTGTTCTTGTGGAATTGGCAAAGGGATATTTGGAAGCCCATAGAGGGCTATGGTGAAAAAGGAAATATCTTCCGTTCAAAACTGGAAAGAAGCTTTCTGAGAAACTGCTCTGTGTTCTGTTAATTCATCTCACAGAGTTACATCTTTCCCTTCAAGAAGTCTTTCGCTAAGGCTGTTCTTGTAGAATTGGCAAAGGGATATTTGGAAGCCCATAGAGGGCTATGGTGAAAAAGGAATTATCTTTCGTTCAGAACTGGAAAGAAGCTTTCTGAGAAACTGCTCTGTGTTCTGTTAATTCATCTCACAGGGTTACATCTTTCCCTTCAAGAAGCCTTTCGCTAACGCTGTTCTTGTGGAATTGGCAATGGGATATTTGGAAGCCCATAGAGGGCTATGGTGAAAAAGGAAATATCTTCCGTTCAAAACTGGAAAGAAGCTTTCTGAGAATCTTCTCTGTGTTCTGTTATTTCATCTCACAGAGTTACATCTTTCCCTTCAAGAAGCCTTTCGCTAAGGCTGTTCTTGTGGAATTGGCAAAGGGGTATTTGGAAGCCCATAGAGGGCTATTTTGAAAAAGGAAATATCTTCCGTTCAAAACTGGAAAGAAACTTTCTGAGAAACTGCTCTTTGTTCTGTTAATTCATCTCACAGAGTTACATCTTTCCCTTCAAGAAGCCTTTCGCTAAGGCTGTTCTTGTGGAATTGGCAAAGGGATATTTGGAAGCCCATAGAGGGTTATGGTGAAAAAAGGAAATATTTTCCGTTCAAAACTGGAAAGAAGCTTTCTGAGAAACTGCTCTGTGTTCTGTTAATTCATCTCACAGAGTTACATCTTTCCCTTCAAGAAGCCTTTCGCTAAGGCTGTTCTTGTGGAATTGGCAAAGGGATATTTGGAAGCCCATAGAGGGCTATGGTGAAAAAGGAAATATCTTCCGTTCAAAACTGGAAAGAAGCTTTCTGAGAAACTGCTCTGTGTTCTGTTAATTCATGTCACAGAGTTACATCTTTCCCTTCAAGAAGCCTTTCGCTAAGGCTGTTCTTGTGGAATTGGCAAAGGGATATTTGGAAGCCCATAGAGGGCTATGGTGAAAAAGAAAATATCTTCCGTTCAAAACTGGAAAGAAGCTTTCTGAGAAACTGCTCTGTGTTCTGTTAATTCATCTCACAGAGTTACATCTTTCCCTTCAAGAAGCCTTTCGCTAAGGCTGTTCTTGTAGAATTGGCAAAGGGATAATTGGAAGCCCATAGAGTGCTATGGTGAAAAAGGAAATATCTTCCGTTCAGAACTGGAAAGAAGCTTTCTGAGACTGCTCTGTGTTCTGTTAATTCATCTCACAGAGGTACATCTTTCCCTTCAAGAAGCCTTTCGCTAAGGCGGTTCTTGTGGAATTGGCAAAGGGATATTTGGAAGCCCATAGAGGGCTATGGTGAAAAAGGAAATATCTTCCGTTCAAAACGGGAAAGAAGCTTTCTGAGAAACTGCTCTGTGTTCTGTTAATTCATCTCACAGAGTTACATCTTTCCCTTCCAGAATCCTTTCGCTAAGGCTGTTCTTGGGGAATGGCAAAGGGATATTTGGAAGCCCTTTGAGGACTACGGTGAAAAAGGAAATATCTTCCGTTCAAAACTGGAAAGAAGCTTTCTGAGAAACTGCTCTGTGTTCTGTTCATTCATCTCACAGAGTTACATCTTTCCCTTCAAGAAGCCTTTCGCTAAGGCTGTTCTTGTGGAATTGGCAAAGGAATATTTGGAAGCCCATAGAGGGCTATGGTGAAAAAGGAAATATCCTCCGTTCAAAACTGGAAAGAAGCTTTCTGAGAAACTGCTCTGTGTTCTGTTAATTCATCTCACAGAGTTACATCTTTCCCTTCAAGAAGCCTTTCGCTAAGGCTGTTCTTGTGGAATTGGCAAAGGGATATTTGGAAGCCCATAGAGGGCTATGGTGAAAAAGGAAATATCTTCCGTTCAAAACTGGAAAGAAGCTTTCTGAGAAACTGCTCTGTGTTCTGTTAATTCATCTCACAGAGTTACATCTTTCCCTTCAAGAAGCCTTTCGCTAAGGCTGTTCTTGTGGAATTGGCAAAGGGATATTTGGAAGCCCATACAGGGCTATGGTGAAAAGGAAATATCTTCCGTTCAAAACTGGAAAGAAGCTTTCTGAGAAACTGCTCTGTGTTCTGTTAATTCATCTCACAGAGTTACATCTTTCCCTTCAAGAAGCCTTTCGCTAAGGCTGTTCTTGTGGAATTGGCAAAGGGATATTTGGAAGCCCGTAGAGGTCTTTGGTGAAAAAGGAAATATCTTCCGTTTAAAACTGGAAAGAAGCTTTCTCAGAAACTGCTCTGTGTTCTGTTAATTCATCTCACAGAGTTACATCTTTCCCTTCAAGAAGCCTTTCGCTAAGGCTGTTCTTGTGGAATTGTCAAAAGGATATTTGGAAGCCCATAGAGGGTTCTGGTGAAAAAGGAAATATCTTCCCTTCAAAACTGGAAAGAAGCTTTCTGAGAAACTGCTCTGTGTTCTGTTAATTCATCTCACAGAGTTACATCTTTCCCTTCAAGAAGCCTTTCGCTAAGGCTGTTCTTGTGGAATTGGCAAAGGGATATTTGGAAGCCCATAGAGGGCTATGGTGAAAAAGGAAATATCTTCCGTTCAAAACTGGAAAGAAGCTTTCTGAGACTGCTCTGTGTTCTGTTAATTCATCTCACAGAGTTACATCTTTCCCTTCAAGAAGCCTTTCGCTAAGGCTGTTCTTGTGGAATTGGCAAAGGGATATTTGGAAGCCCGTAGAGGTCTTTGGTGAAAAAGGAAATATCTTCCGTTCAAAACTGGAAAGAAGCTTTCTGAGAAACTGCTCTGTGTTCTGTTAATTCATCTCACAGAGTTACATCTTTCCCTTCAAGAAGCCTTTCGCTAAGGCTGTTCTTGTGGAATTGGCAAAGGGATATTTGGAAGCCCATAGTGGGCTATGGTGAAAAAGGAAATATCTTCCGTTCAAAACTGGAAAGAAGCTTTCTGAGAAACTGTTCTGTGTTCTGTTAATTCATCTCACAGAGTTACATCTTTCCCTTCAAGAAGCCTTTCGCTAAGGCTGTTCTTGTGGAATTGGCAAAGGGATATTTGGTAGCGCATAGAGAGCTATGGTCAAAAAGGAAATATCTTCCGTTCAAAACTGGAAAGAAGCTTTCTGAGAAACTGCTCTGTGTTCTGTTAATTCATCTCACAGAGTTACATCTTTCCCTTCAAGAAGACTTTCGCTAAGGCTGTTCTTGTGGAATTGGCAAAGGGATATTTGGAAGCCCATAGAGGGTTATGGTGAAAAAGGAAATATCTTCCGTTCAAAACTGGAAAGAAGCTTTCTGAGAAACTGCTCTGTGTTCTGTTCATTCACCTCACAGAGTTACATCTTTCCCTTCAAGAAGCCTTTCGCTAAGGCTGTTCTTGTGGAATTGGCAAAGGGATATTTGGAAGCCCATAGAGGGCTATGGTGAAAAAGGAAATATCTTCCGTTCAAAACTGGAAAGAAGCTTTCTGAGAAACTGCTCTGTGTTCTGTTAATTCATCTCACAGAGTTACATCTTTCCCTTCAAGAAGCCTTTCGCTAAGGCTGTTCTTGTGGAATTGGCAAAGGGGTATTTGGAAGCCCATAGAGGGCTATTTTGAAAAAGGAAATATCTTCCGTTCAAAACTGGAAAGAAACTTTCTGAGAAACTGCTCTGTGTTCTGTTAATTCATCTCACAGAGTTACATCTTTCCCTTCAAGAAGCCTTTCGCTAAGGCTGTTCTTGTGGAATTGGCAAAGGGATATTTGGAAGCCCATAGAGGGTTATGGTGAAAAAGGAAATATTTTCCGTTCAAAACTGGAAAGAAGCTTTCTGAGAAACTGCTCTGTGTTCTGTTAATTCATCTCACAGAGTTACATCTTTCCCTTCAAGAAGCCTTTCGCTAAGGCTGTTCTTGTGGAATTGGCAAAGGGATATTTGGAAGCCCATAGAGGGCTATGGTGAAAAAGGAAATATCTTCCGTTCAAAACGGGAAAGAAGCTTTCTGAGAAACTGCTCTGTGTTCTGTTAATTCATGTCACAGAGTTACATCTTTCCCTTCAAGAAGCCTTTCGCTAAGGCTGTTCTTGTGGAATTGGCAAAGGGATATTTGGAAGCCCATAGAGGGCTATGGTGAAAAAGAAAATATCTTCCGTTCAAAACTGGAAAGAAGCTTTCTGAGAAACTGCTCTGTGTTCTGTTAATTCATCTCACAGAGTTACATCTTTCCCTTCAAGAAGCCTTTCGCTAAGGCTGTTCTTGTAGAATTGGCAAAGGGATAATTGGAAGCCCATAGAGTGCTATGGTGAAAAAGGAAATATCTTCCGTTCAGAACTGGAAAGAAGCTTTCTGAGACTGCTCTGTGTTCTGTTAATTCATCTCACAGAGGTACATCTTTCCCTTCAAGAAGCCTTTCGCTAAGGCTGTTCTTGTGGAATTGGCAAAGGGATATTTGGAAGCCCATAGAGGGCTATGGTGAAAAAGGAAATATCTTCCGTTCAAAACGGGAAAGAAGCTTTCTGAGAAACTGCTCTGTGTTCTGTTAATTCATCTCACAGAGTTACATCTTTCCCTTCCAGAATCCTTTCGCTAAGGCTGTTCTTGGGGAATGGCAAAGGGATATTTGGAAACCCTTTGAGGACTACGGTGAAAAAGGAAATATCTTCCGTTCAAAAATGGAAAGAAGCTTTCTGAGAAACTGCTCTGTGTTCTGTTCATTCATCTCACAGAGTTACATCTTTCCCTTCAAGAAGCCTTTCGCTAAGGCTGTTCTTGTGGAATTGGCAAAGGGATATTTGGAAGCCCATAGAGGGCTATGGTGAAAAAGGAAATATCCTCCGTTCAAAACTGGAAAGAAGCTTTCTGAGAAACTGCTCTGTGTTCTGTTAATTCATCTCACAGAGTTACATCTTTCCCTTCAAGAAGCCTTTCGCTAAGGCTGTTCTTGTGGAATTGGCAAAGGGATATTTGGAAGCCCATAGAGGGCTATGGTGAAAAAGGAAATATCTTCCGTTCAAAACTGGAAAGAAGCTTTCTGAGAAACTGCTCTGTGTTCTGTTAATTCATCTCACAGAGTTACATCTTTCCCTTCAAGAAGCCTTTCGCTAAGGCTGTTCTTGTGGAATTGGCAAAGGGATATTTGGAAGCCCATACAGGGCTATGGTGAAAAAGGAAATATCTTCCGTTCAAAACTGGAAAGAAGCTTTCTGAGAAACTGCTCTGTGTTCTGTTAATTCATCTCACAGAGTTACATCTTTCCCTTCAAGAAGCCTTTCGCTAAGGCTGTTCTTGTGGAATTGGCAAAGGGATATTTGGAAGCCCGTAGAGGTCTTTGGTGAAAAAGGAAATATCTTCCGTTTAAAACTGGAAAGAAGCTTTCTGAGAAACTGCTCTGTGTTCTGTTAATTCATCTCACAGAGTTACATCTTTCCCTTCAAGAAGCCTTTCGCTAAGGCTGTTCTTGTGGAATTGTCAAAAGGATATTTGGAAGCCCATAGAGGGTTCTGGTGAAAAAGGAAATATCTTCCCTTCAAAACTGGAAAGAAGCTTTCTGAGAAACTGCTCTGTGTTCTGTTAATTCATCTCACAGAGTTACATCTTTCCCTTCAAGAAGCCTTTCGCTAAGGCTGTTCTTGTGGAATTGGCAAAGGGATATTTGGAAGCCCATAGAGGGCTATGGTGAAAAAGGAAATATCTTCCGTTCAAAACTGGAAAGAAGCTTTCTGAGACTGCTCTGTGTTCTGTTAATTCATCTCACAGAGTTACATCTTTCCCTTCAAGAAGCCTTTCGCTAAGGCTGTTCTTGTGGAATTGGCAAAGGGATATTTGGAAGCCCGTAGAGGTCTTTGGTGAAAAAGGAAATATCTTCCGTTCAAAACTGGAAAGAAGCTTTCTGAGAAACTGCTCTGTGTTCTGTTAATTCATCTCACAGAGTTACATCTTTCCCTTCAAGAAGCCTTTCGCTAAGGCTGTTCTTGTGGAATTGGCAAAGGGATATTTGGAAGCCCATAGTGGGCTATGGTGAAAAAGGAAATATCTTCCGTTCAAAACTGGAAAGAAGCTTTCTGAGAAACTGTTCTGTGTTCTGTTAATTCATCTCACAGAGTTACATCTTTCCCTTCAAGAAGCCTTTCGCTAAGGCTGTTCTTGTGGAATTGGCAAAGGGATATTTGGTAGCGCATAGAGAGCTATGGTCAAAAAGGAAATATCTTCCGTTCAAAACTGGAAAGAAGCTTTCTGAGAAACTGCTCTGTGTTCTGTTCATTCATCTCACAGAGTTACATCTTTCCCTTCAAGAAGCCTTTCGCTAAGGCTGTTCTTGTGGAATTGGCAAAGGGATATTTGGAAGCCCATAAAGGGTTATGGTGAAAAAGGAAATATCTTCCGTTCAAAACTGGAAAGAAGCTTTCTGAGAAACTGCTCTGTGTTCTGTTCATTCACCTCACAGAGTTACATCTTTCCCTTCAAGAAGCCTTTCGCTAAGGCTGTTCTTGTGGAATTGGCAAAGGGATATTTGGAAGCCCATAGAGGGCTATGGTGAAAAAGGAAATATCTTCCGTTCAAAACTGGAAAGAAGCTTTCTGAGAAACTGCTCTGTGTTCTGTTAATTCATCTCACAGAGTTACATCTTTCCCTTCAAGAAGCCTTTCGCTAAGGCTGTTCTTGTGGAATTGGCAAAGGGATATTTGGAAGCCCGTGATGGCTATGGTGAAAAAGGAAATATCTTCCGTTCAAAACTGGAAAGAAGCTTTCTGAGAAACTGCTCTGTGTTCTGTTAATTCATCTCACAGAGTTACATCTTTCCCTTCAAGAAGCCTTTCGCTAAGGCTGTTCTTGTGGAATTGGCAAAGGGATATTTGGTAGCGCATAGAGAGCTATGGTCAAAAAGGAAATATCTTCCGTTCAAAACTGGAAAGAAGCTTTCTGAGAAACTGCTCTGTGTTCTGTTAATTCATCTCACAGAGTTACATCTTTCCCTTCAAGAAGCCTTTCGCTAAGGCTGTTCTTGTGGAATTGGCAAAGGGATATTTGGAAGCCCATAGAGGGTTATGGTGAAAAAGGAAATATCTTCCGTTCAAAACTGGAAAGAAGCTTTCTGAGAAACTGCTCTGTGTTCTGTTCATTCACCTCACAGAGTTACATCTTTCCCTTCAAGAAGCCTTTCGCTAAGGCTGTTCTTGTGGAATTGGCAAAGGGATATTTGGAAGCCCATAGAGGGCTATGGTGAAAAAGGAAATATCTTCCGTTCAAAACTGGAAAGAAGCTTTCTGAGAAACTGCTCTGTGTTCTGTTAATTCATCTCACAGAGTTACATCTTTCCCTTCAAGAAGCCTTTCGCTAAGGCTGTTCTTGTGGAATTGGCAAAGGGGTATTTGGAAGCCCATAGAGGGCTATTTTGAAAAAGGAAATATCTTCCGTTCAAAACTGGAAAGAAACTTTCTGAGAAACTGCTCTGTGTTCTGTTAATTCATCTCACAGAGTTACATCTTTCCCTTCAAGAAGCCTTTCGCTAAGGCTGTTCTTGTGGAATTGGCAAAGGGATATTTGGAAGCCCATAGAGGGTTATGGTGAAAAAGGAAATATTTTCCGTTCAAAACTGGAAAGAAGCTTTCTGAGAAACTGCTCTGTGTTCTGTTAATTCATCTCACAGAGTTACATCTTTCCCTTCAAGAAGCCTTTCGCTAAGGCTGTTCTTGTGGAATTGGCAAAGGGATATTTGGAAGCCCATAGAGGGCTATGGTGAAAAAGGAAATATCTTCCGTTCAAAACGGGAAAGAAGCTTTCTGAGAAACTGCTCTGTGTTCTGTTAATTCATGTCACAGAGTTACATCTTTCCCTTCAAGAAGCCTTTCGCTAAGGCTGTTCTTGTGGAATTGGCAAAGGGATATTTGGAAGCCCATAGAGGGCTATGGTGAAAAAGAAAATATCTTCCGTTCAAAACTGGAAAGAAGCTTTCTGAGAAACTGCTCTGTGTTCTGTTAATTCATCTCACAGAGTTACATCTTTCCCTTCAAGAAGCCTTTCGCTAAGGCTGTCCTTGTAGAATTGGCAAAGGGATAATTGGAAGCCCATAGAGTGCTATGGTGAAAAAGGAAATATCTTCCGTTCAGAACTGGAAAGAAGCTTTCTGAGACTGCTCTGTGTTCTGTTAATTCATCTCACAGAGGTACATCTTTCCCTTCAAGAAGCCTTTCGCTAAGGCTGTTCTTGTGGAATTGGCAAAGGGATATTTGGAAGCCCATAGAGGGCTATGGTGAAAAAGGAAATATCTTCCGTTCAAAACGGGAAAGAAGCTTTCTGAGAAACTGCTCTGTGTTCTGTTAATTCATCTCACAGAGTTACATCTTTCCCTTCCAGAATCCTTTCGCTAAGGCTGTTCTTGGGGAATGGCAAAGGGATATTTGGAAACCCTTTGAGGACTACGGTGAAAAAGGAAATATCTTCCGTTCAAAAATGGAAAGAAGCTTTCTGAGAAACTGCTCTGTGTTCTGTTCATTCATCTCACAGAGTTACATCTTTCCCTTCAAGAAGCCTTTCGCTAAGGCTGTTCTTGTGGAATTGGCAAAGGGATATTTGGAAGCCCATAGAGGGCTATGGTGAAAAAGGAAATATCCTCCGTTCAAAACTGGAAAGAAGCTTTCTGAGAAACTGCTCTGTGTTCTGTTAATTCATCTCACAGAGTTACATCTTTCCCTTCAAGAAGCCTTTCGCTAAGGCTGTTCTTGTGGAATTGGCAAAGGGATATTTGGAAGCCCATAGAGGGCTATGGTGAAAAAGGAAATATCTTCCGTTCAAAACTGGAAAGAAGCTTTCTGAGAAACTGCTCTGTGTTCTGTTAATTCATCTCACAGAGTTACATCTTTCCCTTCAAGAAGCCTTTCGCTAAGGCTGTTCTTGTGGAATTGGCAAAGGGATATTTGGAAGCCCATACAGGGCTATGGTGAAAAAGGAAATATCTTCCGTTCAAAACTGGAAAGAAGCTTTCTGAGAAACTGCTCTGTGTTCTGTTAATTCATCTCACAGAGTTACATCTTTCCCTTCAAGAAGCCTTTCGCTAAGGCTGTTCTTGTGGAATTGGCAAAGGGATATTTGGAAGCCCGTAGAGGTCTTTGGTGAAAAAGGAAATATCTTCCCTTCAAAACTGGAAAGAAGCTTTCTGAGAAACTGCTCTGTGTTCTGTTAATTCATCTCACAGAGTTACATCTTTCCCTTCAAGAAGCCTTTCGCTAAGGCTGTTCTTGTGGAATTGTCAAAAGGATATTTGGAAGCCCATAGAGGGTTCTGGTGAAAAAGGAAATATCTTCCCTTCAAAACTGGAAAGAAGCTTTCTGAGAAACTGCTCTGTGTTCTGTTAATTCATCTCACAGAGTTACATCTTTCCCTTCAAGAAGCCTTTCGCTAAGGCTGTTCTTGTGGAATTGGCAAAGGGATATTTGGAAGCCCATAGAGGGCTATGGTGAAAAAGGAAATATCTTCCGTTCAAAACTGGAAAGAAGCTTTCTGAGACTGCTCTGTGTTCTGTTAATTCATCTCACAGAGTTACATCTTTCCCTTCAAGAAGCCTTTCGCTAAGGCTGTTCTTGTGGAATTGGCAAAGGGATATTTGGAAGCCCGTAGAGGTCTTTGGTGAAAAAGGAAATATCTTCCGTTCAAAACTGGAAAGAAGCTTTCTGAGAAACTGCTCTGTGTTCTGTTAATTCATCTCACAGAGTTACATCTTTCCCTTCAAGAAGCCTTTCGCTAAGGCTGTTCTTGTGGAATTGGCAAAGGGATATTTGGAAGCCCATAGTGGGCTATGGTGAAAAAGGAAATATCTTCCGTTCAGAACTGGAAAGAAGCTTTCTGAGACTTCTCTGTGTTCTGTTAATTCATCTCACAGAGGTACATCTTTCCCTTCAAGAAGCCTTTCGCTAAGGTTGTTCTTGTGGAATTGGCAAAGGGATATTTGGAAGCCCATAGAGGGCTATGGTGAAAAAGGAAATATCTTCCGTTCAAAACTGGAAAGAAGCTTTCTGAGAAACTGCTCTGTGTTCTGTTAATTCATCTCACAGAGTTACATCTTTCCCTTCCAGAATCCTTTCGCTAAGGCTGTTCTTGGGGAATGGCAAAGGGATATTTGGAAGCCCTTTGAGGACTACGGTGAAAAAGGAAATATCTTCCGTTCAAAACTGGAAAGAAGCTTTCTGAGAAACTGCTCTGTGTTCTGTTCATTCATCTCACAGAGTTACATCTTTCCCTTCAAGAAGCCTTTCGCTAAGGCTGTTCTTGTGGAATTGGCAAAGGGATATTTGGAAGCCCATAGAGGGCTATGGTGAAAAAGGAAATATCCTCCGTTCAAAACTGGAAAGAAGCTTTCTGAGAAACTGCTCTGTGTTCTGTTAATTCATCTCACAGAGTTACATCTTTCCCTTCAAGAAGCCTTTCGCTAAGGCTGTTCTTGTGGAATTGGCAAAGGGATATTTGGAAGCCCATAGAGGGCTATGGTGAAAAAGGAAATATCTTCCGTTCAAAACTGGAAAGAAGCTTTCTGAGAAACTGCTCTGTGTTCTGTTAATTCATGTCACAGAGTTACATCTTTCCCTTCAAGAAGCCTTTCGCTAAGGCTGTTCTTGTGGAATTGGCAAAGGGATATTTGGAAGCCCATAGAGGGCTATGGTGAAAAAGGAAATATCTTCCGTTCAAAACTGGAAAGAAGCTTTCTGAGAAACTGCTCTGTGTTCTGTTAATTCATCTCACAGAGTTACATCTTTCCCTTCAAGAAGCCTTTCGCTAAGGCTGTTCTTGTGGAATTGGCAAAGGGATATTTGGAAGCCCGTAGAGGTCTTTGGTGAAAAAGGAAATATCTTCCGTTTAAAACTGGAAAGAAGCTTTCTGAGAAACTGCTCTGTGTTCTGTTAATTCATCTCACAGAGTTACATCTTTCCCTTCAAGAAGCCTTTCGCTAAGGCTGTTCTTGTGGAATTGTCAAAGGGATATTTGGAAGCCCATAGAGGGTTCTGGTGAAAAAGGAAATATCTTCCCTTCAAAACTGGAAAGAAGCTTTCTGAGAAACTGCTCTGTGTTCTGTTAATTCATCTCACAGAGTTACATCTTTCCCTTCAAGAAGCCTTTCGCTAAGGCTGTTCTTGTGGAATTGGCAAAGGGATATTTGGAAGCCCATAGAGGGCTATGGTGAAAAAGGAAATATCTTCCGTTCAATACTGGAAAGAAGCTTTCTGAGACTGCTCTGTGTTCTGTTAATTCATCTCACAGAGTTACATCTTTCCCTTCAAGAAGCCTTTCGCTAAGGCTCTTCTTGTGGAATTGGCAAAGGGATATTTGGAAGCCCATAGAGGGGTATGGTGAAAAAGGAAATATCTTCCGTTCACAACTGGAAAGAAGCTTTCTGAGAATCTGCTCCGTGTTCTGTTATTTCATCTCACAGAGTTACATCTTTCCCTTCAAGAAGCCTTTCGCTAAGGCTGTTCTTGTGGAATTGGCAAAGGGATATTTGGAAGCCCATAGAGGGCTATTTTGAAAAAGGAAATATCTTCCGTTCAAAATTGGAAAGAAGCTTTCTGAGAACCTGCTCTGTGTTCTGTTAATTCATCTCACAGAATTGCATCTTTCCCTTCAAGAAGCCTTTCGCTAAGGCTGTTCTTGGGGAATGGCAAAGGGATATTTGCAAGCCCATAGAGGACTATGGTGAAAAAGGAAATATCTTCCGTTCAAAACTGGAAAGAAGATTTCTGAGAAACTGCTCTGTGTTCTGTTAATTCATCTCACAGACTTACGTCTTTCCTTTCAAGAAGCCTTTCGCTAAGGCTGTTCTTGTGGAATTGGCAAAGGGATATTTTGAAGCCCATAGAGGGCTATGGTGAAAAAGGAAATATCTTCCGTCCAAAACTGGAAAGAAGCTTTCTGAGAAACTGCTCTGTGTTCTGTTAATTCATCTCACAGAGTTACATCTTTCCCTTCAAGAAGCCTTTCGCTAAGGCTGTTCTTGTGGAATTGGCAAAGGGATATTTCGAAGCCCATAGAGGGCTAGGGTGAAAAAGGAAATATCTTCCGTTCAAAACTGGAAAGAAGCTTTCTGAGAAACTGCTCTGTGTTCTGTTAATTCATCTCACAGAGTTACATCTTTCCCTTCAAGAAGACTTTCCCTAAGGCTGTTCTTGTGGAATTGGCAAAGGGATATTTGGAAGCCCATAGAGGGCTATGGTGAAAAAGGAAATATCTTCCGTTCAAAACTGGAAAGAAGCTTTCTGAGAAACTGCTTTGTGCTCTGTTAATTCATCTCACAGAGTTACATCTTTCCCTTCAAGAATCCTTTCGCTAAGGCTGTTCTTGTGGAATTGGCAAAGGGATATTTGGAAGCCCGTAGAGGGCTATGGTGAAAAAGGAAATAACTTCCGTTCAAAACTGGAAAGAAGCTTTCTGAGAAACTGCTCTGTGTTCTGTTAATTCATCTCACAGAGTTACATCTTTCCCTTCAAGAAGCCTTTCGCTAAGTCTGTTCTTGTGGAATTGGCAAAGGGATATTTGGAAGCCCATAGAGGGCTATGGTGAAAAAGGAAATATCTTCCGTTCAAAACTGGAAAGATGCTTTCTGAGAAACTGCTCTGTGTTCTGTCAATTCATCTCACAGAGTTACATCTTTCCCTTCAAGAAGCCTTTCGCTAAGGCTGTTCTTGTGGAATTGGCAAGGGGATATTTGGAAGCCCGAAGAGGGCTATGGTGAAAAAGGAAATATCTTCCGTTCAAAACTGGAAAGAAGCTTTCTGAGAAACTGCTCTGTGTTCTGTTCATTCATCTCACAGAGTTACATCTTTCCCTTCAAGAAGCCTTTCGCTAAGGCTGTTCTTGTGGAATTGGCAAATGATATTTGGAAGCCCGTAGAGGTCTTTGGTGAAAAAGGAAATATCTTCCGTTCAAAACTGGAAAGAAGCTTTCTGAGAAACTGCTCTGTGTTCTGATAATTCATCTCACAGAGTTACATCTTTCCCTTCAATAAGCCTTTCGCTAAGGCTGTTCTTGTGGAATTGGCAAAGGGATATTTGGAAGCCCTTAGAGGTCTTTGGTGAAAAAGGAAATATCTTCCGTTCAAAACTGGAAAGAAGCTTTCTGAGAAACTGCTCTGTGTTCTGTTAATTCATCTCACAGAGTTACATCTTTCCCTTCAAGAAGCCTTTCGCTAAGGCTGTTCTTGTGGAATTGGCAAAGGGATATTTGGAAGCCCATAGAGGGCTATTTTGAAAAAGGAAATATCTTCCGTTCAAAACTGGAAAGAAGCTTTCTGAGAAACTGCTCTGTGTTCTGTTAATTCATCTCACAGAGTTACATCTTTCCCTTCAAGAAGCCTTTCGCTAAGGCTGTTCTTGTGGAATTGTTAAAGTGATATTTGGAAGCCCATAGAGGGCTATGGTGAAAAAGGAAATATCTTCCGTTCAAAACTGGAAAGAAGCTTTCTGAGAAAGTGCTCTGTGTTCTGTTAATTCAGCTCACAGAGTTACATCTTTCCCTTCAAGAAGCCTTTCGCTAAGGCTGTTCTTGTGGAATTGGCAAAGGGATATTTGGAAGCCCATAGAGGGCTATTGTGAAAAAGGAAATATCTTCCGTTCAAAATTGGAAAGAAGCTTTCTGAGAAACTGCTCTGTGTTCTGATAATTCATCTCACAGAATTACATCTTTCCCTTCAAGAAGCCTTTCGCTAAGGCTGTTCTTGGGGAATGGCAAAGGGATATTTGCAAGCCCATAGAGGACTATGGTGAAAAAGGAAATATCTTCCGTTCAAAACTGGAAAGAAGCTTTCTGAGAAACTGCTCTGTGTTCTGTTAATTCATCTCACAGACTTACGTCTTTCCTTTCAAGAAGCCTTTCGCTAAGGCTGTTCTTGTGGAATTGGCAAAGGGATATTTGGAAGCCCATAGAGGGCTATGGTGAAAAAGGAAATATCTTCCGTCCAAAACTGGAAAGAAGCTTTCTGAGAAACTGCTCTGTGTTCTGTTAATTCATCTCACAGAGTTACATCTTTCCCTTCAAGAAGCCTTTCGCTAAGGCTGTTCTTGTGGAATTGGCAAAGGGATATTTGGAAGCCCATAGAGGGCTATGGTGAAAAAGGAAATATCTTCCGTTCAAAACTGGAAAGAAGCTTTCTGAGAAACTGCTCTGTGTTCTCTTAATCCATTTCACAGAGTTACATCTTTCCCTTCAAGAAGACTTTCCCTAAGGCTGTTCTTGTGGAATTGGCAAAGGGATATTTGGAAGCCCATAGAGGGCTATGGTGAAAAAGGAAATATCTTCCGTTCAAAACTGGAAAGAAGCTTTCTGAGAAACTGCTTTGTGTTCTGTTAATTCATCTCACAGAGTTACATCTTTCCCTTCAAGAAGCCTTTCGCTAAGGCTGTTCTTGTGGAATTGGCAAAGGGATATTTGGAAGCCCATAGAGGGCTATGGTGAAAAAGGAAATATCTTCCGTTCAAAACTGGAAAGAAGCTTTCTGAGAAACTGCTCTGTGTTCTGTTAATTCATCTCACAGAGTTACATCTTTCCCTTCAAGAAACCTTTCGCTAAGGCTGTTCTTGTGGAATTGGCAAAGGGATATTTGGAAGCCCATAGAGGGCTATGGTGAAAAAGGAAATATCTTCCGTTCAAAACTGGAAAGAAGCTTTCTGAGAAACTGCTCTGTGTTCTGTTAATTCATCTCACAGAGTTACATCTTTCCCTTCCAGAAGCCTTTCGCTAAGGCTGTTCTTGGGGAATTGGCAAAGGGATATTTGGAAGCCCATAGAGGGCTATGGGGAAAAAGGAAATATCTTCCGTTCACAACTGGAAAGAAGCTTTCTGACAATCTGCTCTGTGTTCTGTTATTTCATCTCACAGAGTTACATCTTTCCCTTCAAGAAGCCTTTCGCTAAGGCTGTTCTTGTGGAATTGGCAAAGGGATATTTGGAAGCCCATAGAGGGCTATTTTGAAAAAGGAAATATCTTCCGTTCAAAACTGGAAAGAAGCTTTCTGAGAAACTGCTCTGTGTTCTGTTAATTCATCTCACAGAATTACATGTTTTACTTCAAGAAGCCTTTCGCTAAGGCTGTTCTTGTGGAATTGGCAAAGGGATATTTGGAAGCCCATAGAGGGCTATGGTGAAAAAGGAAATATCTTCCGTTCAAAATTGGAAAGAAGCTTTCTGAGAAACTGCTCTGTGTTCTGTTAATTCATCTCACAGAATTGCATCTTTCCCTTCAAGAAGCCTTTCGCTAAGGCTGTTCTTGGGGAATGGCAAAGGGATATTTGCAAGCCCATAGAGGACTATGGTGAAAAAGGAAATATCTTCCGTTCAAAACTGGAAGGAAGCTTTCTGAGAAACTGCTCTGTGTTCTGTTAATTCATCTCACAGAGTTACGTCTTTCCTTTCAAGAAGCCTTTCGCTAAGGCTGTTCTTGTGGAATTGGCAAAGGGATATTTGGAAGCCCTTAGAGGGCTATGGTGAAAAAGGAAATATCTTCCGTCCAAAACTGGAAAGAAGCTTTCTGAGAAACTGCTCTGTGTTCTGTTAATTCATCTCACAGAGTTACATCTTTCCCTTCAAGAAGCCTTTCGCTAAGGCTGTTCTTGTGGAATTGGCAAAGGGATATTTGGAAGCCCATAGAGGGCTATGGTGAAAAAGGAAATATCTTCCGTTCAAAACTGGAAAGAAGCTTTCTGAGAAACTGCTCTGTGTTCTGTTAATTCATTTCACAGAGTTACATCTGTCCCTTCAAGAAGACTTTCCCTAAGGCTGTTCTTGTGGAATTGGCAAAGGGATATTTGGAAGCCCATAGAGGGCTATGGTGAAAAAGGAAATATCTTCCGCTCAAAACTGGAAAGAAGCTTTCTGAGAAACTGCTTTGTGTTCTGTTAATTCATCTCACAGAGTTACATCTTTCCCTTCAAGAAGCCTTTCGCTAAGGCTGTTCTTGTGGAATTGGCAAAGGGATATTTGGAAGCCCATAGAGGGCTATGGTGAAAAAGGAAATATCTTCCGTTCAAAACTGGAAAGAAGCTTTCTGAGAAACTGCTCTGTGTTCTGTTAATTCATCTCACAGAGTTACATCTTTCCCTTCAAGAAACCTTTAGCTAAGGCTGTTCTTGTGGAATTGGCAAAGGGATATTTGGAAGCCCATAGAGGGCTATGGTGAAAAAGGAAATATCTTCCGTTCAAAACTGGAAAGAAGCTTTCTGAGAAACTGCTCTGTGTTCTGTTAATTCATCTCACAGAGTTACATCTTTCCCTTCCAGAAGCCTTTCGCTAAGGCTGTTCTTGGGGAATTGGCAAAGGGATATTTGGAAGCCCATAGAGGGCTATGGTGAAAAAGGAAATATCTTCCGTTCAAAACTGGAAAGAAGCTTTCTGAGAAACTGCTCTGTGTTCTGTTAATTCATCTCACAGAGTTACATCTTTCCCTTCAAGAAGCCTTTCGCTAAGGCTGTTCTTGTGGTATTGGCAAAGGGATATTTGGAAGCCCTTAGAGGGCTATGGTGAAAAAGGAAATATCTTCCGTTCAAAACTGGAAAGAAGCTTTCTGAGAAACTGCTCTGTGTTCTGTTAATTCATCTCACAGAGTTACATCTTTCCCTTCAAGAAGCCTTTCGCTAAGGCTGTTCTTGTGTAATTGGCAAAGGGATATTTGGAAGCCCATAGAGGGCTATTTTGAAAAAGGAAATATCTTCCGTTCAAAACTGGAAAGAAGCTTTCTGAGAAACTGCTCTGTGTTCTGTTAATTCATCTCACAGAGTTACATCTTTCCCTTCCAGAATCCTTTCGCTAAGGCTGTTCTTGGGGAATGGCAAAGGGATATTTGGAAGCCCATTGAGGACTATGGTGAAAAAGGAAATATCTTCCGTTCAAAACGGGAAAGAAGCTTTCTGAGAAACTGCTCTGTGTTCTGTTCATTCATCTCACAGAGTTACATCTTTCCCTTCAAGAAGCCTTTCGCTAAGGCTGTTCTTGTGGAATTGGCAAAGGGATATTTGGAAGCCCATAGAGGGCTATGGTGAAAAAGGAAATATCTTCCGTTCAAAAGTGGAAAGAAACTTTGTGAGAAACTGCTCTGTGTTCTGTTAATTCATCTCACAGAGTTACATCTTTCCCTTCACGAAGCCTTTCGCTAAGGCTGTTCTTGTGGAATTGGCAAAGGGATATTTGGAAGCCCATAGAGGGCTATGGTGAAAAAGGAAATATCTTCCGTACAAAACTGGATAGAAGCTTTCTGAGAAACTGCTCTATGTTGTTAATTCATCTCACAGAGTTACATCTTTCCCTTCAAGAAGCCTTTTGCTAAGGCTGTTCTTGTGGAATTGGCAAAGGGATATTTGGAAGCCCATAGAGGGCTATGGTGAAAAAGGAAATATCTTCCGTTCAAAACCGGAAAGAAGCTTTCTGAGAAACTGCTCTGTGTTCTGTTAATTCATCTCACAGAGTTACATCTTTCCCTTCAAGAAGCCTTTCGCTAAGGCTGTTCTTGTGGAATTGGCAAAGGGATATTTGGAAGCCCATAGAGGGCTATGGTGAAAAAGGAAATATCTTCCGTTCAAAACTGGAAAGAAGCTTTCTGAGAAACTGCTCTGTGTTCTGTTAATTCATCTCACAGAGTTACATCTTTCCCTTCAAGAAGCCTTTCGCTAAGGCTGTTCTTGTGGAATTGGCAAAGGGATATTTGGAAGCCCATAGAGGGCTATGGTGAAAAAGGAAATATCTTCCGTTCAAAACTGGAAAGAAGCTTTCTGAGAAACTGCTCTGTGTTCTGTTAATTCATCTCACAGAGTTACATCTTTCCTTTCAAGAAGCCCTTCGCTAAGGCTGTTCTTGTGGAATTGGCAAAGGGATATTTGGAAGCCCATAGAGGACTATGGTGAAAAAGGAAATATCTTCAGTTCAAAACTGGAAAGAAGCTTTCTGAGAAACTGCTCTGTGTTCTGTTAATTCATCTCACAGAGTTACATCTTTCCCTTCAAGAAGCCTTTCGCTAAGTCTGTTCTTGTGGAATTGGCAAAGGGATATTTGGAAGCCCATAGAGGGTTCTGGTGAAAAAGGAAATATCTTCCCTTCAAAACTGGAAAGAAGCTTTCTGAGAAACTGCTCTGTGTTCTGTTCATTGATCTCACAGAGTTACATCTTTCCCTTCAAGAAGCCTTTCGCTAAGGCTGTTCTTGTGGAATTGGCAAAGGGATATTTGGAAGCCCTTAGAGGGCTATGGTGAAAAAGGAAATATCTTCCGTTCAAAACTGGAAAGAAGCTTTCTGAGAAACTGCTCTGTGTTCTGTTAATTCATCTCACAGAGTTACATCTTTCCCTTCAAGAAGTCTTTCGCTAAGGCTGTTCTTGTGGAATTGGCAAAGGGATATTTGGAAGCCCATAGAGGGCTATGGTGAAAAAGGAAATATCTTCCGTTCAGAACTGGAAAGAAGCTTTCTGAGACTGCTCTGTGTTCTGTTAATTCATCTCACAGAGTTACATCTTTCCCTTCAAGAAGCCTTTCGCTAAGGCTGTTCTTCTGGAATTGGCAAAGGGATATTTGGAAGCCCATAGAGGGCTATGGTGAAAAAGGAAATATCTTCCGTTCACAACTGGAAAGAAGCTTTCTGAGAATCTGCTCTGTGTTCTGTTATTTCATCTCACAGAGTTACATCTTTCCCTTCAAGAAGCCTTTCGCTAAGGCTGTTCTTGTGGAATTGGCAAAGGGATATTTAGAAGCCCATAGAGGGCTATGGTGAAAAAGGAAATATCTTCCGTCCAAAACTGGAAAGAAGCTTTCTGAGAAACTGCTCTGTGTTCTGTTAATTCATCTCACAGAGTTACATCTTTCCCTTCAAGAAGCCTTTCGCTAAGGCTGTTCTTGTGGAATTGGCAAAGGGATATTTGGAAGCCCATAGAGGGCTATGGTGAAAAAGGAAATATCTTCCGTTCAAAAATGGAAAGAAGCTTTCTGAGAAACTGCTCTGTGTTCTGTTAATTCATCTCACAGAGTTACATCTTTCCCTTCCAGAAGCCTTTCGCTAAGGCTGTTCTTGGGGAATTGGCAAAGGGATATTTGGAAGCCCATAGAGGGCTATGGGGAAAAAGGAAATATCTTCCGTTCACAACTGGAAAGAAGCTTTCTGACAATCTGCTCTGTGTTCTGTTATTTCATCTCACAGAGTTACATCTTTCCCTTCAAGAAGCCTTTCGCTAAGGCTGTTCTTGTGGAATTGGCAAAGGGATATTTGGAAGCCCATAGAGGGCTATTTTGAAAAAGGAAATATCTTCCGTTCAAAACTGGAAAGAAGCTTTCTGAGAAACTGCTCTGTGTTCTGTTAATTCATCTCACAGAATTACATGTTTTACTTCAAGAAGCCTTTCGCTAAGGCTGTTCTTGTGGAATTGTTAAAGTGATATTTGGAAGCCCATAGAGGGCTACGGTGAAAAAGGAAATATCTTCCGTTCAAAACTGGAAAGAAGCTTTCTGAGAAACTGCTCTGTGTTCTGTTAATTCATCTCACAGAGTTACATCTTTCCCTTCAAGAAGCCTTTCGCTAAGGCTGTTCTTGTGGAATTGGCAAAGGGATATTTGGAAGCCCATAGAGGGCTATGGTGAAAAAGGAAATATCTTCCGTTCAAAATTGGAAAGAAGCTTTCTGAGAAACTGCTCTGTGTTCTGTTAATTCATCTCACAGAATTGCATCTTTCCCTTCAAGAAGCCTTTCGCTAAGGCTGTTCTTGGGGAATGGCAAAGGGATATTTGCAAGCCCATAGAGGACTATGGTGAAAAAGGAAATATCTTCCGTTCAAAACTGGAAGGAAGCTTTCTGAGAAACTGCTCTGTGTTCTGTTAATTCATCTCACAGAGTTACGTCTTTCCTTTCAAGAAGCCTTTCGCTAAGGCTGTTCTTGTGGAATTGGCAAAGGGATATTTGGAAGCCCTTAGAGGGCTATGGTGAAAAAGGAAATATCTTCCGTTCAAAACTGGAAAGAAGCTTTCTGAGAAACTGCTCTGTGTTCTGTTAATTCATCTCACAGAGTTATATCTTTCCCTTCAAGAAGCCTTTCGCTAAGGCTGTTCTTGTGGAATTGGCAAAGGGATATTTGGAAGCCCATAGAGGGCTATGGTGAAAAAGGAAATATCTTCCGTTCAAAACTGGAAAGAAGCTTTCTGAGAAACTGCTCTGTGTTCTGTTAATTCATTTCACAGAGTTACATCTTTCCCTTCAAGAAGACTTTCCCTAAGGCTGTTCTTGTGGAATTGGCAAAGGGATATTTGGAAGCCCATAGAGGGCTATGGTGAAAAAGGAAATATCTTCCGCTCAAAACTGGAAAGAAGCTTTCTGAGAAACTGCTTTGTGTTCTGTTAATTCATCTCACAGAGTTACATCTTTCCCTTCAAGAAGCCTTTCGCTAAGGCTGTTCTTGTGGAATTGGCAAAGGGATATTTGGAAGCCCATAGAGGGCTATGGTGAAAAAGGAAATATCTTCCGTTCAAAACTGGAAAGAAGCTTTCTGAGAAACTGCTCTGTGTTCTGTTAATTCATCTCACAGAGTTACATCTTTCCCTTCAAGAAACCTTTCGCTAAGGCTGTTCTTGTGGAATTGGCAAAGGGATATTTGGAAGCCCATAGAGGGCTATGGTGAAAAAGGAAATATCTTCCGTTCAAAACTGGAAAGAAGCTTTCTGAGAAACTGCTCTGTGTTCTGTTAATTCATCTCACCGAGTTACATCTTTCCCTTCCAGAAGCCTTTCGCTAAGGCTGTTCTTGGGGAATTGGCAAAGGGATATTTGGAAGCCCATAGAGGGCTATGGTGAAAAAGGAAATATCTTCCGTTCAAAACTGGAAAGAAGCTTTCTGAGAAACTGCTCTGTGTTCTGTTAATTCATCTCACAGAGTTACATCTTTCCCTTCAAGAAGCCTTTCGCTAAGGCTGTTCTTGGGGAATTGGCAAAGGGATATTTGGAAGCCCTTAGAGGGCTATGGTGAAAAAGGAAATATCTTCCGTTCAAAACTGGAAAGAAGCTTTCTGAGAAACTGCTCTGTGTTCTGTTAATTCATCTCACAGAGTTACATCTTTCCCTTCAAGAAGCCTTTCGCTAAGCCTGTTCTTGTGGAATTGGCAAAGGGATATTTGGAAGCCCGTAGAGGTCTTTGGTGAAAAAGGAAATATCTTCCGTTCAAAACTGGAAAGAAGCTTTCTGAGAAACTGCTCTGTGTTCTGTTAATTCATCTCACAGAGTTACATCTTTCCCTTCAAGAAGCCTTTCGCTAAGGCTGTTCTTGTGGAATTGGCAAAGGGATATTTGGAAGCCCGTAGAGGTCTTTGGTGAAAAAGGAAATATCTTCCGTTCAAAACTGGAAAGAAGCTTTCTGAGAAACTGCTCTGTGTTCTGTTAATTCATCTCACAGAGTTACATCTTTCCCTTCAAGAAGCCTTTCGCTAAGGCTGTTCTTGTGGAATTGGCAAAGGGATATTTGGAAGCCCATAGAGGGCTATTTTGAAAAAGGAAATATCTTCCGTTCAAAACTGGAAAGAAGCTTTCTGATAAACTGCTCTGTGTTCTGTTAATTCATCTCACAGAGTTACATCTTTCCCTTCCAGAATCCTTTCGCTAAGGCTGTTCTTGGGGAATGGCAAAGGGATATTTGGAAGCCCATTGAGGACTATGGTGAAAAAGGAAATATCTTCCGTT
Organism: Chlorocebus sabaeus; assembly: GCF_047675955.1. Taxonomy (NCBI): domain Eukaryota; kingdom Metazoa; phylum Chordata; class Mammalia; order Primates; family Cercopithecidae; genus Chlorocebus; species Chlorocebus sabaeus. The sequence goes on along the minus strand of NW_027327102.1, from coordinate 432,456 downwards.
CAAAACGGGAAAGAAGCTTTCTGAGAAACTGCTCTGTGTTCTGTTCATTCATCTCACAGAGTTACATCTTTCCCTTCAAGAAGCCTTTCGCTAAGGCTGTTCTTGTGGAATTGGCAAAGGGATATTTGGAAGCCCATAGAGGGCTATGGTGAAAAAGGAAATATCTTCCGTTCAAAACTGGAAAGAAACTTTGTGAGAAACTGCTCTGTGTTCTGTTAATTCATCTCACAGAGTTACATCTTTCCCTTCACGAAGCCGTTCGCTAAGGCTGTTCTTGTGGAATTGGCAAAGGGATATTTGGAAGCCCATAGAGGGCTATGGTGAAAAAGGAAATATCTTCCGTACAAAACTGGATAGAAGCTTTCTGAGAAACTGCTCTGTGTTGTTAATTCATCTCACAGAGTTACATCTTTCCCTTCAAGAAGCCTTTTGCTAAGGCTGTTCTTGTGGAATTGGCAAAGGGATATTTGGAAGCCCATAGAGAGCTATGGTGAAAAAGGAAATATCTTCCGTTCAAAACCGGAAAGAAGCTTTCTGAGAAACTGCTCTGTGTTCTGTTAATTCATCTCACAGAGTTACATCTTTCCCTTCAAGAAGCCTTTCGCTAAGGCTGTTCTTGTGGAATTGGCAAAGGGATATTTGGAAGCCCATACAGGGCTATGGTGAAAAAGGAAATATCTTCCGTTCAAAACTGGAAAGAAGCTTTCTGAGAAACTGCTCTGTGTTCTGTTAATTCATCTCACAGAGTTACATCTTTCCCTTCAAGAAGCCTTTCGCTAAGGCTGTTCTTGTGGAATTGGCAAAGGGATATTTGGAAGCCCATAGAGGGCTATGGTGAAAAAGGAAATATCTTCCGTTCAAAACTGGAAAGAAGCTTTCTGAGAAACTGCTCTGTGTTCTGTTAATTCATCTCACAGAGTTACATCTTTCCCTTCAAGAAGCCCTTCGCTAAGGCTGTTCTTGTGGAATTGGCAAAGGGATATTTGGAAGCCCATAGAGGACTATGGTGAAAAAGGAAATATCTTCCGTTCAAAACTGGAAAGAAGCTTTCTGAGAAACTGCTCTGTGTTCTGTTAATTCATCTCACAGAGTTACATCTTTCCCTTCAAGAAGCCTTTCGCTAAGTCTGTTCTTGTGGAATTGGCAAAGGGATATTTGGAAGCCCATAGAGGGTTCTGGTGAAAAAGGAAATATCTTCCCTTCAAAACTGGAAAGAAGCTTTCTGAGAAACTGCTCTGTGTTCTGTTCATTGATCTCACAGAGTTACATCTTTCCCTTCAAGAAGCCTTTCGCTAAGGCTGTTCTTGTGGAATTGGCAAAGGGATATTTGGAAGCCCTTAGAGGGCTATGGTGAAAAAGGAAATATCTTCCGTTCAAAACTGGAAAGAAGCTTTCTGAGAAACTGCTCTGTGTTCTGTTAATTCATCTCACAGAGTTACATCTTTCCCTTCAAGAAGTCTTTCGCTAAGGCTGTTCTTGTGGAATTGGCAAAGGGATATTTGGAAGCCCATAGAGGGCTATGGTGAAAAAGGAAATATCTTCCGTTCAGAACTGGAAAGAAGCTTTCTGAGACTGCTCTGTGTTCTGTTAATTCATCTCACAGAGTTACATCTTTCCCTTCAAGAAGCCTTTCGCTAAGGCTGTTCTTCTGGAATTGGCAAAGGGATATTTGGAAGCCCATAGAGGGCTATGGTGAAAAAGGAAATATCTTCCGTTCACAACTGGAAAGAAGCTTTCTGAGAATCTGCTCTGTGTTCTGTTATTTCATCTCACAGAGTTACATCTTTCCCTTCAAGAAGCCTTTCGCTAAGGCTGTTCTTGTGGAATTGGCAAAGGGATATTTGGAAGCCCATAGAGGGCTATGGTGAAAAAGGAAATATCTTCCGTCCAAAACTGGAAAGAAGCTTTCTGAGAAACTGCTCTGTGTTCTGTTAATTCATCTCACAGAGTTACATCTTTCCCTTCAAGAAGCCTTCCGCTAAGGCTGTTCTTGTGGAATTGGCAAAGGGATATTTGGAAGCCCATAGAGGGCTATGGTGAAAAAGGAAATATCTTCCGTTCAAAAATGGAAAGAAGCTTTCTGAGAAACTGCTCTGTGTTCTGTTAATTCATCTCACAGAGTTACATCTTTCCCTTCCAGAAGCCTTTCGCTAAGGCTGTTCTTGGGGAATTGGCAAAGGGATATTTGGAAGCCCATAGAGGGCTATGGGGAAAAAGGAAATATCTTCCGTTCACAACTGGAAAGAAGCTTTCTGACAATCTGCTCTGTGTTCTGTTATTTCATCTCACAGAGTTACATCTTTCCCTTCAAGAAGCCTTTCGCTAAGGCTGTTCTTGTGGAATTGGCAAAGGGATATTTGGAAGCCCATAGAGGGCTATTTTGAAAAAGGAAATATCTTCCGTTCAAAACTGGAAAGAAGCTTTCTGAGAAACTGCTCTGTGTTCTGTTAATTCATCTCACAGAATTACATGTTTTACTTCAAGAAGCCTTTCGCTAAGGCTGTTCTTGTGGAATTGTTAAAGTGATATATGGAAGCCCATAGAGGGCTACGGTGAAAAAGGAAATATCTTCCGTTCAAAACTGGAAAGAAGCTTTCTGAGAAACTGCTCTGTGTTCTGTTAATTCATCTCACAGAGTTACATCTTTCCCTTCAAGAAGCCTTTCGCTAAGGCTGTTCTTGTGGAATTGGCAAAGGGATATTTGGAAGCCCATAGAGGGCTATGGTGAAAAAGGAAATATCTTCCGTTCAAAATTGGAAAGAAGCTTTCTGAGAAACTGCTCTGTGTTCTGTTAATTCATCTCACAGAATTGCATCTTTCCCTTCAAGAAGCCTTTCGCTAAGGCTGTTCTTGGGGAATGGCAAAGGGATATTTGCAAGCCCATAGAGGACTATGGTGAAAAAGGAAATATCTTCCGTTCAAAACTGGAAGGAAGCTTTCTGAGAAACTGCTCTGTGTTCTGTTAATTCATCTCACAGAGTTACGTCTTTCCTTTCAAGAAGCCTTTCGCTAAGGCTGTTCTTGTGGAATTGGCAAAGGGATATTTGGAAGCCCTTAGAGGGCTATGGTGAAAAAGGAAATATCTTCCGTCCAAAACTGGAAAGAAGCTTTCTGAGAAACTGCTCTGTGTTCTGTTAATTCATCTCACAGAGTTACATCTTTCCCTTCAAGAAGCCTTTCGCTAAGGCTGTTCTTGTGGAATTGGCAAAGGGATATTTGGAAGCCCATAGAGGGCTATGGTGAAAAAGGAAATATCTTCCGTTCAAAACTGGAAAGAAGCTTTCTGAGAAACTGCTCTGTGTTCTGTTAATTCATTTCACAGAGTTACATCTTTCCCTTCAAGAAGACTTTCCCTAAGGCTGTTCTTGTGGAATTGGCAAAGGGATATTTGGAAGCCCATAGAGGGCTATGGTGAAAAAGGAAATATCTTCCGCTCAAAACTGGAAAGAAGCTTTCTGAGAAACTGCTTTGTGTTCTGTTAATTCATCTCACAGAGTTATATCTTTCCCTTCAAGAAGCCTTTCGCTAAGGCTGTTCTTGTGGAATTGGCAAAGGGATATTTCGAAGCCCATAGAGGGCTAGGGTGAAAAAGGAAATATCTTCCGTTCAAAACTGGAAAGAAGCTTTCTGAGAAACTGCTCTGTGTTCTGTTAATTCATCTCACAGAGTTACATCTTTCCCTTCAAGAAGACTTTCCCTAAGGCTGTTCTTGTGGAATTGGCAAAGGGATATTTGGAAGCCCATAGAGGGCTATGGTGAAAAAGGAAATATCTTCCGTTCAAAACTGGAAAGAAGCTTTCTGAGAAACTGCTTTGTGCTCTGTTAATTCATCTCACAGAGTTACATCTTTCCCTTCAAGAATCCTTTCGCTAAGGCTGTTCTTGTGGAATTGGCAAAGGGATATTTGGAAGCCCATAGAGGGCTATGGTGAAAAAGGAAATAACTTCCGTTCAAAACTGGAAAGAAGCTTTCTGAGAAACTGCTCTGTGTTCTGTTAATTCATCTCACAGAGTTACATCTTTCCCTTCAAGAAGCCTTTCGCTAAGTCTGTTCTTGTGGAATTGGCAAAGGGATATTTGGAAGCCCATAGAGGGCTATGGTGAAAAAGGAAATATCTTCCGTTCACAACTGGAAAGATGCTTTCTGAGAAACTGCTCTGTGTTCTGTCAATTCATCTCACAGAGTTACATCTTTCCCTTCAAGAAGCCTTTCGCTAAGGCTGTTCTTGTGGAATTGGCAAGGGGATATTTGGAAGCCCATAGAGGGCTATGGTGAAAAAGGAAATATCTTCCGTTCAAAACTGGAAAGAAGCTTTCTGAGAAACTGCTCTGTGTTCTGTTCATTCATCTCACAGAGTTACATCTTTCCCTTCAAGAAGCCTTTCGCTAAGGCTGTTCTTGTGGAATTGGCAAAGGGATATTTGGAAGCCCGTAGAGGTCTTTGGTGAAAAAGGAAATATCTTCCGTTCAAAACTGGAAAGAAGCTTTCTGAGAAACTGCTCTGTGTTCTGTTAATTCATCTCACAGAGTTACATCTTTCCCTTCAAGAAGCCTTTCGCTAAGGCTGTTCTTGTGGAATTGGCAAAGGGATATTTGGAAGCCCGTAGAGGTCTTTGGTGAAAAAGGAAATATCTTCCGTTCAAAACTGGAAAGAAGCTTTCTGAGAAACTGCTCTGTGTTCTGTTAATTCATCTCACAGAGTTACATCTTTCCCTTCAAGAAGCCTTTCGCTAAGGCTGTTCTTGTGGAATTGGCAAAGGGATATTTGGAAGCCCATAGAGGGCTATTTTGAAAAAGGAAATATCTTCCGTTCAAAACTGGAAAGAAGCTTTCTGAGAAACTGCTCTGTGTTCTGTTAATTCATCTCACAGAGTTACATCTTTCCCTTCAAGAAGCGTTTCGCTAAGGCTGTTCTTGTGCAATTGGCAAAGGGATATTTGGAAGCCCATAGAGGGCTATGGTGAAAAAGGAAATATCTTCCGTTCAAAAGTGGAAAGAAACTTTGTGAGAAACTGCTCTGTGTTCTGTTAATTCATCTCACAGAGTTACATCTTTCCCTTCACGAAGCCTTTCGCTCAGGCTGTTCTTGTGGAATTGGCAAAGGGATATTTGGAAGCCCATAGAGGGCTATGGTGAAAAAGGAAATATCTTCCGTTCAAAACTGGATAGAAGCTTTCTGAGAAACTGCTCTGTGTTGTTAATTCATCTCACAGAGTTACATCTTTCCCTTCAAGAAGCCTTTTGCTAAGGCTGTTCTTGTGGAATTGGCAAAGGGATATTTGGAAGCCCATAGAGGGCTATGGTGAAAAAGGAAATATCTTCCGTTCAAAACTGGAAAGAAGCTTTCTGAGAAACTGCTCTGTGTTCTGTTAATTCATCTCACAGAGTTACATCTTTCCCTTCAAGAATCCTTTCGCTAAGGCTGTTCTTGTGGAATTGGCAAAGGGATATTTGGAAGCCCATAGAGGGCTATGGTGAAAAAGGAAATATCCTCCGTTCAAAACTGGAAAGAAGCTTTCTGAGAAACTGCTCTGTGTTCTGTTAATTCATCTCACAGAGTTACATCTTTCCCTTCAAGAAGCCTTTCGCTAAGGCTGTTCTTGTGGAATTGGCAAAGGCATATTTGGAAGCCCATAGAGGGCTATGGTGAAAAAGGAAATATCTTCCGTTCAAAACTGGAAAGAAGCTTTCTGAGAAACTGCTCTGTGTTCTGTTAATTCATCTCACAGAGTTACATCTTTCCCTTCAAGAAGCCTTTCGCTAAGGCTGTTCTTGTGGAATTGGCAAAGGGATATTTGGAAGCCCATATAGGGCTATGGTGAAAAAGGAAATATCTTCCGTTCAAAACTGGAAAGAAGCTTTCTGAGAAACTGCTCTGTGTTCTGTTAATTCATCTCACAGAGTTACATCTTTCCCTTCAAGAAGCCTTTCGCTAAGGCTGTTCTTGTGGAATTGGCAAAGGGATATTTGGAAGCCCATAGAGGGCTATGGTGAAAAAGGAAATATATTCCGTTCAAAACTGGAAAGAAGCTTTCTGAGAAACTGCTCTGTGTTCTGTTAATTCATCTCCCAGAGTTACATCTTACCCTTCAAGAAGCCTTTCGCTAAGGCTGTTCTTGTGCAATTGGCAAAGGGATATTTGGAAGCCCATAGAGGGCTATGGTGAAAAAGGAAATATCTTCCGTTCAAAATTGGAAAGAAGCTTTCTGAGAACCTGCTCTGTGTTCTGTTAATTCATCTCACAGAATTGCATCTTTCCCTTCAAGAAGCCTTTCGCTAAGGCTGTTCTTGGGGAATGGCAAAGGGATATTTGCCAGCCCATAGAGGACTATGGTGAAAAAGGAAATATCTTCCGTTCAAAACTGGAAAGAAGCTTTCTGAGAAACTGCTCTGTGTTCTGTTAATTCATCTCACAGACTTACGTCTTTCCTTTCAAGAAGCCTTTCGCTAAGGCTGTTCTTGTGGAATTGGCAAAGGGATATTTGGAAGCCCATAGAGGGCTATGGTGAAAAAGGAAATATCTTCCGTCCAAAACTGGAAAGAAGCTTTCTGAGAAACTGCTCTGTGTTCTGTTAATTCATCTCACAGAGTTATATCTTTCCCTTCAAGAAGCCTTTCGCTAAGGCTGTTCTTGTGGAATTGGCAAAGGGATATTTCGAAGCCCATAGAGGGCTAGGGTGAAAAAGGAAATATCTTCCGTTCAAAACTGGAAAGAAGCTTTCTGAGAAACTGCTCTGTGTTCTGTTAATTCATCTCACAGAGTTACATCTTTCCCTTCAAGAAGACTTTCCCTAAGGCTGTTCTTGTGGAATTGGCAAAGGGATATTTGGAAGCCCATAGAGGGCTATGGTGAAAAAGGAAATATCTTCCGTTCAAAACTGGAAAGAAGCTTTCTGAGAAACTGCTTTGTGCTCTGTTAATTCATCTCACAGAGTTACATCTTTCCCTTCAAGAATCCTTTCGCTAAGGCTGTTCTTGTGGAATTGGCAAAGGGATATTTGGAAGCCCATAGAGGGCTATGGTGAAAAAGGAAATAACTTCCGTTCAAAACTGGAAAGAAGCTTTCTGAGAAACTGCTCTGTGTTCTGTTAATTCATCTCACAGAGTTACATCTTTCCCTTCAAGAAGCCTTTCGCTAAGTCTGTTCTTGTGGAATTGGCAAAGGGATATTTGGAAGCCCATAGAGGGCTATGGTGAAAAAGGAAATATCTTCCGTTCACAACTGGAAAGATGCTTTCTGAGAAACTGCTCTGTGTTCTGTCAATTCATCTCACAGAGTTACATCTTTCCCTTCAAGAAGCCTTTCGCTAAGGCTGTTCTTGTGGAATTGGCAAGGGGATATTTGGAAGCCCGAAGAGGGCTATGGTGAAAAAGGAAATATCTTCCGTTCAAAACTGGAAAGAAGCTTTCTGAGAAACTGCTCTGTGTTCTGTTAATTCATCTCACAGAGTTACATCTTTCCCTTCAAGAAGCCTTTCGCTAAGGCTGTTCTTGTGGAATTGGCAAAGGGATATTTGGAAGCCCGTAGAGGTCTTTGGTGAAAAAGGAAATATCTTCCGTTCAAAACTGGAAAGAAGCTTTCTGAGAAACTGCTCTGTGTTCTGTTAATTCATCTCACAGAGTTACATCTTTCCCTTCAAGAAGCCTTTCGCTAAGGCTGTTCTTGTGGAATTGGCAAAGGGATATTTGGAAGCCCGTAGAGGTCTTTGGTGAAAAAGGAAATATCTTCCGTTCAAAACTGGAAAGAAGCTTTCTGAGAAACTGCTCTGTGTTCTGTTAATTCATCTCACAGAGGTACATCTTTCCCTTCAAGAAGCCTTTCGCTAAGGCTGTTCTTGTGGAATTGGCAAAGGGATATTTGGAAGCCCATAGAGGGCTATTTTGAAAAAGGAAATATCTTCCGTTCAAAACTGGAAAGAAGCTTTCTGAGAAACTGCTCTGTGTTCTGTTAATTCATCTCACAGAGTTACATCTTTCCCTTCAAGAAGCCTTTCGCTAAGGCTGTTCTTGTGGAATTGTTAAAGTGATATTTGGAAGCCCATAGAGGGCTATGGTGAAAAAGGAAATATCTTCCGTTCAAAACTGGAAAGAAGCTTTCTGAGAAACTGCTCTGTGTTCTGTTAATTCATCTCACAGACTTACGTCTTTCCTTTCAAGAAGCCTTTCGCTAAGGCTGTTCTTGTGGAATTGGCAAAGGGATATTTGGAAGCCCATAGAGGGCTATGGTGAAAAAGGAAATATCTTCCGTCCAAAACTGGAAAGAAGCTTTCTGAGAAACTGCTCTGTGTTCTGTTAATTCATCTCACAGAGTTACATCTTTCCCTTCAAGAAGCCTTTCGCTAAGGCTGTTCTTGTGGAATTGGCAAAGGGATATTTGGAAGCCCATAGAGGGCTATGGTGAAAAAGGAAATATCTTCCGTTCAAAACTGGAAAGAAGCTTTCTGAGAAACTGCTCTGTGTTCTGTTAATCCATTTCACAGAGTTACATCTTTCCCTTCAAGAAGACTTTCCCTAAGGCTGTTCTTGTGGAATTGGCAAAGGGATATTTGGAAGCCCATAGAGGGCTATGGTGAAAAAGGAAATATCTTCCGTTCAAAACTGGAAAGAAGCTTTCTGAGAAACTGCTTTGTGTTCTGTTAATTCATCTCACAGAGTTACATCTTTCCCTTCAAGAAGCCTTTCGCTAAGGCTGTTCTTGTGGAATTGGCAAAGGGATATTTGGAAGCCCATAGAGGGCTATGGTGAAAAAGGAAATATCTTCCGTTCAAAACTGGAAAGAAGCTTTCTGAGAAACTGCTCTGTGTTCTGTTAATTCATCTCACAGAGTTACATCTTTCCCTTCCAGAAGCCTTTCGCTAAGGCTGTTCTTGGGGAATTGGCAAAGGGATATTTGGAAGCCCATAGAGGGCTATGGGGAAAAAGGAAATATCTTCCGTTCACAACTGGAAAGAAGCTTTCTGACAATCTGCTCTGTGTTCTGTTATTTCATCTCACAGAGTTACATCTTTCCCTTCAAGAAGCCTTTCGCTAAGGCTGTTCTTGTGGAATTGGCAAAGGGATATTTGGAAGCCCATAGAGGGCTATTTTGAAAAAGGAAATATCTTCCGTTCAAAACTGGAAAGAAGCTTTCTGAGAAACTGCTCTGTGTTATGTTAATTCATCTCACAGAATTACATGTTTTACTTCAAGAAGCCTTTCGCTAAGGCTGTTCTTGTGGAATTGGCAAAGGGATATTTGGAAGCCCATAGAGGGCTATGGTGAAAAAGGAAATATCTTCCGTTCAAAATTGGAAAGAAGCTTTCTGAGAAACTGCTCTGTGTTCTGTTAATTCATCTCACAGAATTGCATCTTTCCCTTCAAGAAGCCTTTCGCTAAGGCTGTTCTTGGGGAATGGCAAAGGGATATTTGCAAGCCCATAGAGGACTATGGTGAAAAAGGAAATATCTTCCGTTCAAAACTGGAAGGAAGCTTTCTGAGAAACTGCTCTGTGTTCTGTTAATTCATCTCACAGAGTTACGTCTTTCCTTTCAAGAAGCCTTTCGCTAAGGCTGTTCTTGTGGAATTGGCAAAGGGATATTTGGAAGCCCATAGAGGGCTATGGTGAAAAAGGAAATATCTTCCGTCCAAAACTGGAAAGAAGCTTTCTGAGAAACTGCTCTGTGTTCTGTTAATTCATCTCACAGAGTTACATCTTTCCCTTCAAGAAGCCTTTCGCTAAGGCTGTTCTTGTGGAATTGGCAAAGGGATATTTGGAAGCCCATAGAGGGCTATGGTGAAAAAGGAAATATCTTCCGTTCAAAACTGGAAAGAAGCTTTCTGAGAAACTGCTCTGTGTTCTGTTAATTCATTTCACAGAGTTACATCTGTCCCTTCAAGAAGACTTTCCCTAAGGCTGTTCTTGTGGAATTGGCAAAGGGATATTTGGAAGCCCATAGAGGGCTATGGTGAAAAAGGAAATATCTTCCGCTCAAAACTGGAAAGAAGCTTTCTGAGAAACTGCTTTGTGTTCTGTTAATTCATCTCACAGAGTTACATCTTTCCCTTCAAGAAGCCTTTCGCTAAGGCTGTTCTTGTGGAATTGGCAAAGGGATATTTGGAAGCCCATAGAGGGCTATGGTGAAAAAGGAAATATCTTCCGTTCAAAACTGGAAAGAAGCTTTCTGAGAAACTGCTCTGTGTTCTGTTAATTCATCTCACAGAGTTACATCTTTCCCTTCAAGAAACCTTTAGCTAAGGCTGTTCTTGTGGAATTGGCAAAGGGATATTTGGAAGCCCATAGAGGGCTATGGTGAAAAAGGAAATATCTTCCGTTCAAAACTGGAAAGAAGCTTTCTGAGAAACTGCTCTGTGTTCTGTTAATTCATCTCACAGAGTTACATCTTTCCCTTCCAGAAGCCTTTCGCTAAGGCTGTTCTTGGGGAATTGGCAAAGGGATATTTGGAAGCCCATAGAGGGCTATGGTGAAAAAGGAAATATCTTCCGTTCAAAACTGGAAAGAAGCTTTCTGAGAAACTGCTCTGTGTTCTGTTAATTCATCTCACAGAGTTACATCTTTCCCTTCAAGAAGCCTTTCGCTAAGGCTGTTCTTGTGGTATTGGTAAAGGGATATTTGGAAGCCCTTAGAGGGCTATGGTGAAAAAGGAAATATCTTCCGTTCAAAACTGGAAAGAATCTTTCTGAGAAACTGCTCTGTGTTCTGTTAATTCATCTCACAGAGTTACATCTTTCCCTTCAAGAAACCTTTCGCTAAGGCTGTTCTTGTGGAATTGGCAAAGGGATATTTGGAAGCCCATAGAGGGCTATGGTGAAAAAGGAAATATCTTCCGTTCAAAACTGGAAAGAAGCTTTCTGAGAAACTGCTCTGTGTTCTGTTCATTCATCTCACAGAGTTACATCTTTCCCTTCAAGAAGCCTTTCGCTAAGGCTGTTCTTGTGGAATTGGCAAAGGGATATTTGGAAGCCCATAGAGGGCTATGGTGAAAAAGGAAATATCTTCCGTTCAAAAGTGGAAAGAAACTTTGTGAGAAACTGCTCTGTGTTCTGTTAATTCATCTCACAGAGTTACATCTTTCCCTTCACGAAGCCTTTCGCTAAGGCTGTTCTTGTGGAATTGGCAAAGGGATATTTGGAAGCCCATAGAGGGCTATGGTGAAAAAGGAAATATCTTCCGTACAAAACTGGATAGAAGCTTTCTGAGAAACTGCTCTGTGTTGTTAATTCATCTCACAGAGTTACATCTTTCCCTTCAAGAAGCCTTTTGCTAAGGCTGTTCTTGTGGAATTGGCAAAGGGATATTTGGAAGCCCATAGAGGGCTATGGTGAAAAAGGAAATATCTTCCGTTCAAAACCGGAAAGAAGCTTTCTGAGAAACTGCTCTGTGTTCTGTTAATTCATCTCACAGAGTTACATCTTTCCCTTCAAGAAGCCCTTCGCTAAGGCTGTTCTTGTGGAATTGGCAAAGGGATATTTGGAAGCCCATAGAGGGCTATGGTGAAAAAGGAAATATCTTCCGTTCAAAACTGGAAAGAAGCTTTCTGAGAAACTGCTCTGTGTTCTGTTAATTCATCTCACAGAGTTACATCTTTCCCTTCAAGAAGCCTTTCGCTAAGGCTGTTCTTGTGGAATTGGCAAAGGGATATTTGGAAGCCCATAGAGGGCTATGGTGAAAAAGGAAATATCTTCCGTTCAAAACTGGAAAGAAGCTTTCTGAGAAACTGCTCTGTGTTCTGTTAATTCATCTCACAGAGTTACATCTTTCCCTTCAAGAAGCCCTTCGCTAAGGCTGTTCTTGTGGAATTGGCAAAGGGATATTTGGAAGCCCAAAGAGAACTATGGTGAAAAAGGAAATATCTTCCGTTCAAAACTGGAAAGAAGCTTTCTGAGAAACTGCTCTGTGTTCTGTTAATTCATCTCACAGAGTTACATCTTTCCCGTTAAGAAGCCTTTCGCTAAGTCTGTTCTTGTGGAATTGGCAAAGGGATATTTGGAAGCCCATAGAGGGTTCTGGTGAAAAAGGAAATATCTTCCCTTCAAAACTGGAAAGAAGCTTTCTGAGAAACTGCTCTGTGTTCTGTTCATTGATCTCACAGAGTTACATCTTTCCCTTCAAGAAGCCTTTCGCTAAGGCTGTTCTTGTGGAATTGGCAAAGGGATATTTGGAAGCCCATAGAGGGCTATGGTGAAAAAGGAAATATCTTCAGTTCAAAACTGGAAAGAAGCTTTCTGAGAAACTGCTCTGTGTTCTGTTAATTCATCTCACAGAGTTACATCTTTCCCTTCAAGAAACCTTTAGCTAAGGCTGTTCTTGTGGAATTGGCAAAGGGATATTTGGAAGCCCATAGAGGGCTATGGTGAAAAAGGAAATATCTTCCGTTCAAAACTGGAAAGAAGCTTTCTGAGAAACTGCTCTGTGTTCTGTTAATTCATCTCACAGAGTTACATCTTTCCCTTCAAGAAACCTTTAGCTAAGGCTGTTCTTGTGGAATTGGCAAAGGGATATTTGGAAGCCCATAGAGGGCTATGGTGAAAAAGGAAATATCTTCCGTTCAAAACTGGAAAGAAGCTTTCTGAGAAACTGCTCTGTGTTCTGTTAATTCATCTCACAGAGTTACATCTTTACCTTCCAGAAGCCTTTCGCTAAGGCTGTTCTTGGGGAATTGGCAAAGGGATATTTGGAAGCCCATAGAGGGCTATGGTGAAAAAGGAAATATCTTCCGTTCAAAACTGGAAAGAAGCTTTCTGAGAAACTGCTCTGTGTTCTGTTAACTCATCTCACAGAGTTACATCTTTCCCTTCAAGAAGCCTTTAGCTAAGGCTGTTCTTGTGGTATTGGCAAAGGGATATTTGGAAGCCCTTAGAGGGCTATGGTGAAAAAGGAAATATCTTCCGTTCAAAACTGGAAAGAATCTTTCTGAGAAACTGCTCTGTGTTCTGTTAATTCATCTCACAGAGTTACATCTTTCCCTTCAAGAAACCTTTCGCTAAGGCTGTTCTTGTGGAATTGGCAAAGGGATATTTGGAAGCCCATAGAGGGCTATGGTGAAAAAGGAAATATCTTCCGTTCAAAACTGGAAAGAAGCTTTCTGAGAAACTGCTCTGTGTTCTGTTAATTCATCTCACAGAGTTACATCTTTCCCTTCAAGAAGCCTTTCGCTAAGGCTGTTCTTGTGGAATTGGCAAAGGGATATTTGGAAGCCCATAGAGGGCTATGGTGAAAAAGGAAATATCTTCCGTTCAAAACTGGAGAGAAGCTTTCTGAGAAACTGCTCTGTGTTCTGTTAATTCATCTCACAGAGTTACATCTTTCCCTTCAAGAAGCCTTTCGCTAAGGCTGTTCTTGTGTAATTGGCAAAGGGATATTTGGAAGCCCATAGAGGGCTATTTTGAAAAAGGAAATATCTTCCGTTCAAAACTGGAAAGAAGCTTTCTGAGAAACTGCTCTGTGTTCTGTTAATTCATCTCACAGAGTTACATCTTTCCCTTCCAGAATCCTTTCGCTAAGGCTGTTCTTGGGGAATGGCAAAGGGATATTTGGAAGCCCATTGAGGACTATGGTGAAAAAGGAAATATCTTCCGTTCAAAACGGGAAAGAAGCTTTCTGAGAAACTGCTCTGTGTTCTGTTCATTCATCTCACAGAGTTACATCTTTCCCTTCAAGAAGCCTTTCGCTAAGGCTGTTCTTGTGGAATTGGCAAAGGGATATTTGGAAGCCCATAGAGGGCTATGGTGAAAAAGGAAATATCTTCCGTTCAAAAGTGGAAAGAAACTTTGTGAGAAACTGCTCTGTGTTCTGTTAATTCATCTCACAGAGTTACATCTTTCCCTTCACGAAGCCTTTCGCTAAGGCTGTTCTTGTGGAATTGGCAAAGGGATATTTGGAAGCCCATAGAGGGCTATGGTGAAAAAGGAAATATCTTCCGTACAAAACTGGATAGAAGCTTTCTGAGAAACTGCTCTGTGTTGTTAATTCATCTCACAGAGTTACATCTTTCCCTTCAAGAAGCCTTTTGCTAAGGCTGTTCTTGTGGAATTGGCAAAGGGATATTTGGAAGCCCATAGAGGGCTATGGTGAAAAAGGAAATATCTTCCGTTCAAAACCGGAAAGAAGCTTTCTGAGAAACTGCTCTGTGTTCTGTTAATTCATCTCACAGAGTTACATCTTTCCCTTCAAGAAGCCTTTCACTAAGGCTGTTCTTGTGGAATTGGCAAAGGGATATTTGGAAGCCCATAGAGGGCTATGGTGAAAAAGGAAATATCTTCCGTTCAAAACTGGAAAGAAGCTTTCTGAGAAACTGCTCTGTGTTCTGTTAATTCATCTCACAGAGTTACATCTTTCCCTTCCAGAAGCCTTTCGCTAAGTCTGTTCTTGGGGAATTGGCAAAGGGATATTTGGAAGCACATAGAGGGCTATGGTGAAAAAGGAAATATCTTCCGTTCAAAACTGGAAAGAAGCTTTCTGAGAAACTGCTCTGTGTTCTGTTAATTCATCTCACAGAGTTACATCTTTCCCTTCAAGAAGCCTTTCGCTAAGGCTGTTCTTGTGGTATTGGCAAAGGGATATTTGGAAGCCCTTAGAGGGCTATGGTGAAAAAGGAAATATCTTCCGTTCAAAACTGGAAAGAATCTTTCTGAGAAACTGCTCTGTGTTCTGTTAATTCATCTCACAGAGTTACATCTTTCCCTTCAAGAAACCTTTCGCTAAGGCTGTTCTTGTGGAATTGGCAAAGGGATATTTGGAAGCCCATAGAGGGCTATGGTGAAAAAGGAAATATCTTCCGTTCAAAACTGGAAAGAAGCTTTCTGAGAAACTGCTCTGTGTTCTGTTAATTCATCTCACAGAGTTACATCTTTCCCTTCAAGAAGCCTTTCGCTAAGGCTGTTCTTGTGGAATTGGCAAAGGGATATTTGGAAGCCCATAGAGGGCTATGGTGAAAAAGGAAATATCTTCCGTTCAAAACTGGAGAGAAGCTTTCTGAGAAACTGCTCTGTGTTCTGTTAATTCATCTCACAGAGTTACATCTTTCCCTTCAAGAAGCCTTTCGCTAAGGCTGTTCTTGTGTAATTGGCAAAGGGATATTTGGAAGCCCATAGAGGGCTATTTTGAAAAAGGAAATATCTTCCGTTCAAAACTGGAAAGAAGCTTTCTGAGAAACTGCTCTGTGTTCTGTTAATTCATCTCACAGAGTTACATCTTTCCCTTCCAGAATCCTTTCGCTAAGGCTGTTCTTGGGGAATGGCAAAGGGATATTTGGAAGCCCATTGAGGACTATGGTGAAAAAGGAAATATCTTCCGTTCAAAACGGGAAAGAAGCTTTCTGAGAAACTGCTCTGTGTTCTGTTCATTCATCTCACAGAGTTACATCTTTCCCTTCAAGAAGCCTTTCGCTAAGGCTGTTCTTGTGGAATTGGCAAAGGGATATTTGGAAGCCCATAGAGGGCTATGGTGAAAAAGGAAATATCTTCCGTTCAAAAGTGGAAAGAAACTTTGTGAGAAACTGCTCTGTGTTCTGTTAATTCATCTCACAGAGTTACATCTTTCCCTTCACGAAGCCTTTCGCTAAGGCTGTTCTTGTGGAATTGGCAAAGGGATATTTGGAAGCCCATAGAGGGCTATGGTGAAAAACGAAATATCTTCCGTACAAAACTGGATAGAAGCTTTCTGAGAAACTGCTCTGTGTTGTTAATTCATCTCACAGAGTTACATCTTTCCCTTCAAGAAGCCTTTTGCTAAGGCTGTTCTTGTGGAATTGGCAAAGGGATATTTGGAAGCCCATAGAGGGCTATGGTGAAAAAGGAAATATCTTCCGTTCAAAACCGGGAAGAAGCTTTCTGAGAAACTGCTCTGTGTTCTGTTAATTCATCTCACAGAGTTACATCTTTCCCTTCAAGAAGCCTTTCGCTAAGTCTGTTCTTGTGGAATTGGCAAAGGGATATTTGGAAGCCCATAGAGGGCTATGGTGAAAAAGGAAATATCTTCCGTTCAAAACTGGAAAGAAGCTTTCTGAGAAACTGCTCTGTGTTCTGTTAATTCATCTCACAGAGTTACATCTTTCCCTTCAAGAAGCCTTTCGCTAAGGCTGTTCTTGTGGAATTGGCAAAGGGATATTTGGAAGCCCATAGAGGGCTATGGTGAAAAAGGAAATATCTTCCGTTCAAAACTGGAAAGAAGCTTTCTGAGAAACTGCTCTGTGTTCTGTTAATTCATCTCACAGAGTTACATCTTTCTCTTCAAGAAGCCCTTCGCTAAGGCTGTTCTTGTGGAATTGGGAAAGGGATATTTGGAAGCCCATAGAGGACTATGGTGAAAAAGGAAATATCTTCCGTTCAAAACTGGAAAGAAGCTTTCTGAGAAACTGCTCTGTGTTCTGTTAATTCATCTCACAGAGTTACATCTTTCCCTTTAAGAAGCCTTTCGCTAAGTCTGTTCTTGTGGAATTGGCAAAGGGATATTTGGAAGCCCATAGAGGGTTCTGGTGAAAAAGGAAATATCTTCCCTTCAAAACTGGAAAGAAGCTTTCTGAGAAACTGCTCTGTGTTCTGTTCATTGATCTCACAGAGTTACATCTTTCCCTTCAAGAAGCCTTTCGCTAAGGCTGTTCTTGTGGAATTGGCAAAGGGATATTTGGAAGCCCATAGAGGGCTATGGTGAAAAAGGAAATATCTTCAGTTCAAAACTGGAAAGAAGCTTTCTGAGAAACTGCTCTGTGTTCTGTTAATTCATCTCACAGAGTTACATCATTCCCTTCAAGAAACCTTTAGCTAAGGCTGTTCTTGTGGAATTGGCAAAGGGATATTTGGAAGCCCATAGAGGGCTATGGTGAAAAAGGAAATATCTTCCGTTCAAAACTGGAAAGAAGCTTTCTGAGAAACTGCTCTGTGTTCTGTTAATTCATCTCACAGAGTTACATCTTTCCCTTCAAGAAACCTTTAGCTAAGGCTGTTCTTGTGGAATTGGCAAAGGGATATTTGGAAGCCCATAGAGGGCTATGGTGAAAAAGGAAATATCTTCCGTTCAAAACTGGAAAGAAGCTTTCTGAGAAACTGCTCTGTGTTCTGTTAATTCATCTCACAGAGTTACATCTTTCCCTTCCAGAAGCCTTTCGCTAAGGCTGTTCTTGGGGAATTGGCAAAGGGATATTTGGAAGCCCATAGAGGGCTATGGTGAAAAAGGAAATATCTTCCGTTCAAAACTGGAAAGAAGCTTTCTGAGAAACTGCTCTGTGTTCTGTTAATTCATCTCAGCCTTTCGCTAAGGCTGTTCTTGGGGAATTGGCAAAGGGATATTTGGAAGCCCATAGAGGGCTATGGTGAAAAAGGAAATATCTTCCGTTCAAAACTGGAAAGAAGCTTTCTGAGAAACTGCTCTGTGTTCTGTTAATTCATCTCACAGAGTTACATCTTTCCCTTCAAGAAGCCTTTTGCTAAGGCTGTTCTTGTGGTATTGGCAAAGGGATATTTGGAAGCCCTTAGAGGGCTATGGTGAAAAAGGAAATATCTTCCGTTCAAAACTGGAAAGAATCTTTCTGAGAAACTGCTCTGTGTTCTGTTAATTCATCTCACAGAGTTACATCTTTCCCTTCAAGAAACCTTTCGCTAAGGCTGTTCTTGTGGAATTGGCAAAGGGATATTTGGAAGCCCATAGAGGGCTATGGTGAAAAAGGAAATATCTTCCGTTCAAAACTGGAAAGAAGCTTTCTGAGAAACTGCTCTGTGTTCTGTTAATTCATCTCACAGAGTTACATCTTTCCCTTCAAGAAGCCTTTCGCTAAGGCTGTTCTTGTGGAATTGGCAAAGGGATATTTGGAAGCCCATAGAGGGCTATGGTGAAAAAGGAAATATCTTCCGTTCAAAACTGGAGAGAAGCTTTCTGAGAAACTGCTCTGTGTTCTGTTAATTCATCTCACAGAGTTACATCTTTCCCTTCAAGAAGCCTTTCGCTAAGGCTGTTCTTGTGTAATTGGCAAAGGGATATTTGGAAGCCCATAGAGGGCTATTTTGAAAAAGGAAATATCTTCCGTTCAAAACTGGAAAGAAGCTTTCTGAGAAACTGCTCTGTGTTCTGTTAATTCATCTCACAGAGTTACATCTTTCCCTTCCAGAATCCTTTCGCTAAGGCTGTTCTTGGGGAATGGCAAAGGGATATTTGGAAGCCCATTGAGGACTATGGTGAAAAAGGAAATATCTTCCGTTCAAAACGGGAAAGAAGCTTTCTGAGAAACTGCTCTGTGTTCTGTTCATTCATCTCACAGAGTTACATCTTTCCCTTCAAGAAGCCTTTCGCTAAGGCTGTTCTTGTGGAATTGGCAAAGGGATATTTGGAAGCCCATAGAGGGCTATGGTGAAAAAGGAAATATCTTCCGTTCAAAAGTGGAAAGAAACTTTGTGAGAAACTGCTCTGTGTTCTGTTAATTCATCTCACAGAGTTACATCTTTCCCTTCACGAAGCCTTTCGCTAAGGCTGTTCTTGTGGAATTGGCAAAGGGATATTTGGAAGCCCATAGAGGGCTATGGTGAAAAAGGAAATATCTTCCGTACAAAACTGGATAGAAGCTTTCTGAGAAACTGCTCTGTGTTGTTAATTCATCTCACAGAGTTACATCTTTCCCTTCAAGAAGCCTTTTGCTAAGGCTGTTCTTGTGGAATTGGCAAAGGGATATTTGGAAGCCCATAGAGGGCTATGGTGAAAAAGGAAATATCTTCCGTTCAAAACCGGAAAGAAGCTTTCTGAGAAACTGCTCTGTGTTCTGTTAATTCATCTCACAGAGTTACATCTTTCCCTTCAAGAAGCCTTTCGCTAAGGCTGTTCTTGTGGAATTGGCAAAGGGATATTTGGAAGCCCATAGAGGGCTATGGTGAAAAAGGAAATATCTTCCGTTCAAAACTGGAAAGAAGCTTTCTGAGAAACTGCTCTGTGTTCTGTTAATTCATCTCACAGAGTTACATCTTTCCCTTCAAGAAGCCTTTCGCTAAGGCTGTTCTTGTGGAATTGGCAAAGGGATATTTGGAAACCCATAGAGGGCTATGGTGAAAAAGGAAATATCTTCCGTTCAAAACTGGAAAGAAGCTTTCTGAGAAACTGCTCTGTGTTCTGTTCATTCATCTCACAGAGTTACATCTTTCCCTTCAAGAAGCCCTTCGCTAAGGCTTTTCTTGTGGAATTGGCAAAGGGATATTTGGAAGCCCATAGAGGACTATGGTGAAAAAGGAAATATCTTCCGTTCAAAACTGGAAAGAAGCTTTCTGAGAAACTGCTCTGTGTTCTGTTAATTCATCTCACAGAGTTACATCTTTCCCTTCAAGAAGCCTTTCGCTAAGTCTGTTCTTGTGGAATTGGCAAAGGGATATTTGGAAGCCCATAGAGGGTTCTGGTGAAAAAGGAAATATCTTCCCTTCAAAACTGGAAAGAAGCTTTCTGAGAAACTGCTCTGTGTTCTGTTCATTGATCTCACAGAGTTACATCTTTCCCTTCAAGAAGCCTTTCGCTAAGGCTGTTCTTGTGGAATTGGCAAAGGGATATTTGGAAGCCCTTAGAGGGCTATGGTGAAAAAGGAAATATCTTCCGTTCAAAACTGGAAAGAAGCTTTCTGAGAAACTGCTCTGTGTTCTGTTAATTCATCTCACAGAGTTACATCTTTCCCTTCAAGAAGTCTTTCGCTAAGGCTGTTCTTGTGGAATTGGCAAAGGGATATTTGGAAGCCCATAGAGGGCTATGGTGAAAAAGGAAATATCTTCCGTTCAGAACTGGAAAGAAGCTTTCTGAGACTGCTCTGTGTTCTGTTAATTCATCTCACAGAGTTACATCTTTCCCTTCAAGAAGCCTTTCGCTAAGGCTGTTCTTCTGGAATTGGCAAAGGGATATTTGGAAGCCCATAGAGGGCTATGGTGAAAAAGGAAATATCTTCCGTTCACAACTGGAAAGAAGCTTTCTGAGAATCTGCTCTGTGTTCTGTTATTTCATCTCACAGAGTTACATCTTTCCCTTCAAGAAGGCTTTCGCTAAGGCTGTTCTTGTGGAATTGGCAAAGGGATATTTGGAAGCCCATAGAGGGCTATGGTGAAAAAGGAAATATCTTCCGTCCAAAACTGGAAAGAAGCTTTCTGAGAAACTGCTCTGTGTTCTGTTAATTCATCTCACAGAGTTACATCTTTCCCTTCAAGAAGCCTTTCGCTAAGGCTGTTCTTGTGGAATTGGCAAAGGGATATTTGGAAGCCCATAGAGGGCTATGGTGAAAAAGGAAATATCTTCCGTTCAAAAATGGAAAGAAGCTTTCTGAGAAACTGCTCTGTGTTCTGTTAATTCATCTCACAGAGTTACATCTTTCCCTTCCAGAAGCCTTTCGCTAAGGCTGTTCTTGGGGAATTGGCAAAGGGATATTTGGAAGCCCATAGAGGGCTATGGGGAAAAAGGAAATATCTTCCGTTCACAACTGGAAAGAAGCTTTCTGACAATCTGCTCTGTGTTCTGTTATTTCATCTCACAGAGTTACATCTTTCCCTTCAAGAAGCCTTTCGCTAAGGCTGTTCTTGTGGAATTGGCAAAGGGATATTTGGAAGCCCATAGAGGGCTATTTTGAAAAAGGAAATATCTTCCGTTCAAAACTGGAAAGAAGCTTTCTGAGAAACTGCTCTGTGTTCTGTTAATTCATCTCACAGAATTACATGTTTTACTTCAAGAAGCCTTTCGCTAAGGCTGTTCTTGTGGAATTGTTAAAGTGATATTTGGAAGCCCATAGAGGGCTATGGTGAAAAAGGAAATATCTTCCGTTCAAAACTGGAAAGAAGCTTTCTGAGAAACTGCTCTGTGTTCTGTTAATTCATCTCACAGAGTTACATCTTTCCCTTCAAGAAGCCTTTCGCTAAGGCTGTTCTTGTGGAATTGGCAAAGGGATATTTGGAAGCCCATAGAGGGCTATGGTGAAAAAGGAAATATCTTCCGTTCAAAATTGGAAAGAAGCTTTCTGAGAAACTGCTCTGTGTTCTGTTAATTCATCTCACAGAATTGCATCTTTCCCTTCAAGAAGCCTTTCGCTAAGGCTGTTCTTGGGGAATGGCAAAGGGATATTTGCAAGCCCATAGAGGACTATGGTGAAAAAGGAAATATCTTCCGTTCAAAACTGGAAGGAAGCTTTCTGAGAAACTGCTCTGTGTTCTGTTAATTCATCTCACAGAGTTACGTCTTTCCTTTCAAGAAGCCTTTCGCTAAGGCTGTTCTTGTGGAATTGGCAAAGGGATATTTGGAAGCCCTTAGAGGGCTATGGTGAAAAAGGAAATATCTTCCGTCCAAAACTGGAAAGAAGCTTTCTGAGAAACTGCTCTGTGTTCTGTTAATTCATCTCACAGAGTTACATCTTTCCCTTCAAGAAGCCTTTCGCTAAGGCTGTTCTTGTGGAATTGGCAAAGGGATATTTGGAAGCCCATAGAGGGCTATGGTGAAAAAGGAAATATCTTCCGTTCAAAACTGGAAAGAAGCTTTCTGAGAAACTGCTCTGTGTTCTGTTAATTCATTTCACAGAGTTACATCTTTCCCTTCAAGAAGACTTTCCCTAAGGCTGTTCTTGTGGAATTGGCAAAGGGATATTTGGAAGCCCATAGAGGGCTATGGTGAAAAAGGAAATATCTTCCGCTCAAAACTGGAAAGAAGCTTTCTGAGAAACTGCTTTGTGTTCTGTTAATTCATCTCACAGAGTTACATCTTTCCCTTCAAGAAGCCTTTCGCTAAGGCTGTTCTTGTGGAATTGGCAAAGGGATATTTGGAAGCCCATAGAGGGCTATGGTGAAAAAGGAAATATCTTCCGTTCAAAACTGGAAAGAAGCTTTCTGAGAAACTGCTCTGTGTTCTGTTAATTCATCTCACAGAGTTACATCTTTCCCTTCAAGAAACCTTTAGCTAAGGCTGTTCTTGTGGAATTGGCAAAGGGATATTTGGAAGCCCATAGAGGGCTATGGTGAAAAAGGAAATATCTTCCGTTCAAAACTGGAAAGAAGCTTTCTGAGAAACTGCTCTGTGTTCTGTTAATTCATCTCACAGAGTTACATCTTTCCCTTCCAGAAGCCTTTCGCTAAGGCTGTTCTTGGGGAATTGGCAAAGGGATATTTGGAAGCCCATAGAGGGCTATGGTGAAAAAGGAAATATCTTCCGTTCAAAACTGGAAAGAAGCTTTCTGAGAAACTGCTCTGTGTTCTGTTAATTCATCTCACAGAGTTACATCTTTCCCTTCAAGAAGCCTTTCGCTAAGGCTGTTCTTGGGGAATTGGCAAAGGGATATTTGGAAGCCCTTAGAGGGCTATGGTGAAAAAGGAAATATCTTCCGTTCAAAACTGGAAAGAAGCTTTCTGAGAAACTGCTCTGTGTTCTGTTAATTCATCTCACAGAGTTACATCTTTCCCTTCAAGAAACCTTTCGCTAAGGCTGTTCTTGTGGAATTGGCAAAGGGATTTTTGGAAGCCCATAGAGGGCTATGGTGAAAAAGGAAATATCTTCCGTTCAAAACTGGAAAGAAGCTTTCTGAGAAACTGCTCTGTGTTCTGTTCATTCATCTCACAGAGTTACATCTTTCCCTTCAAGAAGCCTTTCGCTAAGGCTGTTCTTGTGGAATTGGCAAAGGGATATTTGGAAGCCCATAGAGGGCTATGGTGGAAAAGGAAATATCTTCCGTTCAAAACTGGAAAGAAGCTTTCTGAGAAACTGCTCTGTGTTCTGTTAATTCATCTCACAGAGTTACATCTTTCCCTTCAAGAAGCCTTTCGCTAAGGCTGTTCTTGTGGAATTGGCAAAGGGATATTTGGAAGCCCATAGAGGGCTATGGTGAAAAAGGAAATATCTTCCGTTCAAAACTGGAAAGAAGCTTCCTGAGAAACTGCTCTGTGTTCTGTTAATTCATCTCACAGAGTTACATCTTTCCCTTCAAGAAGCCCTTCGCTAAGGCTGTTCTTGTGGAATTGGCAAAGGGATATTTGGAAGCCCATAGAGGACTATGGTGAAAAAGGAAATATCTTCCGTTCAAAACTGGAAAGAAGCTTTCTGAGAAACTGCTCTGTGTTCTGTTAATTCATCTCACAGAGTTACATCTTTCCCTTCAAGAAGCCTTTCGCTAAGTCTGTTCTTGTGGAATTGGCAAAGGGATATTTGGAAGCCCATAGAGGGTTCTGGTGAAAAAGGAAATATCTTCCCTTCAAAACTGGAAAGAAGCTTTCTGAGAAACTGCTCTGTGTTCTGTTCATTGATCTCACAGAGTTACATCTTTCCCTTCAAGAAGCCTTTCGCTAAGGCTGTTCTTGTGGAATTGGCAAAGGGATATTTGGAAGCCCTTAGAGGGCTATGGTGAAAAAGGAAATATCTTCCGTTCAAAACTGGAAAGAAGCTTTCTGAGAAACTGCTCTGTGTTCTGTTAATTCATCTCACAGAGTTACATCTTTCCCTTCAAGAAGTCTTTCGCTAAGGCTGTTCTTGTGGAATTGGCAAAGGGATATTTGGAAGCCCATAGAGGGCTATGGTGAAAAAGGAAATATCTTCCGTTCAGAACTGGAAAGAAGCTTTCTGAGACTGCTCTGTGTTCTGTTAATTCATCTCACAGAGTTACATCTTTCCCTTCAAGAAGCCTTTCGCTAAGGCTGTTCTTCTGGAATTGGCAAAGGGATATTTGGAAGCCCATAGAGGGCTATGGTGAAAAAGGAAATATCTTCCGTTCACAACTGGAAAGAAGCTTTCTGAGAATCTGCTCTGTGTTCTGTTATTTCATCTCACAGAGTTACATCTTTCCCTTCAAGAAGGCTTTCGCTAAGGCTGTCCTTGTGGAATTGGCAAAGGGATATTTGGAAGCCCATAGAGGGCTATGGTGAAAAAGGAAATATCTTCCGTCCAAAACTGGAAAGAAGCTTTCTGAGAAACTGCTCTGTGTTCTGTTAATTCATCTCACAGAGTTACATCTTTCCCTTCAAGAAGCCTTTCGCTAAGGCTGTTCTTGTGGAATTGGCAAAGGGATATTTGGAAGCCCATAGAGGGCTATGGTGAAAAAGGAAATATCTTCCGTTCAAAACTGGAAAGAAGCTTTCTGAGAAACTGCTCTGTGTTCTGTTAATTCATCTCACAGAGTTACATCTTTCCCTTCAAGAAGCCCTTCGCTAAGGCTGTTCTTGTGGAATTGGCAAAGGGATATTTGGAAGCCCAAAGAGAACTATGGTGAAAAAGGAAATATCTTCCGTTCAAAACTGGAAAGAAGCTTTCTGAGAAACTGCTCTGTGTTCTGTTAATTCATCTCACAGAGTTACATCTTTCCCGTTAAGAAGCCTTTCGCTAAGTCTGTTCTTGTGGAATTGGCAAAGGGATATTTGGAAGCCCATAGAGGGTTCTGGTGAAAAAGGAAATATCTTCCCTTCAAAACTGGAAAGAAGCTTTCTGAGAAACTGCTCTGTGTTCTGTTCATTGATCTCACAGAGTTACATCTTTCCCTTCAAGAAGCCTTTCGCTAAGGCTGTTCTTGTGGAATTGGCAAAGGGATATTTGGAAGCCCATAGAGGGCTATGGTGAAAAAGGAAATATCTTCAGTTCAAAACTGGAAAGAAGCTTTCTGAGAAACTGCTCTGTGTTCTGTTCATTCATCTCACAGAGTTACATCTTTCCCTTCAAGAAACCTTTAGCTAAGGCTGTTCTTGTGGAATTGGCAAAGGGATATTTGGAAGCCCATAGAGGGCTATGGTGAAAAAGGAAATATCTTCCGTTCAAAACTGGAAAGAAGCTTTCTGAGAAACTGCTCTGTGTTCTGTTAATTCATCTCACAGAGTTACATCTTTCCCTTCAAGAAACCTTTAGCTAAGGCTGTTCTTGTGGAATTGGCAAAGGGATATTTGGAAGCCCATAGAGGGCTATGGTGAAAAAGGAAATATCTTCCGTTCAAAACTGGAAAGAAGCTTTCTGAGAAACTGCTCTGTGTTCTGTTAATTCATCTCACAGAGTTACATCTTTACCTTCCAGAAGCCTTTCGCTAAGGCTGTTCTTGGGGAATTGGCAAAGGGATATTTGGAAGCCCATAGAGGGCTATGGTGAAAAAGGAAATATCTTCCGTTCAAAACTGGAAAGAAGCTTTCTGAGAAACTGCTCTGTGTTCTGTTAACTCATCTCACAGAGTTACATCTTTCCCTTCAAGAAGCCTTTAGCTAAGGCTGTTCTTGTGGTATTGGCAAAGGGATATTTGGAAGCCCTTAGAGGGCTATGGTGAAAAAGGAAATATCTTCCGTTCAAAACTGGAAAGAATCTTTCTGAGAAACTGCTCTGTGTTCTGTTAATTCATCTCACAGAGTTACATCTTTCCCTTCAAGAAACCTTTCGCTAAGGCTGTTCTTGTGGAATTGGCAAAGGGATATTTGGAAGCCCATAGAGGGCTATGGTGAAAAAGGAAATATCTTCCGTTCAAAACTGGAAAGAAGCTTTCTGAGAAACTGCTCTGTGTTCTGTTAATTCATCTCACAGAGTTACATCTTTCCCTTCAAGAAGCCTTTCGCTAAGGCTGTTCTTGTGGAATTGGCAAAGGGATATTTGGAAGCCCATAGAGGGCTATGGTGAAAAAGGAAATATCTTCCGTTCAAAACTGGAGAGAAGCTTTCTGAGAAACTGCTCTGTGTTCTGTTAATTCATCTCACAGAGTTACATCTTTCCCTTCAAGAAGCCTTTCGCTAAGGCTGTTCTTGTGTAATTGGCAAAGGGATATTTGGAAGCCCATAGAGGGCTATTTTGAAAAAGGAAATATCTTCCGTTCAAAACTGGAAAGAAGCTTTCTGAGAAACTGCTCTGTGTTCTGTTAATTCATCTCACAGAGTTACATCTTTCCCTTCCAGAATCCTTTCGCTAAGGCTGTTCTTGGGGAATGGCAAAGGGATATTTGGAAGCCCATTGAGGACTATGGTGAAAAAGGAAATATCTTCCGTTCAAAACGGGAAAGAAGCTTTCTGAGAAACTGCTCTGTGTTCTGTTCATTCATCTCACAGAGTTACATCTTTCCCTTCAAGAAGCCTTTCGCTAAGGCTGTTCTTGTGGAATTGGCAAAGGGATATTTGGAAGCCCATAGAGGGCTATGGTGAAAAAGGAAATATCTTCCGTTCAAAAGTGGAAAGAAACTTTGTGAGAAACTGCTCTGTGTTCTGTTAATTCATCTCACAGAGTTACATCTTTCCCTTCACGAAGCCTTTCGCTAAGGCTGTTCTTGTGGAATTGGCAAAGGGATATTTGGAAGCCCATAGAGGGCTATGGTGAAAAAGGAAATATCTTCCGTACAAAACTGGATAGAAGCTTTCTGAGAAACTGCTCTGTGTTGTTAATTCATCTCACAGAGTTACATCTTTCCCTTCAAGAAGCCTTTTGCTAAGGCTGTTCTTGTGGAATTGGCAAAGGGATATTTGGAAGCCCATAGAGGGCTATGGTGAAAAAGGAAATATCTTCCGTTCAAAACCGGAAAGAAGCTTTCTGAGAAACTGCTCTGTGTTCTGTTAATTCATCTCACAGAGTTACATCTTTCCCTTCAAGAAGCCTTTCACTAAGGCTGTTCTTGTGGAATTGGCAAAGGGATATTTGGAAGCCCATAGAGGGCTATGGTGAAAAAGGAAATATCTTCCGTTCAAAACTGGAAAGAAGCTTTCTGAGAAACTGCTCTGTGTTCTGTTAATTCATCTCACAGAGTTACATCTTTCCCTTCCAGAAGCCTTTCGCTAAGTCTGTTCTTGGGGAATTGGCAAAGGGATATTTGGAAGCACATAGAGGGCTATGGTGAAAAAGGAAATATCTTCCGTTCAAAACTGGAAAGAAGCTTTCTGAGAAACTGCTCTGTGTTCTGTTAATTCATCTCACAGAGTTACATCTTTCCCTTCAAGAAGCCTTTCGCTAAGGCTGTTCTTGTGGTATTGGCAAAGGGATATTTGGAAGCCCTTAGAGGGCTATGGTGAAAAAGGAAATATCTTCCGTTCAAAACTGGAAAGAATCTTTCTGAGAAACTGCTCTGTGTTCTGTTAATTCATCTCACAGAGTTACATCTTTCCCTTCAAGAAACCTTTCGCTAAGGCTGTTCTTGTGGAATTGGCAAAGGGATATTTGGAAGCCCATAGAGGGCTATGGTGAAAAAGGAAATATCTTCCGTTCAAAACTGGAAAGAAGCTTTCTGAGAAACTGCTCTGTGTTCTGTTAATTCATCTCACAGAGTTACATCTTTCCCTTCAAGAAGCCTTTCGCTAAGGCTGTTCTTGTGGAATTGGCAAAGGGATATTTGGAAGCCCATAGAGGGCTATGGTGAAAAAGGAAATATCTTCCGTTCAAAACTGGAGAGAAGCTTTCTGAGAAACTGCTCTGTGTTCTGTTAATTCATCTCACAGAGTTACATCTTTCCCTTCAAGAAGCCTTTCGCTAAGGCTGTTCTTGTGTAATTGGCAAAGGGATATTTGGAAGCCCATAGAGGGCTATTTTGAAAAAGGAAATATCTTCCGTTCAAAACTGGAAAGAAGCTTTCTGAGAAACTGCTCTGTGTTCTGTTAATTCATCTCACAGAGTTACATCTTTCCCTTCCAGAATCCTTTCGCTAAGGCTGTTCTTGGGGAATGGCAAAGGGATATTTGGAAGCCCATTGAGGACTATGGTGAAAAAGGAAATATCTTCCGTTCAAAACGGGAAAGAAGCTTTCTGAGAAACTGCTCTGTGTTCTGTTCATTCATCTCACAGAGTTACATCTTTCCCTTCAAGAAGCCTTTCGCTAAGGCTGTTCTTGTGGAATTGGCAAAGGGATATTTGGAAGCCCATAGAGGGCTATGGTGAAAAAGGAAATATCTTCCGTTCAAAAGTGGAAAGAAACTTTGTGAGAAACTGCTCTGTGTTCTGTTAATTCATCTCACAGAGTTACATCTTTCCCTTCACGAAGCCTTTCGCTAAGGCTGTTCTTGTGGAATTGGCAAAGGGATATTTGGAAGCCCATAGAGGGCTATGGTGAAAAACGAAATATCTTCCGTACAAAACTGGATAGAAGCTTTCTGAGAAACTGCTCTGTGTTGTTAATTCATCTCACAGAGTTACATCTTTCCCTTCAAGAAGCCTTTTGCTAAGGCTGTTCTTGTGGAATTGGCAAAGGGATATTTGGAAGCCCATAGAGGGCTATGGTGAAAAAGGAAATATCTTCCGTTCAAAACCGGGAAGAAGCTTTCTGAGAAACTGCTCTGTGTTCTGTTAATTCATCTCACAGAGTTACATCTTTCCCTTCAAGAAGCCTTTCGCTAAGTCTGTTCTTGTGGAATTGGCAAAGGGATATTTGGAAGCCCATAGAGGGCTATGGTGAAAAAGGAAATATCTTCCGTTCAAAACTGGAAAGAAGCTTTCTGAGAAACTGCTCTGTGTTCTGTTAATTCATCTCACAGAGTTACATCTTTCCCTTCAAGAAGCCTTTCGCTAAGGCTGTTCTTGTGGAATTGGCAAAGGGATATTTGGAAGCCCATA
This sequence comes from Chlorocebus sabaeus, assembly GCF_047675955.1. Lineage (NCBI taxonomy): Eukaryota > Metazoa > Chordata > Mammalia > Primates > Cercopithecidae > Chlorocebus > Chlorocebus sabaeus. Next base: position 403,995 of record NW_027327102.1, on the reverse strand, counting down.
GAGGGCTATGGTGAAAAAGGAAATATCTTCCGTTCAAAACTGGAAAGAAGCTTTCTGAGAAACTGCTCTGTGTTCTGTTAATTCATCTCACAGAGTTACATCTTTCTCTTCAAGAAGCCCTTCGCTAAGGCTGTTCTTGTGGAATTGGGAAAGGGATATTTGGAAGCCCATAGAGGACTATGGTGAAAAAGGAAATATCTTCCGTTCAAAACTGGAAAGAAGCTTTCTGAGAAACTGCTCTGTGTTCTGTTAATTCATCTCACAGAGTTACATCTTTCCCTTTAAGAAGCCTTTCGCTAAGTCTGTTCTTGTGGAATTGGCAAAGGGATATTTGGAAGCCCATAGAGGGTTCTGGTGAAAAAGGAAATATCTTCCCTTCAAAACTGGAAAGAAGCTTTCTGAGAAACTGCTCTGTGTTCTGTTCATTGATCTCACAGAGTTACATCTTTCCCTTCAAGAAGCCTTTCGCTAAGGCTGTTCTTGTGGAATTGGCAAAGGGATATTTGGAAGCCCATAGAGGGCTATGGTGAAAAAGGAAATATCTTCAGTTCAAAACTGGAAAGAAGCTTTCTGAGAAACTGCTCTGTGTTCTGTTAATTCATCTCACAGAGTTACATCATTCCCTTCAAGAAACCTTTAGCTAAGGCTGTTCTTGTGGAATTGGCAAAGGGATATTTGGAAGCCCATAGAGGGCTATGGTGAAAAAGGAAATATCTTCCGTTCAAAACTGGAAAGAAGCTTTCTGAGAAACTGCTCTGTGTTCTGTTAATTCATCTCACAGAGTTACATCTTTCCCTTCAAGAAACCTTTAGCTAAGGCTGTTCTTGTGGAATTGGCAAAGGGATATTTGGAAGCCCATAGAGGGCTATGGTGAAAAAGGAAATATCTTCCGTTCAAAACTGGAAAGAAGCTTTCTGAGAAACTGCTCTGTGTTCTGTTAATTCATCTCACAGAGTTACATCTTTCCCTTCCAGAAGCCTTTCGCTAAGGCTGTTCTTGGGGAATTGGCAAAGGGATATTTGGAAGCCCATAGAGGGCTATGGTGAAAAAGGAAATATCTTCCGTTCAAAACTGGAAAGAAGCTTTCTGAGAAACTGCTCTGTGTTCTGTTAATTCATCTCAGCCTTTCGCTAAGGCTGTTCTTGGGGAATTGGCAAAGGGATATTTGGAAGCCCATAGAGGGCTATGGTGAAAAAGGAAATATCTTCCGTTCAAAACTGGAAAGAAGCTTTCTGAGAAACTGCTCTGTGTTCTGTTAATTCATCTCACAGAGTTACATCTTTCCCTTCAAGAAGCCTTTTGCTAAGGCTGTTCTTGTGGTATTGGCAAAGGGATATTTGGAAGCCCTTAGAGGGCTATGGTGAAAAAGGAAATATCTTCCGTTCAAAACTGGAAAGAATCTTTCTGAGAAACTGCTCTGTGTTCTGTTAATTCATCTCACAGAGTTACATCTTTCCCTTCAAGAAACCTTTCGCTAAGGCTGTTCTTGTGGAATTGGCAAAGGGATATTTGGAAGCCCATAGAGGGCTATGGTGAAAAAGGAAATATCTTCCGTTCAAAACTGGAAAGAAGCTTTCTGAGAAACTGCTCTGTGTTCTGTTAATTCATCTCACAGAGTTACATCTTTACCTTCCAGAAGCCTTTCGCTAAGGCTGTTCTTGGGGAATTGGCAAAGGGATATTTGGAAGCCCATAGAGGGCTATGGTGAAAAAGGAAATATCTTCCGTTCAAAACTGGAAAGAAGCTTTCTGAGAAACTGCTCTGTGTTCTGTTAACTCATCTCACAGAGTTACATCTTTCCCTTCAAGAAGCCTTTAGCTAAGGCTGTTCTTGTGGTATTGGCAAAGGGATATTTGGAAGCCCTTAGAGGGCTATGGTGAAAAAGGAAATATCTTCCGTTCAAAACTGGAAAGAATCTTTCTGAGAAACTGCTCTGTGTTCTGTTAATTCATCTCACAGAGTTACATCTTTCCCTTCAAGAAACCTTTCGCTAAGGCTGTTCTTGTGGAATTGGCAAAGGGATATTTGGAAGCCCATAGAGGGCTATGGTGAAAAAGGAAATATCTTCCGTTCAAAACTGGAAAGAAGCTTTCTGAGAAACTGCTCTGTGTTCTGTTAATTCATCTCACAGAGTTACATCTTTCCCTTCAAGAAGCCTTTCGCTAAGGCTGTTCTTGTGGAATTGGCAAAGGGATATTTGGAAGCCCATAGAGGGCTATGGTGAAAAAGGAAATATCTTCCGTTCAAAACTGGAGAGAAGCTTTCTGAGAAACTGCTCTGTGTTCTGTTAATTCATCTCACAGAGTTACATCTTTCCCTTCAAGAAGCCTTTCGCTAAGGCTGTTCTTGTGTAATTGGCAAAGGGATATTTGGAAGCCCATAGAGGGCTATTTTGAAAAAGGAAATATCTTCCGTTCAAAACTGGAAAGAAGCTTTCTGAGAAACTGCTCTGTGTTCTGTTAATTCATCTCACAGAGTTACATCTTTCCCTTCCAGAATCCTTTCGCTAAGGCTGTTCTTGGGGAATGGCAAAGGGATATTTGGAAGCCCATTGAGGACTATGGTGAAAAAGGAAATATCTTCCGTTCAAAACGGGAAAGAAGCTTTCTGAGAAACTGCTCTGTGTTCTGTTCATTCATCTCACAGAGTTACATCTTTCCCTTCAAGAAGCCTTTCGCTAAGGCTGTTCTTGTGGAATTGGCAAAGGGATATTTGGAAGCCCATAGAGGGCTATGGTGAAAAAGGAAATATCTTCCGTTCAAAAGTGGAAAGAAACTTTGTGAGAAACTGCTCTGTGTTCTGTTAATTCATCTCACAGAGTTACATCTTTCCCTTCACGAAGCCTTTCGCTAAGGCTGTTCTTGTGGAATTGGCAAAGGGATATTTGGAAGCCCATAGAGGGCTATGGTGAAAAAGGAAATATCTTCCGTACAAAACTGGATAGAAGCTTTCTGAGAAACTGCTCTGTGTTGTTAATTCATCTCACAGAGTTACATCTTTCCCTTCAAGAAGCCTTTTGCTAAGGCTGTTCTTGTGGAATTGGCAAAGGGATATTTGGAAGCCCATAGAGGGCTATGGTGAAAAAGGAAATATCTTCCGTTCAAAACCGGAAAGAAGCTTTCTGAGAAACTGCTCTGTGTTCTGTTAATTCATCTCACAGAGTTACATCTTTCCCTTCAAGAAGCCTTTCACTAAGGCTGTTCTTGTGGAATTGGCAAAGGGATATTTGGAAGCCCATAGAGGGCTATGGTGAAAAAGGAAATATCTTCCGTTCAAAACTGGAAAGAAGCTTTCTGAGAAACTGCTCTGTGTTCTGTTAATTCATCTCACAGAGTTACATCTTTCCCTTCCAGAAGCCTTTCGCTAAGTCTGTTCTTGGGGAATTGGCAAAGGGATATTTGGAAGCACATAGAGGGCTATGGTGAAAAAGGAAATATCTTCCGTTCAAAACTGGAAAGAAGCTTTCTGAGAAACTGCTCTGTGTTCTGTTAATTCATCTCACAGAGTTACATCTTTCCCTTCAAGAAGCCTTTCGCTAAGGCTGTTCTTGTGGTATTGGCAAAGGGATATTTGGAAGCCCTTAGAGGGCTATGGTGAAAAAGGAAATATCTTCCGTTCAAAACTGGAAAGAATCTTTCTGAGAAACTGCTCTGTGTTCTGTTAATTCATCTCACAGAGTTACATCTTTCCCTTCAAGAAACCTTTCGCTAAGGCTGTTCTTGTGGAATTGGCAAAGGGATATTTGGAAGCCCATAGAGGGCTATGGTGAAAAAGGAAATATCTTCCGTTCAAAACTGGAAAGAAGCTTTCTGAGAAACTGCTCTGTGTTCTGTTAATTCATCTCACAGAGTTACATCTTTCCCTTCAAGAAGCCTTTCGCTAAGGCTGTTCTTGTGGAATTGGCAAAGGGATATTTGGAAGCCCATAGAGGGCTATGGTGAAAAAGGAAATATCTTCCGTTCAAAACTGGAGAGAAGCTTTCTGAGAAACTGCTCTGTGTTCTGTTAATTCATCTCACAGAGTTACATCTTTCCCTTCAAGAAGCCTTTCGCTAAGGCTGTTCTTGTGTAATTGGCAAAGGGATATTTGGAAGCCCATAGAGGGCTATTTTGAAAAAGGAAATATCTTCCGTTCAAAACTGGAAAGAAGCTTTCTGAGAAACTGCTCTGTGTTCTGTTAATTCATCTCACAGAGTTACATCTTTCCCTTCCAGAATCCTTTCGCTAAGGCTGTTCTTGGGGAATGGCAAAGGGATATTTGGAAGCCCATTGAGGACTATGGTGAAAAAGGAAATATCTTCCGTTCAAAACGGGAAAGAAGCTTTCTGAGAAACTGCTCTGTGTTCTGTTCATTCATCTCACAGAGTTACATCTTTCCCTTCAAGAAGCCTTTCGCTAAGGCTGTTCTTGTGGAATTGGCAAAGGGATATTTGGAAGCCCATAGAGGGCTATGGTGAAAAAGGAAATATCTTCCGTTCAAAAGTGGAAAGAAACTTTGTGAGAAACTGCTCTGTGTTCTGTTAATTCATCTCACAGAGTTACATCTTTCCCTTCACGAAGCCTTTCGCTAAGGCTGTTCTTGTGGAATTGGCAAAGGGATATTTGGAAGCCCATAGAGGGCTATGGTGAAAAACGAAATATCTTCCGTACAAAACTGGATAGAAGCTTTCTGAGAAACTGCTCTGTGTTGTTAATTCATCTCACAGAGTTACATCTTTCCCTTCAAGAAGCCTTTTGCTAAGGCTGTTCTTGTGGAATTGGCAAAGGGATATTTGGAAGCCCATAGAGGGCTATGGTGAAAAAGGAAATATCTTCCGTTCAAAACCGGGAAGAAGCTTTCTGAGAAACTGCTCTGTGTTCTGTTAATTCATCTCACAGAGTTACATCTTTCCCTTCAAGAAGCCTTTCGCTAAGTCTGTTCTTGTGGAATTGGCAAAGGGATATTTGGAAGCCCATAGAGGGCTATGGTGAAAAAGGAAATATCTTCCGTTCAAAACTGGAAAGAAGCTTTCTGAGAAACTGCTCTGTGTTCTGTTAATTCATCTCACAGAGTTACATCTTTCCCTTCAAGAAGCCTTTCGCTAAGGCTGTTCTTGTGGAATTGGCAAAGGGATATTTGGAAGCCCATAGAGGGCTATGGTGAAAAAGGAAATATCTTCCGTTCAAAACTGGAAAGAAGCTTTCTGAGAAACTGCTCTGTGTTCTGTTAATTCATCTCACAGAGTTACATCTTTCTCTTCAAGAAGCCCTTCGCTAAGGCTGTTCTTGTGGAATTGGGAAAGGGATATTTGGAAGCCCATAGAGGACTATGGTGAAAAAGGAAATATCTTCCGTTCAAAACTGGAAAGAAGCTTTCTGAGAAACTGCTCTGTGTTCTGTTAATTCATCTCACAGAGTTACATCTTTCCCTTTAAGAAGCCTTTCGCTAAGTCTGTTCTTGTGGAATTGGCAAAGGGATATTTGGAAGCCCATAGAGGGTTCTGGTGAAAAAGGAAATATCTTCCCTTCAAAACTGGAAAGAAGCTTTCTGAGAAACTGCTCTGTGTTCTGTTCATTGATCTCACAGAGTTACATCTTTCCCTTCAAGAAGCCTTTCGCTAAGGCTGTTCTTGTGGAATTGGCAAAGGGATATTTGGAAGCCCATAGAGGGCTATGGTGAAAAAGGAAATATCTTCAGTTCAAAACTGGAAAGAAGCTTTCTGAGAAACTGCTCTGTGTTCTGTTAATTCATCTCACAGAGTTACATCATTCCCTTCAAGAAACCTTTAGCTAAGGCTGTTCTTGTGGAATTGGCAAAGGGATATTTGGAAGCCCATAGAGGGCTATGGTGAAAAAGGAAATATCTTCCGTTCAAAACTGGAAAGAAGCTTTCTGAGAAACTGCTCTGTGTTCTGTTAATTCATCTCACAGAGTTACATCTTTCCCTTCAAGAAACCTTTAGCTAAGGCTGTTCTTGTGGAATTGGCAAAGGGATATTTGGAAGCCCATAGAGGGCTATGGTGAAAAAGGAAATATCTTCCGTTCAAAACTGGAAAGAAGCTTTCTGAGAAACTGCTCTGTGTTCTGTTAATTCATCTCACAGAGTTACATCTTTCCCTTCCAGAAGCCTTTCGCTAAGGCTGTTCTTGGGGAATTGGCAAAGGGATATTTGGAAGCCCATAGAGGGCTATGGTGAAAAAGGAAATATCTTCCGTTCAAAACTGGAAAGAAGCTTTCTGAGAAACTGCTCTGTGTTCTGTTAATTCATCTCAGCCTTTCGCTAAGGCTGTTCTTGGGGAATTGGCAAAGGGATATTTGGAAGCCCATAGAGGGCTATGGTGAAAAAGGAAATATCTTCCGTTCAAAACTGGAAAGAAGCTTTCTGAGAAACTGCTCTGTGTTCTGTTAATTCATCTCACAGAGTTACATCTTTCCCTTCAAGAAGCCTTTTGCTAAGGCTGTTCTTGTGGTATTGGCAAAGGGATATTTGGAAGCCCTTAGAGGGCTATGGTGAAAAAGGAAATATCTTCCGTTCAAAACTGGAAAGAATCTTTCTGAGAAACTGCTCTGTGTTCTGTTAATTCATCTCACAGAGTTACATCTTTCCCTTCAAGAAACCTTTCGCTAAGGCTGTTCTTGTGGAATTGGCAAAGGGATATTTGGAAGCCCATAGAGGGCTATGGTGAAAAAGGAAATATCTTCCGTTCAAAACTGGAAAGAAGCTTTCTGAGAAACTGCTCTGTGTTCTGTTAATTCATCTCACAGAGTTACATCTTTCCCTTCAAGAAGCCTTTCGCTAAGGCTGTTCTTGTGGAATTGGCAAAGGGATATTTGGAAGCCCATAGAGGGCTATGGTGAAAAAGGAAATATCTTCCGTTCAAAACTGGAGAGAAGCTTTCTGAGAAACTGCTCTGTGTTCTGTTAATTCATCTCACAGAGTTACATCTTTCCCTTCAAGAAGCCTTTCGCTAAGGCTGTTCTTGTGTAATTGGCAAAGGGATATTTGGAAGCCCATAGAGGGCTATTTTGAAAAAGGAAATATCTTCCGTTCAAAACTGGAAAGAAGCTTTCTGAGAAACTGCTCTGTGTTCTGTTAATTCATCTCACAGAGTTACATCTTTCCCTTCCAGAATCCTTTCGCTAAGGCTGTTCTTGGGGAATGGCAAAGGGATATTTGGAAGCCCATTGAGGACTATGGTGAAAAAGGAAATATCTTCCGTTCAAAACGGGAAAGAAGCTTTCTGAGAAACTGCTCTGTGTTCTGTTCATTCATCTCACAGAGTTACATCTTTCCCTTCAAGAAGCCTTTCGCTAAGGCTGTTCTTGTGGAATTGGCAAAGGGATATTTGGAAGCCCATAGAGGGCTATGGTGAAAAAGGAAATATCTTCCGTTCAAAAGTGGAAAGAAACTTTGTGAGAAACTGCTCTGTGTTCTGTTAATTCATCTCACAGAGTTACATCTTTCCCTTCACGAAGCCTTTCGCTAAGGCTGTTCTTGTGGAATTGGCAAAGGGATATTTGGAAGCCCATAGAGGGCTATGGTGAAAAAGGAAATATCTTCCGTACAAAACTGGATAGAAGCTTTCTGAGAAACTGCTCTGTGTTGTTAATTCATCTCACAGAGTTACATCTTTCCCTTCAAGAAGCCTTTTGCTAAGGCTGTTCTTGTGGAATTGGCAAAGGGATATTTGGAAGCCCATAGAGGGCTATGGTGAAAAAGGAAATATCTTCCGTTCAAAACCGGAAAGAAGCTTTCTGAGAAACTGCTCTGTGTTCTGTTAATTCATCTCACAGAGTTACATCTTTCCCTTCAAGAAGCCTTTCGCTAAGGCTGTTCTTGTGGAATTGGCAAAGGGATATTTGGAAGCCCATAGAGGGCTATGGTGAAAAAGGAAATATCTTCCGTTCAAAACTGGAAAGAAGCTTTCTGAGAAACTGCTCTGTGTTCTGTTAATTCATCTCACAGAGTTACATCTTTCCCTTCAAGAAGCCTTTCGCTAAGGCTGTTCTTGTGGAATTGGCAAAGGGATATTTGGAAACCCATAGAGGGCTATGGTGAAAAAGGAAATATCTTCCGTTCAAAACTGGAAAGAAGCTTTCTGAGAAACTGCTCTGTGTTCTGTTCATTCATCTCACAGAGTTACATCTTTCCCTTCAAGAAGCCCTTCGCTAAGGCTTTTCTTGTGGAATTGGCAAAGGGATATTTGGAAGCCCATAGAGGACTATGGTGAAAAAGGAAATATCTTCCGTTCAAAACTGGAAAGAAGCTTTCTGAGAAACTGCTCTGTGTTCTGTTAATTCATCTCACAGAGTTACATCTTTCCCTTCAAGAAGCCTTTCGCTAAGTCTGTTCTTGTGGAATTGGCAAAGGGATATTTGGAAGCCCATAGAGGGTTCTGGTGAAAAAGGAAATATCTTCCCTTCAAAACTGGAAAGAAGCTTTCTGAGAAACTGCTCTGTGTTCTGTTCATTGATCTCACAGAGTTACATCTTTCCCTTCAAGAAGCCTTTCGCTAAGGCTGTTCTTGTGGAATTGGCAAAGGGATATTTGGAAGCCCTTAGAGGGCTATGGTGAAAAAGGAAATATCTTCCGTTCAAAACTGGAAAGAAGCTTTCTGAGAAACTGCTCTGTGTTCTGTTAATTCATCTCACAGAGTTACATCTTTCCCTTCAAGAAGTCTTTCGCTAAGGCTGTTCTTGTGGAATTGGCAAAGGGATATTTGGAAGCCCATAGAGGGCTATGGTGAAAAAGGAAATATCTTCCGTTCAGAACTGGAAAGAAGCTTTCTGAGACTGCTCTGTGTTCTGTTAATTCATCTCACAGAGTTACATCTTTCCCTTCAAGAAGCCTTTCGCTAAGGCTGTTCTTCTGGAATTGGCAAAGGGATATTTGGAAGCCCATAGAGGGCTATGGTGAAAAAGGAAATATCTTCCGTTCACAACTGGAAAGAAGCTTTCTGAGAATCTGCTCTGTGTTCTGTTATTTCATCTCACAGAGTTACATCTTTCCCTTCAAGAAGGCTTTCGCTAAGGCTGTTCTTGTGGAATTGGCAAAGGGATATTTGGAAGCCCATAGAGGGCTATGGTGAAAAAGGAAATATCTTCCGTCCAAAACTGGAAAGAAGCTTTCTGAGAAACTGCTCTGTGTTCTGTTAATTCATCTCACAGAGTTACATCTTTCCCTTCAAGAAGCCTTTCGCTAAGGCTGTTCTTGTGGAATTGGCAAAGGGATATTTGGAAGCCCATAGAGGGCTATGGTGAAAAAGGAAATATCTTCCGTTCAAAAATGGAAAGAAGCTTTCTGAGAAACTGCTCTGTGTTCTGTTAATTCATCTCACAGAGTTACATCTTTCCCTTCCAGAAGCCTTTCGCTAAGGCTGTTCTTGGGGAATTGGCAAAGGGATATTTGGAAGCCCATAGAGGGCTATGGGGAAAAAGGAAATATCTTCCGTTCACAACTGGAAAGAAGCTTTCTGACAATCTGCTCTGTGTTCTGTTATTTCATCTCACAGAGTTACATCTTTCCCTTCAAGAAGCCTTTCGCTAAGGCTGTTCTTGTGGAATTGGCAAAGGGATATTTGGAAGCCCATAGAGGGCTATTTTGAAAAAGGAAATATCTTCCGTTCAAAACTGGAAAGAAGCTTTCTGAGAAACTGCTCTGTGTTCTGTTAATTCATCTCACAGAATTACATGTTTTACTTCAAGAAGCCTTTCGCTAAGGCTGTTCTTGTGGAATTGTTAAAGTGATATTTGGAAGCCCATAGAGGGCTATGGTGAAAAAGGAAATATCTTCCGTTCAAAACTGGAAAGAAGCTTTCTGAGAAACTGCTCTGTGTTCTGTTAATTCATCTCACAGAGTTACATCTTTCCCTTCAAGAAGCCTTTCGCTAAGGCTGTTCTTGTGGAATTGGCAAAGGGATATTTGGAAGCCCATAGAGGGCTATGGTGAAAAAGGAAATATCTTCCGTTCAAAATTGGAAAGAAGCTTTCTGAGAAACTGCTCTGTGTTCTGTTAATTCATCTCACAGAATTGCATCTTTCCCTTCAAGAAGCCTTTCGCTAAGGCTGTTCTTGGGGAATGGCAAAGGGATATTTGCAAGCCCATAGAGGACTATGGTGAAAAAGGAAATATCTTCCGTTCAAAACTGGAAGGAAGCTTTCTGAGAAACTGCTCTGTGTTCTGTTAATTCATCTCACAGAGTTACGTCTTTCCTTTCAAGAAGCCTTTCGCTAAGGCTGTTCTTGTGGAATTGGCAAAGGGATATTTGGAAGCCCTTAGAGGGCTATGGTGAAAAAGGAAATATCTTCCGTCCAAAACTGGAAAGAAGCTTTCTGAGAAACTGCTCTGTGTTCTGTTAATTCATCTCACAGAGTTACATCTTTCCCTTCAAGAAGCCTTTCGCTAAGGCTGTTCTTGTGGAATTGGCAAAGGGATATTTGGAAGCCCATAGAGGGCTATGGTGAAAAAGGAAATATCTTCCGTTCAAAACTGGAAAGAAGCTTTCTGAGAAACTGCTCTGTGTTCTGTTAATTCATTTCACAGAGTTACATCTTTCCCTTCAAGAAGACTTTCCCTAAGGCTGTTCTTGTGGAATTGGCAAAGGGATATTTGGAAGCCCATAGAGGGCTATGGTGAAAAAGGAAATATCTTCCGCTCAAAACTGGAAAGAAGCTTTCTGAGAAACTGCTTTGTGTTCTGTTAATTCATCTCACAGAGTTACATCTTTCCCTTCAAGAAGCCTTTCGCTAAGGCTGTTCTTGTGGAATTGGCAAAGGGATATTTGGAAGCCCATAGAGGGCTATGGTGAAAAAGGAAATATCTTCCGTTCAAAACTGGAAAGAAGCTTTCTGAGAAACTGCTCTGTGTTCTGTTAATTCATCTCACAGAGTTACATCTTTCCCTTCAAGAAACCTTTAGCTAAGGCTGTTCTTGTGGAATTGGCAAAGGGATATTTGGAAGCCCATAGAGGGCTATGGTGAAAAAGGAAATATCTTCCGTTCAAAACTGGAAAGAAGCTTTCTGAGAAACTGCTCTGTGTTCTGTTAATTCATCTCACAGAGTTACATCTTTCCCTTCCAGAAGCCTTTCGCTAAGGCTGTTCTTGGGGAATTGGCAAAGGGATATTTGGAAGCCCATAGAGGGCTATGGTGAAAAAGGAAATATCTTCCGTTCAAAACTGGAAAGAAGCTTTCTGAGAAACTGCTCTGTGTTCTGTTAATTCATCTCACAGAGTTACATCTTTCCCTTCAAGAAGCCTTTCGCTAAGGCTGTTCTTGGGGAATTGGCAAAGGGATATTTGGAAGCCCTTAGAGGGCTATGGTGAAAAAGGAAATATCTTCCGTTCAAAACTGGAAAGAAGCTTTCTGAGAAACTGCTCTGTGTTCTGTTAATTCATCTCACAGAGTTACATCTTTCCCTTCAAGAAACCTTTCGCTAAGGCTGTTCTTGTGGAATTGGCAAAGGGATTTTTGGAAGCCCATAGAGGGCTATGGTGAAAAAGGAAATATCTTCCGTTCAAAACTGGAAAGAAGCTTTCTGAGAAACTGCTCTGTGTTCTGTTCATTCATCTCACAGAGTTACATCTTTCCCTTCAAGAAGCCTTTCGCTAAGGCTGTTCTTGTGGAATTGGCAAAGGGATATTTGGAAGCCCATAGAGGGCTATGGTGGAAAAGGAAATATCTTCCGTTCAAAACTGGAAAGAAGCTTTCTGAGAAACTGCTCTGTGTTCTGTTAATTCATCTCACAGAGTTACATCTTTCCCTTCAAGAAGCCTTTCGCTAAGGCTGTTCTTGTGGAATTGGCAAAGGGATATTTGGAAGCCCATAGAGGGCTATGGTGAAAAAGGAAATATCTTCCGTTCAAAACTGGAAAGAAGCTTCCTGAGAAACTGCTCTGTGTTCTGTTAATTCATCTCACAGAGTTACATCTTTCCCTTCAAGAAGCCCTTCGCTAAGGCTGTTCTTGTGGAATTGGCAAAGGGATATTTGGAAGCCCATAGAGGACTATGGTGAAAAAGGAAATATCTTCCGTTCAAAACTGGAAAGAAGCTTTCTGAGAAACTGCTCTGTGTTCTGTTAATTCATCTCACAGAGTTACATCTTTCCCTTCAAGAAGCCTTTCGCTAAGTCTGTTCTTGTGGAATTGGCAAAGGGATATTTGGAAGCCCATAGAGGGTTCTGGTGAAAAAGGAAATATCTTCCCTTCAAAACTGGAAAGAAGCTTTCTGAGAAACTGCTCTGTGTTCTGTTCATTGATCTCACAGAGTTACATCTTTCCCTTCAAGAAGCCTTTCGCTAAGGCTGTTCTTGTGGAATTGGCAAAGGGATATTTGGAAGCCCTTAGAGGGCTATGGTGAAAAAGGAAATATCTTCCGTTCAAAACTGGAAAGAAGCTTTCTGAGAAACTGCTCTGTGTTCTGTTAATTCATCTCACAGAGTTACATCTTTCCCTTCAAGAAGTCTTTCGCTAAGGCTGTTCTTGTGGAATTGGCAAAGGGATATTTGGAAGCCCATAGAGGGCTATGGTGAAAAAGGAAATATCTTCCGTTCAGAACTGGAAAGAAGCTTTCTGAGACTGCTCTGTGTTCTGTTAATTCATCTCACAGAGTTACATCTTTCCCTTCAAGAAGCCTTTCGCTAAGGCTGTTCTTCTGGAATTGGCAAAGGGATATTTGGAAGCCCATAGAGGGCTATGGTGAAAAAGGAAATATCTTCCGTTCACAACTGGAAAGAAGCTTTCTGAGAATCTGCTCTGTGTTCTGTTATTTCATCTCACAGAGTTACATCTTTCCCTTCAAGAAGGCTTTCGCTAAGGCTGTCCTTGTGGAATTGGCAAAGGGATATTTGGAAGCCCATAGAGGGCTATGGTGAAAAAGGAAATATCTTCCGTCCAAAACTGGAAAGAAGCTTTCTGAGAAACTGCTCTGTGTTCTGTTAATTCATCTCACAGAGTTACATCTTTCCCTTCAAGAAGCCTTTCGCTAAGGCTGTTCTTGTGGAATTGGCAAAGGGATATTTGGAAGCCCATAGAGGGCTATGGTGAAAAAGGAAATATCTTCCGTTCAAAACTGGAAAGAAGCTTTCGGAGAAACTGCTCTGTTTTCTGTTAATTCATTTCACAGAGTTACATCTTTCCCTTCAAGAAGACTTTCCCTAAGGCTGTTCTTGTGGAATTGGCAAAGGGATATTTGGAAGCCCATAGAGGGCTATGATGAAAAAGGAAATATCTTCCGTTCAAAACTGGAAAGAAGCTTTCTGAGAAACTGCTTTGTGTTCTGTTAATTCATCTCACAGAGTTACATCTTTCCCTTCAAGAAGCCTTTCGCTATGGCTGTTCTTGTGGAATTGGCAAAGGGATATTTGGAAGCCCATAGAGGGCTATGGTGAAAAAGGAAATATCTTCCGTTCAAAACTGGAAAGAAGCTTTCTGAGAAACTGCTCTGTGTTCTGTTAATTCATCTCACAGAGTTACATCTTTCCCTTCAAGAAACCTTTCGCTAAGGCTATTCTTGTGGAATTGGCAAAGGGATATTTGGAAGCCCATAGAGGGCTATGGTGAAAAAGGAAATATCTTCCGTTCAAACCTGGAAAGAAGCTTTCTGAGAAACTTCTCTGTGTTCTGTTAATTCATCTCACAGAGTTACATCTTTCCCTTCCAGAAGCCTTTCGCTAAGGCTGTTCTTGGGGAATTGGCAATGGGATATTTGGAAGCCCATAGAGGGCTATGGTGAAAAAGGAAATATCTTCCGTTCAAAACTGGAAAGAAGCTTTCTGAGAAACTGCTCTGTGTTCTGTTAATTCATCTCACAGAGTTACATCTTTCCCTTCAAGAAGCCTTTCGCTAAGGCTGTTCTTGTGGAATTGGCAAAGGGATATTTGGAAGCCCATAGAGGGCTATGGTGAAAAAGGAAATATCTTCCGTTCAAAACTGGAAAGAAAGCTTTCTGAGAAACTGCTCTGTGTTCTGTTAATTCATCTCACAGAGTTCCATCTTTCCCTTCAAGAAACCTTTCGCTAAGGCTGTTCTTGTGGAATTGGCAAAGGGATATTTGGAAGCCCATAGAGGGCTATGGTGAAAAAGGAAATATCTTCCGTTCAAAACTGGAAAGAAGCTTTCTGAGAAACTGCTCTGTGTTCTGTTAATTCATCTCACAGAGTTACATCTTTCCCTTCAAGAAGCCTTTCGCTAAGGCTGTTCTTGTGGAATTGGCAAAGGGATATTTGGAAGCCCATAGAGGGCTATGGTGAAAAAGGAAATATCTTCCGTTCAAAACTGGAAAGAAGCTTTCTGAGAAACTGCTCTGTGTTCTGTTAATTCATCTAACAGAGTTACATCTTTCCCTTCAAGAAGCCTTTCGCTAAGGCTGTTCTTGTGGAATTGGCAAAGGGATATTTGGAAGCCCATAGAGGGCTATTTTGAAAAAGGAAATATCTTCCGTTCAAAACTGGAAAGAAGCTTTCTGAGAAACTGCTCTGTGTTCTGTTAATTCATCTCACAGAGTTACATCTTTCCCTTCCAGAATCCTTTCGCTAAGGCTGTTCTTGGGGAATGGCAAAGGGATATTTGGAAGCCCATTGAGGACTATGGTGAAAAAGGAAATATCTTCCGTTCAAAACTGGAAAGAACCTTTCTGAGAAACTGCTCTGTGTTCTGTTAATTCATCTCACAGAGTTACATCTTTCCCTTCAAGAAGCCTTTCGCTAAGGCTGTTATTGTGGAATTGGCAAAGGGATATTTGGAAGCCCATAGAGGGCTATGGTGGAAAAGGAAATATCTTCCGTTCAAAACTGGAAAGAAGCTTTCTGAGAAACTGCTCTGTGTTCTGTTAATTCATCTCACAGAGTTACATCTTTCCCTTCAAGAAGCCTTTCGCTAAGGCTGTTCTTGTGGAATTGGCAAAGGGATATTTGGAAGCCCATAGAGGGCTATGGTGAAAAAGGAAATATCTTCCGTTCAAAAATGGAAAGAAGCTTTCTGAGAAACTGCTCTGTGTTCTGTTAATTCATCTCACAGAGTTACATCTTTCCCTTCAAGAAGCCTTTCGCTAAGGCTGTTCTTGTGGAATTGGCAAAGGGATATTTGGAAGCCCATAGAGGGCTATGGTGAAAAAGGAAATATCTTCCGTTCAAAACTGGAAAGAAGCTTTCTGAGAATCTGCTCTGTGTTCTGTTCATTCATCTCACAGAGTTACATCTTTCCCTTCAAGAAGCCTTTCGCTAAGGCTGTTCTTGTGGAATTGGCAAAGGGATATTTGGAAGCCCATAGAGGGCTATGGTGAAAAAGGAAATATCTTCCGTTCAAAACTGGAAAGAAGCTTTCTGAGAAACTGCTCTGTGTTCTGTTCATTCATCTCAAAGAGTTACATCTTTCCCTTCAAGAAGCCTTTCGCTAAGGCTGTTCTTGTGGAATTGGCAAAGGGATATTTGGAAGAACATAGAGGGCTATGGTGAAAAAGGAAATATCTTCCGTTCAAAACTGGAAAGAAGCTTTCTGAGAAACTGCTCTGTGTTCTGTTCATTCATCTCACAGAGTTACATCTTTCCCTTCAAGAAGCCTTTCGCTAAGGCTGTTCTTGTGGAATTGGCAAAGGGATATTTGGAAGCCCGTAGAGGGCTACGGTGAAAAAGGAAATATCTTCCGTTCAAAACTGGAAAGAAGCTTTCTGAGAAACTGCTCTGTGTTCTGTTCATTCATCTCACAGAGTTACATCTTTCCCTTCAAGAAGCCTTTCGCTAAGGCTGTTCTTGTGGAATTGGCAAAGGGATATTTGGAAGCCCGTAGAGGGCTATGGTGAAAAAGGAAATATCTTCCGTTCAAAACTGGAAAGAAGCTTTCTGAGAAACTGCTCTGTGTTCTGTTCATTCATCTCACAGAGTTACATCTTTCCCTTCAAGAAGCCTTTCGCTAAGGCTGTTCTTGTGGAATTGTTAAAGGGATATTTGGAAGCCCATAGAGGGCTATGGTGAAAAAGGAAATATCTTCCGTTCAAAACTGGAAAGAAGCTTTCTGAGAAACTGCTCTGTGTTCTGTTAATTCATCTCACAGAGTTACATCTTTCCCTTCAAGAAGCCTTTCGATAAGGCTGTTCTTGTGGAATTGGCAAAGGGATATTTGGAAGCCCATAGAGGGCTATGGTAAAAAAGGAAATATCTTCCGTTCAAAACTGGAAAGAAGCTTTCTGAGAAACTGCTCTGTGTTCTGTTAATTCATCTCACAGAGTTACATCTTTCCCTTTAAGAAGCCTTTCGCTAAGGCTGTTCTTGTGGAATTGGCAAAGGGATACTTGGAAGCCCATAGTGGGCTATGGTGAAAAAGGAAATATCTTCCGTTCAAAACTGGAAAGAAGCTTTCTGAGAAACTGTTCTGTGTTCTGTTAATTCATCTCACAGAGTTACATCTTTCCCTTCAAGAAGCCTTTCGCTAAGGCTGTTCTTGTGGAATTGGCAAAGGGATATTTGGAAGCCCATAGAGGGCTATGGTGAAAAAGGAAATATCTTCCGTTCAAAACTGGAAAGAAGCTTTCTGAGAAACTGCTCTGTGTTCTGTTAATTCATCTCACAGAGTTACATCTTTCCCTTCAAGAAGCCTTTCGCTAAGGCTGTTCTTGTGGAATTGGCAAAGGGATATTTGGAAGCCCATAGAGGGCTATGGTGAAAAAGGAAATATCTTCCGTTCAAAACTGGAAAGAAGCTTTCTGAGAAACTGCTCTGTGTTCTGTTAATTCATCTCACAGAGTTACATCTTTCCCTTCAAGAAGCTTTTCGCTAAGGCTGTTCTTGTGGAATTGGCAAAGGGATATTTGGAAGCCCATAGAGGGCTATGGTGAAAAAGAAAATATCTTCCGTTCAAAACTGGAAAGAAGCTTTCTGAGAAACTGCTCTGTGTTCGGTTAATTCATCTCACAGAGTTACATCTTTCCCTTCAAGAAGCCTTTCGCTAAGGCTGTTCTTGTGGAATTGGCAAAGGGATATTTGGAAGCCCGTAGAGGGCTATGGTGAAAAAGGAAATATCTTCCGTTCAAAACTGGAAAGAAGCTTTCTGAGAAACTGCTCTGTGTTCTGTTAATTCATCTCACAGAGTTACATCTTTCCCTTCAAGAAGCCTTTCGCTAAGTCTGTTCTTGTGGAATTGGCAAAGGGATATTTGGAAGCCCATAGAGGGTTCTGGTGAAAAAGGAAATATCTTCCCTTCAAAACTGGAAAGAAGCTTTCTGAGAAACTGCTCTGTGTTCTGTTCATTCATCTCACAGAGTTACATCTTTCCCTTCAAGAAGCCTTTCGCTAAGGCTGTTCTTGTGGAATTGGCAAAGGGATATTTGGAAGCCCATAGAGGGCTATGGTGAAAAAGGAAATATCTTCCGTTGAAAACTGGAAAGAAGCTTTCTGAGAAACTGCTTTGTGTTCTGTTAATTCATCTCACAGAGTTACATCTTTCCCTTCAAGAAGTCTTTCGCTAAGGCTGTTCTTGTAGAATTGGCAAAGGGATATTTGGAAGCCCATAGAGGGCTATGGTGAAAAAGGAAATATCTTCCGTTCAGAACTGGAAAGAAGCTTTCTGAGACTCCTCTGTGTTCTCTTAATTCATCTCACAGAGTTACATCTTTCCCTTCAAGAAGCCTTTCGCTAAGGCTGTTCTTCTGGAATTGGCAAAGGGATATTTGGAAGCCCATAGAGGGCTATGGTGAAAAAGGAAATACCTTCCGTTCAAAACTGGAAAGAAGCTTTCTGAGAATCTGCTCTGTGTTCTGTTATTTCATCTCAGAGAGTTACATCTTTCCCTTCAAGAAGCCTTTCGCTAAGGCTGTTCTTGTGGAATTGTTAAAGGGATATTTGGAAGCCCATAGAGGGCTATGGTGAAAAAGGAAATATCTTCCGTTCAAAACTGGAAAGAAGCGTTCTGAGAAACTGCTCTGTGTTCTGTTAATTCATCTCACAGAGTTACATCTTTCCCTTCAAGAAGCCTTTCGCTAAGGCTGTTCTTGTGGAATTGGCAAAGGGATATTTGGAAGCCCATAGAGGGCTATGGTGAAAAAGGAAATATCTTCCGTTCAAAACTGGAAAGAAGCTTTCTGAGAAACTGCTCTGTGTTCTGTTAATTCATCTCACAGAGTTACATCTTTCCCTTCAAGAAGCCTTTCGCTAAGGCTGTTCTTGTGGAATTGGCAAAGGGATATTTGGAAGCCCATAGAGGGCTATGGTGAAAAAGGAAATATCTTCCGTTCAAAACTGGAAAGAAGCTTTCTGAGAAACTGCTCTGTGTTCTGTTCATTCATCTCACAGAGTTACATCTTTCCCTTCAAGAAGCCTTTCGCTAAGGCTGTTCTTGTGGAATTGGCAAAGGGATATTTGGAAGCCCATAGAGGGCTATGGTGAAAAAGGAAATATCTTCCGTTCAAAACTGGAAAGAAGCTTTCTGAGAAACTGCTCTGTGTTCTGTTAATTCATCTCACAGAGTTACATCTTTCCCTTCAAGAAGCCTTTCGCTAAGGCTGTTCTTGTGGAATTGGCAAAGGGATATTTGGAAGCCCATAGAGGGCTATGGTGAAAAAGGAAATATCTTCCGTTCAAAACTGGAAAGAAGCATTCTGAGAAACTGCTCTGTGTTCTGTTAATTCATCTCACAGAGTTACATCTTTCCCTTCAAGAAGCCTTTCGCTAAGGCTGTTCTTGTGGAATTGGCAAAGGGATATTTGGAAGCCCATAGAGGGCTATGGTGAAAAAGGAAATATCTTCCGTTCAAAACTGGAAAGAAGCTTTATGAGAAACTGCTCTGTGTTCTGTTAATTCATCTCACAGAGTTACATCTTTCCCTTCAAGAAGTCTTTCGCTAAGGCTGTTCTTGTGGAATTGGCAAAGGGATATTTGGAAGCCCCTAGAGGGCTATGGTGAAAAAGGAAATATCTTCCGTTCAAAACTGGAAAGAAGCTTTCTGAGAAACTGCTCTGTGTTCTGTTAATTCATCTCACAGAGTTACATCTTTCCCTTCAAGAAGCCTTTCCCTAAGGCTGTTCTTGTGGAATTGGCAAAGGGCTATTTGGAAGCCCATAGAGGGCTATGGTGAAAAAGGAAATATCTTCCGTTCAAAACTGGAAAGAAGCTTTCTGAGAAACTGCTCTGTGTTCTGTTAATTCATCTCACAGAGTTACATCTTTCCCTTCAAGAAGCCTTTCGCTAAGGCTGTTCTTGTGGAATTGGCAAAGGGATATTTGGAAGCCCATAGAGGGCTATGGTGAAAAAGGAAATATCTTCCGTTCAAAACTGGAAAGAAGCTTTCTGAGAAACTGCTCTGTGTTCTGTTAATTCATCTCACAGAGTTACATCTTTCCCTTCAAGAAGCCTTTCGCTAAGGCTGTTCTTGTGGAATTGGCAAAGGGATATTTGGAAGCCCATAGAGGGCTATGGTGAAAAAGGAAATATCTTCCGTTCAAAACTGGAAAGAAGCTTTCTGAGAAACTGCTCTGTGTTCTGTTCATTCATCTCACAGAGTTACATCTTTCCCTTCAAGAAGCCTTTCGCTAAGGCTGTTCTTGTGGAATTGGCAAAGGGATATTTGGAAGAACATGGAGGGCTATGGTGAAAAAGGAAATATCTTCCGTTCAAAACTGGAAAGAAGCTTTCTGAGAAACTGCTCTGTGTTCTGTTAATTCATCTCACAGAGTTACATCTTTCCCTTCAAGAAGTCTTTCGCTAAGGCTGTTCTTGTAGAATTGGCAAAGGGATATTTGGAAGCCCATAGAGGTCTATGGTGAAAAAGGAAATATCTTTCGTTCAGAACTGGAAAGAAGCTTTCTGGGAAACTGCTCTGTGTTCTGTTAATTCATCTCACAGAGTTACATCTTTCCCTTCCAGAAGCCTTTCGCTAAGGCTGTTCTTGTGGAATTGGCAAAGGGATATTTGGAAGCCCATAGAGGGCTATGGTGAAAAAGGAAATATCTTCCGTTCAAAACTGGAAAGAAGCTTTCTGAGAATCTTCTCTGTGTTCTGTTATTTCATCTCACAGAGTTACATCTTTCCCTTCAAGAAGCCTTTCGCTAAGTCTGTTCTTGTGGAATTGGCAAAGGGATATTTGGAAGCCCATAGAGGGCTATTTTGAAAAAGGAAATATCTTCCGTTCAAAACTGGAAAGAAGCTTTCTCAGAAACTGCTCTGTGTTCTGTTAATTCATCTCACAGAGTTACATCTTTCCCTTCAAGAAGCCTTTCGCTAAGGCTGTTCTTGTGGAATTGTTAAAGGGATATTTGGAAGCCCATAGAGGGCTATGGTGAAAAAGGAAATATCTTCCGTTCAAAACTGGAAAGAAGCTTTCTGAGAAACTGCTCTGTGTTCTGTTAATTCATCTCACAGAGTTACATCTTTCCCTTCAAGAAGCCTTTCGCTAAGGCTGTTCTTGTGGAATTGGCAAAGGGATATTTGGAAGCCCATAGAGGGCTATGGTAAAAAAGGAAATATCTTCCGTTCAAAACTGGAAAGAAGCTTTCTGAGAAACTGCTCTGTGTTCTGTTAATTCATCTCACAGAGTTACATCTTTCCCTTTAAGAAGCCTTTCGCTAAGGCTGTTCTTGTGGAATTGGCAAAGGGATACTTGGAAGCCCATAGTGGGCTATGGTGAAAAAGGAAATATCTTCCGTTCAAAACTGGAAAGAAGCTTTCTGAGAAACTGTTCTGTGTTCTGTTAATTCATCTCACAGAGTTACATCTTTCCCTTCAAGAAGCCTTTCGCTAAGGCTGTTCTTGTGGAATTGGCAAAGGGATATTTGGAAGCCCATAGAGAGCTATGGTGAAAAAGGAAGTATCTTCCGTTCAAAACTGGAAAGAAGCTTTCTGAGAAACTGCTCTGTGTTCTGTTAATTCATCTCACAGAGTTACATCTTTCCCTTCAAGAAGCCTTTCGCTAAGGCTGTTCTTGTGGAATTGGCAAAGGGATATTTGGAAGCCCATAGAGGGCTATGGTGAAAAAGGAAATATCTTCCGTTCAAAACTGGAAAGAAGCTTTCTGAGAAACTGCTCTGTGTTCTGTTAATTCATCTCACAGAGTTACATCTTTCCCTTCAAGAAGCCTTTCGCTAAGGCTGTTCTTGTGGAATTGGCAAAGGGATATTTGGAAGCCCATAGAGGGCTATGGTGAAAAAGGAAATATCTTCCTTTCAAAACTGGAAAGAAGCTTTCTGAGAAACTGCTCTGTGTTCTGTTAATTCATCTCACAGAGTTACATCTTTCCCTTCAAGAAGCCTTTCGCTAAGGCTGTTCTTGTGGAATTGGCAAAGGTATATTTGGAAGCCCATAGAGGGCTATGGTGAAAAAGAAAATATCTTCCGTTCAAAACTGGAAAGAAGCTTTCTGAGAAACTGCTCGGTGTTCGGTTAATTCATCTCACAGAGTTACATCTTTCCCTTCAAGAAGCCTTTCGCTAAGGCTGTTCTTGTGGAATTGGCAAAGGGATATTTGGAAGCCCGTAGAGGGCTATGGTGAAAAAGGAAATATCTTCCGTTCAAAACTGGAAAGAAGCTTTCTGAGAAACTGCTCTGTGTTCTGTTAATTCATCTCACAGAGTTACATCTTTCCCTTCAAGAAGCCTTTCGCTAAGTCTGTTCTTGTGGAATTGGCAAAGGGATATTTGGAAGCCCATAGAGGGTTCTGGTGAAAAAGGAAATATCTTCCCTTCAAAACTGGAAAGAAGCTTTCTGAGAAACTGCTCTGTGTTCTGTTCATTCATCTCACAGAGTTACATCTTTCCCTTCAAGAAGCCTTTCGCTAAGGCTGTTCTTGTGGAATTGGCAAAGGGATATTTGGAAGCCCATAGAGGGCTATGGTGAAAAAGGAAATATCTTCCGTTGAAAACTGGAAAGAAGCTTTCTGAGAAACTGCTTTGTGTTCTGTTAATTCATCTCACAGAGTTACATCTTTCCCTTCAAGAAGTCTTTCGCTAAGGCTGTTCTTGTAGAATTGGCAAAGGGATATTTGGAAGCCCATAGAGGGCTATGGTGAAAAAGGAAATATCTTCCGTTCAGAACTGGAAAGAAGCTTTCTGAGACTCCTCTGTGTTCTGTTAATTCATCTCACAGAGTTACATCTTTCCCTTCAAGAAGCCTTTCGCTAAGGCTGTTCTTCTGGAATTGGCAAAGGGATATTTGGAAGCCCACAGAGGGCTATGGTGAAAAAGGAAATACCTTCCGTTCAAAACTGGAAAGAAGCTTTCTGAGAATCTGCTCTGTGTTCTGTTATTTCATCTCAGAGAGTTACATCTTTCCCTTCAAGAAGCCTTTCGCTAAGGCTGTTCTTGTGGAATTGGCAAAGGGATATTTGGAAGCCCATAGAGGGCTATGGTGAAAAAGGAAATATCTTCCGTTCAAAACTGGAAAGAAGCTTTCTGAGAAACTGCTCTGTGTTCTGTTAATTCATCTCACAGAGTTACATTTTTCCCTTCAAGAAGCCTTTCGCTAAGGCTGTTCTTGTGGAATTGGCAAAGGGATATTTGGAAGCCCATAGAGGGCTATGGTGAAAAAGGAAATATCTTCCGTTCAAAACTGGAAAGAAGCTTTCTGAGAAACTGCTCTGTGTTCTGTTAATTCATCTCACAGAGTTACATCTTTCCCTTCCAGAAGCCTTTCGCTAAGGCTGTTCTTGTGGAATTGGCAAAGGGACATTTGGAAGCCCATAGAGGGCTATGGTGAAAAAGGAAATATCTTCCGTTCACAACTGGAAAGAAGCTTTCTGAGAAACTGCTCTGTGTTCTGTTCATTCATCTCACAGCGTTACATCTTTCCCTTCAAGAAGCCTTTCGCTAAGGCTGTTCTTGTGGAATTGGCAAAGGGATATTTGGAAGCCCTTAGAGGGCTATGGTGAAAAAGGAAATATCTTCCGTTCAAAACTGGAAAGAAGCTTTCTGAGAAACTGCTCTGTGTTCTGTTAATTCATCTCACAGAGTTACATCTTTCCCTTCAAGAAGCCTTTCGCTAAGGCTGTTCTTGTGGAATTGGCAAAGGGATATTTGGAAGCCCATAGAGGGCTATGGTGAAAAAGGAAATATCTTCCGTTCAAAACTGAAAAGAAGCTTTCTGAGAAACTGCTCTGTGTTCTGTTAATTCATCTCACAGAGTTACATCTTTCCCTTCAAGAAGCCTTTCGCTAAGGCTGTTCTTGTGGAATTGGCAAAGGGATATTTGGAAGCCCATAGAGGGCTATGGTGAAAAAGGAAATATCTTCCTTTCAAAACTGGAAAGAAGCTTTCTGAGAAACTGCTCTGTGTTCTGTTAATTCATCTCACAGAGTTACATCTTTCCCTTCAAGAAGCCTTTCGCTAAGGCTGTTCTTGTGGAATTGGCAAAGGTATATTTGGTAGCCCATAGAGGGCTATGGTGAAAAAGAAAATATCTTCCGTTCAAAACTGGAAAGAAGCTTTCTGAGAAACTGCTCGGTGTTCGGTTAATTCATCTCACAGAGTACATCTTTCCCTTCAAGAAGCCTTTCGCTAAGGCTGTTCTTGTGGAATTGGCAAAGGGATATTTGGAAGCCCGTAGAGGGCTATGGTGAAAAAGGAAATATCTTCCGTTCAAAACTGGAAAGAAGCTTTCTGAGAAACTGCTCTGTGTTCTGTTAATTCATCTCACAGAGTTACATCTTTCCCTTCAAGAAGCCTTTCGCTAAGTCTGTTCTTGTGGAATTGGCAAAGGGATATTTGGAAGCCCATAGAGGGTTCTGGTGAAAAAGGAAATATCTTCCCTTCAAAACTGGAAAGAAGCTTTCTGAGAAACTGCTCTGTGTTCTGTTCATTCATCTCACAGAGTTACATCTTTCCCTTCAAGAAGCCTTTCGCTAAGGCTGTTCTTGTGGAATTGGCAAAGGGATATTTGGAAGCCCATAGAGGGCTATGGTGAAAAAGGAAATATCTTCCGTTGAAAACTGGAAAGAAGCTTTCTGAGAAACTGCTTTGTGTTCTGTTAATTCATCTCACAGAGTTACATCTTTCCCTTCAAGAAGTCTTTCGCTAAGGCTGTTCTTGTAGAATTGGCAAAGGGATATTTGGAAGCCCATAGAGGGCTATGGTGAAAAAGGAAATATCTTCCGTTCAGAACTGGAAAGAAGCTTTCTGAGACTCCTCTGTGTTCTGTTAATTCATCTCACAGAGTTACATCTTTCCCTTCAAGAAGCCTTTCGCTAAGGCTGTTCTTCTGGAATTGGCAAAGGGATATTTGGAAGCCCACAGAGGGCTATGGTGAAAAAGGAAATACCTTCCGTTCAAAACTGGAAAGAAGCTTTCTGAGAATCTGCTCTGTGTTCTGTTATTTCATCTCAGAGAGTTACATCTTTCCCTTCAAGAAGCCTTTCGCTAAGGCTGTTCTTGTGGAATTGGCAAAGGGATATTTGGAAGCCCATAGAGGGCTATGGTGAAAAAGGAAATATCTTCCGTTCAAAACTGGAAAGAAGCTTTCTGAGAAACTGCTCTGTGTTCTGTTAATTCATCTCACAGAGTTACATTTTTCCCTTCAAGAAGCCTTTCGCTAAGGCTGTTCTTGTGGAATTGGCAAAGGGATATTTGGAAGCCCATAGAGGGCTATGGTGAAAAAGGAAATATCTTCCGTTCAAAACTGGAAAGAAGCTTTCTGAGAAACTGCTCTGTGTTCTGTTAATTCATCTCACAGAGTTACATCTTTCCCTTCCAGAAGCCTTTCGCTAAGGCTGTTCTTGTGGAATTGGCAAAGGGATATTTGGAAGCCCATAGAGGGCTACGGTGAAAAAGGAAATATCTTCCGTTCAAAACTGGAAAGAAGCTTTCTGAGAAACTGCTCTGTGTTCTGTTCATTCATCTCACAGCGTTACATCTTTCCCTTCAAGAAGCCTTTCGCTAAGGCTGTTCTTGTGGAATTGGCAAAGGGATATTTGGAAGCCCTTAGAGGGCTATGGTGAAAAAGGAAATATCTTCCGTTCAAAACTGGAAAGAAGCTTTCTGAGAAACTGCTCTGTGTTCTGTTAATTCATCTCACAGAGTTACATCTTTCCCTTCAAGAAGCCTTTCGCTAAGGCTGTTCTTGTGGAATTGGCAAAGGGATATTTGGAAGCCCATAGAGGGCTATGGTGAAAAAGGAAATATCTTCCGTTCAAAACTGGAAAGAAGCATTCTGAGAAACTGCTCTGTGTTCTGTTAATTCATCTCACAGAGTTACATCTTTCCCTTCAAGAAGCCTTTCGCTAAGGCTGTTCTTGTGGAATTGGCAAAGGGATATTTGGAAGCCCATAGAGGGCTATGGTGAAAAAGGAAATATCTTCCGTTCAAAACTGGAAAGAAGCTTTCTGAGTAACTGCTCTGTGTTCGGTTAATTCATCTCACAGAGTTACATCTTTCCCTTCAAGAAGTCTTTCGCTAAGGCTGTTCTTGTGGAATTGGCAAAGGGATATTTGGAAGCCCCTAGAGGGCTATGGTGAAAAAGGAAATATCTTCCGTTCAAAACTGGAAAGAAGCTTTCTGAGAAACTGCTCTGTGTTCTGTTAATTCATCTCACAGAGTTACATCTTTCCCTTCAAGAAGCCTTTCGCTAAGGCTGTTCTTGTGGAATTGGCAAAGGGATATTTGGAAGCCCATAGAGGGCTATGGTGAAAAAGGAAATATCTTCCGTTCAAAACTGGAAAGAAGCTTTCTGAGAAACTGCTCTGTGTTCTGTTAATTCATCTCACAGAGTTACATCTTTCCCTTCAAGAAGCCTTTCGCTAAGGCTGTTCTTGTGGAATTGGCAAAGGGATATTTGGAAGCCCGTAGAGGGCTATGGTGAAAAAGGAAATATCTTCCGTTCAAAACTGGAAAGAAGCTTTCTGAGAAACTGCTCTGTGTTCTGTTAATTCATCTCACAGAGTTACATCTTTCCCTTCAAGAAGCCTTTCGCTAAGGCTGTTCTTGTGGAATTGGCAAAGGGATATTTGGAAGCCCATAGAGGGCTATGGTGAAAAAGGAAATATCTTCCGTTCAAAACTGGAAAGAAGCTTTCTGAGAAACTGCTCTGTGTTCTGTTAATTCATCTAACAGAGTTACATCTTTCCCTTCAAGAAGCCTTTCGCTAAGGCTGTTCTTGTGGAATTGGCAAAGGGATATTTGGAAGCCCATAGAGGGCTATTTTGAAAAAGGAAATATCTTCCGTTCAAAACTGGAAAGAAGCTTTCTGAGAAACTGCTCTGTGTTCTGTTAATTCATCTCACAGAGTTACATCTTTCCCTTCCAGAATCCTTTCGCTAAGGCTGTTCTTGGGGAATGGCAAAGGGATATTTGGAAGCCCATTGAGGACTATGGTGAAAAAGGAAATATCTTCCGTTCAAAACTGGAAAGAACCTTTCTGAGAAACTGCTCTGTGTTCTGTTAATTCATCTCACAGAGTTACATCTTTCCCTTCAAGAAGCCTTTCGCTAAGGCTGTTATTGTGGAATTGGCAAAGGGATATTTGGAAGCCCATAGAGGGCTATGGTGGAAAAGGAAATATCTTCCGTTCAAAACTGGAAAGAAGCTTTCTGAGAAACTGCTCTGTGTTCTGTTAATTCATCTCACAGAGTTACATCTTTCCCTTCAAGAAGCCTTTCGCTAAGGCTGTTCTTGTGGAATTGGCAAAGGGATATTTGGAAGCCCATAGAGGGCTATGGTGAAAAAGGAAATATCTTCCGTTCAAAACTGGAAAGAAGCTTTCTGAGAAACTGCTCTGTGTTCTGTTAATTCATCTCACAGAGTTACATCTTTCCCTTCAAGAAGCCTTTCGCTAAGGCTGTTCTTGTGGAATTGGCAAAGGGATATTTGGAAGCCCATAGAGGGCTATGGTGAAAAAGGAAATATCTTCCGTTCAAAACTGGAAAGAAGCTTTCTGAGAATCTGCTCTGTGTTCTGTTCATTCATCTCACAGAGTTACATCTTTCCCTTCAAGAAGCCTTTCGCTAAGGCTGTTCTTGTGGAATTGGCAAAGGGATATTTGGAAGCCCATAGAGGGCTATGGTGAAAAAGGAAATATCTTCCGTTCAAAACTGGAAAGAAGCTTTCTGAGAAACTGCTCTGTGTTCTGTTCATTCATCTCAAAGAGTTACATCTTTCCCTTCAAGAAGCCTTTCGCTAAGGCTGTTCTTGTGGAATTGGCAAAGGGATATTTGGAAGAACATAGAGGGCTATGGTGAAAAAGGAAATATCTTCCGTTCAAAACTGGAAAGAAGCTTTCTGAGAAACTGCTCTGTGTTCTGTTCATTCATCTCACAGAGTTACATCTTTCCCTTCAAGAAGCCTTTCGCTAAGGCTGTTCTTGTGGAATTGGCAAAGGGATATTTGGAAGCCCGTAGAGGGCTACGGTGAAAAAGGAAATATCTTCCGTTCAAAACTGGAAAGAAGCTTTCTGAGAAACTGCTCTGTGTTCTGTTCATTCATCTCACAGAGTTACATCTTTCCCTTCAAGAAGCCTTTCGCTAAGGCTGTTCTTGTGGAATTGGCAAAGGGATATTTGGAAGCCCGTAGAGGGCTATGGTGAAAAAGGAAATATCTTCCGTTCAAAACTGGAAAGAAGTTTTCTGAGAAACTGCTCTGTGTTCTGTTCATTCATCTCACAGAGTTACATCTTTCCCTTCAAGAAGCCTTTCGCTAAGGCTGTTCTTGTGGAATTGTTAAAGGGATATTTGGAAGCCCATAGAGGGCTATGGTGAAAAAGGAAATATCTTCCGTTCAAAACTGGAAAGAAGCTTTCTGAGAAACTGCTCTGTGTTCTGTTAATTCATCTCACAGAGTTACATCTTTCCCTTCAAGAAGCCTTTCGATAAGGCTGTTCTTGTGGAATTGGCAAAGGGATATTTGGAAGCCCATAGAGGGCTATGGTAAAAAAGGAAATATCTTCCGTTCAAAACTGGAAAGAAGCTTTCTGAGAAACTGCTCTGTGTTCTGTTAATTCATCTCACAGAGTTACATCTTTCCCTTTAAGAAGCCTTTCGCTAAGGCTGTTCTTGTGGAATTGGCAAAGGGATACTTGGAAGCCCATAGTGGGCTATGGTGAAAAAGGAAATATCTTCCGTTCAAAACTGGAAAGAAGCTTTCTGAGAAACTGTTCTGTGTTCTGTTAATTCATCTCACAGAGTTACATCTTTCCCTTCAAGAAGCCTTTCGCTAAGGCTGTTCTTGTGGAATTGGCAAAGGGATATTTCGAAGCCCATAGAGGGCTATGGTGAAAAAGGAAATATCTTCCGTTCAAAACTGGAAAGAAACTTTCTGAGAAACTGCTCTGTGTTCTGTTAATTCATCTCACAGAGTTACATCTTTCCCTTCAAGAAGCCTTTCGCTAAGGCTGTTCTTGTGGAATTGGCAAAGGGATATTTGGAAGCCCATAGAGGGCTATGGTGAAAAAGGAAATATCTTCCGTTCAAAACTGGAAAGAAGCTTTCTGAGAAACTGCTCTGTGTTCTGTTAATTCATCTCACAGAGTTACATCTTTCCCTTCAAGAAGCCTTTCGCTAAGGCTGTTGTTGTGGAATTGGCAAAGGGATATTTGGAAGCCCATAGAGGGCTATGGTGAAAAAGGAAATATCTTCCGTTCAAAACTGGAAAGAAGCTTTCTGAGAAACTGCTCTGTGTTCTGTTAATTCATCTCACAGAGTTACATCTTTCCCTTCAAGAAGCCTTTCGCTAAGGCTGTTCTTGTGGAATTGGCAAAGGGATATTTGGAAGCCCATAGAGGGCTATGGTGAAAAAGGAAATATCTTCCGTTCAAAACTGGAAAGAAGCTTTCTGAGAAACTGCTCTGTGTTCTGTTCATTCATCTCACAGAGTTACATCTTTCCCTTCAAGAAGCCTTTCGCTAAGGCTGTTCTTGTGGAATTGGCAAAGGGATATTTGGAAGCCCATAGAGGGCTATGGTGAAAAAGGAAATATCTTCCGTTCAAAACTGGAAAGAAGCTTTCTGAGAAACTGCTCTGTGTTCTGTTAATTCATCTCACAGAGTTACATCTTTCCCTTCAAGAAGCCTTTCGCTAAGGCTGTTCTTGTGGAATTGGCAAAGGGATATTTGGAAGCCCATAGAGGGCTATGGTGAAAAAGGAAATATCTTCCGTTCAAAACTGGAAAGAAGCATTCTGAGAAACTGCTCTGTGTTCTGTTAATTCATCTCACAGAGTTACATCTTTCCCTTCAAGAAGCCTTTCGCTAAGGCTGTTCTTGTGGAATTGGCAAAGGGATATTTGGAAGCCCATAGAGGGCTATGGTGAAAAAGGAAATATCTTCCGTTCAAAACTGGAAAGAAGCTTTCTGAGAAACTGCTCTGTGTTCTGTTAATTCATCTCACAGAGTTACATCTTTCCCTTCAAGAAGTCTTTCGCTAAGGCTGTTCTTGTGGAATTGGCAAAGGGATATTTGGAAGCCCCTAGAGGGCTATGGTGAAAAAGGAAATATCTTCCGTTCAAAACTGGAAAGAAGCTTTCTGAGAAACTGCTCTGTGTTCTGTTAATTCATCTCACAGAGTTACATCTTTCCCTTCAAGAAGCCTTTCCCTAAGGCTGTTCTTGTGGAATTGGCAAAGGGCTATTTGGAAGCCCATAGAGGGCTATGGTGAAAAAGGAAATATCTTCCGTTCAAAACTGGAAAGAAGCTTTCTGAGAAACTGCTCTGTGTTCTGTTAATTCATCTCACAGAGTTACATCTTTCCCTTCAAGAAGCCTTTCGCTAAGGCTGTTCTTGTGGAATTGGCAAAGGGATATTTGGAAGCCCATAGAGGGCTATGGTGAAAAAGGAAATATCTTCCGTTCAAAACTGGAAAGAAGCTTTCTGAGAAACTGCTCTGTGTTCTGTTAATTCATCTCACAGAGTTACATCTTTCCCTTCAAGAAGCCTTTCGCTAAGGCTGTTCTTGTGGAATTGGCAAAGGGATATTTGGAAGCCCATAGAGGGCTATGGTGAAAAAGGAAATATCTTCCGTTCAAAACTGGAAAGAAGCTTTCTGAGAAACTGCTCTGTGTTCTGTTCATTCATCTCACAGAGTTACATCTTTCCCTTCAAGAAGCCTTTCGCTAAGGCTGTTCTTGTGGAATTGGCAAAGGGATATTTGGAAGAACATGGAGGGCTATGGTGAAAAAGGAAATATCTTCCGTTCAAAACTGGAAAGAAGCTTTCTGAGAAACTGCTCTGTGTTCTGTTCATTCATCTCACAGAGTTACATCTTTCCCTTCAAGAAGCCTTTCGCTAAGGCTGTTCTTGTGGAATTGGCAAAGGGATATTTGGAAGCCCGTAGAGGGCTATGGTGAAAAAGGAAATATCTTCCGTTCAAAACTGGAAAGAAGCTTTCTGAGAAACTGCTCTGTGTTCTGTTCATTCATCTCACAGAGTTACATCTTTCCCTTCAAGAAGCCTTTCGCTAAGGCTGTTCTTGTGGAATTGGCAAAGGGATATTTGGAAGCCCGTAGAGGGCTATGGTGAAAAAGGAAATATCTTCCGTTCAAAACTGGAAAGAAGCTTTCTGAGACTTGATCTGTGTTCTGTTAATTCATCTCACAGAGTTACATCTTTCCCTTCAAGAAGCCTTTCGCTAAGGCTGTTCTTGTGGAATTGGCAAAGGGCTATTTGGAAGCCCATAGAGGGCTATGGTGAAAAAGGAAATATCTTCCGTTCAAAACTGGAAAGAAGCTTTCTGAGAAACTGCTCTGTGTTCTGTTAATTCATCTCACAGAGTTACATCTTTCCCTTCAAGAAGTCTTTCGCTAAGGCTGTTCTTGTAGAATTGGCAAAGGGATATTTGGAAGCCCATAGAGGTCTATGGTGAAAAAGGAAATATCTTTCGTTCAGAACTGGAAAGAAGCTTTCTGGGAAACTGCTCTGTGTTCTGTTAATTCATCTCACAGAGTTACATCTTTCCCTTCCAGAAGCCTTTCGCTAAGGCTGTTCTTGTGGAATTGGCAAAGGGATATTTGGAAGCCCATAGAGGGCTATGGTGAAAAAGGAAATATCTTCCGTTCAAAACTGGAAAGAAGCTTTCTGAGAATCTTCTCTGTGTTCTGTTATTTCATCTCACAGAGTTACATCTTTCCCTTCAAGAAGCCTTTCGCTAAGTCTGTTCTTGTGGAATTGGCAAAGGGATATTTGGAAGCCCATAGAGGGCTATTTTGAAAAAGGAAATGTCTTCCGTTCAAAACTGGAAAGAAGCTTTCTCAGAAACTGCTCTGTGTTCTGTTAATTCATCTCACAGAGTTACATCTTTCCCTTCAAGAAGCCTTTCGCTAAGGCTGTTCTTGTGGAATTGTTAAAGGGATATTTGGAAGCCCATAGAGGGCTATGGTGAAAAAGGAAATATCTTCCGTTCAAAACTGGAAAGAAGCTTTCTGAGAAACTGCTCTGTGTTCTGTTAATTCATCTCACAGAGTTACATCTTTCCCTTCAAGAAGCCTTTCGCTAAGGCTGTTCTTGTGGAATTGGCAAAGGGATATTTGGAAGCCCATAGAGGGCTATGGTAAAAAAGGAAATATCTTCCGTTCAAAACTGGAAAGAAGCTTTCTGAGAAACTGCTCTGTGTTCTGTTAATTCATCTCACAGAGTTACATCTTTCCCTTTAAGAAGCCTTTCGCTAAGGCTGTTCTTGTGGAATTGGCAAAGGGATACTTGGAAGCCCATAGTGGGCTATGGTGAAAAAGGAAATATCTTCCGTTCAAAACTGGAAAGAAGCTTTCTGAGAAACTGTTCTGTGTTCTGTTAATTCATCTCACAGAGTTACTTCTTTCCCTTCAAGAAGCCTTTCGCTAAGGCTGTTCTTGTGGAATTGGCAAAGGGATATTTGGAAGCCCATAGAGAGCTATGGTGAAAAAGGAAGTATCTTCCGTTCAAAACTGGAAAGAAGCTTTCTGAGAAACTGCTCTGTGTTCTGTTAATTCATCTCACAGAGTTACATCTTTCCCTTCAAGAAGCCTTTCGCTAAGGCTGTTCTTGTGGAATTGGCAAAGGGATATTTGGAAGCCCATAGAGGGCTATGGTGAAAAAGGAAATATCTTCCGTTCAAAACTGGAAAGAAGCTTTCTGAGAAACTGCTCTGTGTTCTGTTAATTCATCTCACAGAGTTACATCTTTCCCTTCAAGAAGCCTTTCGCTAAGGCTGTTCTTGTGGAATTGGCAAAGGGATATTTGGAAGCCCATAGAGGGCTATGGTGAAAAAGGAAATATCTTCCTTTCAAAACTGGAAAGAAGCTTTCTGAGAAACTGCTCTGTGTTCTGTTAATTCATCTCACAGAGTTACATCTTTCCCTTCAAGAAGCCTTTCGCTAAGGCTGTTCTTGTGGAATTGGCAAAGGTATATTTGGAAGCCCATAGAGGGCTATGGTGAAAAAGAAAATATCTTCCGTTCAAAACTGGAAAGAAGCTTTCTGAGAAACTGCTCGGTGTTCGGTTAATTCATCTCACAGAGTTACATCTTTCCCTTCAAGAAGCCTTTCGCTAAGGCTGTTCTTGTGGAATTGGCAAAGGGATATTTGGAAGCCCGTAGAGGGCTATGGTGAAAAAGGAAATATCTTCCGTTCAAAACTGGAAAGAAGCTTTCTGAGAAACTGCTCTGTGTTCTGTTAATTCATCTCACAGAGTTACATCTTTCCCTTCAAGAAGCCTTTCGCTAAGGCTGTTCCTGTGGAATTGGCAAAGGGCTATTTGGAAGCCCATAGAGGGCTATGGTGAAAAAGGAAATATCTTCCGTTCAAAACTGGAAAGAAGCTTTCTGAGAAACTGCTCTGTGTTCTGTTAATTCATCTCACAGAGTTACATCTTTCCCTTCAAGAAGCCTTTCGCTAAGGCTGTTCTTGTGGAATTGGCAAAGGGATATTTGGAAGCCCATAGAGGGCTATGGTGAAAAAGGAAATATCTTCCGTTCAAAACTGGAAAGAAGCTTTCTGAGAAACTGCTCTGTGTTCTGTTAATTCATCTCACACAGTTACATCTTTCCCTTCAAGAAGCCTTTCGCTAAGGCTGTTCTTGTGGAATTGGCAAAGGGATATTTGGAAGCCCAAAGAGGGCTATGGTGAAAAAGGAAATATCTTCCGTTCAAAACTGGAAAGAAGCTTTCTGAGAAACTGCTCTGTGTTCTGTTCATTCATCTCACAGAGTTACATCTTTCCCTTCAAGAAGCCTTTCGCTAAGGCTGTTCTTGTGGAATTGGCAAAGGGATATTTGGAAGAACATAGAGGGCTATGGTGAAAAAGGAAATATCTTCCGTTCAAAACTGGAAAGAAGCTTTCTGAGAAACTGCTCTGTGTTCTGTTCATTCATCTCACAGAGTTACATCTTTCCCTTCAAGAAGCCTTTCGCTAAGGCTGTTCTTGTGGAATTGGCAAAGGGATATTTGGAAGCCCGTAGAGGGCTATGGTGAAAAAGGAAATATCTTCCGTTCAAAACTGGAAAGAAGCTTTCTGAGACTTGATCTGTGTTCTGTTAATTCATCTCACAGAGTTACATCTTTCCCTTCAAGAAGCCTTTCGCTAAGGCTGTTCTTGTGGAATTGGCAAAGGGCTATTTGGAAGCCCATAGAGGGCTATGGTGAAAAAGGAAATATCTTCCGTTCAAAACTGGAAAGAAGCTTTCTGAGAAACTGCTCTGTGTTCTGTTAATTCATCTCACAGAGTTACATCTTTCCCTTCAAGAAGTCTTTCGCTAAGGCTGTTCTTGTAGAATTGGCAAAGGGATATTTGGAAGCCCATAGAGGTCTATGGTAAAAAAGGAAATATCTTTCGTTCAGAACTGGAAAGAAGCTTTCTGGGAAACTGCTCTGTGTTCTGTTAATTCATCTCACAGAGTTACATCTTTCCCTTCCAGAAGCCTTTCGCTAAGGCTGTTCTTGTGGAATTGGCAAAGGGATATTTGGAAGCCCATAGAGGGCTATGGTGAAAAAGGAAATATCTTCCGTTCAAAACTGGAAAGAAGCTTTCTGAGAATCTTCTCTGTGTTCTGTTATTTCATCTCACAGAGTTACATCTTTCCCTTCAAGAAGCCTTTCGCTAAGTCTGTTCTTTTGGAATTGGCAAAGGGATATTTGGAAGCCCATAGAGGGCTATTTTGAAAAAGGAAATATCTTCCGTTCAAAACTGGAAAGAAGCTTTCTGAGAAACTGCTCTGTGTTCTGTTAATTCATCTCACAGAGTTACATCTTTCCCTTCAAGAAGCCTTTCGCTAAGGCTGTTCTTGTGGAATTGTTAAAGGGATATTTGGAAGCCCATAGAGGGCTATGGTGAAAAAGGAAATATCTTCCGTTCAAAACTGGAAAGAAGCTTTCTGAGAAACTGCTCTGTGTTCTGTTATTTCATCTCACAGAGTTACATCTTTCCCTTCAAGAAGCCTTTCGCTAAGGCTGTTCTTGTGGAATTGGCAAAGGGATATTTGGAAGCCCATAGAGGGCTATGGTAAAAAATGAAATATCTTCCGTTCAAAACTGGAAAGAAGCTTTCTGAGAAACTGCTCTGTGTTCTGTTAATTCATCTCACAGAGTTACATCTTTCCCTTTAAGAAGCCTTTCGCTAAGGCTGTTCTTGTGGAATTGGCAAAGGGATACTTGGAAGCCCATAGTGGGCTATGGTGAAAAAGGAAATATCTTCCGTTCAAAACTGGAAAGAAGCTTTCTGAGAAACTGTTCTGTGTTCTGTTAATTCATCTCACAGAGTTACATCTTTCCCTTCAAGAAGCCTTTCGCTAAGGCTGTTCTTGTGGAATTGGCAAAGGGATATTTGGAAGCCCATAGAGAGCTATGGTGAAAAAGGAAATATCTTCCGTTCAAAACTGGAAAGAAGCTTTCTGAGAAACTGCTCTGTGTTCTGTTAATTCATCTCACAGAGTTACATCTTTCCCTTCAAGAAGCCTTTCGCTAAGGCTGTTCTTGTGGAATTGGCAAAGGGATATTTGGAAGCCCATAGAGGGCTATGGTGAAAAAGGAAATATCTTCCGTTCAAAACTGGAAAGAAGCTTTCTGAGAAACTGCTCTGTGTTCTGTTAATTCATCTCACAGAGTTACATCTTTCCCTTCAAGAAGCCTTTCGCTAAGGCTGTTCTTGTGGAATTGGCAAAGGGATATTTGGAAGCCCATAGAGGGCTATGGTGAAAAAGGAAATATCTTCCGTTCAAAACTGGAAAGAAGCTTTCTGAGAAACTGCTCTGTGTTCTGTTAATTCATCTCACAGAGTTACATCTTTCCCTTCAAGAAGCCTTTCGCTAAGGCTGTTCTTGTGGAATTGGCAAAGGTATATTTGGAAGCCCATAGAGGGCTATGGTGAAAAAGAAAATATCTTCCGTTCAAAACTGGAAAGAAGCTTTCTGAGAAACTGCTCGGTGTTCGGTTAATTCATCTCACAGAGTTACATCTTTCCCTTCAAGAAGCCTTTCGCTAAGGCTGTTCTTGTGGAATTGGCAAAGGGATATTTGGAAGCCCGTAGAGGGCTATGGTGAAAAAGGAAATATCTTCCGTTCAAAACTGGAAAGAAGCTTTCTGAGAAACTGCTCTGTGTTCTGTTAATTCATCTCACAGAGTTACATCTTTCCCTTCAAGAAGCCTTTCGCTAAGTCTGTTCTTGTGGAATTGGCAAAGGGATATTTGGAAGCCCATAGAGGGTTCTGGTGAAAAAGGAAATATCTTCCCTTCAAAACTGGAAAGAAGCTTTCTGAGAAACTGCTCTGTGTTCTGTTCATTCATCTCACAGAGTTACATCTTTCCCTTCAAGAAGCCTTTCGCTAAGGCTGTTCTTGTTGAATTGGCAAAGGGATATTTGGAAGCCCATAGAGGGCTATGGTGAAAAAGGAAATATCTTCCGTTGAAAACTGGAAAGAAGCTTTCTGAGAAACTGCTTTGTGTTCTGTTAATTCATCTCACAGAGTTACATCTTTCCCTTCAAGAAGTCTTTCGCTAAGGCTGTTCTTGTAGAATTGGCAAAGGGATATTTGGAAGCCCATAGAGGGCTATGGTGAAAAAGGAAATATCTTCCGTTCAGAACTGGAAAGAAGCTTTCTGAGACTCCTCTGTGTTCTGTTAATTCATCTCACAGAGTTACATCTTTCCCTTCAAGAAGCCTTTCGCTAAGGCTGTTCTTCTGGAATTGGCAAAGGGATATTTGGAAGCCCCCAGAGGGCTATGGTGAAAAAGGAAATACCTTCCGTTCAAAACTGGAAAGAAGCTTTCTGAGAATCTGCTCTGTGTTCTGTTATTTCATCTCAGAGAGTTACATCTTTCCCTTCAAGAAGCCTTTCGCTAAGGCTGTTCTTGTGGAATTGGCAAAGGGATATTTGGAAGCCCATAGAGGGCTATGGTGAAAAAGGAAATATCTTCCGTTCAAAACTGGAAAGAAGCTTTCTGAGAAACTGCTCTGTGTTCTGTTAATTCATCTCACAGAGTTACATTTTTCCCTTCAAGAAGCCTTTCGCTAAGGCTGTTCTTGTGGAATTGGCAAAGGGATATTTGGAAGCCCATAGAGGGCTATGGTGAAAAAGGAAATATCTTCCGTTCAAAACTGGAAAGAAGCTTTCTGAGAAACTGCTCTGTGTTCTGTTAATTCATCTCACAGAGTTACATCTTTCCCTTCCAGAAGCCTTTCGCTAAGGCTGTTCTTGTGGAATTGGCAAAGGGATATTTGGAAGCCCATAGAGGGCTATGGTGAAAAAGGAAATATCTTCCGTTCAAAACTGGAAAGAAGCTTTCTGAGAAACTGCTCTGTGTTCTGTTCATTCATCTCACAGAGTTACATCTTTCCCTTCAAGAAGCCTTTCGCTAAGGCTGTTCTTGTGGAATTGGCAAAGGGATATTTGGAAGCCCTTAGAGGGCTATGGTGAAAAAGGAAATATCTTCCGTTCAAAACTGGAAAGAAGCTTTCTGAGAAACTGCTCTGTGTTCTGTTAATTCATCTCACAGAGTTACATCTTTCCCTTCAAGAAGCCTTTCGCTAAGGCTGTTCTTGTGGAATTGGCAAAGGGATATTTGGAAGCCCATAGAGGGCTATGGTGAAAAAGGAAATATCTTCCGTTCAAAACTGGAAAGAAGCATTCTGAGAAACTGCTCTGTGTTCTGTTAATTCATCTCACAGAGTTACATCTTTCCCTTCAAGAAGCCTTTCGCTAAGGCTGTTCTTGTGGAATTGGCAAAGGGATATTTGGAAGCCCATAGAGGGCTATGGTGAAAAAGGAAATATCTTCCGTTCAAAACTGGAAAGAAGCTTTCTGAGTAACTGCTCTGTGTTCGGTTAATTCATCTCACAGAGTTACATCTTTCCCTTCAAGAAGTCTTTCGCTAAGGCTGTTCTTGTGGAATTGGCAAAGGGATATTTGGAAGCCCCTAGAGGGCTATGGTGAAAAAGGAAATATCTTCCGTTCAAAACTGGAAAGAAGCTTTCTGAGAAACTGCTCTGTGTTCTGTTAATTCATCTCACAGAGTTACATCTTTCCCTTCAAGAAGCCTTTCGCTAAGGCTGTTCTTGTGGAATTGGCAAAGGGATATTTGGAAGCCCATAGAGGGCTATGGTGAAAAAGGAAATATCTTCCGTTCAAAACTGGAAAGAAGCTTTCTGAGAAACTGCTCTGTGTTCTGTTAATTCATCTCACAGAGTTACATCTTTCCCTTCAAGAAGCCTTTCGCTA
Source organism: Chlorocebus sabaeus (assembly GCF_047675955.1). NCBI lineage: Eukaryota > Metazoa > Chordata > Mammalia > Primates > Cercopithecidae > Chlorocebus > Chlorocebus sabaeus. The sequence goes on along the minus strand of NW_027327102.1, from coordinate 366,450 downwards.
AGGCTGTTCTTGTGGAATTGGCAAAGGGATATTTGGAAGCCCGTAGAGGGCTATGGTGAAAAAGGAAATATCTTCCGTTCAAAACTGGAAAGAAGCTTTCTGAGAAACTGCTCTGTGTTCTGTTAATTCATCTCACAGAGTTACATCTTTCCCTTCAAGAAGCCTTTCGCTAAGGCTGTTCTTGTGGAATTGGCAAAGGGATATTTGGAAGCCCACAGAGGGCTATGGTGAAAAAGGAAATATCTTCCGTTCAAAACTGGAAAGAAGCTTTCTGAGAAACTGCTCTGTGTTCTGTTAATTCATCTCACAGAGTTACATCTTTCCCTTCAAGAAGCCTTTCGCTAAGGCTGTTCTTGTGGAATTGGCAAAGGGATATTTGGAAGCCCATAGAAGTCTATGGTGAAAAAGGAAATATCTTCCGTTCAAAACTGGAAAGAAGCTTTCTGAGAAACTGCTCTGTGTTCTGTTAATTCATCTCACAGAGTTACATCTTTCCCTTCAAGAAGCCTTTCGCTAAGGCTGTTCTTGTGGAATTGGCAAAGGGATATTTGGAAGCCCATAGAGGGCTATGGTGAAAAAGGAAATATCTTCCGTTCAAAACTGGAAAGAAGCTTTCTGAGAAACTGCTCTGTGTTCTGTTAACTCATCTCACAGAGTTACATCTTTCCCTTCAAGAACCCTTTCGCTAAGACTGTTCTTGTGGAATTGGCAAAGGGATATTTGGAAGCCCATAGATGGCTATCGTGAAAAACGAAATATCTTCCGTTCAAAACTGGAAAGAAGCTTTCTGAGAAACTGCTCCGTGTTCTGTTAATTCATCTCACAGAGTTACATCTTTCCCTTCAAGAAGCCTTTCGCTAAGGCTGTTCTAGTGGAATTGGCAAAGGGATATTTGGAAGCCCATAGAGGGCTATGGTGAAAAAGGAAATATCTTCCGTTCAAAACTGGAAAGAAGCTTTCTGAGAAACTGCTCTGTGTTCTGTTAATTCATCTCACAGAGTTACATCTTTCCCTTCAAGAAGCCTTTCGCTAAGGCTGTTCTTGTGGAATTGGCAAAGGGATATTTGGAAGCCCATAGAAGGCTATGGTGAAAAAGGAAATATCTTCCGTTCAAAACTGGAAAGAAGCTTTCTGAGAAACTGCTCTGTGTTCTGTTAATTCATCTCACAGAGTTACATCTTTCCCTTCAAGAAGCCTTTCGCTAAGGCTGTTCTTGTGGAATTGGCAAAGGGATATTTGGAAGCCCATAGAGGGCTATGGTGAAAAAGGAAATATCTTCCGTTCAAAACTGGAAAGAAGCTTTCTGAGAAACTGCTCTGTGTTCTGTTAATTCATCTCACAGAGTTACATCTTTCCCTTCAAGAAGCCTTTCGCTAAGGCTGTTCTTGTGGAATTGGCAAAGGGATATTTGGAAGCCCATAGAGGGCTATGGTGAAAAAGGAAATATCTTCCGTTCAAAACTGGAAAGAAGCTTTCTGAGAAACTGCTCTGTGTTCTGTTAATTCATCTCACAGAGTTACGTCTTTCCTTTCAAGAAGCCTTTCGCTAAGGCTGTTCTTGTGGAATTGGCAAAGGGATATTTGGAAGCCCATAGAGGGCTATGGTGAAAAAGGAAATATCTTCCATTCAAAACTGGAAAGAAGCTTTCTGAGAAACTGCTCTGTGTTCTGTTAATTCATCTCACAGAGTTACATCTTTCCCTTCAAGAAGCCTTTCGCTAAGGCTGTTCTTGTGGAATTGGCAAAGGGATATTTGGAAGCCCATAGAGGGCTATGGTGAAAAAGGAAATATCTTCCGTTCAAAACTGGAAAGAAGCTTTCTGAGAAACTGCTCTGTGTTCTGTTAACTCATCTCACAGAGTTACATCTTTCCCTTCAAGAACCCTTTCGATAAGACTGTTCTTGTGGAATTGGCAAAGGGATATTTGGAAGCCCATAGATGGCTATCGTGAAAAACGAAATATCTTCCGTTCAAAACTGGAAAGAAGCTTTCTGAGAAACTGCTCCGTGTTCTGTTAATTCATCTCACAGAGTTACATCTTTCCCTTCAAGAAGCCTTTCGCTAAGGCTGTTCTAGTGGAATTGGCAAAGGGATATTTGGAAGCCCATAGAGGGCTATGGTGAAAAAGGAAATATCTTCCGTTCAAAACTGGAAAGAAGCTTTCTGAGAAACTGCTCTGTGTTCTGTTAATTCATCTCACAGAGTTACATCTTTCCCTTCAAGAAGCCTTTCGCTAAGGCTGTTCTTGTGGAATTGGCAAAGGGATATTTGGAAGCCCATAGAAGGCTATGGTGAAAAAGGAAATATCTTCCGTTCAAAACTGGAAAGAAGCTTTCTGAGAAACTGCTCTGTGTTCTGTTAATTCATCTCACAGAGTTACATCTTTCCCTTCAAGAAGCCTTTCGCTAAGGCTGTTCTTGTGGAATTGGCAAAGGGATATTTGGAAGCCCATAGAGGGCTATGGTGAAAAAGGAAATATCTTCCGTTCAAAACTGGAAAGAAGCTTTCTGAGAAACTGCTCTGTGTTCTGTTAATTCATCTCACAGAGTTACATCTTTCCCTTCAAGAAGCCTTTCGCTAAGGCTGTTCTTGTGGAATTGGCAAAGGGATATTTGGAAGCCCATAGAGGGCTATGGTGAAAAAGGAAATATCTTCCGTTCAAAACTGGAAAGAAGCTTTCTGAGAAACTGCTCTGTGTTCTGTTAATTCATCTCACAGAGTTACGTCTTTCCTTTCAAGAAGCCTTTCGCTAAGGCTGTTCTTGGGGAATTGGCAAAGGGATATTTGGAAGCCCATAGAGGGCTATGGTGAAAAAGGAAATATCTTCCGTTCAAAACTGGAAAGAAGCTTTCTGAGAAACTGCTCTGTGTTGTGTTAATTCATCTCAAATAGTTACATCTTTCCCTTCAAGAAGACTTTCGCTAAGGCTGTTCTTGTGGAATTGGCAAAGGGATATTTGGAAGCCCATAGAGGGCTATGGTGAAAAAGGAAATATCTTCCGTTCAAAACTGGAAAGAAGCTTTCTGAGAAACTGCTCCGTGTTCTGTTAATTCATCTCACAGAGTTACATCTTTCCCTTCAAGAAGCCTTTCGCTAAGGCTGTTCTTGTGGAATTGGCAAAGGGATATTTGGAAGCCCATAGAGGGCTATGGTGAAAAAGGAAATATCTTCCGTTCAAAACTGGAAAGAAGCTTTCTGAGAAACTGCTTTGTGTTCTGTTAATTCGACTCACAGAGTTACATCTTTCCCTTCAAGAATCCTTTCGCTAAGGCTGTTCTTGTGGAATTGGCAAAGGGATATTTGGAAGCCCATAGAGGGCTATGGTGAAAAAGGAAATATCTTCCGTTCAAAACTGGAAAGAAGCTTTCTGAGAAACTGCTCTGTGTTCTGTTAATTCATCTCACAGAGTTACATCTTTCCCTTCAAGAAGCCTTTCGCTAAGGCTGTTCTTGTGGAATTGGCAAAGGGATATTTGGAAGCCCATAGAGGGCTATGGTGAAAAAGGAAATATCTTCCGTTCAAAACTGGAAAGAACCTTTCTGAGAAACTGCTCTGTGTTCTGTTAATTCATCTCACAGAGTTACATCTTTCCCTTCAAGAAGCCTTTCGCTAAGGCTGTTCTTGTGGAATTGGCAAAGGGATATTTGGAAGCCCATAGAGGGCTATGGTGAAAAAGGAAATATCTTCCGTTCAAAAATGGAAAGAAGCTTTCTGAGAAACTGCTCTGTGTTCTGTTAATTCATCTCACAGAGTTACATCTTTCCCTTCAAGAAGCCTTTAGCTAAGGCTGTTCTTGTGGAATTGGCAAAGGGATATTTGGAAGCCCATAGAGGGCTATGGTGAAAAAGGAAATATCTTCCGTTCAAAACTGGAAAGAAGCTTTCTGAGAAACTGCTCTGTGTTCTGTTAATTCATCTCACAGAGTTACATCTTTCCCTTCAAGAAGCCTTTCGCTAAGGCTGTTCTTGTGGAATTGGCAAAGGGATATTTGGAAGCCCATAGAGGGCTATGGTGAAAAAGGAAATATCTTCCGTTCAAAACTGGAAAGAAGCTTTCTGAGAAACTGCTCTGTGTTCTGTTAATTCATCTCACAGAGTTACATCTTTCCCTTCAAGAAGCCTTTCGCTAAGGCTGTTCTTGTGGAATTGGCAAAGGGATATTTGGAAGCCCATAGAGGGCTATGGTGAAAAAGGAAATATCTTCCGTTCAAAACTGGAAGGAAGCTTTCTGAGAAACTGCTCTGTGTTCTGTTCATTCATCTCACAGAGTTACATCTTTCCCTTCAAGAAGCCTTTCGCTAAGGCTGTTCTTGTGGAATTGGCAAAGGGATATTTGGAAGCCCACAGAGGGCTATGGTGAAAAAGGAAATATCTTCCGTTCAAAACTGGAAAGAAGCTTTCTGAGAAACTGCTCTGTGTTCTGTTCATTCATCTCAGAGAGTTACATCTTTCCCTTCAAGAAGCCTTTCGCTAAGGCTGTTCTTGTGGAATTGGCAAAGGGATATTTGGAAGCCCATAGAGGGCTATGGTGAAAAAGGAAATATCTTCCGTTCAAAACTGGAAAGAAGCATTCTGAGAAACTGCTCTGTGTTCTGTTCATTCATCTCACAGAGTTACATCTTTCCCTTCAAGAAGCCTTTCGCTAAGGCTGTTCTTGTGGAATTGGCAAAGGGATATTTGGAAGCCCATAGAGGGCTATGGTGAAAAAGGAAATATCTTCCGTTCAAAACTGCAAAGAAGCTTTCTGAGAAACTGCTCTGTGTTCTGTTAATTCATCTCACAGAGTTACATCTTTCCCTTCAAGAAGCCTTTCGCTAAGGCTGTTCTTGTGGAATTGGCAAAGGGATATTTGGAAGCCCATAGAGGGCTATGGTGAAAAAGGAAATATCTTCCGTTCAAAACTGGAAAGAAGCTTTCTGAGAAACTGCTCTGTGTTCTGTTAATTCATCTCACAGAGTTACATCTTTCCCTTCAAGAAGCCTTTCGCTAAGGCTGTTCTTGTGGAATTGGCAAAGGGCTATTTGGAAGCCCATAGAGGGCTATGGTGAAAAAGGAAATATCTTCCGTTCAAAACTGGAAAGAAGCTTTCTGAGAAACTGCTCTGTGTTCTGTTAATTCATCTCACAGAGTTACATCTTTCCCTTCAAGAAGTCTTTCGCTAAGGCTGTTCTTGTAGAATTGGCAAAGGGATATTTGGAAGCCCATAGAGGTCTATGGTGAAAAAGGAAATATCTTTCGTTCAGAACTGGAAAGAAGCTTTCTGGGAAACTGCTCTGTGTTCTGTTAATTCATCTCACAGAGTTACATCTTTCCCGTCCAGAAGCCTTTCGCTAAGGCTGTTCTTGTGGAATTGGCAAAGGGATATTTGGAAGCCCATAGAGGGCTATGGTGAAAAAGGAAATATCTTCCGTTCAAAACTGGAAAGAAGCTTTCTGAGAATCTTCTCTGTGTTCTGTTATTTCATCTCACAGAGTTACATCTTTCCCTTCAAGAAGCCTTTCGCTAAGGCTGTTCTTGTGGAATTGGCAAAGGGATATTTGGAAGCCCATAGAGGGCTATTTTGAAAAAGGAAATATCTTCCGTTCAAAACTGGAAAGAAGCTTTCTGAGAAACTGCTCTGTGTTCTGTTAATTCATCTCACAGAGTTACATCTTTCCCTTCAAGAAGCCTTTCGCTAAGGCTGTTCTTGTGGAATTGTTAAAGGGATATTTGGAAGCCCATAGAGGGCTATGGTGAAAAAGGAAATATCTTCCGTTCGAAACTGGAAAGAAGCTTTCTGAGAAACTGCTCTGTGTTCTGTTAATTCATCTCACAGAGTTACATCTTTCACTTCAAGAAGCCTTTCGCTAAGGCTGTTCTTGTGGAATTGGCAAAGGGATATTTGGAAGCCCATAGAAGGCTATGGTGAAAAAGGAAATATCTTCCGTTCAAAACTGGAAAGAAGCTTTCTGAGAAACTGCTCTGTGTTCTGTTAATTCATCTCACAGAGTTACATCTTTCCCTTTAAGAAGCCTTTCGCTAAGGCTGTTCTTGTGGAATTGGCAAAGGGATACTTGGAAGCCCATAGTGGGCTATGGTGAAAAAGGAAATATCTTCCGTTCAAAACTGGAAAGAAGCTTTCTGAGAAACTGCTCTGTGTTCTGTTAATTCATCTCACAGAGTTACATCTTTCCCTTCAAGAAGCCTTTCGCTAAGGCTGTTCTTGTGGAATTGGCAAAGGGATATTTGGAAGCCCATAGAGGGCTATGGTGAAAAAGGAAATATCTTCCGTTCAAAACTGGAAAGAAGCTTTCTGAGAAACTGCTCTGTGTTCTGTTAACTCATCTCACAGAGTTACATCTTTCCCTTCAAGAACCCTTTCGCTAAGACTGTTCTTGTGGAATTGGCAAAGGGATATTTGGAAGCCCATAGAGGGCTATCGTGAAAAACGAAATATCTTCCGTTCAAAACTGGAAAGAAGCTTTCTGAGAAACTGCTCCGTGTTCTGTTAATTCATCTCACAGAGTTACATCTTTCCCTTCAAGAAGCCTTTCGCTAAGGCTGTTCTAGTGGAATTGGCAAAGGGATATTTGGAAGCCCATAGAGGGCTATGGTGAAAAAGGAAATATCTTCCGTTCAAAACTGGAAAGAAGCTTTCTGAGAAACTGCTCTGTGTTCTGTTAATTCATCTCACAGAGTTACATCTTTCCCTTCAAGAAGCCTTTCGCTAAGGCTGTTCTTGTGGAATTGGCAAAGGGATATTTGGAAGCCCATAGAAGGCTATGGTGAAAAAGGAAATATCTTCCGTTCAAAACTGGAAAGAAGCTTTCTGAGAAACTGCTCTGTGTTCTGTTAATTCATCTCACAGAGTTACATCTTTCCCTTCAAGAAGCCTTTCGCTAAGGCTGTTCTTTTGGAATTGGCAAAGGGATATTTGGAAGCCCATAGAGGGCTATGGTGAAAAAGGAAATATCTTCCGTTCAAAACTGGAAAGAAGCTTTCTGAGAAACTGCTCTGTGTTCTGTTCATTCATCTCACAGAGTTACATCTTTCCCTTCAAGAAGCCTTTCGCTAAGGCTGTTCTTGTGGAATTGGCAAAGGGATATTTGGAAGAACATAGAGGGCTATGGTGAAAAAGGAAATATCTTCCGTTCAAAACTGGAAAGAAGCTTTCTGAGAAACTGCTCTGTGTTCTGTTCATTCATCTCACAGAGTTACATCTTTCCCTTCAAGAAGCCTTTCGCTAAGGCTGTTCTTGTGGAATTGGCAAAGGGATATTTGGAAGACCGTAGAGGGCTATGGTGAAAAAGGAAATATCTTCCGTTCAAAACTGGAAAGAAGCTTTCTGAGAAACTGCTCTGTGTTCTGTTCATTCATCTCACAGAGTTACATCTTTCCCTTCAAGAAGCCTTTCGCTAAGGCTGTTCTTGTGGAATTGGCAAAGGGATATTTGGAAGCCCGTAGAGGGCTATGGTGAAAAAGGAAATATCTTCCGTTCAAAACTGGAAAGAAGCTTTCTGAGACTTGATCTGTGTTCTGTTAATTCATCTCACAGAGTTACATCTTTCCCTTCAAGAAGCCTTTCGCTAAGGCTGTTCTTGTGGAATTGGCAAAGGGCTATTTGGAAGCCCATAGAGGGCTATGGTGAAAAAGGAAATATCTTCCGTTCAAAACTGGAAAGAAGCTTTCTGAGAAACTGCTCTGTGTTCTGTTAATTCATCTCACAGAGTTACATCTTTCCCTTCAAGAAGTCTTTCGCTAAGGCTGTTCTTGTAGAATTGGCAAAGGGATATTTGGAAGCCCATAGAGGTCTATGGTGAAAAAGGAAATATCTTTCGTTCAGAACTGGAAAGAAGCTTTCTGGGAAACTGCTCTGTGTTCTGTTAATTCATCTCACAGAGTTACATCTTTCCCTTCCAGAAGCCTTTCGCTAAGGCTGTTCTTGTGGAATTGGCAAAGGGATATTTGGAAGCCCATAGAGGGCTATGGTGAAAAAGGAAATATCTTCCGTTCAAAACTGGAAAGAAGCTTTCTGAGAATCTTCTCTGTGTTCTGTTATTTCATCTCACAGAGTTACATCTTTCCCTTCAAGAAGCCTTTCGCTAAGTCTGTTCTTGTGGAATTGGCAAAGGGATATTTGGAAGCCCATAGAGGGCTATTTTGAAAAAGGAAATATCTTCCGTTCAAAACTGGAAAGAAGCTTTCTGAGAAACTGCTCTGTGTTCTGTTAATTCATCTCACAGAGTTACATCTTTCCCTTCAAGAAGCCTTTCGCTAAGGCTGTTCTTGTGGAATTGTTAAAGGGATATTTGGAAGCCCATAGAGGGCTATGGTGAAAAAGGAAATATCTTCCGTTCAAAACTGGAAAGAAGCTTTCTGAGAAACTGCTCTGTGTTCTGTTAATTCATCTCACAGAGTTACATCTTTCCCTTCAAGAAGCCTTTCACTAAGGCTGTTCTTGTGGAATTGGCAAAGGGATATTTGGAAGCCCATAGAGGGCTATGGTGAAAAAGGAAATATCTTCCGTTCAAAACTGGAAAGAAGCTTTCTGAGAAACTGCTCTGTGTTCTGTTAACTCATCTCACAGAGTTACATCTTTCCCTTCAAGAACCCTTTCGCTAAGACTGTTCTTGTGGAATTGGCAAAGGGATATTTGGAAGCCCATAGATGGCTATCGTGAAAAACGAAATATCTTCCGTTCAAAACTGGAAAGAAGCTTTCTGAGAAACTGCTCCGTGTTCTGTTAATTCATCTCACAGAGTTACATCTTTCCCTTCAAGAAGCCTTTCGCTAAGGCTGTTCTAGTGGAATTGGCAAAGGGATATTTGGAAGCCCATAGAGGGCTATGGTGAAAAAGGAAATATCTTCCGTTCAAAACTGGAAAGAAGCTTTCTGAGAAACTGCTCTGTGTTCTGTTAATTCATCTCACAGAGTTACATCTTTCCCTTCAAGAAGCCTTTCGCTAAGGCTGTTCTTGTGGAATTGGCAAAGGGATATTTGGAAGCCCATAGAGGGCTATGGTGAAAAAGGAAATATCTTCCGTTCAAAACTGGAAAGAAGCTTTCTGAGAAACTGCTTTGTGTTCTGTTAATTCGACTCACAGAGTTACATCTTTCCCTTCAAGAATCCTTTCGCTAAGGCTGTTCTTGTGGAATTGGCAAAGGGATATTTGGAAGCCCATAGAGGGCTATGGTGAAAAAGGAAATATCTTCCGTTCAAAACTGGAAAGAAGCTTTCTGAGAAACTGCTCTGTGTTCTGTTAATTCATCTCACAGAGTTACATCTTTCCCTTCAAGAAGCCTTTCGCTAAGGCTGTTCTTGTGGAATTGGCAAAGGGATATTTGGAAGCCCATAGAGGGCTATGGTGAAAAAGGAAATATCTTCCGTTCAAAACTGGAAAGAACCTTTCTGAGAAACTGCTCTGTGTTCTGTTAATTCATCTCACAGAGTTACATCTTTCCCTTCAAGAAGCCTTTCGCTAAGGCTGTTCTTGTGGAATTGGCAAAGGGATATTTGGAAGCCCATAGAGGGCTATGGTGAAAAAGGAAATATCTTCCGTTCAAAAATGGAAAGAAGCTTTCTGAGAAACTGCTCTGTGTTCTGTTAATTCATCTCACAGAGTTACATCTTTCCCTTCAAGAAGCCTTTCGCTAAGGCTGTTCTTGTGGAATTGGCAAAGGGATATTTGGAAGCCCATAGAGGGCTATGGTGAAAAAGGAAATATCTTCCGTTCAAAACTGGAAAGAAGCTTTCTGAGAAACTGCTCTGTGTTCTGTTAATTCATCTCACAGAGTTACATCTTTCCCTTCAAGAAGCCTTTCGCTAAGGCTCTTCTTGTGGAATTGGCAAAGGGATATTTGGAAGCCCATAGAGGGCTATGGTGAAAAAGGAAATATCTTCCGTTCAAAACTGGAAAGAAGCTTTCTGAGAAACTGCTCTGTGTTCTGTTAATTCATCTCACAGAGTTACATCTTTCCCTTCAAGAAGCCTTTCGCTAAGGCTGTTCTTGTGGAATTGGCAAAGGGATATTTGGAAGCCCATAGAGGGCTATGGTGAAAAAGGAAATATCTTCCGTTCAAAACTGGAAGGAAGCTTTCTGAGAAACTGCTCTGTGTTCTGTTCATTCATCTCACAGAGTTACATCTTTCCCTTCAAGAAGCCTTTCGCTAAGGCTGTTCTTGTGGAATTGGCAAAGGGATATTTGGAAGCCCACAGAGGGCTATGGTGAAAAAGGAAATATCTTCCGTTCAAAACTGGAAAGAAGCTTTCTGAGAAACTGCTCTGTGTTCTGTTCATTCATCTCAGAGAGTTACATCTTTCCCTTCAAGAAGCCTTTCGCTAAGGCTGTTCTTGTGGAATTGGCAAAGGGATATTTGGAAGCCCATAGAGGGCTATGGTGAAAAAGGAAATATCTTCCGTTCAAAACTGGAAAGAAGCATTCTGAGAAACTGCTCTGTGTTCTGTTCATTCATCTCACAGAGTTACATCTTTCCCTTCAAGAAGCCTTTCGCTAAGGCTGTTCTTGTGGAATTGGCAAAGGGATATTTGGAAGCCCATAGAGGGCTATGGTGAAAAAGGAAATATCTTCCGTTCAAAACTGCAAAGAAGCTTTCTGAGAAACTGCTCTGTGTTCTGTTAATTCATCTCACAGAGTTACATCTTTCCCTTCAAGAAGCCTTTCGCTAAGGCTGTTCTTGTGGAATTGGCAAAGGGATATTTGGAAGCCCATAGAGGGCTATGGTGAAAAAGGAAATATCTTCCGTTCAAAACTGGAAAGAAGCTTTCTGAGAAACTGCTCTGTGTTCTGTTAATTCATCTCACAGAGTTACATCTTTCCCTTCAAGAAGCCTTTCGCTAAGGCTGTTCTTGTGGAATTGGCAAAGGGCTATTTGGAAGCCCATAGAGGGCTATGGTGAAAAAGGAAATATCTTCCGTTCAAAACTGGAAAGAAGCTTTCTGAGAAACTGCTCTGTGTTCTGTTCATTCATCTCACAGAGTTACATCTTTCCCTTCAAGAAGTCTTTCGCTAAGGCTGTTCTTGTAGAATTGGCAAAGGGATATTTGGAAGCCCATAGAGGTCTATGGTGAAAAAGGAAATATCTTTCGTTCAGAACTGGAAAGAAGCTTTCTGGGAAACTGCTCTGTGTTCTGTTAATTCATCTCACAGAGTTACATCTTTCCCGTCCAGAAGCCTTTCGCTAAGGCTGTTCTTGTGGAATTGGCAAAGGGATATTTGGAAGCCCATAGAGGGCTATGGTGAAAAAGGAAATATCTTCCGTTCAAAACTGGAAAGAAGCTTTCTGAGAATCTTCTCTGTGTTCTGTTATTTCATCTCACAGAGTTACATCTTTCCCTTCAAGAAGCCTTTCGCTAAGGCTGTTCTTGTGGAATTGGCAAAGGGATATTTGGAAGCCCATAGAGGGCTATTTTGAAAAAGGAAATATCTTCCGTTCAAAACTGGAAAGAAGCTTTGTGAGAAACTGCTCTGTGTTCTGTTAATTCATCTCACAGAGTTACATCTTTCCCTTCAAGAAGCCTTTCGCTAAGGCTGTTCTTGTGGAATTGTTAAAGGGATATTTGGAAGCCCATAGAGGGCTATGGTGAAAAAGGAAATATCTTCCGTTCAAAACTGGAAAGAAGCTTTCTGAGAAACTGCTCTGTGTTCTGTTAATTCATCTCACAGAGTTACATCTTTCACTTCAAGAAGCCTTTCGCTAAGGCTGTTCTTGTGGAATTGGCAAAGGGATATTTGGAAGCCCATAGAAGGCTATGGTGAAAAAGGAAATATCTTCCGTTCAAAACTGGAAAGAAGCTTTCTGAGAAACTGCTCTGTGTTCTGTTAATTCATCTCACAGAGTTACATCTTTCCCTTTAAGAAGCCTTTCGCTAAGGCTGTTCTTGTGGAATTGGCAAAGGGATACTTGGAAGCCCATAGTGGGCTATGGTGAAAAAGGAAATATCTTCCGTTCAAAACTGGAAAGAAGCTTTCTGAGAAACTGCTCTGTGTTCTGTTAATTCATCTCACAGAGTTACATCTTTCCCTTCAAGAAGCCTTTCGCTAAGGCTGTTCTTGTGGAATTGGCAAAGGGATATTTGGAAGCCCATAGAGGGCTATGGTGAAAAAGGAAATATCTTCCGTTCAAAACTGGAAAGAAGCTTTCTGAGAAACTGCTCTGTGTTCTGTTAACTCATCTCACAGAGTTACATCTTTCCCTTCAAGAACCCTTTCGCTAAGACTGTTCTTGTGGAATTGGCAAAGGGATATTTGGAAGCCCATAGAGGGCTATCGTGAAAAACGAAATATCTTCCGTTCAAAACTGGAAAGAAGCTTTCTGAGAAACTGCTCCGTGTTCTGTTAATTCATCTCACAGAGTTACATCTTTCCCTTCAAGAAGCCTTTCGCTAAGGCTGTTCTAGTGGAATTGGCAAAGGGATATTTGGAAGCCCATAGAGGGCTATGGTGAAAAAGGAAATATCTTCCGTTCAAAACTGGAAAGAAGCTTTCTGAGAAACTGCTCTGTGTTCTGTTAATTCATCTCACAGAGTTACATCTTTCCCTTCAAGAAGCCTTTCGCTAAGGCTGTTCTTGTGGAATTGGCAAAGGGATATTTGGAAGCCCATAGAAGGCTATGGTGAAAAAGGAAATATCTTCCGTTCAAAACTGGAAAGAAGCTTTCTGAGAAACTGCTCTGTGTTCTGTTAATTCATCTCACAGAGTTACATCTTTCCCTTCAAGAAGCCTTTCGCTAAGGCTGTTCTTTTGGAATTGGCAAAGGGATATTTGGAAGCCCATAGAGGGCTATGGTGAAAAAGGAAATATCTTCCGTTCAAAACTGGAAAGAAGCTTTCTGAGAAACTGCTCTGTGTTCTGTTCATTCATCTCACAGAGTTACATCTTTCCCTTCAAGAAGCCTTTCGCTAAGGCTGTTCTTGTGGAATTGGCAAAGGGATATTTGGAAGAACATAGAGGGCTATGGTGAAAAAGGAAATATCTTCCGTTCAAAACTGGAAAGAAGCTTTCTGAGAAACTGCTCTGTGTTCTGTTCATTCATCTCACAGAGTTACATCTTTCCCTTCAAGAAGCCTTTCGCTAAGGCTGTTCTTGTGGAATTGGCAAAGGGATATTTGGAAGCCCGTAGAGGGCTATGGTGAAAAAGGAAATATCTTCCGTTCAAAACTGGAAAGAAGCTTTCTGAGAAACTGCTCTGTGTTCTGTTCATTCATCTCACAGAGTTACATCTTTCCCTTCAAGAAGCCTTTCGCTAAGGCTGTTCTTGTGGAATTGGCAAAGGGATATTTGGAAGCCCGTAGAGGGCTATGGTGAAAAAGGAAATATCTTCCGTTCAAAACTGGAAAGAAGCTTTCTGAGACTTGATCTGTGTTCTGTTAATTCATCTCACAGAGTTACATCTTTCCCTTCAAGAAGCCTTTCGCTAAGGCTGTTCTTGTGGAATTGGCAAAGGGCTATTTGGAAGCCCATAGAGGGCTATGGTGAAAAAGGAAATATCTTCCGTTCAAAACTGGAAAGAAGCTTTCTGAGAAACTGCTCTGTGTTCTGTTAATTCATCTCACAGAGTTACATCTTTCCCTTCAAGAAGTCTTTCGCTAAGGCTGTTCTTGTAGAATTGGCAAAGGGATATTTGGAAGCCCATAGAGGTCTATGGTGAAAAAGGAAATATCTTTCGTTCAGAACTGGAAAGAAGCTTTCTGGGAAACTGCTCTGTGTTCTGTTAATTCATCTCACAGAGTTACATCTTTCCCTTCCAGAAGCCTTTCGCTAAGGCTGTTCTTGTGGAATTGGCAAAGGGATATTTGGAAGCCCATAGAGGGCTATGGTGAAAAAGGAAATATCTTCCGTTCAAAACTGGAAAGAAGCTTTCTGAGAATCTTCTCTGTGTTCTGTTATTTCATCTCACAGAGTTACATCTTTCCCTTCAAGAAGCCTTTCGCTAAGTCTGTTCTTGTGGAATTGGCAAAGGGATATTTGGAAGCCCATAGAGGGCTATTTTGAAAAAGGAAATATCTTCCGTTCAAAACTGGAAAGAAGCTTTCTGAGAAACTGCTCTGTGTTCTGTTAATTCATCTCACAGAGTTACATCTTTCCCTTCAAGAAGCCTTTCGCTAAGGCTGTTCTTGTGGAATTGTTAAAGGGATATTTGGAAGCCCATAGAGGGCTATGGTGAAAAAGGAAATATCTAACGTACAAAACTGGAAAGAAGCTTTCTGAGAAACTGCTCTGTGTTCTGTTAATTCATCTCACAGAGTTACATCTTTCCCTTCAAGAAGCCTTTCGCTAAGGCTGTTCTTGTGGAATTGGCAGAGGGATATTTGGAAGCCCATAGAGGGCTATGGTAAAAAAGGAAATATCTTCCGTTCAAAACTGGAAAGAAGCTTTCTGAGAAACTGCTCTGTGTTCTGTTAATTCATCTCACAGAGTTACATCTTTCCCTTTAAGAAGCCTTTCGCTAAGGCTGTTCTTGTGGAATTGGCAAAGGGATACTTGGAAGCCCATAGTGGGCTATGGTGAAAAAGGAAATATCTTCCGTTCAAAACTGGAAAGAAGCTTTCTGAGAAACTGTTCTGTGTTCTGTTAATTCATCTCACAGAGTTACATCTTTCCCTTCAAGAAGCCTTTCGCTAAGGCTGTTCTTGTGGAATTGGCAAAGGGATATTTGGAAGCCCATAGAGAGCTATGGTGAAAAAGGAAATATCTTCCGTTCAAAACGGGAAAGAAGCTTTCTGAGAAACTGCTCTGTGTTCTGTTAATTCATCTCACAGAGTTACATCTTTCCCTTCAAGAAGCCTTTCGCTAAGGCTGTTCTTGTGGAATTGGCAAAGGGATATTTGGAAGCCCATAGAGGGCTATGGTGAAAAAGGAAATATCTTCCGTTCAAAACTGGAAAGAAGCTTTCTGAGAAACTGCTCTGTGTTCTGTTAATTCATCTCACAGAGTTACATCTTTCCCTTCAAGAAGCCTTTCGCTAAGGCTGTTCTTGTGGAATTGGCAAAGGGATATTTGGAAGCCCATAGAGGGCTATGGTGAAAAAGGAAATATCTTCCGTTCAAAACTGGAAAGAAGCTTTCTGAGAAACTGCTCTGTGTTCTGTTAATTCATCTCACAGAGTTACATCTTTCCCTTCAAGAAGCCTTTCGCTAAGGCTGTTCTTGTGGAATTGGCAAAGGTATATTTGGAAGCCCATAGAGGGCTATGGTGAAAAAGAAAATATCTTCCGTTCAAAACTGGAAAGAAGCTTTCTGAGAAACTGCTCGGTGTTCGGTTAATTCATCTCACAGAGTTACATCTTTCCCTTCAAGAAGCCTTTCGCTAAGGCTGTTCTTGTGGAATTGGCAAAGGGATATTTGGAAGCCCGTAGAGGGCTATGGTGAAAAAGGAAATATCTTCCGTTCAAAACTGGAAAGAAGCTTTCTGAGAAACTGCTCTGTGTTCTGTTAATTCATCTCACAGAGTTACATCTTTCCCTTCAAGAAGCCTTTCGCTAAGTCTGTTCTTGTGGAATTGGCAAAGGGATATTTGGAAGCCCATAGAGGGTTCTGGTGAAAAAGGAAATATCTTCCCTTCAAAACTGGAAAGAAGCTTTCTGAGAAACTGCTCTGTGTTCTGTTCATTCATCTCACAGAGTTACATCTTTCCCTTCAAGAAGCCTTTCGCTAAGGCTGTTCTTGTGGAATTGGCAAAGGGATATTTGGAAGCCCATAGAGGGCTATGGTGAAAAAGGTAATATCTTCCGTTGAAAACTGGAAAGAAGCTTTCTGAGAAACTGCTTTGTGTTCTGTTAATTCATCTCACAGAGTTACATCTTTCCCTTCAAGAAGTCTTTCGCTAAGGCTGTTCTTGTAGAATTGGCAAAGGGATATTTGGAAGCCCATAGAGGGCTATGGTGAAAAAGGAAATATCTTCCGTTCAGAACTGGAAAGAAGCTTTCTGAGACTCCTCTTTGTTCTGTTAATTCATCTCACAGAGTTACATCTTTCCCTTCAAGAAGCCTTTCGCTAAGGCTGTTCTTCTGGAATTGGCAAAGGGATATTTGGAAGCCCACAGAGGGCTATGGTGAAAAAGGAAATACCTTCCGTTCAAAACTGGAAAGAAGCTTTCTGAGAATCTGCTCTGTGTTCTGTTATTTCATCTCAGAGAGTTACATCTTTCCCTTCAAGAAGCCTTTCGCTAAGGCTGTTCTTGTGGAATTGGCAAAGGGATATTTGGAAGCCCATAGAGGGCTATGGTGAAAAAGGAAATATCTTCCGTTCAAAACTGGAAAGAAGCTTTCTGAGAAACTGCTCTGTGTTCTGTTAATTCATCTCACAGAGTTACATTTTTCCCTTCAAGAAGCCTTTCGCTAAGGCTGTTCTTGTGGAATTGGCAAAGGGATATTTGGAAGCCCATAGAGGGCTATGGTGAAAAAGGAAATATCTTCCGTTCAAAACTGGAAAGAAGCTTTCTGAGAAACTGCTCTGTGTTCTGTTAATTCATCTCACAGAGTTACATCTTTCCCTTCCAGAAGCCTTTCGCTAAGGCTGTTCTTGTGGAATTGGCAAAGGGATATTTGGAAGCCCATAGAGGGCTATGGTGAAAAAGGAAATATCTTCCGTTCAAAACTGGAAAGAAGCTTTCTGAGAAACTGCTCTGTGTTCTGTTCATTCATCTCACAGAGTTACATCTTTCCCTTCAAGAAGCCTTTCGCTAAGGCTGTTCTTGTGGAATTGGCAAAGGGATATTTGGAAGCCCATAGAGGGCTATGGTGAAAAAGGAAATATCTTCCGTTCAAAACTGGAAAGAAGCTTTCTGAGAAACTGCTCTGTGTTCTGTTAATTCATCTCACAGAGTTACATCTTTCCCTTCAAGAAGCCTTTCGCTAAGGCTGTTCTTGTGGAATTGGCAAAGGGATATTTGGAAGCCCATAGAGGGCTATGGTGAAAAAGGAAATATCTTCCGTTCAAAACTGGAAAGAAGCATTCTGAGAAACTGCTCTGTGTTCTGTTAATTCATCTCACAGAGTTACATCTTTCCCTTCAAGAAGCCTTTCGCTAAGGCTGTTCTTGTGGAATTGGCAAAGGGATATTTGGAAGCCCATAGAGGGCTATGGTGAAAAAGGAAATATCTTCCGTTCAAAACTGGAAAGAAGCTTTCTGAGTAACTGCTCTGTGTTCGGTTAATTCATCTCACAGAGTTACATCTTTCCCTTCAAGAAGTCTTTCGCTAAGGCTGTTCTTGTGGAATTGGCAAAGGGATATTTGGAAGCCCCTAGAGGGCTATGGTGAAA
The DNA here is from genome assembly GCF_047675955.1 of Chlorocebus sabaeus. Classification (NCBI taxonomy): domain Eukaryota; kingdom Metazoa; phylum Chordata; class Mammalia; order Primates; family Cercopithecidae; genus Chlorocebus; species Chlorocebus sabaeus. The sequence goes on along the minus strand of NW_027327102.1, from coordinate 349,193 downwards.
AAGGAAATATCTTCCGTTCAAAACTGGAAAGAAGCTTTCTGAGAAACTGCTCTGTGTTCTGTTAATTCATCTCACAGAGTTACATCATTCCCTTCAAGAAGCCTTTCGCTAAGGCTGTTCTTGTGGAATTGGCAAAGGGATATTTGGAAGCCCATAGAGGGCTATGGTGAAAAAGGAAATATCTTCCGTTCAAAACTGCAAAGAAGCTTTCTGAGAAACTGCTCTGTGTTCTGTTAATTCATCTCACAGAGTTACATCTTTCCCTTCAAGAAGCCTTTCGCTAAGGCTGTTCTTGTGGAATTGGCAAAGGGATATTTGGAAGCCCGTAGAGGGCTATGGTGAAAAAGGAAATATCTTCCGTTCAAAACTGGAAAGAAGCTTTCTGAGAAACTGCTCTGTGTTCTGTTAATTCATCTCACAGAGTTACATCTTTCCCTTCAAGAAGCCTTTCGCTAAGGCTGTTCTTGTGGAATTGGCAAAGGGATATTTGGAAGCCCACAGAGGGCTATGGTGAAAAAGGAAATATCTTCCGTTCAAAACTGGAAAGAAGCTTTCTGAGAAACTGCTCTGTGTTCTGTTAATTCATCTCACAGAGTTACATCTTTCCCTTCAAGAAGCCTTTCGCTAAGGCTGTTCTTGTGGAATTGGCAAAGGGATATTTGGAAGCCCATAGAAGTCTATGGTGAAAAAGGAAATATCTTCCGTTCAAAACTGGAAAGAAGCTTTCTGAGAAACTGCTCTGTGTTCTGTTAATTCATCTCACAGAGTTACATCTTTCCCTTCAAGAAGCCTTTCGCTAAGGCTGTTCTTGTGGAATTGGCAAAGGGATATTTGGAAGCCCATAGAGGGCTATGGTGAAAAAGGAAATATCTTCCGTTCAAAACTGGAAAGAAGCTTTCTGAGAAACTGCTCTGTGTTCTGTTAACTCATCTCACAGAGTTACATCTTTCCCTTCAAGAACCCTTTCGCTAAGACTGTTCTTGTGGAATTGGCAAAGGGATATTTGGAAGCCCATAGATGGCTATCGTGAAAAACGAAATATCTTCCGTTCAAAACTGGAAAGAAGCTTTCTGAGAAACTGCTCCGTGTTCTGTTAATTCATCTCACAGAGTTACATCTTTCCCTTCAAGAAGCCTTTCGCTAAGGCTGTTCTAGTGGAATTGGCAAAGGGATATTTGGAAGCCCATAGAGGGCTATGGTGAAAAAGGAAATATCTTCCGTTCAAAACTGGAAAGAAGCTTTCTGAGAAACTGCTCTGTGTTCTGTTAATTCATCTCACAGAGTTACATCTTTCCCTTCAAGAAGCCTTTCGCTAAGGCTGTTCTTGTGGAATTGGCAAAGGGATATTTGGAAGCCCATAGAAGGCTATGGTGAAAAAGGAAATATCTTCCGTTCAAAACTGGAAAGAAGCTTTCTGAGAAACTGCTCTGTGTTCTGTTAATTCATCTCACAGAGTTACATCTTTCCCTTCAAGAAGCCTTTCGCTAAGGCTGTTCTTGTGGAATTGGCAAAGGGATATTTGGAAGCCCATAGAGGGCTATGGTGAAAAAGGAAATATCTTCCGTTCAAAACTGGAAAGAAGCTTTCTGAGAAACTGCTCTGTGTTCTGTTAATTCATCTCACAGAGTTACATCTTTCCCTTCAAGAAGCCTTTCGCTAAGGCTGTTCTTGTGGAATTGGCAAAGGGATATTTGGAAGCCCATAGAGGGCTATGGTGAAAAAGGAAATATCTTCCGTTCAAAACTGGAAAGAAGCTTTCTGAGAAACTGCTCTGTGTTCTGTTAATTCATCTCACAGAGTTACGTCTTTCCTTTCAAGAAGCCTTTCGCTAAGGCTGTTCTTGTGGAATTGGCAAAGGGATATTTGGAAGCCCATAGAGGGCTATGGTGAAAAAGGAAATATCTTAAATTCAAAACTGGAAAGAAGCTTTCTGAGAAACTGCTCTGTGTTCTGTTAATTCATCTCACAGAGTTACATCTTTCCCTTCAAGAAGCCTTTCGCTAAGGCTGTTCTTGTGGAATTGGCAAAGGGATATTTGGAAGCCCATAGAGGGCGATGGTGAAAAAGGAAATATCTTCCGTTCAAAACTGGAAAGAAGCTTTCTGAGAAACTGCTCTGTGTTCTGTTAACTCATGTCACAGAGTTACATCTTTCCCTTCAAGAACCCTTTCGCTAAGACTGTTCTTGTGGAATTGGCAAAGGGATATTTGGAAGCCCATAGATGGCTATCGTGAAAAACGAAATATCTTCCGTTCAAAACTGGAAAGAAGCTTTCTGAGAAACTGCTCCGTGTTCTGTTAATTCATCTCACAGAGTTACATCTTTCCCTTCAAGAAGCCTTTCGCTAAGGCTGTTCTAGTGGAATTGGCAAAGGGATATTTGGAAGCCCATAGAGGGCTATGGTGAAAAAGGAAATATCTTCCGTTCAAAACTGGAAAGAAGCTTTCTGAGAAACTGCTCTGTGTTCTGTTAATTCATCTCACAGAGTTACATCTTTCCCTTCAAGAAGCCTTTCGCTAAGGCTGTTCTTGTGGAATTGGCAAAGGGATATTTGGAAGCCCATAGAAGGCTATGGTGAAAAAGGAAATATCTTCCGTTCAAAACTGGAAAGAAGCTTTCTGAGAAACTGCTCTGTGTTCTGTTAATTCATCTCACAGAGTTACATCTTTCCCTTCAAGAAGCCTTTCGCTAAGGCTGTTCTTGTGGAATTGGCAAAGGGATATTTGGAAGCCCATAGAGGGCTATGGTGAAAAAGGAAATATCTTCCGTTCAAAACTGGAAAGAAGCTTTCTGAGAAACTGCTCTGTGTTCTGTTAATTCATCTCACAGAGTTACATCTTTCCCTTCAAGAAGCCTTTCGCTAAGGCTGTTCTTGTGGAATTGGCAAAGGGATATTTGGAAGCCCATAGAGGGCTATGGTGAAAAAGGAAATATCTTCCGTTCAAAACTGGAAAGAAGCTTTCTGAGAAACTGCTCTGTGTTCTGTTAATTCATCTCACAGAGTTACGTCTTTCCTTTCAAGAAGCCTTTCGCTAAGGCTGTTCTTGGGGAATTGGCAAAGGGATATTTGGAAGCCCATAGAGGGCTATGGTGAAAAAGGAAATATCTTCCGTTCAAAACTGGAAAGAAGCTTTCTGAGAAACTGCTCTGTGTTGTGTTAATTCATCTCACATAGTTACATCTTTCCCTTCAAGAAGACTTTCGCTAAGGCTGTTCTTGTGGAATTGGCAAAGGGATATTTGGAAGCCCCTAGAGGGCTATGGTGAAAAAGGAAATATCTTCCGTTCAAAACTGGAAAGAAGCTTTCTGAGAAACTGCTCTGTGTTCTGTTAATTCATCTCACAGAGTTACATCTTTCCCTTCAAGAAGCCTTTCGCTAAGGCTGTTCTTGTGGAATTGGCAAAGGGATATTTGGAAGCCCATAGAGGGCTATGGTGAAAAAGGAAATATCTTCCGTTCAAAACTGGAAAGAAGCTTTCTGAGAAACTGCTTTGTGTTCTGTTAATTCGACTCACAGAGTTACATCTTTCCCTTCAAGAATCCTTTCGCTAAGGCTGTTCTTGTGGAATTGGCAAAGGGATATTTGGAAGCCCATAGAGGGCTATGGTGAAAAAGGAAATATCTTCCGTTCAAAACTGGAAAGAAGCTTTCTGAGAAACTGCTCTGTGTTCTGTTAATTCATCTCACAGAGTTACATCTTTCCCTTCAAGAAGCCTTTCGCTAAGGCTGTTCTTGTGGAATTGGCAAAGGGATATTTGGAAGCCCATAGAGGGCTATGGTGAAAAAGGAAATATCTTCCGTTCAAAACTGGAAAGAACCTTTCTGAGAAACTGCTCTGTGTTCTGTTAATTCATCTCACAGAGTTACATCTTTCCCTTCAAGAAGCCTTTCGCTAAGGCTGTTCTTGTGGAATTGGCAAAGGGATATTTGGAAGCCCATAGAGGGCTATGGTGAAAAAGGAAATATCTTCCGTTCAAAAATGGAAAGAAGCTTTCTGAGAAACTGCTCTGTGTTCTGTTAATTCATCTCACAGAGTTACATCTTTCCCTTCAAGAAGCCTTTCGCTAAGGCTGTTCTTGTGGAATTGGCAAAGGGATATTTGGAAGCCCATAGAGGGCTATGGTGAAAAAGGAAATATCTTCCGTTCAAAACTGGAAAGAAGCTTTCTGAGAAACTGCTCTGTGTTCTGTTAATTCATCTCACAGAGTTACATCTTTCCCTTCAAGAAGCCTTTCGCTAAGGCTGTTCTTGTGGAATTGGCAAAGGGATATTTGGAAGCCCATAGAGGGCTATGGTGAAAAAGGAAATATCTTCCGTTCAAAACTGGAAAGAAGCTTTCTGAGAAACTGCTCTGTGTTCTGTTAATTCATCTCACAGAGTTACATCTTTCCCTTCAAGAAGCCTTTCGCTAAGGCTGTTCTTGTGGAATTGGCAAAGGGATATTTGGAAGCCCATAGAGGGCTATGGTGAAAAAGGAAATATCTTCCGTTCAAAACTGGAAGGAAGCTTTCTGAGAAACTGCTCTGTGTTCTGTTCATTCATCTCACAGAGTTACATCTTTCCCTTCAAGAAGCCTTTCGCTAAGGCTGTTCTTGTGGAATTGGCAAAGGGATATTTGGAAGCCCACAGAGGGCTATGGTGAAAAAGGAAATATCTTCCGTTCAAAACTGGAAAGAAGCTTTCTGAGAAACTGCTCTGTGTTCTGTTCATTCATCTCACAGAGTTACATCTTTCCCTTCAAGAAGCCTTTCGCTAAGGCTGTTCTTGTGGAATTGGCAAAGGGATATTTGGAAGCCCATAGAGGGCTATGGTGAAAAAGGAAATATCTTCCGTTCAAAACTGGAAAGAAGCATTCTGAGAAACTGCTCTGTGTTCTGTTCATTCATCTCACAGAGTTACATCTTTCCCTTCAAGAAGCCTTTCGCTAAGGCTGTTCTTGTGGAATTGGCAAAGGGATATTTGGAAGCCCATAGAGGGCTATGGTGAAAAAGGAAATATCTTCCGTTCAAAACTGCAAAGAAGCTTTCTGAGAAACTGCTCTGTGTTCTGTTAATTCATCTCACAGAGTTACATCTTTCCCTTCAAGAAGCCTTTCGCTAAGGCTGTTCTTGTGGAATTGGCAAAGGGATATTTGGAAGCCCATAGAGGGCTATGGTGAAAAAGGAAATATCTTCCGTTCAAAACTGGAAAGAAGCTTTCTGAGAAACTGCTCTGTGTTCTGTTAATTCATCTCACAGAGTTACATCTTTCCCTTCAAGAAGCCTTTCGCTAAGGCTGTTCTTGTGGAATTGGCAAAGGGCTATTTGGAAGCCCATAGAGGGCTATGGTGAAAAAGGAAATATCTTCCGTTCAAAACTGGAAAGAAGCTTTCTGAGAAACTGCTCTGTGTTCTGTTAATTCATCTCACAGAGTTACATCTTTCATTTCAAGAAGTCTTTCGCTAAGGCTGTTCTTGTAGAATTGGCAAAGGGATATTTGGAAGCCCATAGAGGTCTATGGTGAAAAAGGAAATATCTTTCGTTCAGAACTGGAAAGAAGCTTTCTGGGAAACTGCTCTGTGTTCTGTTAATTCATCTCACAGAGTTACATCTTTCCCGTCCAGAAGCCTTTCGCTAAGGCTGTTCTTGTGGAATTGGCAAAGGGATATTTGGAAGCCCATAGAGGGCTATGGTGAAAAAGGAAATATCTTCCGTTCAAAACTGGAAAGAAGCTTTCTGAGAATCTTCTCTGTGTTCTGTTATTTCATCTCACAGAGTTACATCTTTCCCTTCAAGAAGCCTTTCGCTAAGGCTGTTGTTGTGGAATTGGCAAAGGGATATTTGGAAGCCCATAGAGGGCTATGGTGAAAAAGGAAATATCTTCCGTTCAAAACTGGAAAGAAGCTTTCTGAGAAACTGCTCTGTGTTCTGTTAATTCATCTCACAGAGTTACATCTTTCCCTTCAAGAAGCCTTTCGCTAAGGCTGTTCTTGTGTCATTGGCAAAGGGATATTTGGAAGCCCATAGAGGGCTATGGTGAAAAAGGAAATATCTTCCGTTCAAAACTGGAAAGAAGCTTTCTGAGAAACTGCTCTGTGTTCTGTTCATTCATCTCACAGAGTTACATCTTTCCCTTCAAGAAGCCTTTCGCTAATGCTGTTCTTGTGGAATTGGCAAAGGGATATTTGGAAGCCCATAGAGGGCTATGGTGAAAAAGGAAATATCTTCCGTTCAAAACTGGAAAGAAGCTTTCTGAGAAACTGCTCTGTGTTCTGTTAATTCATCTCACAGAGTTACATCTTTCCCTTCAAGAAGCCTTTCGCTAAGGCTGTTCTTGTGGAATTGGCAAAGGGATATTTGGAAGCCCATAGAGGGCTATGGTGAAAAAGGAAATATCTTCCGTTCAAAACTGGAAAGAAGCTTTCTGAGAAACTGCTCTGTGTTCTGTTAATTCATCTCACAGAGTTACATCTTTCCCTTCAAGAAGCCTTTCGCTAAGGCTGTTCTTGTGGAATTGGCAAAGGGATATTTGGAAGCCCATAGAGGGCTATGGTGAAAAAGGAAATATCTTCCGTTCAAAACTGGAAAGAAGCTTTCTGAGAAACTACTCTGTGTTCTGTTAATTCATCTCACAGAGTTACATCTTTCCCTTCAAGAAGCCTTTTGCTAAGGCTGTTCTTGTGGAATTGGCAAAGGGATATTTGGAAGCCCATAGAGGGCTATGGTGAAAAAGGAAATATCTTCCGTTCAAAACTGGAAAGAAGCTTTCTGAGAAACTGCTCTGTGTTCTGTTAATTCATTTCACAGAGTTACATCTTTCACTTCAAGAAGCCTTTCGCTAAGGCTGTTCTTGTGGAATTGGCTAAGGGATATTTGGAAGCCCATAGAGGGCTATGGTGAAAAAGGAAATATCTTCCGTTCAAAACTGGAAAGAAGCTTTCTGAGAAACTGCTCTGTGTTCTGTTAATTCATCTCACAGAGTTACATCTTTCCCTTCAAGAAGCCTTTCGCTAAGGTTGTTCTTGTGGAATTTTCAAAGGGATATTTGGAAGCCCATAGAGGGCTATGGTGAAAAAGGAAATATCTTCCGTTCAAAACTGGAAAGAAGCTTTCTGAGAAACTGCTCTGTGTTCTGTTAATTCATCTCACAGAGTTACATCTTTCCCTTCCAGAAGCCTTTCGCTAAGGCTGTTCTTGTGGAATTGGCAAAGGGATATTTGGAAGCCCATAGAGGGCTATGGTGAAAAAGGAAATATCTTCCGTTCAAAACTGGAAAGAAGCTTTCTGAGAAACTGCTCTGTGTTCTGTTAATTCATCTCACAGAGTTACATCTTTCCCTTCAAGAAGCCTTTCGCTAAGGCTGTTCTTGTGGAATTGGCAAAGGGATATTTGGAAGCCCATAGATGGCTATCGTGAAAAACGAAATATCTTCCGTTCAAAACTGGAAAGAAGCTTTCTGAGAAACTGCTCTGTGTTCTGTTAATTCATCTCACAGAGTTACATCTTTCCCTTCCAGAAGCCTTTCGCTAAGGCTGTTCTTGTGGAATTGGCAAAGGGATATTTGGAAGCCCATAGAGGGCTATGGTGAAAAAGGAAATATCTTCTGTTCAAAACCAGAAAGAAGCTTTCTGAGAAACTGCTCTGTGTTCTGTTAATTCATCTCACAGAGTTACATCTTTCCCTTCAAGAAGCCTTTCGCTAAGGCTGTTCTTGTGGAATTGGCAAAGGGATATTTGGAGGCCCATAGAGGGCTATGGTGAAAAAGGAAATATCTTCCGTTCAAAACTGGAAAGAAGCTTTCTGAGAAACTGCTCTGTGTTCTGTTAATTCATCTCACAGAGTTACATCTTTCCCTTCAAGAAGCCTTTCGCTAAGGCTGTTCTTGTGGAATTGGCAAAGGGATATTTGGAAGCCCATAGAGGGCTATGGTGAAAAAGGAAATATCTTCCGTTCAAAACTGGAAAGAAGCTTTATGAGGAACTGCTCTGTGTTCTGTTAATTCATCTCACAGAGTTACATCTTTCTCTTCAAGAAGCCTTTCGCTAAGGCTGTTCTTGTGGAATTGGCAAAGGGATATTTGGAAGCCCATAGAGGGCTATAGTGAAAAAGGAAATATCTTCCGTTCAAAACTGGAAAGAAGCTTTCTGAGAATCTGCTCTGTGTTCTGTTAATTCATCTCACAGAGTTACATCTTTCCCTTCAAGAAGCCTTTCGCTAAGGCTGTTTTTGTGGAATTGGCAAAGGGATATTTCGAAGCCCATAGAGGGCTATGGTGAAAAAGGAAATATCTTCCGTTCAAAACTGGAAAGAAGCTTTCTGAGAAACTGCTCTGTGTTCTGTTAATTCATCTCACAGAGTTACATCTTTCCCTTCCAGAAGCCTTTCGCTAAGGCTGTTCTTGTGGAATTGGCAAAGGGCTATTTGGAAGCCCATAGAGGGCTATGGTGAAAAAGGAAATATCTTCCGTTCAAAACTGGAAAGAAGCTTTCTGAGAAACTGCTCTGTGTTCTGTTAATTCATCTCACAGAGTTACATCTTTCCCTTCAAGAAGCCTTTCGCTAAGGCTGTTCTTGTGGAATTGGCAAAGGGATATTTGGAAGCCCATAGAGGGCTATGGTGAAAAAGGAAATATCTTCCGTTCAAAACTGGAAAGAAGCTTTCTGAGAAACTGCTCTGTGTTCTGTTCATTCATCTCACAGAGTTACATCTTTCCCTTCAAGAAGCCTTTCGCTAATGCTGTTCTTGTGGAATTGGCAAAGGGATATTTGGAAGCCCATAGAGGGCTATGGTGAAAAAGGAAATATCTTCCGTTCAAAACTGGAAAGAAGCTTTCTGAGAAACTGCTCTGTGTTCTGTTAATTCATCTCACAGAGTTACATCTTTCCCTTCAAGAAGCCTTTCGCTAAGGCTGTTCTTGTGGAATTGGCAAAGGGATATTTGGAAGCCCATAGAGGGCTATGGTGAAAAAGGAAATATCTTCCGTTCAAAACTGGAAAGAAGCTTTCTGAGAAACTGCTCTGTGTTCTGTTAATTCATCTCACAGAGTTACATCTTTCCCTTCAAGAAGCCTTTCGCTAAGGCTGTTCTTGTGGAATTGGCAAAGGGATATTTGGAAGCCCATAGAGGGCTATGGTGAAAAAGGAAATATCTTCCGTTCAAAACTGGGAAGAAGCTTTCTGAGAAACTGCTCTGTGTTCTGTTAATTCATCTCACAGAGTTACATCTTTCCCTTCAAGAAGCCTTTCGCTAAGGCTGTTCTTGTGGAATTGGCAAAGGGATATTTGGAAGCCCATAGAGGGCTATGGTGAAAAAGGAAATATCTTCCGTTCAAAACTGGAAAGAAGCTTTCTGAGAAACTACTCTGTGTTCTGTTAATTCATCTCACAGAGTTACATCTTTCCCTTCAAGAAGCCTTTTGCTAAGGCTGTTCTTGTGGAATTGGCAAAGGGATATTTGGAAGCCCATAGAGGGCTATGGTGAAAAAGGAAATATCTTCCGTTCAAAACTGGAAAGAAGCTTTCTGAGAAACTGCTCTGTGTTCTGTTAATTCATTTCACAGAGTTACATCTTTCACTTCAAGAAGCCTTTCGCTAAGGCTGTTCTTGTGGAATTGGCTAAGGGATATTTGGAAGCCCATAGAGGGCTATGGTGAAAAAGGAAATATCTTCCGTTCAAAACTGGAAAGAAGCTTTCTGAGAAACTGCTCTGTGTTCTGTTAATTCATCTCACAGAGTTACATCTTTCCCTTCAAGAAGCCTTTCGCTAAGGTTGTTCTTGTGGAATTTTCAAAGGGATATTTGGAAGCCCATAGAGGGCTATGGTGAAAAAGGAAATATCTTCCGTTCAAAACTGGAAAGAAGCTTTCTGAGAAACTGCTCTGTGTTCTGTTAATTCATCTCACAGAGTTACATCTTTCCCTTCCAGAAGCCTTTCGCTAAGGCTGTTCTTGTGGAATTGGCAAAGGGATATTTGGAAGCCCATAGAGGGCTATGGTGAAAAAGGAAATATCTTCCGTTCAAAACTGGAAAGAAGCTTTCTGAGAAACTGCTCTGTGTTCTGTTAGTTCATCTCACAGAGTTACATCTTTCCCTTCAAGAAGCCTTTCGCTAAGGCTGTTCTTGTGGAATTGGCAAAGGGATATTTGGAAGCCCATAGAGGGCTATGGTGAAAAAGGAAATATCTTCCGTTCAAAACTGGATAGAAGCTTTCTGAGAAACTGCTCTGTGTTGTTAATTCATCTCACAGAGTTACATCTTTCCCTTCAAGAAGCCTTTTGCTAAGGCTGTTCTTGTGGAATTGGCAAAGGGATATTTGGAAGCCCATAGAGGTCTATGGTGAAAAAGGAAATATCTTCCGTTCAAAACTGGAAAGAAGCTTTCTGAGAAACTGCTCTGTGTTCTGTTAATTCATCTCACAGAGTTACATCTTTCCCTTCAAGAAGCCTTTCACTAAGGCTGTTCTTGTGGAATTGGCAAAGGGATATTTGGAAGCCCATAGAGGGCTATGGTGAAAAAGGAAATATCTTCCGTTCAAAACTGGAAAGAAGCTTTCTGAGAAACTGCTCTGTGTTCTGTTAATTCATCTCACAGAGTTACATCTTTCCCTTCAAGAAGCCTTTCGCTAAGGCTGTTCTTGTGGAATTGGCAAAGGGATATTTGGAAGCCCATAGAGGGCTATGGTGAAAAAGGAAATATCTTCCGTTCAAAACTGGAAAGAAGCTTTCTGAGAAACTGCTCTGTGTTCTGTTCATTCATCTCACAGAGTTACATCTTTCCCTTCAAGAAGCCTTTCGCTAAGGCTGTTCTTGTGGAATTGGCAAAGGGATATTTGGAAGCCCATAGAGGGCTATGGTGAAAAAGGAAATATCTTCCGTTCAAAACTGGAAAGAAGCTTTCTGAGAAACTGCTCTGTGTTCTGTTAATTCATCTCACAGAGTTACATCTTTCCCTTCAAGAAGCCTTTAGCTAAGGCTGTTCTTGTGGAATTGGCAAAGGGATATTTGGAAGCCCATAGAGGGCTCTGGTGAAAAAGGAATTATCTTCCGTTCAAAACTGGAAAGAAGCTTTCTGAGAAACTGCTCTGTGTTCTGTTAATTCATCTCACAGAGTTACATCTTTCCCTTCAAGAAGCCTTTCGCTAAGGCTGTTCTTGTGGAATTGGCAAAGGGATATTTGGAAGCCCATAGAGGGCTATGGTGAAAAAGGAAATATCTTCCGTTCAAAACTGGAAAGAAGCTTTCTGAGAAACTGCTCTGTGTTCTGTTAATTCATCTCACAGAGTTACATCTTTCCCTTCAAGAAGCCTTTCGCTAAGGTTGTTCTTGGGGAATTGGCAAAGGGATATTTGGAAGCCCATAGAGGGCTATGGTGAAAAAGGAAATATCTTCCGTTCAAAACTGGAAAGAAGCTTTCTGAGAAACTGCTCGGTGTTCTGTTAATTCATCTCACAGAGTTACATCTTTCCCTTCAAGAAGACTTTCGCTAAGGCTGTTCTTGTGGAATTGGCAAAGGGATATTTGGAAGCCCATAGAGGGCTATGGTGAAAAAGGAAATATCTTCCGTTCAAAACTGGAAAGAAGCTTTCTGAGAAACTGCTCTGTGTTCTGTTAATTCATCTCACAGAGTTACATCTTTCCCTTCAAGAAGCCTTTCGCTAAGGCTGTTCTTGTGGAATGGGCAAAGGGATATTTGGAAGCCCATAGAGGGCTATGGTGAAAAAGGAAATATCTTCCGTTCAAAACTGGAAAGAAGCTTTCTGAGAAACTGCTCTGTGTTCTGTTAATTCATCTCACAGAGTTACATCTTTCCCTTCCAGAAGCCTGTCGCTAAGACTGTTCTTGTGGAATTGGCAAAGGGATATTTGGAAGCCCATAGAGGGCTATGGTGAAAAAGGAAATATCTTCCGTTCAAAACTGGAAAGAAGCTTTCTGAGAAACTGCTCTGTGTTCTGTTAATTCATCTCACAGAGTTACATCTTTCACTTCAAGAAGCCTTTCGCTAAGGCTGTTCTTGGGGAATTGGCAAAGGGATATTTGGAAGCCCATAGAGGGCTATGGTGAAAAAGGAAATATCTTCCGTTCAAAACTGGAAAGAAGCTTTCTGAGAAACTGCTCTGTGTTCTGTTCATTCATCTCACAGAGTTACATCTTTCCCTTCAAGAAACCTTTCGCTAAGGCTGTTCTTGTGGAATTGGCAAAAGGATATTTGGAAGCCCATAGAGGGCTATGGTGAAAAAGGAAATATCTTCCGTTCAAAACTGGAAAGAAGCTTTCTGAGAAACTGCTCTGTGTTCTGTTAATTCATCTCACAGAGTTACATCTTTCCCTTCAAGAAGACTTTCGCTAAGGCTGTTCTTGTGGAATTGGCAAAGGGATATTTGGAAGCCCATAGAGGGCTATGGTGAAAAAGGAAATATCTTCCGTTCAAAACTGGAAAGAAGCTTTCTGAGAAACTGCTCTGTGTTCTGTTAATTCATCTCACAGAGTTACATCTTTCCCTTCAAGAAGCCTTTCGCTAAGGCTGTTGTTGTGGAATTGGCAAAGGGATATTTGGAAGCCCATAGAGGGCTATGGTGAAAAAGGAAATATCTTCCGTTCAAAACTGGAAAGAAGCTTTCTGAGAAACTGCTCTGTGTCCTGTTAATTCATCTCACAGAGTTACATCTTTCCCTTCAAGAAGCCTTTCGCTAAGGCTGTTCTTGTGGAATTGGCAAAGGGATATTTGGAAGCCCATAGAGGGCTATGGTGAAAAAGGAAATATCTTCCGTTCAAAACTGGAAAGAAGCTTTCTGAGAAACTGCTCTGTGTTCTGTTAATTCATCTCACAGAGTTACATCTTTCCCTTCAAGAAGCCTTTCGCTAAGGCTGTTCTTGTGGAATTGGCAAAGGGATATTTGGAAGCCCATAGAGGGCTATGGTGAAAAAGGAAATATCTTCCGTTCAAAACTGGAAAGAAGCTTTCTGAGAAACTGCTCTGTGTTCTGTTAATTCATCTCACAGAGTTACATCTTTCCCTTCAAGAAGCCTTTCGCTAAGGCTGTTCTTGTGGAATTGGCAAAGGGATATTTGGAAGCCCCTAGAGGGCTATGGTTTAAAAGGAAATATCTTCCGTTCAAAACTGGAAAGAAGCTTTCTGAGAAACTGCTCTGTGTTCTGTTCATTCATCTCACAGAGTTACATCATTCCCTTCAAGAAGCCTTTCGCAAAGGCTGTTCTTGTGGAATTGGCAAAGGGATATTTGGAAGCCCATAGAGGGCTATGGTGAAAACGGAAATATCTTCCGTTCAAAACTGGAAAGAAGCTTTCTGAGAAACTGCTCTGTGTTCTGTTCATTCATCTCACAGAGTTACATCTTTCCCTTCAAGAAGCCTTTCGCTAAGGCTGTTCTTGTGGAATTGGCAAAGGGATATTTGGAAGCCCATAGAGGGCTATGGTGAAAAAGGAAATATCTTCCGTTCAAAACTGGAAAGAAGCTTTCTGAGAAACTGCTCTGTGTTCTGTTAATTCATCTCACAGAGTTACATCTTTCCCTTCAAGAAGCCTTTCGCTAAGGCTGTTTTTGTGGAATTGGCAAAGGGATATTTCGAAGCCCATAGAGGGCTATGGTGAAAAAGGAAATATCTTCCGTTCAAAACTGGAAAGAAGCTTTCTGAGAAACTGCTCTGTGTTCTGTTAATTCATCTCACAGAGTTACATCTTTCCCTTCCAGAAGCCTTTCGCTAAGGCTGTTCTTGTGGAATTGGCAAAGGGCTATTTGGAAGCCCATAGAGGGCTATGGTGAAAAAGGAAATATCTTCCGTTCAAAACTGGAAAGAAGCTTTCTGAGAAACTGCTCTGTGTTCTGTTAATTCATCTCACAGAGTTACATCTTTCCCTTCAAGAAGCCTTTCTCTAAGGTTGTTCTTGTGGAATTGGCAAAGGGATATTTGGAAGCCCATAGAGGGCTATGTTGAAAAAGGAAATATCTTCCGTTCAAAACTGGAAAGAAGCTTTCTGAGAAACTGCTCTGTGTTCTGTTAATTCATCTCACAGAGTTACATCTTTCCCTTCAAGAAGCCTTTCGCTAAGGCTGTTCTTGTGGAATTGGCAAAGGGATATTTGGAAGCCCATAGAGGGCTATGGTGAAAAAGGAAATATCTTCCGTTCAAAACTGGAAAGAAGCTTTCTGAGAAACTGCTCTGTGTTCTGTTCATTCATCTCACAGAGTTACATCTTTCCCTTCAAGAAGCCTTTCGCTAAGGCTGTTGTTGTGGAATTGGCAAAGGGATATTTGGAAGCCCATAGAGGGCTATGGTGAAAAAGGAAATATCTTCCGTTCAAAACTGGAAAGAAGCTTTCTGAGAAACTGCTCTGTGTTCTGTTAATTCATCTCACAGAGTTACATCTTTCCCTTCAAGAAGCCTTTCGCTAAGGCTGTTCTTGTGTCATTGGCAAAGGGATATTTGGAAGCCCATAGAGGGCTATGGTGAAAAAGGAAATATCTTCCGTTCAAAACTGGAAAGAAGCTTTCTGAGAAACTGCTCTGTGTTCTGTTCATTCATCTCACAGAGTTACATCTTTCCCTTCAAGAAGCCTTTCGCTAATGCTGTTCTTGTGGAATTGGCAAAGGGATATTTGGAAGCCCATAGAGGGCTATGGTGAAAAAGGAAATATCTTCCGTTCAAAACTGGAAAGAAGCTTTCTGAGAAACTGCTCTGTGTTCTGTTAATTCATCTCACAGAGTTACATCTTTCCCTTCAAGAAGCCTTTCGCTAAGGCTGTTCTTGTGGAATTGGCAAAGGGATATTTGGAAGCCCATAGAGGGCTATGGTGAAAAAGGAAATATCTTCCGTTCAAAACTGGAAAGAAGCTTTCTGAGAAACTGCTCTGTGTTCTGTTAATTCATCTCACAGAGTTACATCTTTCCCTTCAAGAAGCCTTTCGCTAAGGCTGTTCTTGTGGAATTGGCAAAGGGATATTTGGAAGCCCATAGAGGGCTATGATGAAAAAGGAAATATCTTCCGTTCAAAACTGGGAAGAAGCTTTCTGAGAAACTGCTCTGTGTTCTGTTAATTCATCTCACAGAGTTACATCTTTCCCTTCAAGAAGCCTTTCGCTAAGGCTGTTCTTGTGGAATTGGCAAAGGGATATTTGGAAGCCCATAGAGGGCTATGGTGAAAAAGGAAATATCTTCCGTTCAAAACTGGAAAGAAGCTTTCTGAGAAACTACTCTGTGTTCTGTTAATTCATCTCACAGAGTTACATCTTTCCCTTCAAGAAGCCTTTTGCTAAGGCTGTTCTTGTGGAATTGGCAAAGGGATATTTGGAAGCCCATAGAGGGCTATGGTGAAAAAGGAAATATCTTCCGTTCAAAACTGGAAAGAAGCTTTCTGAGAAACTGCTCTGTGTTCTGTTAATTCATTTCACAGAGTTACATCTTTCACTTCAAGAAGCCTTTCGCTAAGGCTGTTCTTGTGGAATTGGCTAAGGGATATTTGGAAGCCCATAGAGGGCTATGGTGAAAAAGGAAATATCTTCCGTTCAAAACTGGAAAGAAGCTTTCTGAGAAACTGCTCTGTGTTCTGTTAATTCATCTCACAGAGTTACATCTTTCCCTTCAAGAAGCCTTTCGCTAATGTTGTTCTTGTGGAATTTTCAAAGGGATATTTGGAAGCCCATAGAGGGCTATGGTGAAAAAGGAAATATCTTCCGTTCAAAACTGGAAAGAAGCTTTCTGAGAAACTGCTCTGTGTTCTGTTAATTCATCTCACAGAGTTACATCTTTCCCTTCCAGAAGCCTTTCGCTAAGGCTGTTCTTGTGGAATTGGCAAAGGGATATTTGGAAGCCCATAGAGGGCTATGGTGAAAAAGGAAATATCTTCCGTTCAAAACTGGAAAGAAGCTTTCTGAGAAACTGCTCTGTGTTCTGTTAATTCATCTCACAGAGTTACATCTTTCCCTTCAAGAAGCCTTTCGCTAAGGCTGTTCTTGTGGAATTGGCAAAGGGATATTTGGAAGCCCATAGAGGGCTATGGTGAAAAAGGAAATATATTCCGTTCAAAACTGGAAAGAAGCTTTCTGAGAAACTGCTCTGTGTTCTGTTCATTCATCTCACAGAGTTACATCTTTCCCTTCAAGAAGCCTTTCGCTAAGGCTGTTCTTGTGGAATTGGCAAAGGGATATTTGGAAGCCCATAGAGGGCTATGGTGAAAAAGGAAATATCTTCCGTTCAAAACTGGAAAGAAGCTTTTTGAGAAACTGCTCTGTGTTCTGTTAATTCATCTCACAGAGTTACATCTTTCCCTTCAAGAAGCCTTTCGCTAAGGCTGTTCTTGTGGAAATGGCAAAGGGATATTTGGAAGCCCATAGAGGGCTATGGTGAAAAAGGAAATATCTTCCGTTCAAAAGTGGAAAGAAGCTTTCTGAGAAACTGCTCTGTGTTCTGTGAATTCATCTCACAGAGTTACATCTTTCCCTTCCAGAAGCCTTTCGCTAAGGCTGTTCTTGTGGAATTGGCAAAGGGATATTTGGAAGCCCATAGAGGGCTATGGTGAAAAAGGAAATATCTTCCGTTCAAAACTGGAAAGAAGCTTTCTGAGAAACTGCTCTGTGTTCTGTTAATTCATCTCACAGAGTTACATCTTTCCCTTCAAGAAGCCTTTCGCTAAGGCTGTTCTTGTGGAATTGGCAAAGGGATATTTGGAAGCCCATAGAGGGCTATGGTGAAAAAGGAAATATCTTCCGTTCAAAACTGGAAAGAAGCTTTCTGAGAAACTGCTCTGTGTTCTGTTAATTCATCTCACAGAGTTACATCTTTCCCTTCAAGAAGCCTTTCGCTAAGGCTGTTCTTGTGGAATTGGCAAAGGGATATTTGGAAGCCCATAGAGGGCTCTGGTTAAAAAGTAAATATCATCCGTTCAAAACTGGAAAGAAGCTTTCTGAGAAACTGCTCTGTGTTCTGTTAATTCATCTCACAGAGTTACATCTTTCCCTTCAAGAAGCCTTTCGCTAAGGCTGTTCTTGTGGAATTGGCAAAGGGATATTTGGAAGCCCATAGAGGGCTATGGTGAAAAAGGAAATATCTTCTGTTCAAAACCAGAAAGAAGCTTTCTGAGAAACTGCTCTGTGTTCTGTTAATTCATCTCACAGAGTTACATCTTTCCCTTCAAGAAGCCTTTCGCTAAGGCTGTTCTTGTGGAATTGGCAAAGGGATATTTGGAGGCCCATAGAGGGCTATGGTGAAAAAGGAAATATCTTCCGTTCAAAACTGGAAAGAAGCTTTCTGAGAAACTGCTCTGTGTTCTGTTAATTCATCTCACAGAGTTACATCTTTCCCTTCAAGAAGCCTTTCGCTAAGGCTGTTCTTGTGGAATTGGCAAAGGGATATTTGGAAGCCCATAGAGGGCTATGGTGAAAAAGGAAATATCTTCCGTTCAAAACTGGAAAGAAGCTTTATGAGGAACTGCTCTGTGTTCTGTTAATTCATCTCACAGAGTTACATCTTTCTCTTCAAGAAGCCTTTCGCTAAGGCTGTTCTTGTGGAATTGGCAAAGGGATATTTGGAAGCCCATAGAGGGCTATAGTGAAAAAGGAAATATCTTCCGTTCAAAACTGGAAAGAAGCTTTCTGAGAATCTGCTCTGTGTTCTGTTAATTCATCTCACAGATTTACATCTTTCCCTTCAAGAAGCCTTTCGCTAAGGCTGTTTTTGTGGAATTGGCAAAGGGATATTTCGAAGCCCATAGAGGGCTATGGTGAAAAAGGAAATATCTTCCGTTCGAAACTGGAAAGAAGCTTTCTGAGAAACTGCTCTGTGTTCTGTTAATTCATCTCACAGAGTTACATCTTTCCCTTCCAGAAGCCTTTCGCTAAGGCTGTTCTTGTGGAATTGGCAAAGGGCTATTTGGAAGCCCATAGAGGGCTATGGTGAAAAAGGAAATATCTTCCGTTCAAAACTGGAAAGAAGCTTTCTGAGAAACTGCTCTGTGTTCTGTTAATTCATCTCACAGAGTTACATCTTTCCCTTCAAGAAGCCTTTCTCTAAGGTTGTTCTTGTGGAATTGGCAAAGGGATATTTGGAAGCCCATAGAGGGCTATGTTGAAAAAGGAAATATCTTCCGTTCAAAACTGGAAAGAAGCTTTCTGAGAAACTGCTCTGTGTTCTGTTAATTCATCTCACAGAGTTACATCTTTCCCTTCAAGAAGCCTTTCGCTAAGGCTGTTCTTGTGGAATTGGCAAAGGGATATTTGGAAGCCCATAGAGGGCTATGGTGAAAAAGGAAATATCTTCCGTTCAAAACTGGAAAGAAGCTTTCTGAGAAACTGCTCTGTGTTCTGTTAATTCATCTCACAGAGTTACATCTTTCCCTTCAAGAAGCCTTTCGCTAAGGCTGTTCTTGTGGAATTGGCAAAGGGATATTTGGAAGCCCATAGAGGGCTATGGTGAAAAAGGAAATATCTTCCGTTCAAAACTGGAAAGAAGCTTTCTGAGAAACTGCTCTGTGTTCTGTTAATTCATCTCACAGAGTTACATCTTTCCCTTCAAGAAGCCTTTCGCTAAGGCTGTTCTTGTGGAATTGGCAAAGGGATATTTGGAAGCCCATAGAGGGCTATGGTGAAAAAGGAAATATCTTCCGTTCAAAACTGGAAAGAAGCTTTCTGAGAAACTGCTCTGTGTTCTGTTCATTCATCTCACAGAGTTACATCTTTCCCTTCAAGAAGCCTTTCGCTAATGCTGTTCTTGTGGAATTGGCAAAGGGATATTTGGAAGCCCATAGAGGGCTATGGTGAAAAAGGAAATATCTTCCGTTCAAAACTGGAAAGAAGCTTTCTGAGAAACTGCTCTGTGTTCTGTTAATTCATCTCACAGAGTTACATCTTTCCCTTCAAGAAGCCTTTCGCTAAGGCTGTTCTTGTGGAATTGGCAAAGGGATATTTGGAAGCCCATAGAGGGCTATGGTGAAAAAGGAAATATCTTCCGTTCAAAACTGGAAAGAAGCTTTCTGAGAAACTGCTCTGTGTTCTGTTAATTCATCTCACAGAGTTACATCTTTCCCTTCAAGAAGCCTTTCGCTAAGGCTGTTCTTGTGGAATTGGCAAAGGGATATTTGGAAGCCCATAGAGGGCTATGGTGAAAAAGGAAATATCTTCCGTTCAAAACTGGGAAGAAGCTTTCTGAGAAACTGCTCTGTGTTCTGTTAATTCATCTCACAGAGTTACATCTTTCCCTTCAAGAAGCCTTTCGCTAAGGCTGTTCTTGTGGAATTGGCAAAGGGATATTTGGAAGCCCATAGAGGGCTATGGTGAAAAAGGAAATATCTTCCGTTCAAAACTGGAAAGAAGCTTTCTGAGAAACTACTCTGTGTTCTGTTAATTCATCTCACAGAGTTACATCTTTCCCTTCAAGAAGCCTTTTGCTAAGGCTGTTCTTGTGGAATTGGCAAAGGGATATTTGGAAGCCCATAGAGGGCTATGGTGAAAAAGGAAATATCTTCCGTTCAAAACTGGAAAGAAGCTTTCTGAGAAACTGCTCTGTGTTCTGTTAATTCATTTCACAGAGTTACATCTTTCACTTCAAGAAGCCTTTCGCTAAGGCTGTTCTTGTGGAATTGGCTAAGGGATATTTGGAAGCCCATAGAGGGCTATCGTGAAAAACGAAATATCTTCCGTTCAAAACTGGAAAGAAGCTTTCTGAGAAACTGCTCTGTGTTCTGTTAATTCATCTCACAGAGTTACATCTTTCCCTTCAAGAAGCCTTTCGCTAAGGTTGTTCTTGTGGAATTTTCAAAGGGATATTTGGAAGCCCATACAGGGCTATGGTGAAAAAGGAAATATCTTCCGTTCAAAACTGGAAAGAAGCTTTCTGAGAAACTGCTCTGTGTTCTGTTAATTCATCTCACAGAGTTACATCTTTCCCTTCCAGAAGCCTTTCGCTAAGGCTGTTCTTGTGGAATTGGCAAAGGGATATTTGGAAGCCCATAGAGGGCTATGGTGAAAAAGGAAATATCTTCCGTTCAAAACTGGAAAGAAGCTTTCTGAGAAACTGCTCTGTGTTCTGTTAATTCATCTCACAGAGTTACATCTTTCCCTTCAAGAAGCCTTTCGCTAAGGCTGTTCTTGTGGAATTGGCAAAGGGATATTTGGAAGCCCATAGAGGGCTATGGTGAAAAAGGAAATATCTTCCGTTCAAAACTGGAAAGAAGCTTTCTGAGAAACTGCTCTGTGTTCTGTTAATTCATCTCACAGAGTTACATCTTTCCCTTCAAGAAGCCTTTCGCTAAGGCTGTTCTTGTGGAATTGGCAAAGGGATATTTGGAAGCCCATCGAGGGCTATGGTGAAAAAGGAAATATCTTCCGTTCAAAACTGGAAAGAAGCTTTTTGAGAAACTGCTCTGTGTTCTGTTAATTCATCTCACAGAGTTACATCTTTCCCTTCAAGAAGCCTTTCGCTAAGGCTGTTCTTGTGGAAATGGCAAAGGGATATTTGGAAGCCCATAGAGGGCTATGGTGAAAAAGGAAATATCTTCCGTTCAAAAGTGGAAAGAAGCTTTCTGAGAAACTGCTCTGTGTTCTGTGAATTCATCTCACAGAGTTACATCTTTCCCTTCCAGAAGCCTTTCGCTAAGGCTGTTCTTGTGGAATTGGCAAAGGGATATTTGGAAGCCCATAGAGGGCTATGGTGAAAAAGGAAATATCTTCCGTTCAAAACTGGAAAGAAGCTTTCTGAGAAACTGCTCTGTGTTCTGTTAATTCATCTCACAGAGTTACATCTTTCCCTTCAAGAAGCCTTTCGCTAAGGCTGTTCTTGTGGAATTGGCAAAGGGATATTTGGAAGCCCATAGAGGGCTATGGTGAAAAAGGAAATATCTTCCGTTCAAAACTGGAAAGAAGCTTTCTGAGAAACTGCTCTGTGTTCTGTTAATTCATCTCACAGAGTTACATCTTTCCCTTCAAGAAGCCTTTCGCTAAGGCTGTTCTTGTGGAATTGGCAAAGGGATATTTGGAAGCCCATACAGGGCTATGGTGAAAAAGGAAATATCTTTCGTTCAAAACTGGAAAGAAGCTTTCTGAGAAACTGCTCTGTGTTTTGTTAATTCATCTCACAGAGTTACATCTTTCCCTTCAAGAAGCCTTTCGCTAAGGCTGTTCTTGTGGAATTGGCAAAGGGATATTTGGAAGCCCATAGATTGCTCTGGTTAAAAAGTAAATATCATCCGTTCAAAACTGGAAAGAAGCTTTCTGAGAAACTGCTCTGTGTTCTGTTAATTCATCTCACACAGTTACATCTTTCCCTTCAAGAAGCCTTTCGCTAAGGCTGTTCTTGTGGAATTGGCAAAGGGATATTTGGAAGCCCATAGAGGGCTATGGTGAAAAAGGAAATATCTTCTGTTCAAAACCAGAAAGAAGCTTTCTGAGAAACTGCTCTGTGTTCTGTTAATTCATCTCACAGAGTTACATCTTTCCCTTCAAGAAGCCTTTCGCTAAGGCTGTTCTTGTGGAATTGGCAAAGGGATATTTGGAAGCCCATAGAGGGCTATGGTGAAAAAGGAAATATCTTCCGTTCAAAACTGGAAAGAAGCTTTCTGAGAAACTGCTCTGTGTTCTGTTAATTCATCTCACAGAGTTACATCTTTCCCTTCAAGAAGCCTTTCGCTAAGGCTGTTCTTGTGGAATTGGCAAAGGGATATTTGGAAGCCCATAGAGGGCTATGGTGAAAAAGGAAATATCTTCCGTTCAAAACTGGAAAGAAGCTTTATGAGGAACTGCTCTGTGTTCTGTTAATTCATCTCACAGAGTTACATCTTTCTCTTCAAGAAGCCTTTCGCTAAGGCTGTTCTTGTGGAATTGGCAAAGGGATATTTGGAAGCCCATAGAGGGCTATAGTGAAAAAGGAAATATCTTCCGTTCAAAACTGGAAAGAAGCTTTCTGAGAAACTGCTCTGTGTTCTGTTAATTCATCTCACAGAGTTACATCTTTCCCTTCAAGAAACCTTTCGCTAAGGCTGTTCTTGTGGAATTGGCAAAGGGATATTTGGAAGCCCATAGAGGGCTATGGTGAAAAAGGAAATATCTTCCGTTCAAAACTGGAAAGAAGCTTTCTGAGAAACTGCTCTGTGTTCTGTTAATTCATCTCACAGAGTTACATCTTTCCCTTCAAGAAGCCTTTCGCTAAGGCTCTTCTTGTGGAATTGGCAAAGGGATATTTGGAAGCCCATAGAGGGCTATGGTGAAAAAGGAAATATCTTCCGTTCAAAACTGGAAAGAAGCTTTCTGAGAAACTGCTCTGTGTTCTGTTAATTCATCTCACAGAGTTACATCTTTCCCTTCAAGAAGCCTTTCGCTAAGGCTGTTCTTGTGGAATTGGCAAAGGGATATTTGGAAGCCCATAGAGGGCTATGGTGAAAAAGGAAATATCTTCCATTCAAAACTGGGAAGAAGCTTTCTGAGAAACTGCTCTGTGTTCTGTTAATTCATCTCACAGAGTTACATCTTTCCCTTCAAGAAGCCTTTCGCTAAGGCTGTTCTTGTGGAATTGGCAAAGGGATATTTGGAAGCCCATAGAGGGCTATGGTGAAAAAGGAAATATCTTCCGTTCAAAACTGGAAAGAAGCTTTCTGAGAAACTACTCTGTGTTCTGTTAATTCATCTCACAGAGTTACATCTTTCCCTTCAAGAAGCCTTTTGCTAAGGCTGTTCTTGTGGAATTGGCAAAGGGACATTCGGAAGCCCATAGAGGGCTATGGTGAAAAAGGAAATATCTTCCGTTCAAAACTGGAAAGAAGCTTTCTGAGAAACTGCTCTGTGTTCTGTTAATTCATCTCACAGAGTTACATCTTTCACTTCAAGAAGCCTTTCGCTAAGGCTGTTCTTGTGGAATTGGCTAAGGGATATTTGGAAGCCCATAGAGGGCTATGGTGAAAAAGGAAATATCTTCCGTTCAAAACTGGAAAGAAGCTTTCTGAGAAACTGCTCTGTGTTCTGTTAATTCATCTCACAGAGTTACATCTTTCCCTTCAAGAAGCCTTTCGCTAAGGCTGTTCTTGTGGAATTGGCAAAGGGATATTTGGAAGCCCATAGAGGGCTATGGTGAAAAAGGAAATATCTTCCGTTCAAAACTGGAAAGAAGCTTTCTGAGAAACTGCTCTGTGTTCTGCTAATTCATCTCACAGAGTTACATCTTTCCCTTCAAGAATCCTTTCGCTAAGGCTGTTCTTGTGGAAATGGCAAAGGGATATTTGGAAGCCCATAGAGGGCTATGGTGAAAAAGGAAATATCTTCCGTTCAAAAGTGGAAAGAAGCTTTCTGAGAAACTGCTCTGTGTTCTGTGAATTCATCTCACAGAGTTACATCTTTCCCTTCCAGAAGCCTTTCGCTAAGGCTGTTCTTGTGGAATTGGCAAAGGGATATTTGGAAGCCCATAGAGGGCTATGGTGAAAAAGGAAATACCTTCCGTTCAAAACTGGAAGGAAGCTTTCTGAGAAACTGCTCTGTGTTCTGTTCATTCATCTCACAGAGTTACATCTTTCCCTTCAAGAAGCCTTTCGCTAAGGCTGTTCTTGTGGAATTGGCAAAGGGATATTTGGAAGCCCATAGAGGGCTATGGTGAAAAAGGAAATATCTTCCGTTCAAAACTGGAAAGAAGCTTTCTGAGAAACTGCTCTGTGTTCTGTGAATTCATCTCACAGAGTTACATCTTTCCCTTCAAGAAGCCTTTCGCTAAGGCTGTTCTTGTGGAATTGGCAAAGGGATATTTGGAAGCCCATAGAGGGCTATGGTGAAAAAGGAAATATCTTCCGTTCAAAACTGGAAAGAAGCTTTCTGAGAAACTGCTCTGTGTTCTGTTAATTCATCTCACAGAGTTACATCTTTCCCTCCAAGAAGCCTTTCGCTAAGGCTCTTCTTGTGGAATTGGCAAAGGGATATTTGGAAGCCCATAGAGGGCTATGGTGAAAAAGGAAATATCTTCCGTTCAAAACTGGAAAGAAGCTTTCTGAGAAACTGCTCTATGTTCTGTTAATTCACCTCACAGAGTTACATCTTTCCCTTCAAGAAGCCTTTCGCTAAGGCTGTTCTTGTGGAATTGGCAAAGGGATATTTGGAAGCCCATAGAGGGCTATGGTGAAAAAGGAAATATCTTCCGTTCAAAACTGGAAAGAAGCTTTCTGAGAAACTGCTCTGTGTTCTGTTAATTCATCTCACAGAGTTACATCTTTCCCTTCAAGAAGCCTCTTCGCTAAGGCTGTTCTTGTGGAATTGGCAAAGGGATATTTGGAAGCCCATAGAGGGCTATGGTGAAAAAGGAAATATCTTCCGTTCAAAACTGGAAAGAAGCTTTATGAGGAACTGCTCTGTGTTCTGTTAATTCATCTCACAGAGTTACATCTTTCTCTTCAAGAAGCCTTTCGCTAAGGCTGTTCTTGTGGAATTGGCAAAGGGATATTTGGAAGCCCATAGAGGGCTATAGTGAAAAAGGAAATATCTTCCGTTCCAAACTGGAAAGAAGCTTTCTGAGAAACTGCTCTGTGTTCTGTTAATTCATCTCACAGAGTTACATCTTTCCCTTCAAGAAACCTTTCGCTAAGGCTGTTCTTGTGGAATTGGCAAAGGGATATTTGGAAGCCCATAGAGGGCTATGGTGAAAAAGGAAATATCTTCTGTTCAAAACTGGAAAGAAGCTTTCTGAGAAACTGCTCTGTGTTCTGTTAATTCATCTCACAGAGTTACATCTTTCCCTTCAAGAAGCCTTTCGCTAAGGCTGTTCTTGTGGAATTGGCAAAGGGATATTTGGAAGCCCATAGAGGGCTATGGTGAAAAAGGAAATATCTTCCGTTCAAAACTGGAAAGAAGCTTTATGAGAAACTGCTCTGTGTTCTGTTAATTCATCTCACAGAGTTACATCTTTCCCTTCAAGAAGCCTTTCGCTAAGGCTGTTCTTGTGGAATTGGCAAAGGGATATTTGGAAGCCCATAGAGGGCTATGGTGAAAAAGGAAATATCTTCCGTTCAAAACTGGGAAGAAGCTTTCTGAGAAACTGCTCTGTGTTCTGTTAATTCATCTCACAGAGTTACATCTTTCCCTTCAAGAAGCCTTTCGCTAAGGCTGTTCTTGTGGAATTGGCAAAGGGATATTTGGAAGCCCATAGAGGGCTATGGTGAAAAAGGAAATATCTTCCGTTCAAAACTGGAAAGAAGCTTTCTGAGAAACTACTCTGTGTTCTGTTAATTCATCTCACAGAGTTACATCTTTCCCTTCCAGAAGCCTTTCGCTAAGGCTGTTCTTGTGGAATTGGCAAAGGGATATTTGTAAGCCCATAGAGGGCTATGGTGAAAAAGGAAATATCTTCCGTTCAAAACTGGAAAGAAGCTTTCTGAGAAACTGCTCTGTGTTCTGTTAATTCATCTCACACAGTTACATCTTTCCCTTCAAGGAGCCTTTCGCTAAGGCTGTTCTTGTGGAATTGGCAAAGGGATATTTGGAAGCCCATAGAGGGCTATGGTGAAAAAGGAAATATCTTCCGTTCAAAACTGGAAAGAAGCTTTCTGAGAAACTGCTCTGTGTTCTGTTAATTCATCTCACAGAGTTACATCTTTCCCTTCAAGAAGCCTTTCGCTAAGGCTGTTCTTGTGGAATTGGCAAAGGGATATTTGGAAGCCCATAGAGGGCTATGGTGAAAAAGGAAATATCTTCCGTTCAAAACTGGAAAGAAGCTTTCTGAGAAACTGCTCTGTGTTCTGCTAATTCATCTCACAGAGTTACATCTTTCCCTTCAAGAAGCCTTTCGCTAAGGCTGTTCTTGTGGAAATGGCAAAGGGATATTTGGAAGCCCATAGAGGGCTATGGTGAAAAAGGAAATATCTTCCGTTCAAAACTGGAAAGAAGCTTTCTGAGAAACTGCTCTGTGTTCTGTGAATTCATCTCACAGAGTTACATCTTTCCCTTCCAGAAGCCTTTCGCTAAGGCTGTTCTTGTGGAATTGGCAAAGGGATATTTGGAAGCCCATAGAGGGCTATGGTGAAAAAGGAAATATCTTCCGTTCAAAACTGGAAGGAAGCTTTCTGAGAAACTGCTCTGTGTTCTGTTAATTCATCTCACAGAGTTACATCTTTCCCTTCAAGAAGCCTTTCGCTAAGGCTGTTCTTGTGGAATTGGCAAAGGGATATTTGGAAGCCCATAGAGGGCTATGGTGAAAAAGGAAATATCTTCCGTTCAAAACTGGAAAGAAGCTTTCTGAGAAACTGCTCTGTGTTCTGTTAATTCATCTCACAGAGTTACATCTTTCCCTTCAAGAAGCCTTTCGCTAAGGCTGTTCTTGTGGAATTGGCAAAGGGATATTTGGAAGCCCATAGAGGGCTATGGTGAAAAAGGAAATATCTTCCGTTCAAAACTGGAAAGAAGCTTTCTGAGAAACTGCTCTGTGTTCTGTTAATTCATCTCACAGAGTTACATCTTTCCCTCCAAGAAGCCTTTCGCTAAGGCTCTTCTTGTGGAATTGGCAAAGGGATATTTGGAAGCCCATAGAGGGCTATGGTGAAAAAGGAAATATCTTCCGTTCAAAACTGGAAAGAAGCTTTCTGAGAAACTGCTCTGTGTTCTGTTAATTCATCTCACAGAGTTACATCTTTCCCTTCAAGAAGCCTTTCGCTAAGGCTGTTCTTGTGGAATTGGCAAAGGGATATTTGGAAGCCCATAGAGGGCTATGGTGAAAAAGGAAATATCTTCCGTTCAAAACTGGAAAGAAGCTTTATGAGGAACTGCTCTGTGTTCTGTTAATTCATCTCACAGAGTTACATCTTTCTCTTCAAGAAGCCTTTCGCTAAGGCTGTTCTTGTGGAATTGGCAAAGGGATATTTGGAAGCCCATAGAGGGCTATAGTGAAAAAGGAAATATCTTCCGTTCAAAACTGGAAAGAAGCTTTCTGAGAATCTGCTCTGTGTTCTGTTAATTCATCTCACAGATTTACATCTTTCCCTTCAAGAAGCCTTTCGCTAAGGCTGTTTTTGTGGAATTGGCAAAGGGATATTTCGAAGCCCATAGAGGGCTATGGTGAAAAAGGAAATATCTTCCGTTCGAAACTGGAAAGAAGCTTTCTGAGAAACTGCTCTGTGTTCTGTTAATTCATCTCACAGAGTTACATCTTTCCCTTCCAGAAGCCTTTCGCTAAGGCTGTTCTTGTGGAATTGGCAAAGGGCTATTTGGAAGCCCATAGAGGGCTATGGTGAAAAAGGAAATATCTTCCGTTCAAAACTGGAAAGAAGCTTTCTGAGAAACTGCTCTGTGTTCTGTTAATTCATCTCACAGAGTTACATCTTTCCCTTCAAGAAGCCTTTCTCTAAGGTTGTTCTTGTGGAATTGGCAAAGGGATATTTGGAAGCCCATAGAGGGCTATGTTGAAAAAGGAAATATCTTCCGTTCAAAACTGGAAAGAAGCTTTCTGAGAAACTGCTCTGTGTTCTGTTAATTCATCTCACAGAGTTACATCTTTCCCTTCAAGAAGCCTTTCGCTAAGGCTGTTCTTGTGGAATTGGCAAAGGGATATTTGGAAGCCCATAGAGGGCTATGGTGAAAAAGGAAATATCTTCCGTTCAAAACTGGAAAGAAGCTTTCTGAGAAACTGCTCTGTGTTCTGTTCATTCATCTCACAGAGTTACATCTTTCCCTTCAAGAAGCCTTTCGCTAAGGCTGTTCTTGTGGAATTGGCAAAGGGATATTTGGAAGCCCATAGAGGGCTATGGTGAAAAAGGAAATATCTTCCGTTCAAAACTGGAAAGAAGCTTTCTGAGAAACTGCTCTGTGTTCTGTTAATTCATCTCACAGAGTTACATCTTTCCCTTCAAGAAGCCTTTCGCTAAGGCTGTTCTTGTGGAATTGGCAAAGGGATATTTGGAAGCCCATAGAGGGCTATGGTGAAAAAGGAAATATCTTCCGTTCAAAACTGGAAAGAAGCTTTCTGAGAAACTGCTCTGTGTTCTGTTCATTCATCTCACAGAGTTACATCTTTCCCTTCAAGAAGCCTTTCGCTAATGCTGTTCTTGTGGAATTGGCAAAGGGATATTTGGAAGCCCATAGAGGGCTATGGTGAAAAAGGAAATATCTTCCGTTCAAAACTGGAAAGAAGCTTTCTGAGAAACTGCTCTGTGTTCTGTTAATTCATCTCACAGAGTTACATCTTTCCCTTCAAGAAGCCTTTCGCTAAGGCTGTTCTTGTGGAATTGGCAAAGGGATATTTGGAAGCCCATAGAGGGCTATGGTGAAAAAGGAAATATCTTCCGTTCAAAACTGGAAAGAAGCTTTCTGAGAAACTGCTCTGTGTTCTGTTAATTCATCTCACAGAGTTACATCTTTCCCTTCAAGAAGCCTTTCGCTAAGGCTGTTCTTGTGGAATTGGCAAAGGGATATTTGGAAGCCCATAGAGGGCTATGGTGAAAAAGGAAATATCTTCCGTTCAAAACTGGGAAGAAGCTTTCTGAGAAACTGCTCTGTGTTCTGTTAATTCATCTCACAGAGTTACATCTTTCCCTTCAAGAAGCCTTTCGCTAAGGCTGTTCTTGTGGAATTGGCAAAGGGATATTTGGAAGCCCATAGAGGGCTATGGTGAAAAAGGAAATATCTTCCGTTCAAAACTGGAAAGAAGCTTTCTGAGAAACTACTCTGTGTTCTGTTAATTCATCTCACAGAGTTACATCTTTCCCTTCAAGAAGCCTTTTGCTAAGGCTGTTCTTGTGGAATTGGCAAAGGGATATTTGGAAGCCCATAGAGGGCTATGGTGAAAAAGGAAATATCTTCCGTTCAAAACTGGAAAGAAGCTTTCTGAGAAACTGCTCTGTGTTCTGTTAATTCATTTCACAGAGTTACATCTTTCACTTCAAGAAGCCTTTCGCTAAGGCTGTTCTTGTGGAATTGGCTAAGGGATATTTGGAAGCCCATAGAGGGCTATCGTGAAAAACGAAATATCTTCCGTTCAAAACTGGAAAGAAGCTTTCTGAGAAACTGCTCTGTGTTCTGTTAATTCATCTCACAGAGTTACATCTTTCCCTTCAAGAAGCCTTTCGCTAAGGTTGTTCTTGTGGAATTTTCAAAGGGATATTTGGAAGCCCATACAGGGCTATGGTGAAAAAGGAAATATCTTCCGTTCAAAACTGGAAAGAAGCTTTCTGAGAAACTGCTCTGTGTTCTGTTAATTCATCTCACAGAGTTACATCTTTCCCTTCCAGAAGCCTTTCGCTAAGGCTGTTCTTGTGGAATTGGCAAAGGGATATTTGGAAGCCCATAGAGGGCTATGGTGAAAAAGGAAATATCTTCCGTTCAAAACTGGAAAGAAGCTTTCTGAGAAACTGCTCTGTGTTCTGTTAATTCATCTCACAGAGTTACATCTTTCCCTTCAAGAAGCCTTTCGCTAAGGCTGTTCTTGTGGAATTGGCAAAGGGATATTTGGAAGCCCATAGAGGGCTATGGTGAAAAAGGAAATATCTTCCGTTCAAAACTGGAAAGAAGCTTTCTGAGAAACTGCTCTGTGTTCTGTTAATTCATCTCACAGAGTTACATCTTTCCCTTCAAGAAGCCTTTCGCTAAGGCTGTTCTTGTGGAATTGGCAAAGGGATATTTGGAAGCCCATCGAGGGCTATGGTGAAAAAGGAAATATCTTCCGTTCAAAACTGGAAAGAAGCTTTTTGAGAAACTGCTCTGTGTTCTGTTAATTCATCTCACAGAGTTACATCTTTCCCTTCAAGAAGCCTTTCGCTAAGGCTGTTCTTGTGGAAATGGCAAAGGGATATTTGGAAGCCCATAGAGGGCTATGGTGAAAAAGGAAATATCTTCCGTTCAAAAGTGGAAAGAAGCTTTCTGAGAAACTGCTCTGTGTTCTGTGAATTCATCTCACAGAGTTACATCTTTCCCTTCCAGAAGCCTTTCGCTAAGGCTGTTCTTGTGGAATTGGCAAAGGGATATTTGGAAGCCCATAGAGGGCTATGGTGAAAAAGGAAATATCTTCCGTTCAAAACTGGAAAGAAGCTTTCTGAGAAACTGCTCTGTGTTCTGTTAATTCATCTCACAGAGTTACATCTTTCCCTTCAAGAAGCCTTTCGCTAAGGCTGTTCTTGTGGAATTGGCAAAGGGATATTTGGAAGCCCATAGAGGGCTATGGTGAAAAAGGAAATATCTTCCGTTCAAAACTGGAAAGAAGCTTTCTGAGAAACTGCTCTGTGTTCTGTTAATTCATCTCACAGAGTTACATCTTTCCCTTCAAGAAGCCTTTCGCTAAGGCTGTTCTTGTGGAATTGGCAAAGGGATATTTGGAAGCCCATACAGGGCTATGGTGAAAAAGGAAATATCTTTCGTTCAAAACTGGAAAGAAGCTTTCTGAGAAACTGCTCTGTGTTTTGTTAATTCATCTCACAGAGTTACATCTTTCCCTTCAAGAAGCCTTTCGCTAAGGCTGTTCTTGTGGAATTGGCAAAGGGATATTTGGAAGCCCATAGATTGCTCTGGTTAAAAAGTAAATATCATCCGTTCAAAACTGGAAAGAAGCTTTCTGAGAAACTGCTCTGTGTTCTGTTAATTCATCTCACAGAGTTACATCTTTCCCTTCAAGAAGCCTTTCGCTAAGGCTGTTCTTGTGGAATTGGCAAAGGGATATTTGGAAGCCCATAGAGGGCTATGGTGAAAAAGGAAATATCTTCTGTTCAAAACCAGAAAGAAGCTTTCTGAGAAACTGCTCTGTGTTCTGTTAATTCATCTCACAGAGTTACATCTTTCCCTTCAAGAAGCCTTTCGCTAAGGCTGTTCTTGTGGAATTGGCAAAGGGATATTTGGAAGCCCATAGAGGGCTATGGTGAAAAAGGAAAATATCTTCCGTTCAAAACTGGAAAGAAGCTTTCTGAGAAACTGCTCTGTGTTCTGTTAATTCATCTCACAGAGTTACATCTTTCCCTTCAAGAAGCCTTTCGCTAAGGCTGTTCTTGTGGAATTGGCAAAGGGATATTTGGAAGCCCATCGAGGGCTATGGTGAAAAAGGAAATATCTTCCGTTCAAAACTGGAAAGAAGCTTTATGAGGAACTGCTCTGTGTTCTGTTAATTCATCTCACAGAGTTACATCTTTCTCTTCAAGAAGCCTTTCGCTAAGGCTGTTCTTGTGGAATTGGCAAAGGGATATTTGGAAGCCCATAGAGGGCTATAGTGAAAAAGGAAATATCTTCCGTTCAAAACTGGAAAGAAGCTTTCTGAGAAACTGCTCTGTGTTCTGTTAATTCATCTCACAGAGTTACATCTTTCCCTTCAAGAAACCTTTCGCTAAGGCTGTTCTTGTGGAATTGGCAAAGGGATATTTGGAAGCCCATAGAGGGCTATGGTGAAAAAGGAAATATCTTCCGTTCAAAACTGGAAAGAAGCTTTCTGAGAAACTGCTCTGTGTTCTGTTAATTCATCTCACAGAGTTACATCTTTCCCTTCAAGAAGCCTTTCGCTAAGGCTGTTCTTGTGGAATTGGCAAAGGGATATTTGGAAGCCCATAGAGGGCTATGGTGAAAAAGGAAATATCTTCCGTTCAAAACTGGAAAGAAGCTTTCTGAGAAACTGCTCTGTGTTCTGTTAATTCATCTCACAGAGTTACATCTTTCCCTTCAAGAAGCCTTTCGCTAAGGCTCTTCTTGTGGAATTGGCAAAGGGATATTTGGAAGCCCATAGAGGGCTATGGTGAAAAAGGAAATATCTTCCGTTCAAAACTGGAAAGAAGCTTTCTGAGAAACTGCTCTGTGTTCTGTTAATTCATCTCACAGAGTTACATCTTTCCCTTCAAGAAGCCTTTCGCTAAGGCTGTTCTTGTGGAATTGGCAAAGGGATATTTGGAAGCCCATAGAGGGCTATGGTGAAAAAGGAAATATCTTCCATTCAAAACTGGGAAGAAGCTTTCTGAGAAACTGCTCTGTGTTCTGTTAATTCATCTCACAGAGTTACATCTTTCCCTTCAAGAAGCCTTTCGCTAAGGCTGTTCTTGTGGAATTGGCAAAGGGATATTTGGAAGCCCATAGAGGGCTATGGTGAAAAAGGAAATATCTTCCGTTCAAAACTGGAAAGAAGCTTTCTGAGAAACTACTCTGTGTTCTGTTAATTCATCTCACAGAGTTACATCTTTCCCTTCAAGAAGCCTTTTGCTAAGGCTGTTCTTGTGGAATTGGCAAAGGGACATTCGGAAGCCCATAGAGGGCTATGGTGAAAAAGGAAATATCTTCCGTTCAAAACTGGAAAGAAGCTTTCTGAGAAACTGCTCTGTGTTCTGTTAATTCATCTCACAGAGTTACATCTTTCACTTCAAGAAGCCTTTCGCTAAGGCTGTTCTTGTGGAATTGGCTAAGGGATATTTGGAAGCCCATAGAGGGCTATGGTGAAAAAGGAAATATCTTCCGTTCAAAACTGGAAAGAAGCTTTCTGAGAAACTGCTCTGTGTTCTGTTAATTCATCTCACAGAGTTACATCTTTCCCTTCAAGAAGCCTTTCGCTAAGGCTGTTCTTGTGGAATTGGCAAAGGGATATTTGGAAGCCCATAGAGGGCTATGGTGAAAAAGGAAATATCTTCCGTTCAAAACTGGAAAGAAGCTTTCTGAGAAACTGCTCTGTGTTCTGCTAATTCATCTCACAGAGTTACATCTTTCCCTTCAAGAATCCTTTCGCTAAGGCTGTTCTTGTGGAAATGGCAAAGGGATATTTGGAAGCCCATAGAGGGCTATGGTGAAAAAGGAAATATCTTCCGTTCAAAAGTGGAAAGAAGCTTTCTGAGAAACTGCTCTGTGTTCTGTGAATTCATCTCACAGAGTTACATCTTTCCCTTCCAGAAGCCTTTCGCTAAGGCTGTTCTTGTGGAATTGGCAAAGGGATATTTGGAAGCCCATAGAGGGCTATGGTGAAAAAGGAAATACCTTCCGTTCAAAACTGGAAGGAAGCTTTCTGAGAAACTGCTCTGTGTTCTGTTCATTCATCTCACAGAGTTACATCTTTCCCTTCAAGAAGCCTTTCGCTAAGGCTGTTCTTGTGGAATTGGCAAAGGGATATTTGGAAGCCCATAGAGGGCTATGGTGAAAAAGGAAATATCTTCCGTTCAAAACTGGAAAGAAGCTTTCTGAGAAACTGCTCTGTGTTCTGTGAATTCATCTCACAGAGTTACATCTTTCCCTTCAAGAAGCCTTTCGCTAAGGCTGTTCTTGTGGAATTGGCAAAGGGATATTTGGAAGCCCATAGAGGGCTATGGTGAAAAAGGAAATATCTTCCGTTCAAAACTGGAAAGAAGCTTTCTGAGAAACTGCTCTGTGTTCTGTTAATTCATCTCACAGAGTTACATCTTTCCCTCCAAGAAGCCTTTCGCTAAGGCTCTTCTTGTGGAATTGGCAAAGGGATATTTGGAAGCCCATAGAGGGCTATGGTGAAAAAGGAAATATCTTCCGTTCAAAACTGGAAAGAAGCTTTCTGAGAAACTGCTCTATGTTCTGTTAATTCACCTCACAGAGTTACATCTTTCCCTTCAAGAAGACTTTCGCTAAGGCTGTTCTTGTGGAATTGGCAAAGGGATATTTGGAAGCCCATAGAGGGCTATGGTGAAAAAGGAAATATCTTCCGTTCAAAACTGGAAAGAAGCTTTCTGAGAAACTGCTCTGTGTTCTGTTAATTCATCTCACAGAGTTACATCTTTCCCTTCAAGAAGCCTCTTCGCTAAGGCTGTTCTTGTGGAATTGGCAAAGGGATATTTGGAAGCCCATAGAGGGCTATGGTGAAAAAGGAAATATCTTCCGTTCAAAACTGGAAAGAAGCTTTATGAGGAACTGCTCTGTGTTCTGTTAATTCATCTCACAGAGTTACATCTTTCTCTTCAAGAAGCCTTTCGCTAAGGCTGTTCTTGTGGAATTGGCAAAGGGATATTTGGAAGCCCATAGAGGGCTATAGTGAAAAAGGAAATATCTTCCGTTCCAAACTGGAAAGAAGCTTTCTGAGAAACTGCTCTGTGTTCTGTTAATTCATCTCACAGAGTTACATCTTTCCCTTCAAGAAACCTTTCGCTAAGGCTGTTCTTGTGGAATTGGCAAAGGGATATTTGGAAGCCCATAGAGGGCTATGGTGAAAAAGGAAATATCTTGTGTTCAAAACTGGAAAGAAGCTTTCTGAGAAACTGCTCTGTGTTCTGTTAATTCATCTCACAGAGTTACATCTTTCCCTTCAAGAAGCCTTTCGCTAAGGCTGTTCTTGTGGAATTGGCAAAGGGATATTTGGAAGCCCATAGAGGGCTATGGTGAAAAAGGAAATATCTTCCGTTCAAAACTGGAAAGAAGCTTTATGAGAAACTGCTCTGTGTTCTGTTAATTCATCTCACAGAGTTACATCTTTCCCTTCAAGAAGCCTTTCGCTAAGGCTGTTCTTGTGGAATTGGCAAAGGGATATTTGGAAGCCCATAGAGGGCTATGGTGAAAAAGGAAATATCTTCCGTTCAAAACTGGGAAGAAGCTTTCTGAGAAACTGCTCTGTGTTCTGTTAATTCATCTCACAGAGTTACATCTTTCCCTTCAAGAAGCCTTTCGCTAAGGCTGTTCTTGTGGAATTGGCAAAGGGATATTTGGAAGCCCATAGAGGGCTATGGTGAAAAAGGAAATATCTTCCGTTCAAAACTGGAAAGAAGCTTTCTGAGAAACTACTCTGTGTTCTGTTAATTCATCTCACAGAGTTACATCTTTCCCTTCCAGAAGCCTTTCGCTAAGGCTGTTCTTGTGGAATTGGCAAAGGGATATTTGTAAGCCCATAGAGGGCTATGGTGAAAAAGGAAATATCTTCCGTTCAAAACTGGAAAGAAGCTTTCTGAGAAACTGCTCTGTGTTCTGTTAATTCATCTCACACAGTTACATCTTTCCCTTCAAGGAGCCTTTCGCTAAGGCTGTTCTTGTGGAATTGGCAAAGGGATATTTGGAAGCCCATAGAGGGCTATGGTGAAAAAGGAAATATCTTCCGTTCAAAACTGGAAAGAAGCTTTCTGAGAAACTGCTCTGTGTTCTGTTAATTCATCTCACAGAGTTACATCTTTCCCTTCAAGAAGCCTTTCGCTAAGGCTGTTCTTGTGGAATTGGCAAAGGGATATTTGGAAGCCCATAGAGGGCTATGGTGAAAAAGGAAATATCTTCCGTTCAAAACTGGAAAGAAGCTTTCTGAGAAACTGCTCTGTGTTCTGCTAATTCATCTCACAGAGTTACATCTTTCCCTTCAAGAAGCCTTTCGCTAAGGCTGTTCTTGTGGAAATGGCAAAGGGATATTTGGAAGCCCATAGAGGGCTATGGTGAAAAAGGAAATATCTTCCGTTCAAAACTGGAAAGAAGCTTTCTGAGAAACTGCTCTGTGTTCTGTGAATTCATCTCACAGAGTTACATCTTTCCCTTCCAGAAGCCTTTCGCTAAGGCTGTTCTTGTGGAATTGGCAAAGGGATATTTGGAAGCCCATAGAGGGCTATGGTGAAAAAGGAAATATCTTCCGTTCAAAACTGGAAGGAAGCTTTCTGAGAAACTGCTCTGTGTTCTGTTAATTCATCTCACAGAGTTACATCTTTCCCTTCAAGAAGCCTTTCGCTAAGGCTGTTCTTGTGGAATTGGCAAAGGGATATTTGGAAGCCCATAGAGGGCTATGGTGAAAAAGGAAATATCTTCCGTTCAAAACTGGAAAGAAGCTTTCTGAGAAACTGCTCTGTGTTCTGTTAATTCATCTCACAGAGTTACATCTTTCCCTTCAAGAAGCCTTTCGCTAAGGCTGTTCTTGTGGAATTGGCAAAGGGATATTTGGAAGCCCATAGAGGGCTATGGTGAAAAAGGAAATATCTTCCGTTCAAAACTGGAAAGAAGCTTTCTGAGAAACTGCTCTGTGTTCTGTTAATTCATCTCACAGAGTTACATCTTTCTCTCCAAGAAGCCTTTCGCTAAGGCTCTTCTTGTGGAATTGGCAAAGGGATATTTGGAAGCCCATAGAGGGCTATGGTGAAAAAGGAAATATCTTCCGTTCAAAACTGGAAAGAAGCTTTCTGAGAAACTGCTCTGTGTTCTGTTAATTCATCTCACAGAGTTACATCTTTCCCTTCAAGAAGACTTTCGCTAAGGCTGTTCTTGTGGAATTGGCAAAGGGATATTTGGAAGCCCATAGAGGGCTATGGTGAAAAAGGAAATATCTTCCGTTCAAAACTGGAAAGAAGCTTTCTGAGAAACTGCTCTGTGTTCTGTTAATTCATCTCACAGAGTTGCATCTTTCCCTTCAAGAAGCCTTTCGCTAAGGCTGTTCTTGTGGAATTGGCAAAGGGATATTTGGAAGCCCATAGAGGGCTCTGGTGAAAAAGGAAATATCTTCCGTTCAAAACCGGAAAGAAGCTTTCTGAGAAACTGCTCTGTGTTCTGTTAATTCATCTCACAGAGTTACATCTTTCCCTTCAAGAAGCCTTTCGCTAAGGCTGTTCTTGTGGAATTGGCAAAGGGATATTTGGAAGCCCATAGAGGGCTATGGTGAAAAAGGAAATATCTTCCGTTCAAAACCGGAAAGAAGCTTTCTGAGAAACTGCTCTGTGTTCTGTTAATTCATCTCACAGAGTTACATCTTTCCCTTCAAGAAGCCTATCGCTAAGGCTGTTCTTGTGGAATTGGCAAAGGGATATTTGGAAGCCCGTAGAGGGCTATGGTGAAAAAGGAAATATCTTCCGTTCAAAACTGGAAAGAAGCTTTCTGAGAAACTGCTCTGTGTTCTGTTAATTCATCTCACAGAGTTACATCTTTCCCTTCAAGAAGCCTTTCGCTAAGGCTGTTCTTGTGGAATTGGCAAAGGGATATTTGGAAGCCCATAGAGGGCTATGGTGAAAAAGGAAATATCTTCCGTTCAAAACTGGAAAGAAGCTTTCTGAGAAACTGCTCTGTGTTCTGTTAATTCATCTCACAGAGTTACATCTTTCCCTTCAAGAAGCCTTTCGCTAAGGCTGTTCTTGTGGAATTGGCAAAGGGATATTTGGAGGCCCATAGAGGGCTATGGTGAAAAAGGAAATATCTTCCGTTCAAAACTGGAAAGAAGCTTTCTGAGAAACTGCTCTGTGTTCTGTTAATTCATCTCACAGAGTTACATCTTTCCCTTCAAGAAGCCTTTCGCTAAGGCTGTTCTTGTGGAATTGGCAAAGGGATATTTGGAAGCCCATAGAGGGCTATGGTGAAAAAGGAAATATCTTCCGTTCAAAACTGGAAAGAAGCTTTCTGAGAAACTGCTCTGTGTTCTGTTAATTCATCTCCCAGAGTTACATCTTTCCCTTCAAGAAGCCTTTCGCTAAGGCTGTTCTTGTGGAATTGGCAAAGGGATATTTGGAAGCCCATAGAGGGCTATGGTGAAAAAGGAAATATCTTCCGTTCAAAACTGGAAAGAAGCTTTCTGAGAAACTGCTCTGTGTTCTGTTCATTCATCTCACACAGTTACATCTTTCCCTTCAAGAAGCCTTTTGCTAAGGCTGTTCTTGTGGAATTGGCAAAGGGATATTTGGAAGCCCATAGAGGGCTATGGTGAAAAAGGAAATATCTTCCGTTCATAACTGGAAAGAAGCTTTCTGAGAAACTGCTCTGTGTTCTGTTAATTCATCTCACAGAGTTACATCTTTCCCTTCAAGAAGCCTTTCGCTAAGGCTGTTCTTGTGGAATTGGCAAAGGGATATTTGGAAGCCCATAGAGGGCTATGGTGAAAAAGGAAATATCTTCCGTTCAAAACTGGAAAGAAGCTTTCTGAGAAACTGCTCTGTGTTCTGTTAATTCATCTCACAGAGTTACATCTTTCCCTTCAAGAATCCTTTCGCTAAGGCTGTTCTTGTGGAATTGGCAAAGGGATATTTGGAAGCCCATAGAGGGCTATGGTGAAAAAGGAAATATCTTCAGTTCAAAACCGGAAAGAAGCTTTCTGAGAAACTGCTCTGTGTTCTGTTAATTCATCTCACAGAGTTACATCTATCCCTTCAAGAAGCCTTTCGCTAAGGCTGTTCTTGTGGAATTGGCAAAGGGATATTTGGAAGCCCATAGAGGGCTATGGTGAAAAAGGAAATATCTTCCGTTCAAAACTGGAAAGAAGCTTTCTGAGAAACTGCTCTGTGTTCTGTTAATTCATCTCACAGAGTTACATCTTTCCCTTCAAGAAGCCTTTCGCTAAGGCTGTTCTTGTGGAATTGGCAAAGGGATATTTGGAAGCCCATAGAGGGCTATGGTGAAAAAGGAAATATCTTCCGTTCAAAACTGGAAAGAAGCTTTCTGAGAAACTTCTCTGTGTTCTGTTAATTCATCTCACAGAGTTACATCTTTCCCTTCAAGAATCCTTTCGCTAAGGCTGTTCTTGTGGAATTGGCAAAGGGATATTTGGAAGCCCATAGAGGGCTCTGGTGAAAAAGGAAATATCTTCCGTTCAAAACTGGAAAGAAGCTTTCTGAGAAACTGCTCTGTGTTCTGTTAATTCATCTCACAGAGTTACATCTTTCCCTTCAAGAAGCCTTTCGCTAAGGCTGTTCTTGTGGAATTGGCAAAGGGATATTTGGAAGCCCTTAGAGGGTTATGGTGAAAAAGGAAATATCTTCCGTTCAAAACTGGAAAGAAGCTTTCTGAGAAACTGCTCTGTGTTCTGTTAATTCATCTCACAGAGTTACATCTTTCCCTTCAAGAAGCCTTTCGCTAAGGCTGTTCTTGTGGAATTGGCAAAGGGATATTTGGAAGCCCATAGAGGGCTCTGGTGAAAAAGTAAATATCATCCGTTCAAAACTGGAAAGAAGCTTTCTGAGAAACTGCTCTGTGTTCTGTTAATTCATCTCACAGAGTTACATCTTTCCCTTCAAGAAGCCTTTCGCTAAGGCTGTTCTTGTGGAATTGGCAAAGGGATATTTGGAAGCCCATAGAGGGCTATGGTGAAAAAGGAAATATCTTCTGTTCAAAACCAGAAAGAAGCTTTCTGAGAAACTGCTCTGTGTTCTGTTAATTCATCTCACAGAGTTACATCTTTCCCTTCAAGAAGCCTTTCGCTAAGGCTGTTCTTGTGGAATTGGCAAAGGGATATTTGGAAGCCCATAGAGGGCTATGGTGAAAAAGGAAATATCTTCCGTTCAAAACCGGAAAGAAGCTTTCTGAGAAACTGCTCTGTGTTCTGTTAATTCATCTCACAGAGTTACATCTTTCCCTTCAAGAAGCCTAACGCTAAGGCTGTTCTTGTGGAATTGGCAAAGGGATATTTGGAAGCCCATAGAGGGCTATGGTGAAAAAGGAAATATCTTCCGTTCAAAACTGGAAAGAAGCTTTCTGAGAAACTGCTCTGTGTTCTGTTAATTCATCTCACAGAGTTACATCTTTCCCTTCAAGAAGCCTTTCGCTAAGGCTGTTCTTGTGGAATTGGCAAAGGGATATTTGGAAGCCCATAGAGGGCTATGGTGAAAAAGGAAATATCTTCCGTTCAAAACTGGAAAGAAACTTTCTGAGAAACTGCTCTGTGTTCTGTTAATTCATCTCACAGAGTTACATCTTTCCCTTCAAGAAGCCTTTCGCTAAGGCTGTTCTTGTGGAATTGGCAAAGGGATATTTGGAAGCCCATAGAGGGCTATGGTGAAAAAGGAAATATCTTCCGTTCAAAACTGGAAAGAAGCTTTCTGAGAAACTGCTCTGTGTTCTGTTAATTCATCTCACAGAGTTACATCTTTCCCTTCAAGAAGCCTTTCGCTAAGGCTGTTCTTGTGGAATTGGCAAAGGGATATTTGAAAGCCCATAGAGGGCTATGGTGAAAAAGGAAATATCTTCCGTTCAATACTGGAAAGAAGCTTTCTGAGAAACTGCTCTGTGTTCTGTTCATTCATCTCACACAGTTACATCTTTCCCTTCAAGAAGCCTTTTGCTAAGGCTGTTCTTGTGGAATTGGCAAAGGGATATTTGGAAGCCCATAGAGGGCTATGGTGAAAAAGGAAATATCTTCCGTTCAAAACTGGAAAGAAGCTTTCTGAGAAACTGCTCTGTGTTCTGTTAATTCATCTCACAGAGTTACATCTTTCCCTTCAAGAAGCCTTTCGCTAAGGCTGTTCTTGTGGAATTGGCAAAGGGATATTTGGAAGCCCATAGAGGGCTATGGTGAAAAAGGAAATATCTTCCGTTCAAAACTGGAAAGAAGCTTTCTGAGAAACTGCTCTGTGTTCTGCTAATTCATCTCACAGAGTTACATCTTTCCCTTCAAGAAGCCTTTCGCTAAGGCTGTTCTTGTGGAATTGGCAAAGGGATATTTGGAAGCCCATAGAGGGCTATGGTGAAAAAGGAAATATCTTAAGTTCAAAACTGGAAAGAAGCTTTCTGAGAAACTGCTCTGTGTTCTGTTAATTCATCTCACAGAGTTACATCTTTCCCTTCAAGAAGCCTTTCGCTAAGGCTGTTCTTGTGGAATTGGCAAAGGGATATTTGGAAGCCCATAGAGGGCTATGGTGAAAAAGGAAATATCTTCCGTTCAAAACTGGAAAGAAGCTTTCTGAGAAACTGCTCTGTGTTCTGTTAATTCATCTCACAGAGTTACATCTTTCCCTTCAAGAAGCCTTTCGCTAAGGCTGTTCTTGTGGAATTGGCAAAGGGATATTTGGAAGCCCATAGAGGGCTATGGTGAAAAAGGAAATATCTTCCGTTCAAAACTGGAAAGAAGCTTTCTGAGAAACAGCTCTGTGTTCTGTTAATTCATGTCACAGAGTTACATCTTTCCCTTCAAGAAGCCTTTCGCTAAGGCTGTTCTTGTGGAATTGGTAAAGGATATTTGGAAGCCCATAGAGGGCTATGGTGAAAAAGGAAATATCTTCCGTTCAAAACTGGAAAGAAGCTTTCTGAGAAACTGCTCTGTGTTCTGTTAATTCATCTCACAGAGTTACATCTTTCCCTTCAAGAAGCCTTTCGCTAAGGCTGTTCTTGTGGAATTGGCAAAGGGATATTTGGAAGCCCATAGAGGGCTATGGTGAAAAAGGAAATATCTTCCGTTCAAAACTGGAAAGAAGCTTTCTGAGAAACTGCTCTGTGTTCTGTTAATTCATCTCACAGAGTTACATCTTTCCCTTCATGAAGCCTTTCTCTAAGGCTGTTCTTGTGGAATTGGCAAAGGGATATTTGGAAGCCCATAGAGGGCTATGGTGAAAAAGGAAATATCTTCCGTTCAAAACTGGAAAGAAGCTTTCTGAGAAACTGCTCTGTGTTCTGTTAATTCATCTCACAGAGTTACATCTTTCCCTTCCAGAAGCCTTTCGCTAAGGCTGTTCTTGTGGAATTGGCAAAGGGATATTAGGAAGCCCATAGAGGGCTATGGTGAAAAAGGAAATATCTTCCGTTCAAAACTGGAAAGAAGCTTTCTGAGAAACTGCTCTGTGTTCTGTTAATTCATCTCACAGAGTTACATCTTTCCCTTCAAGAAGCCTTTCGCTAAGGCTGTTCTTGTGGAATTGGCAAAGGGATATTTGGAAGCCCATAGAGGGCTATGGTGAAAAAGGAAATATCTTCCGTTCAAAACTGGAAAGAAGCTTTCTGAGAAACTGCTCTGTGTTCTGTTAATTCATCTCACAGAGTTACATCTTTCCCTTCAAGAAGCCTTTCGCTAAGGCTGTTCTTGTGGAATTGGCAAAGGGATATTTGGAAGCCCATAGAGGGCTATGGTGAAAAAGGAAATATCTTCCGTTCAAAACTGGAAAGAAGCTTTCTGAGAAACTGCTCTGTGTTCTGTTAATTCATCTCACAGAGTTACATCTTTCCCTTCAAGAAGCCTTTCGCTAAGGCTGTTCTTGTGAAATTGGCAAAGGGATATTTGGAAGCCCATAGAGGGCTATGGTGAAAAAGGAAATATCTTAAGTACAAAACTGGAAAGAAGCTTTCTGAGAAACTGCTCTGTGTTCCGTTAATTCATCTCACAGAGTTACATCTTTCCCTTCAAGAAGCCTTTCGCTAAGGCTGTTCTTGTGGAATTGGCAAAGGGATATTTGGAAGCCCATAGGGGGCTATGGTGAAAAAGGAAATATCTTCCGTTCAAAACTGGAAAGAAGCTTTCTGAGAAACTGCTCTGTGTTCTGTTAATTCATCTCACAGAGTTACATCTTTCCCTTCAAGAAGCCTTTCGCTAAGGCTGTTCTTGTGGAATTGGCAAAGGGATATTTGGAAGCCCATAGAGGGCTATGGTGAAAAAGGAAATATCTTCCGTTCAAAACTGGAAAGAAGCTTTCTGAGAAACTGCTCTGTGTTCTGTTAATTCATCTCACAGAGTTACATCTTTCCCTTCAAGAAGCCTTTCGCTAAGGCTGTTCTTGTGGAATTGGCAAAGGGATATTTGGAAGCCCATAGAGGGCTATGGTGAAAAAGGAAATATCTTCCGTTCAAAACTGGAAAGAAGCTTTCTGAGAAACTTCTCTGTGTTCTGTTAATTCATCTCACAGAGTTACATCTTTCCCTTCAAGAAGCCTTTCGCTAAGGCTGTTCTTGTGGAATTGGCAAAGGGATATTTGGAAGCCCATAGAGGGCTATGGTGAAAAAGGAAATATCTTCCGTTCAAAACTGGAAAGAAGCTTTCTGAGAAACTGCTCTGTGTTCTGTTAATTCATCTCACAGAGTTACATCTTTCCCTTCAAGAAGCCTTTCGCTAAGGCTGTTCTTGTGGAATTGGCAAAGGGATATTTGGAAGCCCATAGAGGGCTATGGTGAAAAAGGAAATATCTTCCGTTCAAAACTGGAAAGAAGCTTTCTGAGAAACTGCTCTGTGTTCTGTTAATTCATCTCACAGAGTTACATCTTTCCCTTCAAGAAGCCTTTCGCTAAGGCTGTTCTTGTGGAATTGGCAAAGGGATATTTGGAAGCCCATAGAGGGCTATGGTGAAAAAGGAAATATCTTCCGTTCAAAACTGGAAAGAAGCTTTCTGAGAAACTGCTCTGTGTTCTGTTAATTCATCTCACAGAGTTACATCTTTCCCTTCAAGAAGCCTTTCGCTAAGGCTGTTCTTGTGGAAATGGCAAAGGGATATTTGGAAGCCCTTAGAGGGCTATGGTGAAAAAGGAAATATCTTCTGTTCAAAACCAGAAAGAAGCTTTCTGAGAAACTGCTCTGTGTTCTGTTAATTCATCTCACAGAGTTACATCTTTCCCTTCAAGAAGCCTTTCGCTAAGGCTGTTCTTGTGGAATTGGCAAAGGGATATTTGGAAGCCCATAGAGGGCTATGGTGAAAAAGGAAATATCTTCCGTTCAAAACTGGAAAGAAGCTTTCTGAGAAACTGCTCTGTGTTCTGTGAATTCATCTCACAGAGTTACATCTTTCCCTTCAACAAGCCTTTCGCTAAGGCTGTTCTTGTGGAATTGGCAAAGGGATATTTGGAAGCCCATAGAGGGCTATGGTGAAAAAGGAAATATCTTCCGTTCAAAA
Source organism: Chlorocebus sabaeus (assembly GCF_047675955.1). Classification (NCBI taxonomy): domain Eukaryota; kingdom Metazoa; phylum Chordata; class Mammalia; order Primates; family Cercopithecidae; genus Chlorocebus; species Chlorocebus sabaeus. The sequence goes on along the minus strand of NW_027327102.1, from coordinate 305,826 downwards.
CTGGAAAGAAGCTTTCTGAGAAACTGCTCTGTGTTCTGTTAATTCATCTCACAGAGTTACATCTTTCCCTCCAAGAAGCATTTCGCTAAGGCTCTTCTTGTGGAATTGGCAAAGGGATATTTGGAAGCCCATAGAGGACTATGGTGAAAAAGGAAATATCTTCCGTTCAAAACTGGAAAGAAGCTTTCTGAGAAACTGCTCTGTGTTCTGTTAATTCATCTCACAGAGTTACATCTTTCCCTTCCAGAAGCCTTTCGCTAAGGCTGTTCTTGTGGAATTGGCAAAGGGATATTTGGAAGCCCATAGAGGGCTATGGTGAAAAAGGAAATATCTTCCGTTCAAAACTGGAAAGAAGGTTTCTGAGAAACTGCTCGGTGTTCTGTTAATTCATCTCACAGAGTTACATCTTTCCCTTCAAGAAGCCTTTCGCTAAGGCTGTTCTTGTGGAATTGGCAAAGGGATATTTGGAAGCCCATAGAGGGCTATGGTGAAAAAGGAAATATCTTCCGTTGAAAACTGGAAAGAAGCTTTCTGAGAAACTGCTCTGTGTTCTGTTAATTCATCTCACAGAGTTACATCTTTCCCTTCAAGAAGCCTTTCGCTAAGGCTGTTCTTGTGGAATTGGCAAAGGGATATTTGGAAGCCCATAGAGGGCTCTGGTGAAAAAGGAAATATCTTCCGTTCAAAACCGGAAAGAAGCTTTCTGAGAAACTGATCTGTGTTCTGTTAATTCATCTCACAGAGTTACATCTTTCCCTTCAAGAAGCTTTTCGCTAAGGCTGTTCTTGTGGAATTGGCAAAGGGATATTTGGAAGCCCATAGAGGGCTATGGTGAAAAAGGAAATATCTTCCGTTCAAAACCGGAAAGAAGCTTTCTGAGAAACTGCTCTGTGTTCTGTTAATTCATCTCACAGAGTTACATCTTTCCCTTCAAGAAGCCTATCGCTAAGGCTGTTCTTGTGGAATTGGCAAAGGGATATTTGGAAGCCCGTAGAGGGCTATGGTGAAAAAGGAAATATCTTCCGTTCAAAACCGGAAAGAAGCTTTCTGAGAAACTGCTCTGTGTTCTGTTAATTCATCTCACAGAGTTACATCTTTCCCTTCAAGAAGCCTTTCGCTAAGGCTGTTCTTGTGGAATTGGCAAAGGGATATTTGGAAGCCCATAGAGGGCTATGGTGAAAAAGGAAATATCTTCCGTTCAAAACTGGAAAGAAGCTTTCTGAGAAACTGCTCTGTGTTCTGTTAATTCATCTCACAGAGTTACATCTTTCCCTTCAAGAAGCCTTTCGCTAAGGCTGTTCTTGTAGAATTGGCAAAGGGATATTTGGAAGCCCATAGAGGGCTATGGTGAAAAAGGAAATATCTTCCGTTCAAAACTGGAAAGAAGCTTTCTGAGAAACTGCTCTGTGATCTGTTAATTCATCTCACAGAGTTACATCTTTCCCTTCAAGAAGCCTTTCGCTAAGGCTGTTCTTGTGGAATTGGCAAAGGGATATTTGGAAGCCCATAGAGGGCTATGGTGAAAAAGGAAATATCTTCCGTTCAAAACTGGAAAGAAGCTTTCTGAGAAACTGCTCTGTGTTCTGTTAATTCATCTCACAGAGTTACATCTTTCCCTTCAAGAAGCCTTTCGCTAAGGCTGTTCTTGTGGAATTGGCAAAGGGATATTTGGAAGCCCATAGAGGGCTATGGTGAAAAAGGAAATATCTTAAGTTCAAAACTGGAAAGAAGCTTTCTGAGAAACTGCTCTGTGTTCTGTTAATTCATCTCACAGAGTTACATCTTTCCCTTCAAGAAGCCTTTCGCTAAGGCTGTTCTTGTGGAATTGGCAAAGGGATATTTGGAAGCCCATAGAGGGCTATGGTGAAAAAGGAAATATCTTCCGTTCAAAACTGGAAAGAAGCTTTCTGAGAAACTGCTCTGTGTTCTGTTAATTCATCTCACACAGTTACATCTTTCCCTTCAAGAAGCCTTTCGCTAAGGCTGTTCTTGTGGAATTGGCAAAGGGATATTTGGAAGCCCATAGAGGGCTATGGTGAAAAAGGAAATATCTTCCGTTCAAAACTGGAAAGAAGCTTTCTGAGAAACTGCTCTGTGTTCTGTTAATTCATCTCACAGAGTTACATCTTTCCCTTCAAGAAGCCTTTCGCTAAGGCTGTTCTTGTGGAATGGGCAAAGGGATATTTGGAAGCCCATAGAGGGCTACGGTGAAAAAGGAAATATCTTCCGTTCAAAACCGGAAAGAAGCTTTCTGAGAAACTGCTCTGTGTTCTGTTAATTCATCTCACAGAGTTACATCTTTCCCTTCAAGAAGCCTAACGCTAAGGCTGTTCTTGTGGAATTGGCAAAGGGATATTTGGAAGCCCATAGAGGGCTATGGTGAAAAAGGAAATATCTTCCGTTCAAAACTGGAAAGAAGCTTTCTGAGAAACTTCTCTGTGTTCTGTTAATTCATCTCACAGAGTTACATCTTTCCCTTCAAGAAGCCTTTCGCTAAGGCTGTTCTTGTGGAATTGGCAAAGGGATATTTGGAAGCCCATAGAGGGCTATGGTGAAAAAGGAAATATCTTCCGTTCAAAACTGGAAAGAAGCTTTCTGAGAAACTGCTCTGTGTTCTGTTAATTCATCTCACAGAGTTACATCTTTCCCTTCAAGAAGCCTTTCGCTAAGGCTGTTCTTGTGGAATTGGCAAAGGGATATTTGGAAGCCCATAGAGGGCTATGGTGAAAAAGGAAATATCTTCCGTTCAAAACTGGAAAGAAGCTTTCTGAGAAACTGCTCTGTGTTCTGTTAATTCATCTCACAGAGTTACATCTTTCCCTTCAAGAAGCCTTTCGCTAAGGCTGTTCTTGTGGAATTGGCAAAGGGATATTTGGAAGCCCATAGAGGGCTATGGTGAAAAAGGAAATATCTTCCGTTCAATACTGGAAAGAAGCTTTCTGAGAAACTGCTCTGTGTTCTGTTCATTCATCTCACACAGTTACATCTTTCCCTTCAAGAAGCCTTTTGCTAAGGCTGTTCTTGTGGAATTGGCAAAGGGATATTTGGAAGCCCATAGAGGGCTATGGTGAAAAAGGAAATATCTTCCGTTCAAAACTGGAAAGAAGCTTTCTGAGAAACTGCTCTGTGTTCTGTTAATTCATCTCACAGAGTTACATCTTTCCCTTCAAGAAGCCTTTCGCTAAGGCTGTTCTTGTGGAATTGGCAAAGGGATATTTGGAAGCCCATAGAGGGCTATGGTGAAAAAGGAAATATCTTCCGTTCAAAACTGGAAAGAAGCTTTCTGAGAAACTGCTCTGTGTTCTGTTAATTCATCTCACAGAGTTACATCTTTCCCTTCAAGAAGCCTTTCGCTAAGGCTGTTCTTGTGGAATTGGCAAAGGGATATTTGGAAGCCCATAGAGGGCTATGGTGAAAAAGGAAATATCTTAAGTTCAAAACTGGAAAGAAGCTTTCTGAGAAACTGCTCTGTGTTCTGTTAATTCATCTCACAGAGTTACATCTTTCCCTTCAAGAAGCCTTTCGCTAAGGCTGTTCTTGTGGAATTGGCAAAGGGATATTTGGAAGCCCATAGAGGGCTATGGTGAAAAAGGAAATATCTTCCGTTCAAAACTGGAAAGAAGCTTTCTGAGAAACTGCTCTGTGTTCTGTTAATTCATCTCACAGAGTTACATCTTTCCCTTCAAGAAGCCTTTCGCTAAGGCTGTTCTTGTGGAATTGGCAAAGGGATATTTGGAAGCCCATAGAGGGCTATGGTGAAAAAGGAAATATCTTCCGTTCAAAACTGGAAAGAAGCTTTCTGAGAAACAGCTCTGTGTTCTGTTAATTCATGTCACAGAGTTACATCTTTCCCTTCAAGAAGCCTTTCGCTAAGGCTGTTCTTGTGGAATTGGTAAAGGATATTTGGAAGCCCATAGAGGGCTATGGTGAAAAAGGAAATATCTTCCGTTCAAAACTGGAAAGAAGCTTTCTGAGAAACTGCTCTGTGTTCTGTTAATTCATCTCACAGAGTTACATCTTTCCCTTCAAGAAGCCTTTCGCTAAGGCTGTTCTTGTGGAATTGGCAAAGGGATATTTGGAAGCCCATAGAGGGCTATGGTGAAAAAGGAAATATCTTCCGTTCAAAACTGGAAAGAAGCTTTCTGAGAAACTGCTCTGTGTTCTGTTAATTCATCTCACAGAGTTACATCTTTCCCTTCATGAAGCCTTTCTCTAAGGCTGTTCTTGTGGAATTGGCAAAGGGATATTTGGAAGCCCATAGAGGGCTATGGTGAAAAAGGAAATATCTTCCGTTCAAAACTGGAAAGAAGCTTTCTGAGAAACTGCTCTGTGTTCTGTTAATTCATCTCACAGAGTTACATCTTTCCCTTCAAGAAGCCTTTCGCTAAGGCTGTTCTTGTGGAATTGGCAAAGGGATATTAGGAAGCCCATAGAGGGCTATGGTGAAAAAGGAAATATCTTCCGTTCAAAACTGGAAAGAAGCTTTCTGAGAAACTGCTCTGTGTTCTGTTAATTCATCTCACAGAGTTACATCTTTCCCTTCAAGAAGCCTTTCGCTAAGGCTGTTCTTGTGGAATTGGCAAAGGGATATTTGGAAGCCCATAGAGGGCTATGGTGAAAAAGGAAATATCTTCCGTTCAAAACTGGAAAGAAGCTTTCTGAGAAACTGCTCTGTGTTCTGTTAATTCATCTCACAGAGTTACATCTTTCCCTTCAAGAAGCCTTTCGCTAAGGCTGTTCTTGTGGAATTGGCAAAGGGATATTTGGAAGCCCATAGAGGGCTATGGTGAAAAAGGAAATATCTTCCGTTCAAAACTGGAAAGAAGCTTTCTGAGAAACTGCTCTGTGTTCTGTTAATTCATCTCACAGAGTTACATCTTTCCCTTCAAGAAGCCTTTCGCTAAGGCTGTTCTTGTGAAATTGGCAAAGGGATATTTGGAAGCCCATAGAGGGCTATGGTGAAAAAGGAAATATCTTAAGTACAAAACTGGAAAGAAGCTTTCTGAGAAACTGCTCTGTGTTCCGTTAATTCATCTCACAGAGTTACATCTTTCCCTTCAAGAAGCCTTTCGCTAAGGCTGTTCTTGTGGAATTGGCAAAGGGATATTTGGAAGCCCATAGGGGGCTATGGTGAAAAAGGAAATATCTTCCGTTCAAAACTGGAAAGAAGCTTTCTGAGAAACTGCTCTGTGTTCTGTTAATTCATCTCACAGAGTTACATCTTTCCCTTCAAGAAGCCTTTCGCTAAGGCTGTTCTTGTGGAATTGGCAAAGGGATATTTGGAAGCCCATAGAGGGCTATGGTGAAAAAGGAAATATCTTCCGTTCAAAACTGGAAAGAAGCTTTCTGAGAAACTGCTCTGTGTTCTGTTAATTCATCTCACAGAGTTACATCTTTCCCTTCAAGAAGCCTTTCGCTAAGGCTGTTCTTGTGGAATTGGCAAAGGGATATTTGGAAGCCCATAGAGGGCTATGGTGAAAAAGGAAATATCTTCCGTTCAAAACTGGAAAGAAGCTTTCTGAGAAACTTCTCTGTGTTCTGTTAATTCATCTCACAGAGTTACATCTTTCCCTTCAAGAAGCCTTTCGCTAAGGCTGTTCTTGTGGAATTGGCAAAGGGATATTTGGAAGCCCATAGAGGGCTATGGTGAAAAAGGAAATATCTTCCGTTCAAAACTGGAAAGAAGCTTTCTGAGAAACTGCTCTGTGTTCTGTTAATTCATCTCACAGAGTTACATCTTTCCCTTCAAGAAGCCTTTCGCTAAGGCTGTTCTTGTGGAATTGGCAAAGGGATATTTGGAAGCCCATAGAGGGCTATGGTGAAAAAGGAAATATCTTCCGTTCAAAACTGGAAAGAAGCTTTCTGAGAAACTGCTCTGTGTTCTGTTAATTCATCTCACAGAGTTACATCTTTCCCTTCAAGAAGCCTTTCGCTAAGGCTGTTCTTGTGGAAATGGCAAAGGGATATTTGGAAGCCCTTAGAGGGCTATGGTGAAAAAGGAAATATCTTCTGTTCAAAACCAGAAAGAAGCTTTCTGAGAAACTGCTCTGTGTTCTGTTAATTCATCTCACAGAGTTACATCTTTCCCTTCAAGAAGCCTTTCGCTAAGGCTGTTCTTGTGGAATTGGCAAAGGGATATTTGGAAGCCCATAGAGGGCTATGGTGAAAAAGGAAATATCTTCCGTTCAAAACTGGAAAGAAGCTTTCTGAGAAACTGCTCTGTGTTCTGTGAATTCATCTCACAGAGTTACATCTTTCCCTTCAACAAGCCTTTCGCTAAGGCTGTTCTTGTGGAATTGGCAAAGGGATATTTGGAAGCCCATAGAGGGCTATGGTGAAAAAGGAAATATCTTCCGTTCAAAACTGGAAAGAAGCTTTCTGAGAAACTGCTCTGTGTTCTGTTAATTCATCTCACAGAGTTACATCTTTCCCTCCAAGAAGCCTTTCGCTAAGGCTCTTCTTGTGGAATTGGCAAAGGGATATTTGGAAGCCCATAGAGGACTATGGTGAAAAAGGAAATATCTTCCGTTCAAAACTGGAAAGAAGCTTTCTGAGAAACTGCTCTGTGTTCTGTTAATTCATCTCACAGAGTTACATCTTTCCCTTCCAGAAGCCTTTCGCTAAGGCTGTTCTTGTGGAATTGGCAAAGGGATATTTGGAAGCCCATAGAGGGCTATGGTGAAAAAGGAAATATCTTCCGTTCAAAACTGGAAAGAAGGTTTCTGAGAAACTGCTCGGTGTTCTGTTAATTCATCTCACAGAGTTACATCTTTCCCTTCAAGAAGCCTTTCGCTAAGGCTGTTCTTGTGGAATTGGCAAAGGGATATTTGGAAGCCCATAGAGGGCTATGGTGAAAAAGGAAATATCTTCCGTTCAAAACTGGAAAGAAGCTTTCTGAGAAACTGCTCTGTGTTCTGTTAATTCATCTCACAGAGTTACATCTTTCCCTTCAAGAAGCCTTTCGCTAAGGCTGTTCTTGTGGAATTGGCAAAGGGATATTTGGAAGCCCATAGAGGGCTATGGTGAAAAAGGAAATATCTTCCGTTCAAAACCGGAAAGAAGCTTTCTGAGAAACTGATCTGTGTTCTGTTAATTCATCTCACAGAGTTACATCTTTCCCTTCAAGAAGCTTTTCGCTAAGGCTGTTCTTGTGGAATTGGCAAAGGGATATTTGGAAGCCCATAGAGGGCTATGGTGAAAAAGGAAATATCTTCCGTTCAAAACCGGAAAGAAGCTTTCTGAGAAACTGCTCTGTGTTCTGTTAATTCATCTCACAGAGTTACATCTTTCCCTTCAAGAAGCCTATCGCTAAGGCTGTTCTTGTGGAATTGGCAAAGGGATATTTGGAAGCCCGTAGAGGGCTATGGTGAAAAAGGAAATATCTTCCGTTCAAAACCGGAAAGAAGCTTTCTGAGAAACTGCTCTGTGTTCTGTTAATTCATCTCACAGAGTTACATCTTTCCCTTCAAGAAGCCTTTCGCTAAGGCTGTTCTTGTGGAATTGGCAAAGGGATATTTGGAAGCCCATAGAGGGCTATGGTGAAAAAGGAAATATCTTCCGTTCAAAACTGGAAAGAAGCTTTCTGAGAAACTGCTCTGTGATCTGTTAATTCATCTCACAGAGTTACATCTTTCCCTTCAAGAAGCCTTTCGCTAAGGCTGTTCTTGTGGAATTGGCAAAGGGATATTTGGAAGCCCTTAGAGGGCTCTGGTGAAAAAGGAAATATCTTCCGTTCAAAACCGGAAAGAAGCTTTCTGAGAAACTGCTCTGTGTTCTGTAAATTCATCTCACAGAGTTACATCTTTCCCTTCAAGAAGCCTTTCGCTAAGGCTGTTCTTGTGGAATTGGCAAAGGGATATTTGGAAGCCCATTGAGGGCTATGGTGAAAAAGGAAATATCTTCCGTTCAAAACCGGAAAGAAGCTTTCTGAGAAACTGCTCTGTGTTCTGTTAATTCATCTCACAGAGTTACATCTTTCCCTTCAAGAAGCCTAACGCTAAGGCTGTTCTTGTGGAATTGGCAAAGGGATATTTGGAAGCCCATAGAGGGCTATGGTGAAAAAGGAAATATCTTCCGTTCAAAGCTCGAAAGAAGCTTTCTGAGAAACTGCTCTGTGTTCTGTTAATTCATCTCACAGAGTTACATCTTTCCCTTCAAGAAGCCTTTCGCTAAGGCTGTTCTTGTGGAATTGGCAAAGGGATATTTGGAAGCCCATAGAGGGCTATGGTGAAAAAGGAAATATCTTTCGTTCAAAACTGGAAAGAAACTTTCTGAGAAACTGCTCTGTGTTCTGTTAATTCATCTCACAGAGTTACATCTTTCCCTTCAAGAAGCCTTTCGCTAAGGCTGTTCTTGTGGAATTGGCAAAGGGATATTTGGAAAACCATAGAGGGCTATGGTGAAAAAGGAAATATCTTCCGTTCAAAACTGGAAAGAAGCTTTCTGAGAAACTGCTCTGTGTTCTGTTAATTCATCTCACAGAGTTACATCTTTCCCTTCAAGAAGCCTTTCGCTAAGGCTGTTCTTGTGGAATTGGCAAAGGGATACTTGGAAGCCCATAGAGGGCTATGGTGAAAAAGGAAATATCTTCCGTTCAAAACTGGAAAGAAGCTTTCTGAGAAACTGCTCTGTGTTCTGTTCATTCATCTCACACAGTTACATCTTTCCCTTCAAGAAGCCTTTCGCTAAGGCTGTTCTTGTGGAATTGGCAAAGGGATATTTGGAAGCCCATAGAGGGCTATGGTGAAAAAGGAAATATCTTCCGTTCAAAACTGGAAAGAAGCTTTCTGAGAAACTGCTCTGTGTTCTGTTAATTCATCTCACAGAGGTACATCTTTCCCTTGAAGAAGCCTTTCGCTAAGGCTGTTCTTGTGGAATTGGCAAAGGGATATTTGGAAGCCCATAGAGGGCTATGGTGAAAAAGGAAATATCTTCCGTTCAAAACCGGAAAGAAGCTTTCTGAGAAACTGCTCTGTGTTCTGTTAATTCATCTCACAGAGTTACATCTTTCCCTTCAAGAATCCTTTCGCTAAGGCTGTTCTTGTGGAATTGGCAAAGGGATATTTGGAAGCCCATAGAGGGCTATGGTGAAAAAGGAAATATCTTCCGTTCAAAACCGGAAAGAAGCTTTCTGAGAAACTGCTCTGTGTTCTGTTAATTCATCTCACAGAGTTACATCTTTCCCTTCAAGAAGCCTTTCGCTAAGGCTGTTCTTGTGGAATTGGCAAAGGGATATTTGGAAGCCCATAGAGGGCTATGGTGAAAAAGGAAATATCTTCCGTTCAAAACTGGAAAGAAGCTTTCTGAGAAACTGCTCTGTGTTCTGTTAATTCATCTCACAGAGTTACATCTTTCCCTTCAAGAGGCCTTTCGCTAAGGCTGTTCTTGTGGAATTGGCAAAGGGATATTTGGAAGCCCATAGAGGGCTATGGTGAAAAAGGAAATATCTTCCGTTCAAAACTGGAAAGAAGCTTTCTGAGAAACTGCTCTGTGTTCTGTTAATTCATCTCACAGAGTTACATCTTTCCCTTCAAGAAGCCTTTCGCTAAGGCTGTTCTTGTGGAATTGGCAAAGGGATATTTGGAAGCCCATAGAGGGCTATGGTGAAAAAGGAAATATCTTCCGTTCAAAACTGGAAAGAAGCTTTCTGAGAAACTGCTCTGTGTTCTGTTAATTCATCTCACAGAGTTACATCTTTCCCTTCAAGAAGCCTTTCGCTAAGGCTGTTCTTGTGGAATTGGCAAAGGGATATTTGGAAGCCCATAGAGGGCTATGGTGAAAAAGGAAATATCTTCCGTTCAAAACTGGAAAGAAGCTTTCTGAGAAACTGCTCTGTGTTCTGTTAATTCATCTCACAGAGTTACATCTTTCCCTTCAAGAAGCCTTTCGCTAAGGCTGTTCTTGTGGAATTGGCAAAGGGATATTTGGAAGCCCATAGAGGGCTATGGTGAAAAAGGAAATATCTTCCGTTCAAAACTGGAAAGAAGCTTTCTGAGAAACTGCTCTGTGTTCTGTTAATTCATCACACAGAGTTACATCTTTCCCTTCAAGAAGGCTTTCGCTAAGGCTGTTCTTGTGGAATTGGCAAAGGGATATTTGGAAGCCCATAGAGGGCTATGGTGAAAAAGGAAATATCTTCCGTTCAAAACTGGAAAGAAGCTTTCTGAGAAACTGCTCTGTGTTCTGTTAATTCATCTCACAGAGTTACATCTTTCCCTTCAAGAAGCCTTTCGCTAAGGCTGTTCTTGTGGAAATGGCAAAGGGATATTTGGAAGCCCTTAGAGGGCTATGGTGAAAAAGGAATTATCTTCCGTTCAAAAGTGGAAAGAAGCTTTCTGAGAAACTGCTCTGTGTTCTGTGAATTCATCTCACAGAGTTACATCTTTCCCTTCAAGAAGCCTTTCGCTAAGGCTGTTCTTGTGGAATTGGCAAAGGGATATTTGGAAGCCCATAGAGGGCTATGGTGAAAAAGGAAATATCTTCCGTTCAAAACTGGAAAGAAGCTTTCTGAGAAACTGCTCTGTGTTCTGTTAATTCATCTCACAGAGTTACATCTTTCCCTTCAAGAAGCCTTTCGCTAAGGCTGTTCTTGTGGAATTGGTAAAGGATATTTGGAAGCCCATAGAGGGCTATGATGAAAAAGGAAATATCTTCCGTTCAAAACTGGAAAGAAGCTTTCTGAGAAACTGCTCTGTGTTCTGTTAATTCATCTCACAGAGTTACATCTTTCCCTTCAAGAAGCCTTTCGCTAAGGCTGTTCTTGTGGAATTGGCAAAGGGATATTTGGAAGCCCATAGAGGGCTATGGTGAAAAAGGAAATATCTTCCGTTCAAAACTGGAAAGAAGCTTTCTGAGAAACTGCTCTGTGTTCTGTTAATTCATCTCACAGAGTTACATCTTTCCCTTCAAGAAGCCTTTCGCTAAGGCTGTTCTTGTGGAATTGGCAAAGGGATATTTGGAAGCCCATAGAGGGCTATGGTGAAAAAGGAAATATCTTCCGTTCAAAACTGGAAAGAAGCTTTCTGAGAAACTGCTCTGTGTTCTGTTAATTCATCTCACAGAGTTACATCTTTCCCTTCAAGAAGCCTTTCGCTAAGGCTGTTCTTGTGGAATTGGCAAAGGGATATTTGGAAGCCCATAGAGGGCTATGGTGAAAAAGGAAATATCTTCCGTTCAAAACTGGAAAGAAGCTTTCTGAGAAACTGCTCTGTGTTCTGTTAATTCATCACACAGAGTTACATCTTTCCCTTCAAGAAGCCTTTCGCTAAGGCTGTTCTTGTGGAATTGGCAAAGGGATATTTGGAAGCCCATAGAGGGCTATGGTGAAAAAGGAAATATCTTCCGTTCAAAACTGGAAAGAAGCTTTCTGAGAAACTGCTCTGTGTTCTGTTAATTCATCTCACAGAGTTACATCTTTCCCTTCAAGAAGCCTTTCGCTAAGGCTGTTCTTGTGGAAATGGCAAAGGGATATTTGGAAGCCCATAGAGGGCTATGGTGAAAAAGGAATTATCTTCCGTTCAAAAGTGGAAAGAAGCTTTCTGAGAAACTGCTCTGTGTTCTGTGAATTCATCTCACAGAGTTACATCTTTCCCTTCAAGAAGCCTTTCGCTAAGGCTGTTCTTGTGGAATTGGCAAAGGGATATTTGGAAGCCCATAGAGGGCTATGGTGAAAAAGGAAATATCTTCCGTTCAAAACTGGAAAGAAGCTTTCTGAGAAACTGCTCTGTGTTCTGTTAATTCATCTCACAGAGTTACATCTTTCCCTTCAAGAAGCCTTTCGCTAAGGCTGTTCTTGTGGAATTGGTAAAGGATATTTGGAAGCCCATAGAGGGCTATGATGAAAAAGGAAATATCTTCCGTTCAAAACTGGAAAGAAGCTTTCTGAGAAACTGCTCTGTGTTCTGTTAATTCATCTCACAGAGTTACATCTTTCCCTTCAAGAAGCCTTTCGCTAAGGCTGTTCTTGTGGAATTGGCAAAGGGATATTTGGAAGCCCATAGAGGGCTATGGTGAAAAAGGAAATATCTTTCGTTCAAAACTGGAAAGAAGCTTTCTGAGAAACTGCTCTGTGTTCTGTTAATTCATCTCACAGAGTTACATCTTTCCCTTCAAGAAGCCTTTCGCTAAGGCTGTTCTTGTGGAATTGGCAAAGGGATATTTGGAAGCCCATAGAGGACTCTGGTGAAAAATTAAATATCATCCGTTCAAAACTGGAAAGAAGCTTTCTGAGAAACTGCTCTGTGTTCTGTTAATTCATCTCACAGAGTTACATCTTTCCCTTCAAGAAGCCTTTCGCTAAGGCTGTTCTTGTGGAATTGGCAAAGGGATATTTGGAAGCCCATAGAGGGCTATGGTGAAAAAGGAAATATCTTCTGTTCAAAACCAGAAAGAAGCTTTCTGAGAAACTGCTCTGTGTTCTGTTAATTCATCTCACAGAGTTACATCTTTCCCTTCAAGAAGCCTTTCGCTAAGGCTGTTCTTGTGGAATTGGCAAAGGGATATTTGGAAGCCCATAGAGGGCTATGGTGAAAAAGGAAATATCTTCCGTTCAAAACTGGAAAGAAGCTTTCTGAGAAACTGCTCTGTGTTCTGTTAATTCATCTCACAGAGTTACATCTTTCACTTCAAGAAGCCTTTCGCTAAGGCTGTTCTTGTGGAATTGGCAAAGGGATATTTGGAAGCCCATAGAGGGCTATGGTGAAAAAGGAAATATCTTCCGTTCAAAACTGGAAAGAAGCTTTCTGAGAAACTGCTCTGTGTTCTGTTAATTCATCTCACAGAGTTACATCTTTCCCTCCAAGAAGCCTTTCGCTAAGGCTCTTCTTGTGGAATTGGCAAAGGGATATTTGGAAGCCCATAGAGGGCTATGGTGAAAAAGGAAATATCTTCCGTTCAAAACTGGAAAGAAGCTTTCTGAGAAACTGCTCTGTGTTCTGTTAATTCATCTCACAGAGTTACATCTTTCCCTTCAAGAAGCCTTTCGCTAAGGCTGTTCTTGTGGAATTGGCAAAGGGATATTTGGAAGCCCATAGAGGGCTCTGGTGAAAAAGGAAATATCTTCCGTTCAAAACCGGAAAGAAGCTTTCTGAGAAACTGCTCTGTGTTCTGTTAATTCATCTCACAGAGTTACATCTTTCCCTTCAAGAAGCCTTTCGCTAAGGCTGTTCTTGTGGAATTGGCAAAGGGATATTTGGAAGCCCATAGAGGGCTATGGTGAAAAAGGAAATATCTTCCGTTCAAAACTGGAAAGAAGCTTTCTGAGAAACTGCTCTGTGTTCTGTTAATTCATCTCACAGAGTTACATCTTTCCCTTCAAGAAGCCTTTCGCTAAGGCTGTTCTTGTGGAATTGGCAAAGGGATATTTGGAAGCCCGTAGAGGGCTATGGTGAAAAAGAAAATATCTTCCGTTCAAAACTGGAAAGAAGCTTTCTGAGAAACTGCAATGTGTTCTGTTAATTCATCTCACAGAGTTACATCTTTCCCTTCAAGAAACCTTTCGCTAAGGCTGTTCTTGTGGAATTGGCAAAGGGATATTTGGAAGCCCATAGATGGCTATTGTGAAAAAGGAAATATCTTCCGTTCAAAACTGGAAAGAAGCTTTCTGAGAAACTGCTCTGTGTTCTGTTAATTCATCTCACAGAGTTACATCTTTCCCTTCAAGAAGCCTTTCGCTAAGGCTGTTCTTGTAGAATTGGCAAAGGGATATTTGGAAGCCCATAGAGGGCTATGGTGAAAAAGGAAATATCTTCCGTTCAAAACTGGAAAGAAGCTTTCTGAGAAACTGCTCTGTGATCTGTTAATTCATCTCACAGAGTTACATCTTTCCCTTCAAGAAGCCTTTCGCTAAGGCTGTTCTTGTGGAATTGGCAAAGGGATATTTGGAAGCCCTTCGAGGGCTCTGGTGAAAAAGGAAATATCTTCCGTTCAATACCGGAAAGAAGCTTTCTGAGAAACTGCTCTGTGTTCTGTAAATTCATCTCACAGAGTTACATCTTTCCCTTCAAGAAGCCTTTCGCTAAGGCTGTTCTTGTGGAATTGCCAAAGGGATATTTGGAAGCCCATAGAGGGCTATGGTGAAAAAGGAAATATCTTCCGTTCAAAGCTGGAAAGAAGCTTTCTGAGAAACTGCTCTGTGTTCTGTTAATTCATCTCACAGAGTTACATCTTTCCCTTCAAGAAGCCTTTCGCTAAGGCTGTTCTTGTGGAATTGGCAAAGGGATATTTGGAAGCCCATAGAGGGCTATGGTGAAAAAGGAAATATCTTCCGTTCAAAACTGGAAAGAAACTTTCTGAGAAACTGCTCTGTGTTCTGTTAATTCATCTCACAGAGTTACATCTTTCCCTTCAAGAAGCCTTTCGCTAAGGCTGTTCTTGTGGAATTGGCAAAGGGATATTTGGAAGCCCATAGAGGGCTATGGTGAAAAAGGAAATATCTTCCGTTCAAAACTGGAAAGAAGCTTTCTGAGAAACTGCTCTGTGTTCTGTTAATTCATCTCACAGAGTTACATCTTTCCCTTCAAGAAGCCTTTGCTAAGGCTGTTCTTGTGGAATTTGCAAAGGGATATTTGGAAGCCCATAGAGGGCTATGGTGAAAAAGGAAATATCTTTCGTTCAAAACTGGAAAGAAGCTTTCTGAGAAACTGCTCCGTGTTCTGTTAATTTATCTCACAGAGTTACATCTTTCCCTTCAAGAAGCCTTTCGCTAAGGCTGTTCTTGTGGAATTGGCAAAGGGATATTTGGAAGCCCATAGAGGGCTATGGTGAAAAAGGAAATATCTTCCGTTCAAAACTGGAAAGAAGCTTTCTGAGAAACTGCTCTGTGTTCTGTTAATTCATCTCACAGAGTTACATCTTTCCCTTCAAGAATCCTTTCGTTAAGGCTGTTCTTGTGGAATTGGCAAAGGGATATTTGGAAGCCCATAGAGGGCTATGGTGAAAAAGGAAATATCTTCCGTTCAAAACCGGAAAGAAGCTTTCTGAGAAACTTCTCTGTGTTCTGTTAATTCATCTCACAGAGTTACATCTTTCCCTTCAAGAAGCCTTTCGCTAAGGCTATTCTTGTGGAATTGGCAAAGGGATATTTGGAAGCCCATAGAGGGCTATGGTGAAAAAGGAAATATCTTCCGTTCAAAACTGGAAAGAAGCTTTCTGAGAAACTGCTCTGTGTTCTGTTAATTCATCTCACAGAGTTACATCTTTCCCTTCAAGAAGCCTTTCGCTAAGGCTGTTCTTGTGGAACTGGCAAAGGGATATTTGGAAGCCCATAGTGGGGTATGGTGAAAAAGGAAATATCTTCCGTTCAAAACTGGAAAGAAGCTTTCTGAGAAACTGCTCTGTGTTCTGTTAATTCATCTCACAGAGTTACATCTTTCCCTTCAAGAGGCCTTTCGCTAAGGCTGTTCTTGTGGAATTGGCAAAGGGATATTTGGAAGCCCATAGAGGGCTATGGTGAAAAAGGAAATATCTTCCGTTCAAAACTGGAAAGAAGCTTTCTGAGAAACTGCTCTGTGTTCTGTTAATTCATCTCACAGAGTTACATCTTTCCCTTCAAGAAGCCTTTCGCTAAGGCTGTTCTTGTGGAATTGGCAAAGGGATATTTGGAAGCCCATAGAGGGCTATGGTGAAAAAGGAAATATCTTCCGTTCAAAACTGGAAAGAAGCTTTCTGAGAAACTGCTCTGTGTTCTGTTAATTCATCTCACAGAGTTACATCTTTCCCTTCAAGAAGCCTTTCGCTAAGGCTGTTCTTGTGGAATTGGCAAAGGGATATTTGGAAGCCCATAGAGGGCTATGGTGAAAAAGGAAATATCTTCCGTTCAAAACTGGAAAGAAGCTTTCTGAGAAACTGCTCTGTGTTCTGTTAATTCATCTCACAGAGTTACATCTTTCCCTTCAAGAATCCCTTCGCTAAGGCTGTTCTTGTGAAATTGGCAAAGGGATATTTGGAAGCCCATAGAGGGCTATGGTGAAAAAGGAAATATCTTAAGTTCAAAACTGGAAAGAAGCTTTCTGAGAAACTGCTCTGTGTTCTGTTCATTCATCTCACAGAGTTACATCTTTCCCTTCAAGAAGCCTTTCGCTAAGGCTGTTCTTGTGGAATTGGTAAAGGGATATTTGGAAGCCCATAGAGGGCTATGGTGAAAAAGGAAATATCTTCCGTTCAAAACTGGAAAGAAGCTTTCTGAGAAACTGCTCTGTGTTCTGTTAATTCATCTCACACAGTTACATCTTTCCCTTCAAGAAGCCTTTCGCTAAGGCTGTTCTTGTGGAATTGGCAAAGGGATATTTGGAAGCCCATAGAGGGCTATGGTGAAAAAGGAAATATCTTCCGTTCAAAACTGGAAAGAAGCTTTCTGAGAAACTGCTCTGTGTTCTGTTAATTCATCTCACAGAGTTACATCTTTCCCTTCCAGAAGCCTTTCGCTAAGGCGGTTCCTGTGGAATTGGCAAAGGGATATTTGGAAGCCCATAGAGGGCTATGGTGAAAAAGGAAATATCTTCCGTTCAAAACTGGAAAGAAGCTTTCTGAGAAACTGCTCTGTGTTCTGTTAATTCATCTCACAGAGTTACATCTTTCCCTTCCAGAAGCCTTTCGCTAAGGCTGTTCTTGTGGAATTGGAAAAGGGATATTTGGAAGCCCTTAGAGGGCTATGGTGAAAAAGGAAATATCTTCCGTTCAAAACTGGAAAGAAGCTTTCTGAGAAACTGCTCTGTGTTCTGTTAATTCATCTCACAGAGTTACATCTTTCCCTTCAAGAAGCCTTTCGCTAAGGCTGTTCTTGTGGAATTGGCAAAGGGATATTTGGAAGCCCATAGAGGGCTATGGTGAAAAAGGAAATATCTTCCGTTCAAAACTGGAAAGAAGCTTTCTGAGAAACTGCTCTGTGTTCTGTTAATTCATCTCACAGAGTTACATCTTTCCCTTCAAGAAGCCTTTCGCTAAGGCTGTTCTTGTGGAATTGGCAAAGGGATATTTGGAAGCCCATAGAGGGCTATGGTGAAAAAGGAAATATCTTCCGTTCAAAACTGGAAAGAAGCTTTCTGAGAAACTGCTCTGTGTTCTGTTAATTCATCTCACAGAGTTACATCTTTCCCTTCCAGAAGCCTTTCGCTAAGGCTGTTCTTGTGGAATTGGCAAAGGGATATTTGGAAGCCCATAGAGGGCTATGGTGAAAAAGGAAATATCTTCCGTTCAAAACTGGAAAGAAGCTTTCTGAGAAACTGCTCTGTGTTCTGTTAATTCATCTCACAGAGTTACATCTTTCCCTTCAAGAAGCCTTTCGCTAAGGCTGTTCTTGTGGAATTGGCAAAGGGATATTTGGAAGCCCATAGAGGGCTATGGTGAAAAAGGAAATATCTTCCGTTCAAAACTGGAAAGAAGCTTTCTGAGAAACTGCTCTGTGTTCTGTTAATTCATGTCACAGAGTTACATCTTTCCCTTCAAGAAGCCTTTCGCTAAGGCTGTTCTTGTGGAATTGGCAAAGGGATATTTGGAAGCCCTTAGAGGGCTCTGGTGAAAAAGGAAATATCTTCCGTTCAAAACCGGAAAGAAGCTTTCTGAGAAACTGCTCTGTGTTCTGTAAATTCATCTCACAGAGTTACATCTTTCCCTTCAAGAAGCCTTTCGCTAAGGCTGTTCTTGTGGAATTGGCAAAGGGATATTTGGAAGCCCATAGAGGGCTATGGTGAAAAAGGAAATATCTTCCGTTCAAAACCGGAAAGAAGCTTTCTGAGAAACTGCTCTGTGTTCTGTTAATTCATCTCACAGAGTTACATCTTTCCCTTCAAGAAGCCTAACGCTAAGGCTGTTCTTGTGGAATTGGCAAAGGGATATTTGGAAGCCCATAGAGGGCTATGGTGAAAAAGGAAATATCTTCCGTTCAAAGCTGGAAAGAAGCTTTCTGAGAAACTGCTCTGTGTTCTGTTAATTCATCTCACAGAGTTACATCTTTCCCTTCCAGAAGCCTTTCGCTAAGGCTGTTCTTGTGGAATTGGCAAAGGGATATTTGGAAGCCCTTAGAGGGCTATGGTGAAAAAGGAAATATCTTCCGTTCAAAACTGGAAAGAAACTTTCTGAGAAACTGCTCTGTGTTCTGTTAATTCATCTCACAGAGTTACATCTTTCCCTTCAAGAAGCCTTTCGCAAAGGCTGTTCTTGTGGAATTGGCAAAGGGATATTTGGAAGCCCATAGAGGGCTATGGTGAAAAAGGAAATATCTTCCGTTCAAAACTGGAAAGAAGCTTTCTGAGAAACTGCTCTGTGTTCTGTTAATTCATCTCACAGAGTTACATCTTTCCCTTCCAGAAGCCTTTCGCTAAGGCTGTTCTTGTGGAATTGGCAAAGGGATATTTGGAAGCCCATAGAGGGCTATGGTGAAAAAGGAAATATCTTCCGTTCAAAACTGGAAAGAAGCTTTCTGAGAAACTGCTCTGTGTTCTGTTAATTCATCTCACAGAGTTACATCTTTCCCTTCAAGAAGCCTTTCGCTAAGGCTGTTCTTGTGGAATTGGCAAAGGGATATTTGGAAGCCCATAGAGGGCTATGGTGAAAAAGGAAATATCTTCCGTTCAAAACTGGAAAGAAGCTTTCTGAGAAACTGCTCTGTGTTCTGTTAATTCATGTCACAGAGTTACATCTTTCCCTTCAAGAAGCCTTTCGCTAAGGCTGTTCTTGTGGAATTGGCAAAGGGATATTTGGAAGCCCTTAGAGGGCTCTGGTGAAAAAGGAAATATCTTCCGTTCAAAACCGGAAAGAAGCTTTCTGAGAAACTGCTCTGTGTTCTGTAAATTCATCTCACAGAGTTACATCTTTCCCTTCAAGAAGCCTTTCGCTAAGGCTGTTCTTGTGGAATTGGCAAAGGGATATTTGGAAGCCCATAGAGGGCTATGGTGAAAAAGGAAATATCTTCCGTTCAAAACCGGAAAGAAGCTTTCTGAGAAACTGCTCTGTGTTCTGTTAATTCATCTCACAGAGTTACATCTTTCCCTTCAAGAAGCCTAACGCTAAGGCTGTTCTTGTGGAATTGGCAAAGGGATATTTGGAAGCCCATAGAGGGCTATGGTGAAAAAGGAAATATCTTCCGTTCAAAGCTGGAAAGAAGCTTTCTGAGAAACTGCTCTGTGTTCTGTTAATTCATCTCACAGAGTTACATCTTTCCCTTCAAGAAGCCTTTCGCTAAGGCTGTTCTTGTGGAATTGGCAAAGGGATATTTGGAAGCCCATAGAGGGCTATGGTGAAAAAGGAAATATCTTTCGTTCAAAACTGGAAAGAAACTTTCTGAGAAACTGCTCTGTGTTCTGTTAATTCATCTCACAGAGTTACATCTTTCCCTTCAAGAAGCCTTTCGCTAAGGCTGTTCTTGTGGAATTGGCAAAGGGATATTTGGAAGCCCATAGAGGGCTATGGTGAAAAAGGAAATATCTTCCGTTCAAAACTGGAAAGAAGCTTTCTGAGAAACTGCTCTGTGTTCTGTTAATTCATCTCACAGAGTTACATCTTTCCCTTCAAGAAGCCTTTCGCTAAGGCTGTTCTTGTGGAATTGGCAAAGGGATATTAGGAAGCCCATAGAGGGCTATGGTGAAAAAGGAAATATCTTCCGTTCAAAACTGGAAAGAAGCTTTCTGAGAAACTGCTCTGTGTTCTGTTAATTCATCTCACAGAGTTACATCTTTCCCTTCAAGAAGCCTTTCGCTAAGGCTGTTCTTGTGGAATTGGCAAAGGGATATTTGGAAGCCCATAGAGGGCTATGGTGAAAAAGGAAATATCTTCCGTTCAAAACCGGAAAGAAGCTTTCTGAGAAACTGCTCTGTGTTCTGTTAATTCATCTCACAGAGTTACATCTTTCCCTTCAAGAATCCTTTCGCTAAGGCTGTTCTTGTGGAATTGGCAAAGGGATATTTGGAAGCCCATAGAGGGCTATGGTGAAAAAGGAAATATCTTCCGTTCAAAACCGGAAAGAAGCTTTCTGAGAAACTGCTCTGTGTTCTGTTAATTCATCTCACAGAGTTACATCTTTCCCTTCAAGAAGCCTTTCGCTAAGGCTGTTCTTGTGGAATTGGCAAAGGGATATTTGGAAGCCCATAGAGGGCTATGGTGAAAAAGGAAATATCTTCCGTTCAAAACTGGAAAGAAGCTTTCTGAGAAACTGCTCTGTGTTCTGTTAATTCATCTCACAGAGTTACATCTTTCCCTTCAAGAGGCCTTTCGCTAAGGCTGTTCTTGTGGAATTGGCAAAGGGATATTTGGAAGCCCATAGAGGGCTATGGTGAAAAAGGAAATATCTTCCGTTCAAAACTGGAAAGAAGCTTTCTGAGAAACTGCTCTGTGTTCTGTTAATTCATCTCACAGAGTTACATCTTTCCCTTCAAGAAGCCTTTCGCTAAGGCTGTTCTTGTGGAATTGGCAAAGGGATATTTGGAAGCCCATAGAGGGCTATGGTGAAAAAGGAAATATCTTCCGTTCAAAAGTGGAAAGAAGCTTTCTGAGAAACTGCTCTGTGTTCTGTGAATTCATCTCACAGAGTTACATCTTTCCCTTCAAGAAGCCTTTCGCTAAGGCTGTTCTTGTGGAATTGGTAAAGGATATTTGGAAGCCCATAGAGGGCTATGATGAAAAAGGAAATATCTTCCGTTAAAAACTGGAAAGAAGCTTTCTGAGAAACTGCTCTGTGTTCTGTTAATTCATCTCACAGAGTTACATCTTTCCCTTCAAGAAGCCTTTCGCTAAGGCTGTTCTTGTGGAATTGGCAAAGGGATATTTGGAAGCCCATAGAGGGCTATGGTGAAAAAGGAAATATCTTTCGTTCAAAACTGGAAAGAAGCTTTCTGAGAAACTGCTCTGTGTTCTGTTAATTCATCTCACAGAGTTACATCTTTCCCTTCAAGAAGCCTTTCGCTAAGGCTGTTCTTGTGGAATTGGCAAAGGGATATTTGGAAGCCCATACAGGGCTATGGTGAAAAAGGAAATATCTTCCGTTCAAAACTGGAAAGAAGCTTTCTGAGAAACTGCTCTGTGTTCTGTTAATTCATCTCACAGAGTTACATCTTTCCCTTCAAGAATCCTTTCGCTAAGGCTGTTCTTGTGGAATTGGCAAAGGGATATTTGGAAGCCCATAGAGGGCTATGGTGAAAAAGGAAATATCTTCCGTTCAAAACTGGAAAGAAGCTTTCTGAGAAACTGCTCTGTGTTCTGTTAATTCATCTCACAGAGTTACATCTTTCCCTCCAAGAAGCCTTTCGCTAAGGCTCTTCTTGTGGAATTGGCAAAGGGATATTTGGAAGCCCATAGAGGGCTATGGTGAAAAAGGAAATATCTTCAGTTCAAAACTGGAAAGAAGCTTTCTGACAAACTGCTCTGTGTTGTGTTAATTCATCTCACAGAGTTACATCTTTCCCTTCAAGAAGCCTTTCGCTAAGGCTGTTCTTGTGGAATTGGCAAAGGGATATTTGGAAGCCCATAGAGGGCTATGGTGAAAAAGGAAATATCTTCCGTTCAAAACTGGAAAGAAGCTTTCTGAAAAAACTGCTCGGTGTTCTGTTAATTCATCTCACAGAGTTACATCTTTCCCTTCAAGAAGCCTTTCGCTAAGGCTGTTCTTGTGGAATTGGCAAAGGGATATTTGGAAGCCCATAGAGGGCTCTGGTGAAAAAGGAAATATCTTCCGTTCAAAACTGGAAAGAAGCTTTCTGAGAAACTGCTCTGTGTTCTGTTAATTCATCTCACAGAGTTACATCTTTCCCTTCAAGAAGCCTTTCGCTAAGGCTGTTCTTGTGGAATTGGTAAAGGATATTTGGAAGCCCATAGAGGGCTATGATGAAAAAGGAAATATCTTCCGTTCAAAACTGGAAAGAAGCTTTCTGAGAAACTGCTCTGTGTTCTGTTAATTCATCTCACAGAGTTACATCTTTCCCTTCAAGAAGCCTTTCGCTAAGGCTGTTCTTGTGGAATTGGCAAAGGGATATTTGGAAGCCCATAGAGGGCTATGGTGAAAAAGGAAATATCTTTCGTTCAAAACTGGAAAGAAGCTTTCTGAGAAACTGCTCTGTGTTCTGTTAATTCATCTCACAGAGTTACATCTTTCCCTTCAAGAAGCCTTTCGCTAAGGCTGTTCTTGTGGAATTGGCAAAGGGATATTTGGAAGCCCATAGAGGGCTCTGGTGAAAAAGTAAATATCATCCGTTCAAAACTGGAAAGAAGCTTTCTGAGAAACTGCTCTGTGTTCTGTTAATTCATCTCACAGAGTTACATCTTTCCCTTCAAGAAGCCTTTCGCTAAGGCTGTTCTTGTGGAATTGGCAAAGGGATATTTGGAAGCCCATAGAGGGCTATGGTGAAAAAGGAAATATCTTCTGTTCAAAACCAGAAAGAAGCTTTCTGAGAAACTGCTCTGTGTTCTGTTAATTCATCTCACAGAGTTACATCTTTCCCTTCAAGAAGCCTTTCGCTAAGGCTGTTCTTGTGGAATTGGCAAAGGGATATTTGGAAGCCCATAGAGGGCTATGGTGAAAAAGGAAATATCTTCCGTTCAAAACTGGAAAGAAGCTTTCTGAGAAACTGCTCTGTGTTCTTTTAATTCATCTCACAGAGTTACATCTTTAGCTTCAAGAAGCCTTTCGCTAAGGCTGTTCTTGTGGAATTGGCAAAGGGATATT
The DNA here is from genome assembly GCF_047675955.1 of Chlorocebus sabaeus. Taxonomy (NCBI): domain Eukaryota; kingdom Metazoa; phylum Chordata; class Mammalia; order Primates; family Cercopithecidae; genus Chlorocebus; species Chlorocebus sabaeus. The sequence goes on along the minus strand of NW_027327102.1, from coordinate 283,178 downwards.
TGGAAGCCCATAGAGGGCTATGGTGAAAAAGGAAATATCTTCCGTTCAAAACTGGAAAGAAGCTTTCTGAGAAACTGCTCTGTGTTCTGTTAATTCATCTCACAGAGTTACATCTTTCCCTCCAAGAAGCCTTTCGCTAAGGCTCTTCTTGTGGAATTGGCAAAGGGATATTTGGAAGCCCATAGAGGGCTATGGTGAAAAAGGAAATATCTTCCGTTCAAAGCTGGAAAGAAGCTTTCTGAGAAACTGCTCTGTGTTCTGTTAATTCATCTCACAGAGTTACATCTTTCCCTTCAAGAAGCCTTTCGCTAAGGCTGTTCTTGTGGAATTGGCAAAGGGATATTTGGAAGCCCATAGAGGGCTATGGTGAAAAAGGAAATATCTTTCGTTCAAAACTGGAAAGAAACTTTCTGAGAAACTGCTCTGTGTTCTGTTAATTCATCTCACAGTGTTACATCTTTCCCTTCAAGAAGCCTTTCGCTAAGGCTGTTCTTGTGGAATTGGCAAAGGGATATTTGGAAGCCCATAGAGGGCTATGGTGAAAAAGGAAATATCTTCCGTTCAAAACTGGAAAGAAGCTTTCTGAGAAACTGCTCTGTGTTCTGTTAATTCATCTCACAGAGTTACATCTTTCCCTTCAAGAAGCCTTTCGCTAAGGCTGTTCTTGTGGAATTGGCAAAGGGATATTAGGAAGCCCATAGAGGGCTATGGTGAAAAAGGAAATATCTTCCGTTCAAAACTGGAAAGAAGCTTTCTGAGAAACTGCTCTGTGTTCTGTTCATTCATCTCACACAGTTACATCTTTCCCTTCAAGAAGCCTTTCGCTAAGGCTGTTCTTGTGGAATTGGCAAAGGGATATTTGGAAGCCCATAGAGGGCTATGGTGAAAAAGGAAATATCTTCCGTTCAAAACTGGAAAGAAGCTTTCTGAGAAACTGCTCTGTGTTCTGTTAATTCATCTCACAGAGTTACATCTTTCCCTTGAAGAAGCCTTTCGCTAAGGCTGTTCTTGTGGAATTGGCAAAGGGATATTTGGAAGCCCATAGAGGGCTATGGTGAAAAAGGAAATATCTTCCGTTCAAAACCGGAAAGAAGCTTTCTGAGAAACTGCTCTGTGTTCTGTTAATTCATCTCACAGAGTTACATCTTTCCCTTCAAGAATCCTTTCGCTAAGGCTGTTCTTGTGGAATTGGCAAAGGGATATTTGGAAGCCCATAGAGGGCTATGGTGAAAAAGGAAATATCTTCCGTTCAAAACCGGAAAGAAGCTTTCTGAGAAACTGCTCTGTGTTCTGTTAATTCATCTCACAGAGTTACATCTTTCCCTTCAAGAAGCCTTTCGCTAAGGCTGTTCTTGTGGAATTGGCAAAGGGATATTTGGAAGCCCATAGAGGGCTATGGTGAAAAAGGAAATATCTTCCGTTCAAAACTGGAAAGAAGCTTTCTGAGAAACTGCTCTGTGTTCTGTTAATTCATCTCACAGAGTTACATCTTTCCCTTCAAGAGGCCTTTCGCTAAGGCTGTTCTTGTGGAATTCGCAAAGGGATATTTGGAAGCCCATAGAGGGCTATGGTGAAAAAGGAAATATCTTCCGTTCAAAACTGGAAAGAAGCTTTCTGAGAAACTGCTCTGTGTTCTGTTAATTCATCTCACAGAGTTACATCTTTCCCTTCAAGAAGCCTTTCGCTAAGGCTGTTCTTGTGGAATTGGCAAAGGGATATTTGGAAGCCCATAGAGGGCTATGGTGAAAAAGGAAATATCTTCCGTTCAAAACTGGAAAGAAGCTTTCTGAGAAACTGCTCTGTGTTCTGTTCATTCATCTCACAGAGTTACATCTTTCCCTTCAAGAAGCCTTTCGCTAAGGCTGTTCTTGTGGAATTGGTAAAGGATATTTGGAAGCCCATAGAGGGCTATGATGAAAAAGGAAATATCTTCCGTTAAAAACTGGAAAGAAGCTTTCTGAGAAACTGCTCTGTGTTCTGTTAATTCATCTCACAGAGTTACATCTTTCCCTTCAAGAAGCCTTTCGCTAAGGCTGTTCTTGTGGAATTGGCAAAGGGATATTTGGAAGCCCATAGAGGGCTATGGTGAAAAAGGAAATATCTTTCGTTCAAAACTGGAAAGAAGCTTTCTGAGAAACTGCTCTGTGTTCTGTTAATTCATCTCACAGAGTTACATCTTTCCCTTCAAGAAGCCTTTCGCTAAGGCTGTTCTTGTGGAATTGGCAAAGGGATATTTGGAAGCCCATAGAGGGCTCTGGTGAAAAAGTAAATATCTTCCGTTCAAAACTGGAAAGAAGCTTTCTGAGAAACTGCTCTGTGTTCTGTTAATTCATCTCACAGAGTTACATCTTTCCCTTCAAGAAGCCTTTCGCTAAGGCTGTTCTTGTGGAATTGGCAAAGGGATATTTGGAAGCCCATAGAGGGCTATGGTGAAAAAGGAAATATCTTCTGTTCAAAACCAGAAAGAAGCTTTCTGAGAAACTGCTCTGTGTTCTGTTAATTCATCTCACAGAGTTACATCTTTCCCTTCAAGAAGCCTTTCGCTAAGGCTGTTCTTGTGGAATTGGCAAAGGGATATTTGGAAGCCCATACAGGGCTATGGTGAAAAAGGAAATATCTTCCGTTCAAAACTGGAAAGAAGCTTTCTGAGAAACTGCTCTGTGTTCTGTTAATTCATCTCACAGAGTTACATCTTTCCCTTCAAGAATCCTTTCGCTAAGGCTGTTCTTGTGGAATTGGCAAAGGGATATTTGGAAGCCCATAGAGGGCTATGGTGAAAAAGGAAATATCTTCCGTTCAAAACTGGAAAGAAGCTTTCTGAGAAACTGCTCTGTGTTCTGTTAATTCATCTCACAGAGTTACATCTTTCCCTCCAAGAAGCCTTTCGCTAAGGCTCTTCTTGTGGAATTGGCAAAGGGATATTTGGAAGCCCATAGAGGGCTATGGTGAAAAAGGAAATATCTTCCGTTCAAAACTGGAAAGAAGCTTTCTGACAAACTGCTCTGTGTTGTGTTAATTCATCTCACAGAGTTACATCTTTCCCTTCAAGAAGCCTTTCGCTAAGGCTGTTCTTGTGGAATTGGCAAAGGGATATTTGGAAGCCCATAGAGGGCTATGGTGAAAAAGGAAATATCTTCCGTTCAAAACTGGAAAGAAGCTTTCTGAAAAAACTGCTCGGTGTTCTGTTAATTCATCTCACAGAGTTACATCTTTCCCTTCAAGAAGCCTTTCGCTAAGGCTGTTCTTGTGGAATTGGCAAAGGGATATTTGGAAGCCCATAGAGGGCTCTGGTGAAAAAGGAAATATCTTCCGTTCAAAACTGGAAAGAAGCTTTCTGAGAAACTGCTCTGTGTTCTGTTAATTCATCTCACAGAGTTACATCTTTCCCTTCAAGAAGCCTTTCGCTAAGGCTGTTCTTGTGGAATTGGCAAAGGGATATTTGGAAGCCCATAGAGGGCTCTGGTGAAAAAGGAAATATCTTCCGTTCAAAACCGGAAAGAAGCTTTCTGAGAAACTGCTCTGTGTTCTGTTAATTCATCTCACAGAGTTACATCTTTCCCTTCAAGAAGCCTTTCGCTAAGGCTGTTCTTGTGGAATTGGCAAAGGGATATTTGGAAGCCCATAGAGGGCTATGGTGAAAAAGGAAATATCTTCAGTTCAAAACTGGAAAGAAGCTTTCTGAGAAACTGCTCTGTGTTCTGTTAATTCATCTCACAGAGTTACATCTTTCCCTTCAAGAGGCCTTTCGCTAAGGCTGTTCTTGTGGAATTGGCAAAGGGATATTTGGAAGCCCATAGAGGGCTATGGTGAAAAAGGAAATATCTTCCGTTCAAAACTGGAAAGAAGCTTTCTGAGAAACTGCTCTGTGTTCTGTTAATTCATCTCACAGAGTTACATCTTTCCCTTCAAGAAGCCTTTCGCTAAGGCTGTTCTTGTGGAATTGGCAAAGGGATATTTGGAAGCCCATAGAGGGCTATGGTGAAAAAGGAAATATCTTCCGTTCAAAACCGGAAAGAAGCTTTCTGAGAAACTGCTCTGTGTTCTGTTAATTCATCTCACAGAGTTACATCTTTCCCTTCAAGAATCCTTTCGCTAAGGCTGTTCTTGTGGAATTGGCAAAGGGATATTTGGAAGCCCATGGAGGGCTATGGTGAAAAAGGAAATATCTTCCGTTCAAAACCGGAAAGAAGCTTTCTGAGAAACTGCTCTGTGTTCTTTTAATTCATCTCACAGAGTTACATCTTTCCCTTCAAGAAGCCTTTCGCTAAGGCTGTTCTTGTGGAATTGGCAAAGGGATATTTGGAAGCCCATAGAGGGCTATGGTGAAAAAGGAAATATCTTCCGTTCAAAACTGGAAAGAAGCTTTCTGAGAAACTGCTCTGTGTTCTGTTAATTCATCTCACAGAGTTACATCTTTCCCTTCAAGAGGCCTTTCGCTAAGGCTGTTCTTGTGGAATTGGCAAAGGGATATTTGGAAGCCCATAGAGGGCTATGGTGAAAAAGGAAATATCTTCCGTTCAAAACTGGAAAGAAGCTTTCTGAGAAACTGCTCTGTGTTCTGTTAATTCATCTCACAGAGTTACATCTTTCCCTTCAAGAAGCCTTTCACTAAGGCTGTTCTTGTGGAATTGGCAAAGGGATATTTGGAAGCCCATAGAGGGCTATGGTGAAAAAGGAAATATCTTCCGTTCAAAACTGGAAAGAAGCTTTCTGAGAAACTGCTCTGTGTTCTGTTAATTCATCTCACAGAGTTACATCTTTCCCTTCAAGAAGCCTTTCGCTAAGGCTGTTCTTGTGGAATTGGCAAAGGGATATTTGGAAGCCCATAGAGGGCTATGGTGAAAAAGGAAATATCTTCCGTTCAAAACTGGAAAGAAGCTTTCTGAGAAACTGCTCTGTGTTCTGTTAATTCATCTCACAGAGTTACATCTTTCCCTTCAAGAAGCCTTTCGCTAAGGCTGTTCTTGTGGAATTGGCAAAGGGATATTTGGAAGCCCATAGAGGGCTATGGTGAAAAAGGAAATATCTTCCGTTCAAAACTGGAAAGAAGCTTTCTGAGAAACTGCTCTGTGTTCTGTTAATTCATCACACAGAGTTACATCTTTCCCTTCAAGAAGCCTTTCGCTAAGGCTGTTCTTGTGGAATTGGCAAAGGGATATTTGGAAGCCCATAGAGGGCTATGGTGAAAAAGGAAATATCTTCCGTTCAAAACTGGAAAGAAGCTTTCTGAGAAACTGCTCTGTGTTCTGTTAATTCATCTCACAGAGTTACATCTTTCCCTTCACGAAGCCTTTCGCTAAGGCTGTTCTTGTGGAAATGGCAAAGGGATATTTGGAAGCCCATAGAGGGCTATGGTGAAAAAGGAAATATCTTCCGTTCAAAAGTGGAAAGAAGCTTTCTGAGAAACTGCTCTGTGTTCTGTGAATTCATCTCACAGAGTTACATCTTTCCCTTCAAGAAGCCTTTCGCTAAGGCTGTTCTTGTGGAATTGGCAAAGGGATATTTGGAAGCCCATAGAGGGCTATGGTGAAAAAGGAAATATCTTCCGTTCAAAACTGGAAAGAAGCTTTCTGAGAAACTGCTCTGTGTTCTGTTAATTCATCTCACAGAGTTACATCTTTCCCTTCAAGAAGCCTTTCGCTAAGGCTGTTCTTGTGGAATTGGTAAAGGATATTTGGAAGCCCATAGAGGGCTATGATGAAAAAGGAAATATCTTCCGTTCAAAACTGGAAAGAAGCTTTCTGAGAAACTGCTCTGTGTTCTGTTAATTCATCTCACAGAGTTACATCTTTCCCTTCAAGAAGCCTTTCGCTAAGGCTGTTCTTGTGGAATTGGCAAAGGGATATTTGGAAGCCCATAGAGGGCTATGGTGAAAAAGGAAATATCTTTCGTTCAAAACTGGAAAGAAGCTTTCTGAGAAACTGCTCTGTGTTCTGTTAATTCATCTCACAGAGTTACATCTTTCCCTTCAAGAAGCCTTTCGCTAAGGCTGTTCTTGTGGAATTGGCAAAGGGATATTTGGAAGCCCATAGAGGGCTCTGGTGAAAAAGTAAATATCATCCGTTCAAAACTGGAAAGAAGCTTTCTGAGAAACTGCTCTGTGTTCTGTTAATTCATCTCACAGAGTTACATCTTTCCCTTCAAGAAGCCTTTCGCTAAGGCTGTTCTTGTGGAATTGGCAAAGGGATATTTGGAAGCCCATAGAGGGCTATGGTGAAAAAGGAAATATCTTCTGTTCAAAACCAGAAAGAAGCTTTCTGAGAAACTGCTCTGTGTTCTGTTAATTCATCTCACAGAGTTACATCTTTCCCTTCAAGAAGCCTTTCGCTAAGGCTGTTCTTGTGGAATTGGCAAAGGGATATTTGGAAGCCCATAGAGGGCTATGGTGAAAAAGGAAATATCTTCCGTTCAAAACTGGAAAGAAGCTTTCTGAGAAACTGCTCTGTGTTCTTTTAATTCATCTCACAGAGTTACATCTTTAGCTTCAAGAAGCCTTTCGCTAAGGCTGTTCTTGTGGAATTGGCAAAGGGATATTTGGAAGCCCATAGAGGGCTATGGTGAAAAAGGAAATTTCTTCCGTTCAAAACTGGAAAGAAGCTTTCTGAGAAACTGCTCTGTGTTCTGTTAATTCATCTCACAGAGTTACATCTTTCCCTCCAAGAAGCCTTTCGCTAAGGCTCTTCTTGTGGAATTGGCAAAGGGATATTTGGAAGCCCATAGAGGGCTATGGTGAAAAAGGAAATATCTTCCGTTCAAAACTGGAAAGAAGCTTTCTGAGAAACTGCTCTGTGTTCTGTTAATTCATCTCACAGAGTTACATCTTTCCCTTCAAGAAGCCTTTCGCTAAGGCTGTTCTTGTGGAATTGGCAAAGGGATATTTGGAAGCCCATAGAGGGCTATGGTGAAAAAGGAAATATCTTCCGTTCAAAACTGGAAAGAAGCTTTCTGAAAAAACTGCTCGGTGTTCTGTTAATTCATCTCACAGAGTTACATCTTTCCCTTCAAGAAGCCTTTCGCTAAGGCTGTTCTTGTGGAATTGGCAAAGGGATATTTGGAAGCCCATAGAGGGCTCTGGTGAAAAAGGAAATATCTTCCGTTCAAAACCGGAAAGAAGCTTTCTGAGAAACTGCTCTGTGTTCTGTTAATTCATCTCACAGAGTTACATCTTTCCCTTCAAGAAGCCTTTCGCTAAGGCTGTTCTTGTGGAATTGGCAAAGGGATATTTGGAAGAGCATAGAGGGCTATGGTGAAAAAGGAAATATCTTCAGTTCAAAACCGGAAAGAAGCTTTCTGAGAAACTGCTCTGTGTTCTGTTAATTCATCTCACAGAGTTACATCTTTCCCTTCAAGAAGCCTATCGCTAAGGCTGTTCTTGTGGAATTGGCAAAGGGATATTTGGAAGCCCGTAGAGGGCTATGGTGAAAAAGGAAATATCTTCCGTTCAAAACTGGAAAGAAGCTTTCTGAGAAACTGCTCTGTGTTCTGTTAATTCATCTCACAGAGTTACATCTTTCCCTTCAAGAAACCTTTCGCTAAGGCTGTTCTTGTGGAATTGGCAAAGGGATATTTGGAAGCCCATAGATGGCTATGGTGAAAAAGGAAATATCTTCCGTTCAAAACTGGAAAGAAGCTTTCTGAGAAACTGCTCTGTGTTCTGTTAATTCATCTCACAGAGTTACATCTTTCCCTTCAAGAAGCCTTTCGCTAAGGCTGTTCTTGTGGAATTGGCAAAGGGATATTTGGAAGCCCATAGAGGGCTATGGTGAAAAAGGAAATATCTTCCGTTCAAAACTGGAAAGAAGCTTTCTGAGAAACTGCTCTGTGTTCTGTTAATTCATCTCACAGAGTTACATCTTTCCCTTGAAGAAGCCTTTCACTAAGGCTGTTCTTGTGGAATTGGCAAAGGGATATTTGGAAGCCCATAGAGGGCTATGGTGAAAAAGGAAATATCTTCCGTTCAAAACCGGAAAGAAGCTTTCTGAGAAACTGCTCTGTGTTCTGTTAATTCATCTCACAGAGTTACATCTTTCCCTTCAAGAATCCTTTCGCTAAGGCTGTTCTTGTGGAATTGGCAAAGGGATATTTGGAAGCCCATAGAGGGCTATGGTGAAAAAGGAAATATCTTCCGTTCAAAACCGGAAAGAAGCTTTCTGAGAAACTGCTCTGTGTTCTTTTAATTCATCTCACAGAGTTACATCTTTCCCTTCAAGAAGCCTTTCGCTAAGGCTGTTCTTGTGGAATTGGCAAAGGGATATTTGGAAGCCCATAGAGGGCTATGGTGAAAAAGGAAATATCTTCCGTTCAAAATTGGAAAGAAGCTTTCTGAGAAACTGCTCTGTGTTCTGTTAATTCATCTCACAGAGTTACATCTTTCCCTTCAAGAGGCCTTTCGCTAAGGCTGTTCTTGTGGAATTGGCAAAGGGATATTTGGAAGCCCATAGAGGGCTATGGTGAAAAAGGAAATATCTTCCGTTCAAAACTGGAAAGAAGCTTTCTGAGAAACTGCTCTGTGTTCTGTTAATTCATCTCACAGAGTTACATCTTTCCCTTCAAGAAGCCTTTCACTAAGGCTGTTCTTGTGGAATTGGCAAAGGGATATTTGGAAGCCCATAGAGGGCTATGGTGAAAAAGGAAATATCTTCCGTTCAAAACTGGAAAGAAGCTTTCTGAGAAACTGCTCTGTGTTCTGTTAATTCATCTCACAGAGTTACATCTTTCCCTTCAAGAAGCCTTTCGCTAAGGCTGTTCTTGTGGAATTGGCAAAGGGATATTTGGAAGCCCATAGAGGGCTATGGTGAAAAAGGAAATATCTTCCGTTCAAAACTGGAAAGAAGCTTTCTGAGAAACTGCTCTGTGTTCTGTTAATTCATCTCACAGAGTTACATCTTTCCCTTCAAGAAGCCTTTCGCTAAGGCTGTTCTTGTGGAATTGGCAAAGGGATATTTGGAAGCCCATAGAGGGCTATGGTGAAAAAGGAAATATCTTCCGTTCAAAACTGGAAAGAAGCTTTCTGAGAAACTGCTCTGTGTTCTGTTAATTCATCACACAGAGTTACATCTTTCCCTTCAAGAAGCCTTTCGCTAAGGCTGTTCTTGTGGAATTGGCAAAGGGATATTTGGAAGCCCATAGAGGGCTATGGTGAAAAAGGAAATATCTTATGTTCAAAACTGGAAAGAAGCTTTCTGAGAAACTGCTCTGTGTTCTGTTAATTCATCTCACAGAGTTACATCTTTCCCTTCACGAAGCCTTTCGCTAAGGCTGTTCTTGTGGAAATGGCAAAGGGATATTTGGAAGCCCATAGAGGGCTATGGTGAAAAAGGAAATATCTTCCGTTCAAAAGTGGAAAGAAGCTTTCTGAGAAACTGCTCTGTGTTCTGTGAATTCATCTCACAGAGTTACATCTTTCCCTTCAAGAAGCCTTTCGCTAAGGCTGTTCTTGTGGAATTGGCAAAGGGATATTTGGAAGCCCATAGAGGGCTATGGTGAAAAAGGAAATATCTTCCGTTCAAAACTGGAAAGAAGCTTTCTGAGAAACTGCTCTGTGTTCTGTTAATTCATCTCACAGAGTTACATCTTTCCCTTCAAGAAGCCTTTCGCTAAGGCTGTTCTTGTGGAATTGGTAAAGGATATTTGGAAGCCCATAGAGGGCTATGATGAAAAAGGAAATATCTTCCGTTCAAAACTGGAAAGAAGCTTTCTGAGAAACTGCTCTGTGTTCTGTTAATTCATCTCACAGAGTTACATCTTTCCCTTCAAGAAGCCTTTCGCTAAGGCTGTTCTTGTGGAATTGGCAAAGGGATATTTGGAAGCCCATAGAGGGCTATGGTGAAAAAGGAAATATCTTCCGTTCAAAACTGGAAAGAAGCTTTCTGAAAAAACTGCTCGGTGTTCTGTTAATTCATCTCACAGAGTTACATCTTTCCCTTCAAGAAGCCTTTCGCTAAGGCTGTTCTTGTGGAATTGGCAAAGGGATATTTGGAAGCCCATAGAGGGCTCTGGTGAAAAAGGAAATATCTTCCGTTCAAAACCGGAAAGAAGCTTTCTGAGAAACTGCTCTGTGTTCTGTTAATTCATCTCACAGAGTTACATCTTTCCCTTCAAGAAGCCTTTCGCTAAGGCTGTTCTTGTGGAATTGGCAAAGGGATATTTGGAAGAGCATAGAGGGCTATGGTGAAAAAGGAAATATCTTCAGTTCAAAACCGGAAAGAAGCTTTCTGAGAAACTGCTCTGTGTTCTGTTAATTCATCTCACAGAGTTACATCTTTCCCTTCAAGAAGCCTATCGCTAAGGCTGTTCTTGTGGAATTGGCAAAGGGATATTTGGAAGCCCGTAGAGGGCTATGGTGAAAAAGGAAATATCTTCCGTTCAAAACTGGAAAGAAGCTTTCTGAGAAACTGCTCTGTGTTCTGTTAATTCATCTCACAGAGTTACATCTTTCCCTTCAAGAAACCTTTCGCTAAGGCTGTTCTTGTGGAATTGGCAAAGGGATATTTGGAAGCCCATAGATGGCTATGGTGAAAAAGGAAATATCTTCCGTTCAAAACTGGAAAGAAGCTTTCTGAGAAACTGCTCTGTGTTCTGTTAATTCATCTCACAGAGTTACATCTTTCCCTTCAAGAAGCCTTTCGCTAAGGCTGTTCTTGTGGAATTGGCAAAGGGATATTTGGAAGCCCATAGAGGGCTATGGTGAAAAAGGAAATATCTTCCGTTCAAAACTGGAAAGAAGCTTTCTGAGAAACTGCTCTGTGTTCTGTTAATTCATCTCACAGAGTTACATCTTTCCCTTGAAGAAGCCTTTCACTAAGGCTGTTCTTGTGGAATTGGCAAAGGGATATTTGGAAGCCCATAGAGGGCTATGGTGAAAAAGGAAATATCTTCCGTTCAAAACCGGAAAGAAGCTTTCTGAGAAACTGCTCTGTGTTCTGTTAATTCATCTCACAGAGTTACATCTTTCCCTTCAAGAATCCTTTCGCTAAGGCTGTTCTTGTGGAATTGGCAAAGGGATATTTGGAAGCCCATAGAGGGCTATGGTGAAAAAGGAAATATCTTCCGTTCAAAACCGGAAAGAAGCTTTCTGAGAAACTGCTCTGTGTTCTTTTAATTCATCTCACAGAGTTACATCTTTCCCTTCAAGAAGCCTTTCGCTAAGGCTGTTCTTGTGGAATTGGCAAAGGGATATTTGGAAGCCCATAGAGGGCTATGGTGAAAAAGGAAATATCTTCCGTTCAAAACTGGAAAGAAGCTTTCTGAGAAACTGCTCTGTGTTCTGTTAATTCATCTCACAGAGTTACATCTTTCCCTTCAAGAGGCCTTTCGCTAAGGCTGTTCTTGTGGAATTGGCAAAGGGATATTTGGAAGCCCATAGAGGGCTATGGTGAAAAAGGAAATATCTTCCGTTCAAAACTGGAAAGAAGCTTTCTGAGAAACTGCTCTGTGTTCTGTTAATTCATCTCACAGAGTTACATCTTTCCCTTCAAGAAGCCTTTCACTAAGGCTGTTCTTGTGGAATTGGCAAAGGGATATTTGGAAGCCCATAGAGGGCTATGGTGAAAAAGGAAATATCTTCCGTTCAAAACTGGAAAGAAGCTTTCTGAGAAACTGCTCTGTGTTCTGTTAATTCATCTCACAGAGTTACATCTTTCCCTTCAAGAAGCCTTTCGCTAAGGCTGTTCTTGTGGAATTGGCAAAGGGATATTTGGAAGCCCATAGAGGGCTATGGTGAAAAAGGAAATATCTTCCGTTCAAAACTGGAAAGAAGCTTTCTGAGAAACTGCTCTGTGTTCTGTTAATTCATCTCACAGAGTTACATCTTTCCCTTCAAGAAGCCTTTCGCTAAGGCTGTTCTTGTGGAATTGGCAAAGGGATATTTGGAAGCCCATAGAGGGCTATGGTGAAAAAGGAAATATCTTCCGTTCAAAACTGGAAAGAAGCTTTCTGAGAAACTGCTCTGTGTTCTGTTAATTCATCACACAGAGTTACATCTTTCCCTTCAAGAAGCCTTTCGCTAAGGCTGTTCTTGTGGAATTGGCAAAGGGATATTTGGAAGCCCATAGAGGGCTATGGTGAAAAAGGAAATATCTTATGTTCAAAACTGGAAAGAAGCTTTCTGAGAAACTGCTCTGTGTTCTGTTAATTCATCTCACAGAGTTACATCTTTCCCTTCACGAAGCCTTTCGCTAAGGCTGTTCTTGTGGAAATGGCAAAGGGATATTTGGAAGCCCATAGAGGGCTATGGTGAAAAAGGAAATATCTTCCGTTCAAAAGTGGAAAGAAGCTTTCTGAGAAACTGCTCTGTGTTCTGTGAATTCATCTCACAGAGTTACATCTTTCCCTTCAAGAAGCCTTTCGCTAAGGCTGTTCTTGTGGAATTGGCAAAGGGATATTTGGAAGCCCATAGAGGGCTATGGTGAAAAAGGAAATATCTTCCGTTCAAAACTGGAAAGAAGCTTTCTGAGAAACTGCTCTGTGTTCTGTTAATTCATCTCACAGAGTTACATCTTTCCCTTCAAGAAGCCTTTCGCTAAGGCTGTTCTTGTGGAATTGGTAAAGGATATTTGGAAGCCCATAGAGGGCTATGATGAAAAAGGAAATATCTTCCGTTCAAAACTGGAAAGAAGCTTTCTGAGAAACTGCTCTGTGTTCTGTTAATTCATCTCACAGAGTTACATCTTTCCCTTCAAGAAGCCTTTCGCTAAGGCTGTTCTTGTGGAATTGGCAAAGGGATATTTGGAAGCCCATAGAGGGCTATGGTGAAAAAGGAAATATCTTTCGTTCAAAACTGGAAAGAAGCTTTCTGAGAAACTGCTCTGTGTTCTGTTAATTCATCTCACAGAGTTACATCTTTCCCTTCAAGAAGCCTTTCGCTAAGGCTGTTCTTGTGGAATTGGCAAAGGGATATTTGGAAGCCCATAGAGGGCTATGGTGAAAAAGGAAATATCTTCTGTTCAAAACCAGAAAGAAGCTTTCGGAGAAACTGCTCTGTGTTCTGTTAATTCATCTCACAGAGTTACATCTTTCCCTTCAAGAAGCCTTTCGCTAAGGCTGTTCTTGTGGAATTGGCAAAGGGATATTTGGAAGCCCATAGAGGGCTATGGTGAAAAAGGAAATATCTTCCGTTCAAAACTGGAAAGAAGCTTTCTGAGAAACTGCTCTGTGTTCTGTTAATTCATCTCACAGAGTTACATCTTTAGCTTCAAGAAGCCTTTCGCTAAGGCTGTTCTTGTGGAATTGGCAAAGGGATATTTGGAAGCCCATAGAGGGCTATGGTGAAAAAGGAAATATCTTCCGTTCAAAACTGGAAAGAAGCTTTCTGAGAAACTGCTCTGTGTTCTGTTAATTCATCTCACAGAGTTACATCTTTCCCTCCAAGAAGCCTTTCGCTAAGGCTCTTCTTGTGGAATTGGCAAAGGGATATTTGGAAGCCCATAGAGGGCTATGGTGAAAAAGGAAATATCTTCCGTTCAAAACTGGAAAGAAGCTTTCTGAGAAACTGCTCTGTGTTCTGTTAATTCATCTCACAGAGTTACATCTTTCCCTTCAAGAAGCCTTTCGCTAAGGCTGTTCTTGTGGAATTGGCAAAGGGATATTTGGAAGCCCATAGAGGGCTATGGTGAAAAAGGAAATATCTTCCGTTCAAAACTGGAAAGAAGCTTTCTGAAAAAACTGCTCGGTGTTCTGTTAATTCATCTCACAGAGTTACATCTTTCCCTTCAAGAAGCCTTTCGCTAAGGCTGTTCTTGTGGAATTGGCAAAGGGATATTTGGAAGCCCATAGAGGGCTCTGGTGAAAAAGGAAATATCTTCCGTTGAAAACCGGAAAGAAGCTTTCTGAGAAACTGCTCTGTGTTCTGTTAATTCATCTCACAGAGTTACATCTTTCCCTTCAAGAAGCCTTTCGCTAAGGCTGTTCTTGTGGAATTGGCAAAGGGATATTTGGAAGCCCATAGAGGGCTATGGTGAAAAAGGAAATATCTTCAGTTCAAAACCGGAAAGAAGCTTTCTGAGAAACTGCTCTGTGTTCTGTTAATTCATCTCACAGAGTTACATCTTTCCCTTCAAGAAGCCTATCGCTAAGGCTGTTCTTGTGGAATTGGCAAAGGGATATTTGGAAGCCCGTAGAGGGCTATGGTGAAAAAGGAAATATCTTCCGTTCAAAACTGGAAAGAAGCTTTCTGAGAAACTGCTCTGTGTTCTGTTAATTCATCTCACAGAGTTACATCTTTCCCTTCAAGAAACCTTTCGCTAAGGCTGTTCTTGTGGAATTGGCAAAGGGATATTTGGAAGCCCATAGATGGCTATGGTGAAAAAGGAAATATCTTCCGTTCAAAACTGGAAAGAAGCTTTCTGAGAAACTGCTCTGTGTTCTGTTAATTCATCTCACAGAGTTACATCTTTCCCTTCAAGAAGCCTTTCGCTAAGGCTGTTCTTGTAGAATTGGCAAAGGGATATTTGGAAGCCCATAGAGGGCTATGGTGAAAAAGGAAATATCTTCCGTTCAAAACTGGAAAGAAGCTTTCTGAGAAACTGCTCTGTGTTCTGTTAATTCATCTCACAGAGTTACATCTTTCCCTTCAAGAAGCCTTTCGCTAAGGCTGTTCTTGTGGAATTGGCAAAGGGATATTTGGAAGCCCATAGAGGGCTATGGTGAAAAAGGAAATATCTTCCGTTCAAAACTGGAAAGAAGCTTTCTGAGAAACTGCTCTGTGTTCTGTTAATTCATCTCACAGAGTTACATCTTTCCCTTCAAGAGGCCTTTCGCTAAGGCTGTTCTTGTGGAATTGGCAAAGGGATATTTGGAAGCCCATAGAGGGCTATGGTGAAAAAGGAAATATCTTCCGTTCAAAACTGGAAAGAAGCTTTCTGAGAAACTGCTCTGTGTTCTGTTAATTCATCTCACAGAGTTACATCTTTCCCTTCAAGAAGCCTTTCGCTAAGGCTGTTCTTGTGGAATTGGCAAAGGGATATTTGGAAGCCCATAGAGGGCTATGGTGAAAAAGGAAATATCTTCCGTTCAAAACTGGAAAGAAGCTTTCTGAGAAACTGCTCTGTGTTCTGTTAATTCATCTCACAGAGTTACATCTTTCCCTTCAAGAAGCCTTTCGCTAAGGCTGTTCTTGTGGAATTGGCAAAGGGATATTTGGAAGCCCATAGAGGGCTATGGTGAAAAAGGAAATATCTTCCGTTCAAAACTGGAAAGAAGCTTTCTGAGAAACTGCTCTGTGTTCTGTTAATTCATCTCACAGAGTTACATCTTTCCCTTCAAGAAGCCCTTCGCTAAGGCTGTTCTTGTGAAATTGGCAAAGGGATATTTGGAAGCCCATAGAGGGCTATGGTGAAAAAGGAAATATCTTAAGTTCAAAACTGGAAAGAAGCTTTCTGAGAAACTGCTCTGTGTTCTGTTCATTCATCTCACAGAGTTACATCTTTCCCTTCAAGAAGCCTTTCGCTAAGGCTGTTCTTGTGGAATTGGTAAAGGGATATTTGGAAGCCCATAGAGGGCTATGGTGAAAAAGGAAATATCTTCCGTTCAAAACTGGAAAGAAGCTTTCTGAGAAACTGCTCTGTGTTCTGTTAATTCATCTCACACAGTTACATCTTTCCCTTCAAGAAGCCTTTCGCTAAGGCTGTTCTTGTGGAATTGGCAAAGGGATATTTGGAAGCCCATAGAGGGCTATGGTGAAAAAGGAAATATCTTCCGTTCAAAACTGGAAAGAAGCTTTCTGAGAAACTGCTCTGTGTTCTGTTAATTCATCTCACAGAGTTACATCTTTCCCTTCCAGAAGCCTTTCGCTAAGGCGGTTCCTGTGGAATTGGCAAAGGGATATTTGGAAGCCCATAGAGGGCTATGGTGAAAAAGGAAATATCTTCCGTTCAAAACTGGAAAGAAGCTTTCTGAGAAACTGCTCTGTGTTCTGTTAATTCATCTCACAGAGTTACATCTTTCCCTTCCAGAAGCCTTTCGCTAAGGCTGTTCTTGTGGAATTGGCAAAGGGATATTTGGAAGCCCTTAGAGGGCTATGGTGAAAAAGGAAATATCTTCCGTTCAAAACTGGAAAGAAGCTTTCTGAGAAACTGCTCTGTGTTCTGTTAATTCATCTCACAGAGTTACATCTTTCCCTTCAAGAAGCCTTTCGCTAAGGCTGTTCTTGTGGAATTGGCAAAGGGATATTTGGAAGCCCATAGAGGGCTATGGTGAAAAAGAACATATCTTCCGTTCAAAACTGGAAAGAAGCTTTCTGAGAAACTGCTCTGTGTTCTGTTAATTCATCTCACAGAGTTACATCTTTCCCTTCAAGAAGCCTTTCGCTAAGGCTGTTCTTGTGGAATTGGCAAAGGGATATTTGGAAGCCCATAGAGGGCTATGGTGAAAAAGGAAATATCTTCCGTTCAAAACTGGAAAGAAGCTTTCTGAGAAACTGCTCTGTGTTCTGTTAATTCATCTCACAGAGTTACATCTTTCCCTTCCAGAAGCCTTTCGCTAAGGCTGTTCTTGTGGAATTGGCAAAGGGATATTTGGAAGCCCATAGAGGGCTATGGTGAAAAAGGAAATATCTTCCGTTCAAAACTGGAAAGAAGCTTTCTGAAAAAACTGCTCGGTGTTCTGTTAATTCATCTCACAGAGTTACATCTTTCCCTTCAAGAAGCCTTTCGCTAAGGCTGTTCTTGGGGAATTGGCAAAGGGATATTTGGAAGCACAAAGAGGGCTATGGTGAAAAAGGAAATATCGTACGGTCAAAACTGGAAAGAGGTTTCGGAGAAATAGCTCTGTGTTCTCTTAATTTATCTCACAGAGTTACATCTTTCCCTTCAAGAAGCCTTTCGCTAAGGCTGTTCTTGTGGAATTGGCAAAGGGATATTTGGAAGCCCATAGAGGGCTATGGTGAAAAAGGAAATATCTTCCGTTCAAAACTGGAAAGAAGCTTTCTGAGAAACTGCTCTGTGTTCTGTTAATTCATCTCACAGAGTTACATCTTTCCCTTCAAGAGGCCTTTCGCTAAGGCTGTTCTTGTGGAATTGGCAAAGGGATATTTGGAAGCCCATAGAGGGCTATGGTGAAAAAGGAAATATCTTCCGTTCAAAACTGGAAAGAAGCTTTCTGAGAAACTGCTCTGTGTTCTGTTAATTCATCTCACAGAGTTACATCTTTCCCTTCAAGAAGCCTTTCACTAAGGCTGTTCTTGTGGAATTGGCAAAGGGATATTTGGAAGCCCATAGAGGGCTATGGTGAAAAAGGAAATATCTTCCGTTCAAAACTGGAAAGAAGCTTTCTGAGAAACTGCTCTGTGTTCTGTTAATTCATCTCACAGAGTTACATCTTTCCCTTCAAGAAGCCTTTCGCTAAGGCTGTTCTTGTGGAATTGGCAAAGGGATATTTGGAAGCCCATAGAGGGCTATGGTGAAAAAGGAAATATCTTCCGTTCAAAACTGGAAAGAAGCTTTCTGAGAAACTGCTCTGTGTTCTGTTAATTCATCTCACAGAGTTACATCTTTCCCTTCAAGAAGCCTTTCGCTAAGGCTGTTCTTGTGGAATTGGCAAAGGGATATTTGGAAGCCCATAGAGGGCTATGGTGAAAAAGGAAATATCTTCCGTTCAAAACTGGAAAGAAGCTTTCTGAGAAACTGCTCTGTGTTCTGTTAATTCATCACACAGAGTTACATCTTTCCCTTCAAGAAGCCTTTCGCTAAGGCTGTTCTTGTGGAATTGGCAAAGGGATATTTGGAAGCCCATAGAGGGCTATGGTGAAAAAGGAAATATCTTCCGTTCAAAACTGGAAAGAAGCTTTCTGAGAAACTGCTCTGTGTTCTGTTAATTCATCTCACAGAGTTACATCTTTCCCTTCACGAAGCCTTTCGCTAAGGCTGTTCTTGTGGAAATGGCAAAGGGATATTTGGAAGCCCATAGAGGGCTATGGTGAAAAAGGAAATATCTTCCGTTCAAAAGTGGAAAGAAGCTTTCTGAGAAACTGCTCTGTGTTCTGTGAATTCATCTCACAGAGTTACATCTTTCCCTTCAAGAAGCCTTTCGCTAAGGCTGTTCTTGTGGAATTGGCAAAGGGATATTTGGAAGCCCATAGAGGGCTATGGTGAAAAAGGAAATATCTTCCGTTCAAAACTGGAAAGAAGCTTTCTGAGAAACTGCTCTGTGTTCTGTTAATTCATCTCACAGAGTTACATCTTTCCCTTCAAGAAGCCTTTCGCTAAGGCTGTTCTTGTGGAATTGGTAAAGGATATTTGGAAGCCCATAGAGGGCTATGATGAAAAAGGAAATATCTTCCGTTCAAAACTGGAAAGAAGCTTTCTGAGAAACTGCTCTGTGTTCTGTTAATTCATCTCACAGAGTTACATCTTTCCCTTCAAGAAGCCTTTCGCTAAGGCTGTTCTTGTGGAATTGGCAAAGGGATATTTGGAAGCCCATAGAGGGCTATGGTGAAAAAGGAAATATCTTCTGTTCAAAACCAGAAAGAAGCTTTCTGAGAAACTGCTCTGTGTTCTGTTAATTCATCTCACAGAGTTACATCTTTCCCTTCAAGAAGCCTTTCGCTAAGGCTGTTCTTGTGGAATTGGCAAAGGGATATTTGGAAGCCCATAGAGGGCTATGGTGAAAAAGGAAATATCTTCCGTTCAAAACTGGAAAGAAGCTTTCTGAGAAACTGCTCTGTGTTCTGTTAATTCATCTCACAGAGTTACATCTTTAGCTTCAAGAAGCCTTTCGCTAAGGCTGTTCTTGTGGAATTGGCAAAGGGATATTTGGAAGCCCATAGAGGGCTATGGTGAAAAAGGAAATATCTTCCGTTCAAAACTGGAAAGAAGCTTTCTGAGAAACTGCTCTGTGTTCTGTTAATTCATCTCACAGAGTTACATCTTTCCCTCCAAGAAGCCTTTCGCTAAGGCTGTTCTTGTGGAATTGGCAAAGGGATATTTGGAAGCCCATAGAGGGCTATGGTGAAAAAGGAAATATCTTCCGTTCAAAACTGGGAAGAAGCTTTCTGAGAAACTGCTCTGTGTTCTGTTAATTCATCTCACAGAGTTACATCTTTCCCTTCAAGAAGCCTTTCGCTAAGGCTGTTCTTGTGGAATTGGTAAAGGGATATTTGGAAGCCCATAGAGGGCTATGGTGAAAAAGGAAATATCTTCCGTTCAAAACTGGAAAGAAGCTTTCTGAAAAAACTGCTCGGTGTTCTGATAATTCATCTCACAGAGTTACATCTTTCCCTTCAAGAAGCCTTTCGCTAAGGCTGTTCTTGTGGAATTGGCAAAGGGATATTTGGAAGCCCATAGAGGGCTCTGGTGAAAAAGGAAATATCTTCCGTTCAAAACCGGAAAGAAGCTTTCTGAGAAACTGCTCTGTGTTCTGTTAATTCATCTCACAGAGTTACATCTTTCCCTTCAAGAAGCCTTTCGCTAAGGCTGTTCTTGTGGAATTGGCAAAGGGATATTTGGAAGCCCATAGAGGGCTATGGTGAAAAAGGAAATATCTTCAGTTCAAAACCGGAAAGAAGCTTTCTGAGAAACTGCTCTGTGTTCTGTTAATTCATCTCACAGAGTTACATCTTTCCCTTCAAGAAGCCTATCGCTAAGGCTGTTCTTGTGGAATTGGCAAAGGGATATTTGGAAGCCCATAGAGGGCTATGGTGAAAAAGGAAATATCTTCCGTTCAAAACTGGAAAGAAGCTTTCTGAGAAACTGCTCTGTGTTCTGTTAATTCATCTCACAGAGTTACATCTTTCCCTTCAAGAAACCTTTCGCTAAGGCTGTTCTTGTGGAATTGGCAAAGGGATATTTGGAAGCCCATAGATGGCTATAGTGAAAAAGGAAATATCTTCCGTTCAAAACTGGAAAGAAGCTTTCTGAGAAACTGCTCTGTGTTCTGTTAATTCATCTCACAGAGTTACATCTTTCCCTTCAAGAAGCCTTTCGCTAAGGCTGTTCTTGTGGAATTGGCAAAGGGATATTTGGAAGCCCATAGAGGGCTATGGTGAAAAAGGAAATATCTTCCGTTCAAAACTGGAAAGAAGCTTTCTGAGAAACTGCTCTGTGTTCTGTTAATTCATCTCACAGAGTTACATCTTTCCCTTGAAGAAGCCTTTCGCTAAGGCTGTTCTTGTGGAATTGGCAAAGGGATATTTGGAAGCCCATAGAGGGCTATGGTGAAAAAGGAAATATCTTCCGTTCAAAACCGGAAAGAAGCTTTCTGAGAAACTGCTCTGTGTTCTGTTAATTCATCTCACAGAGTTACATCTTTCCCTTCAAGAATCCTTTCGCTAAGGCTGTTCTTGTGGAATTGGCAAAGGGATATTTGGAAGCCCATAGAGGGCTATGGTGAAAAAGGAAATATCTTCCGTTCAAAACCGGAAAGAAGCTTTCTGAGAAACTGCTCTGTGTTCTTTTAATTCATCTCACAGAGTTACATCTTTCCCTTCAAGAAGCCTTTCGCTAAGGCTGTTCTTGTGGAATTGGTAAAGGATATTTGGAAGCCCATAGAGGGCTATGATGAAAAAGGAAATATCTTCCGTTCAAAACTGGAAAGAAGCTTTCTGAGAAACTGCTCTGTGTTCTGTTAATTCATCTCACAGAGTTACATCTTTCCCTTCAAGAAGCCTTTCGCTAAGGCTGTTCTTGTGGAATTGGCAAAGGGATATTTGGAAGCCCACAGAGGGCTATGGTGAAAAAGGAAATATCTTTCGTTCAAAACTGGAAAGAAGCCTTCTGAGAAACTGCTCTGTGTTCTGTTAATTCATCTCACAGAGTTACATCTTTCCCTTCAAGAAGCCTTTCGCTAAGGCTGTTCTTGTGGAATTGGCAAAGGGATATTTGGAAGCCCATAGAGGGCTCTGGTGAAAAAGTAAATATCATCCGTTCAAAACTGGAAAGAAGCTTTCTGAGAAACTGCTCTGTGTTCTGTTAATTCATCTCACAGAGTTACATCTTTCCCTTCAAGAAGCCTTTCGCTAAGGCTGTTCTTGTGGAATTGGCAAAGGGATATTTGGAAGCCCATAGAGGGCTATGGTGAAAAAGGAAATATCTTCAGTTCAAAACCGGAAAGAAGCTTTCTGAGAAACTCCTCTGTGTTCTGTTAATTCATCTCACAGAGTTACATCTTTCCCTTCAAGAAGCCTATCGCTAAGGCTGTTCTTGTGGAATTGGCAAAGGGATATTTGGAAGCCCGTAGAGGGCTATGGTGAAAAAGGAAATATCTTCCGTTCAAAACTGGAAAGAAGCTTTCTGAGAAACTGCTCTGTGTTCTGTTAATTCATCTCACAGAGTTACATCTTTCCCTTCAAGAAACCTTTCGCTAAGGCTGTTCTTGTGGAATTGGCAAAGGGATATTTGGAAGCCCATAGATGGCTATGGTGAAAAAGGAAATATCTTCCGTTCAAAACTGGAAAGAAGCTTTCTGAGAAACTGCTCTGTGTTCTGTTAATTCATCTCACAGAGTTACATCTTTCCCTTCAAGAAGCCTTTCGCTAAGGCTGTTCTTGTAGAATTGGCAAAGGGATATTTGGAAGCCCATAGAGGGCTATGGTGAAAAAGGAAATATCTTCCGTTCAAAACTGGAAAGAAGCTTTCTGAGAAACTGCTCTGTGTTCTGTTAATTCATCTCACAGAGTTACATCTTTCCCTTCAAGAATCCTTTCGTTAAGGCTGTTCTTGTGGAATTGGCAAAGGGATATTTGGAAGCCCATAGAGGGCTATGGTGAAAAAGGAAATATCTTCCGTTCAAAACCGGAAAGAAGCTTTCTGAGAAACTGCTCTGTGTTCTGTTAATTCATCTCACAGAGTTACATCTTTCCCTTCAAGAAGCCTTTCGCTAAGGCTGTTCTTGGGGAATTGGCAAAGGGATATTTGGAAGCCCATAGAGGGCTATGGTGAAAAAGGAAATATCTTCCGTTCAAAACTGGAAAGAAGCTTTCTGAGAAACTGCTCTGTGTTCTGTTAATTCATCTCACAGAGTTACATCTTTCCCTCCAAGAAGCCTTTCGCTAAGGCTGTTCTTGTGGAATTGGCAAAGGGATATTTGGAAGCCCATAGAGGGCTATGGTGAAAAAGGAAATATCTTCCGTTCAAAACTGGGAAGAAGCTTTCTGAGAAACTGCTCTGTGTTCTGTTAATTCATCTCACAGAGTTACATCTTTCCCTTCAAGAAGCCTTTCGCTAAGGCTGTTCTTGTGGAATTGGTAAAGGGATATTTGGAAGCCCATAGAGGGCTATGGTGAAAAAGGAAATATCTTCCGTTCAAAACTGGAAAGAAGCTTTCTGAAAAAACTGCTCGGTGTTCTGTTAATTCATCTCACAGAGTTACATCTTTCCCTTCAAGAAGCCTTTCGCTAAGGCTGTTCTTGTGGAATTGGCAAAGGGATATTTGGAAGCCCATAGAGGGCTCTGGTGAAAAAGGAAATATCTTCCGTTCAAAACCGGAAAGAAGCTTTCTGAGAAACTGCTCTGTGTTCTGTTAATTCATCTCACAGAGTTACATCTTTCCCTTCAAGAAGCCTTTCGCTAAGGCTGTTCTTGTGGAATTGGCAAAGGGATATTTGGAAGCCCATAGAGGGCTATGGTGAAAAAGGAAATATCTTCAGTTCAAAACCGGAAAGAAGCTTTCTGAGAAACTGCTCTGTGTTCTGTTAATTCATCTCACAGAGTTACATCTTTCCCTTCAAGAAGCCTTTCGCTAAGGCTCTTCTTGTAGAATTGGCAAAGGGATATTTGGAAGCCCATAGAGGGCTATGGTGAAAAAGGAAATATCTTCCGTTCAAAACTGGAAAGAAGCTTTCTGAGAAACTGCTCTGTGTTCTGTTAATTCATCTCACAGAGTTACATCTTTCCCTTCAAGAATCCTTTCGTTAAGGCTGTTCTTGTGGAATTGGCAAAGGGATATTTGGAAGCCCATAGAGGGCTATGGTGAAAAAGGAAATATCTTCCGTTCAAAACCGGAAAGAAGCTTTCTGAGAAACTGCTCTGTGTTCTGTTAATTCATCTCACAGAGTGACATCTTTCCCTTCAAGAAGCCTTTCGCTAAGGCTGTTCTTGGGGAATTGGCAAAGGGATATTTGGAAGCCCATAGAGGGCTATGGTGAAAAAGGAAATATCTTCCGTTCAAAACTGGAAAGAAGCTTTCTGAGAAACTGCTCTGTGTTCTGTTAATTCATCTCACAGAGTTACATCTTTCCCTTCAAGAAGCCTTTCGCTAAGGCTGTTCTTGTGGAATTGGCAAAGGGATATTTGGAAGCCCATAGAGGGCTATGGTGAAAAAGGAAATATCTTCCGTTCAAAACTGGAAAGAAGCTTTCTGAGAAACTGCTCTGTGTTCTGTTAATTCATCTCACAGAGTTACATCTTTCCCTTCAAGAGGCCTTTCGCTAAGGCTGTTCTTGTGGAATTGGCAAAGGGATATTTGGAAGCCCATAGAGGGTTATGGTGAAAAAGGAAATATTTTCCGTTCAAAACTGGAAAGAAGCTTTCTGAGAAACTGCTCTGTGTTCTGTTAATTCATCTCACAGAGTTACATCTTTCCCTTCAAGAAGCCTTTCGCTAAGGCTGTTCTTGTGGAATTGGCAAAGGGATATTTGGAAGCCCATAGAGGGCTATGGTGAAAAAGGAAATATCTTCCGTTCAAAACTGGAAAGAAGCTTTCTGAGAAACTGCTCTGTGTTCTGTTAATTCATCTCACAGAGTTACATCTTTCCCTTCAAGAAGCCTTTCGCTAAGGCTGTTCTTGTGGAATTGGCAAAGGGATATTTGGAAGCCCATAGAGGGCTATGGTGAAAAAGGAAATATCTTCCGTTCAAAACTGGAAAGAAGCTTTCTGAGAAACTGCTCTGTGTTCTGTTAATTCATCTCACAGAGTTACATCTTTCCCTTCCAGAAGCCTTTCGCTAAGGCGGTTCCTGTGGAATTGGCAAAGGGATATTTGGAAGCCCATAGAGGGCTATGGTGAAAAAGGAAATATCTTCCGTTCAAAACTGGAAAGAAGCTTTCTGAGAAACTGCTCTGTGTTCTGTTAATTCATCTCACAGAGTTACATCTTTCCCTTCAAGAAGCCTTTCGCTAAGGCTGTTCTTCTGGAATTGGCAAAGGGATATTTGGAAGCCCATAGAGGGCTATGGTGAAAAAGGAAATATCTTCCGTTCAAAACTGGAAAGAAGCTTTCTGAGAAACTGCTCTGTGTTCTGTTAATTCATCTCACAGAGTTACATCTTTCCCTTCAAGAAGCCTTTCGCTAAGGCTGTTCTTGTGGAATTGGCAAAGGGATATTTGGAAGCCCATAGAGGGCTATGGTGAAAAAGAACACATCTTCCGTTCAAAACTGGAAAGAAGCTTTCTGAGAAACTGCTCTGTGTTCTGTTAATTCATCTCACAGAGTTACATCTTTCCCTTCAAGAAGCCTTTCGCTAAGGCTGTTCTTGTGGAATTGGCAAAGGGATATTTGGAAGCCCATAGAGGGCTATGGTAAAAAAGGAAATATCTTCCGTTCAAAACTGGAAAGAAGCTTTCTGAGAAACTGCTCTGTGTTCTGTTAATTCATCTCACAGAGTTACATCTTTCCCTTCATGAAGCCTTTCGCTAAGGCTGTTCTTGTGGAATTGGCAAAGGGATATTTGGAAGCCCATAGAGGGCTATGGTGAAAAAGGAAATATCTTCCGTTCAAAACCGGAAAGAAGCTTTCTGAGAAACTGCTCTGTGTTCTGTTAATTCATCTCACAGAGTTACATCTTTCCCTTCCAGAAGCCTTTCGCTAAGGCGGTTCCTGTGGAATTGGCAAAGGGATATTTGGAAGCCCATAGAGGGCTATGGTGAAAAAGGAAATATCTTCCGTTCAAAACTGGAAAGAAGCTTTCTGAGAAACTTCTCTGTGTTCTGTTAATTCATCTCACAGAGTTACATCTTTCCCTTCAAGAAGCCTTTCGCTAAGGCTGTTCTTGTGGAATTGGCAAAGGGATATTTGGAAGCCCATAGAGGGCTATGGTGAAAAAGGAAATATCTTCCGTTCAAAAGTGGAAAGAAGCTTTCTGAGAAACTGCTCTGTGTTCTGTGAATTCATCTCACAGAGTTACATCTTTCCCTTCAAGAAGCCTTTCGCTAAGGCTGTTCTTGTGGAATTGGCAAAGGGATATTTGGAAGCCCATAGAGGGCTATGGTGAAAAAGGAAATATCTTCCGTTCAAAACTGGAAAGAAGCTTTCTGAGAAACTGCTCTGTGTTCTGTTAATTCATCTCACAGAGTTACATCTTTCCCTTCAAGAAGCCTTTCGCTAAGGCTGTTCTTGTGGAATTGGTAAAGGATATTTGGAAGCCCATAGAGGGCAATGATGAAAAAGGAAATATCTTCCGTTCAAAACTGGAAAGAAGCTTTCTGAGAAACTGCTCTGTGTTCTGTTAATTCAACTCACAGAGTTACATCTTTCCCTTCAAGAAGCCTTTCGCTAAGGCTGTTCTTGTGGAATTGGCAAAGGGATATTTGGAAGCCCATAGAGGGCTATGGTGAAAAAGGAAATATCTTTCGTTCAAAACTGGAAAGAAGCTTTCTGAGAAACTGCTCTGTGTTCTGTTAATTCATCTCACAGAGTTACATCTTTCCCTTCAAGAAGCCTTTCGCTAAGGCTGTTCTTGTGGAATTGGCAAAGGGATATTTGGAAGCCCATAGAGGGCTCTGGTGAAAAAGTAAATATCATCCGTTCAAAACTGGAAAGAAGCTTTCTGAGAAACTGCTCTGTGTTCTGTTAATTCATCTCACAGAGTTACATCTTTCCCTTCAAGAAGCCTTTCGCTAAGGCTGTTCTTGTGGAATTGGCAAAGGGATATTTGGAAGCCCATAGAGGGCTATGGTGAAAAAGGAAATATCTTCTGTTCAAAACCAGAAAGAAGCTTTCTGAGAAACTGCTCTGTGTTCTGTTAATTCATCTCACAGAGTTACATCTTTCCCTTCAAGAAGCCTTTCGCTAAGGCTGTTCTTGTGGAATTGGCAAAGGGATATTTGGAAGCCCATAGAGGGCTATGGTGAAAAAGGAAATATCTTCCGTTCAAAACTGGAAAGAAGCTTTCTGAGAAACTGCTCTGTGTTCTGTTAATTCATCTCACAGAGTTACATCTTTCCCTTCAAGAAGCCTTTCGCTAAGGCTGTTCTTGTGGAATTGGCAAAGGGATATTTGGAAGCCCATAGAGGGCTATGGTGAAAAAGGAAATATCTTCCGTTCAAAACTGGAAAGAAGCTTTCTGAGAAACTGCTCTGTGTTCTGTTAATTCATCTCACAGAGTTACATCTTTCCCTCCAAGAAGCCTTTCGCTAAGGCTGTTCTTTTGGAATTGGCAAAGGGATATTTGGAAGCCCATAGAGGGCTATGGTGAAAAAGGAAATATCTTCCGTTCAAAACTGGAAAGAAGCTTTCTGAGAAACTGCTCTGTGTTCTGTTAATTCATCTCACAGAGTTACATCTTTCCCTTCAAGAGGCCTTTCGCTAAGGCTGTTCTTGTGGAATTGGCAAAGGGATATTTGGAAGCCCATAGAGGGCTATGGTGAAAAAGGAAATATCTTCCGTTCAAAACTGGAAAGAAGCTTTCTGAGAAACTGCTCTGTGTTCTGTTAATTCATCTCACAGAGTTACATCTTTCCCTTCAAGAAGCCTTTCACTAAGGCTGTTCTTGTGGAATTGGCAAAGGGATATTTGGAAGCCCATAGAGGGCTATGGTGAAAAAGGAAATATCTTCCGTTCAAAACTGGAAAGAAGCTTTCTGAGAAACTGCTCTGTGTTCTGTTAATTCATCTCACAGAGTTACATCTTTCCCTTCAAGAAGCCTTTCGCTAAGGCTGTTCTTGTGGAATTGGCAAAGGGATATTTGGAAGCCCATAGAGGGCTATGGTGAAAAAGGAAATATCTTCCGTTCAAAACTGGAAAGAAGCTTTCTGAGAAACTGCTCTGTGTTCTGTTAATTCATCTCACAGAGTTACATCTTTCCCTTCAAGAAGCCTTTCGCTAAGGCTGTTCTTGTGGAATTGGCAAAGGGATATTTGGAAGCCCATAGAGGGCTATGGTGAAAAAGGAAATATCTTCCGTTCAAAACTGGAAAGAAGCTTTCTGAGAAACTGCTCTGTGTTCTGTTAATTCATCACACAGAGTTACATCTTTCCCTTCAAGAAGCCTTTCGCTAAGGCTGTTCTTGTGGAATTGGCAAAGGGATATTTGGAAGCCCATAGAGGGCTATGGTGAAAAAGGAAATATCTTCCGTTCAAAACTGGAAAGAAGCTTTCTGAGAAACTGCTCTGTGTTCTGTTAATTCATCTCACAGAGTTACATCTTTCCCTTCACGAAGCCTTTCGCTAAGGCTGTTCTTGTGGAAATGGCAAAGGGATATTTGGAAGCCCATAGAGGGCTATGGTGAAAAAGGAAATATCTTCCGTTCAAAAGTGGAAAGAAGCTTTCTGAGAAACTGCTCTGTGTTCTGTGAATTCATCTCACAGAGTTACATCTTTCCCTTCAAGAAGCCTTTCGCTAAGGCTGTTCTTGTGGAATTGGCAAAGGGATATTTGGAAGCCCATAGAGGGCTATGGTGAAAAAGGAAATATCTTCCGTTCAAAACTGGAAAGAAGCTTTCTGAGAAACTGCTCTGTGTTCTGTTAATTCATCTCACAGAGTTACATCTTTAGCTTCAAGAAGCCTTTCGCTAAGGCTGTTCTTGTGGAATTGGCAAAGGGATATTTGGAAGCCCATAGAGGGCTATGGTGAAAAAGGAAATATCTTCCGTTCAAAACTGGAAAGAAGCTTTCTGAGAAACTGCTCTGTGTTCTGTTAATTCATCTCACAGAGTTACATCTTTCCCTCCAAGAAGCCTTTCGCTAAGGCTCTTCTTGTGGAATTGGCAAAGGGATATTTGGAAGCCCATAGAGGGCTATGGTGAAAAAGGAAATATCTTCCGTTCAAAACTGGAAAGAAGCTTTCTGAGAAACTGCTCTGTGTTCTGTTAATTCATCTCACAGAGTTACATCTTTCCCTTCAAGAAGCCTTTCGCTAAGGCTGTTCTTGTGGAATTGGCAAAGGGATATTTGGAAGCCCATAGAGGGCTATGGTGAAAAAGGAAATATCTTCCGTTCAAAACTGGAAAGAAGCTTTCTGAAAAAACTGCTCGGTGTTCTGTTAATTCATCTCACAGAGTTACATCTTTCCCTTCAAGAAGCCTTTCGCTAAGGCTGTTCTTGTGGAATTGGCAAAGGGATATTTGGAAGCCCATAGAGGGCTCTGGTGAAAAAGGAAATATCTTCCGTTGAAAACCGGAAAGAAGCTTTCTGAGAAACTGCTCTGTGTTCTGTTAATTCATCTCACAGAGTTACATCTTTCCCTTCAAGAAGCCTTTCGCTAAGGCTGTTCTTGTGGAATTGGCAAAGGGATATTTGGAAGCCCATAGAGGGCTATGGTGAAAAAGGAAATATCTTCAGTTCAAAACCGGAAAGAAGCTTTCTGAGAAACTGCTCTGTGTTCTGTTAATTCATCTCACAGAGTTACATCTTTCCCTTCAAGAAGCCTATCGCTAAGGCTGTTCTTGTGGAATTGGCAAAGGGATATTTGGAAGCCCGTAGAGGGCTATGGTGAAAAAGGAAATATCTTCCGTTCAAAACTGGAAAGAAGCTTTCTGAGAAACTGCTCTGTGTTCTGTTAATTCATCTCACAGAGTTACATCTTTCCCTTCAAGAAACCTTTCGCTAAGGCTGTTCTTGTGGAATTGGCAAAGGGATATTTGGAAGCCCATAGATGGCTATGGTGAAAAAGGAAATATCTTCAGTTCAAAACTGGAAAGAAGCTTTCTGAGAAACTGCTCTGTGTTCTGTTAATTCATCTCACAGAGTTACATCTTTCCCTTCAAGAAGCCTTTCGCTAAGGCTGTTCTTGTAGAATTGGCAAAGGGATATTTGGAAGCCCATAGAGGGCTATGGTGAAAAAGGAAATATCTTCCGTTCAAAACTGGAAAGAAGCTTTCTGAGAAACTGCTCTGTGTTCTGTTAATTCATCTCACAGAGTTACATCTTTCCCTTCAAGAATCCTTTCGTTAAGGCTGTTCTTGTGGAATTGGCAAAGGGATATTTGGAAGCCCATAGAGGGCTATGGTGAAAAAGGAAATATCTTCCGTTCAAAACCGGAAAGAAGCTTTCTGAGAAACTGCTCTGTGTTCTGTTAATTCATCTCACAGAGTTACATCTTTCCCTTCAAGAAGCCTTTCGCTAAGGCTGTTCTTGGGGAATTGGCAAAGGGATATTTGGAAGCCCATAGAGGGCTATGGTGAAAAAGGAAATATCTTCCGTTCAAACCTGGAAAGAAGCTTTCTGAGAAACTGCTCTGTGTTCTGTTAATTCATCTCACAGAGTTACATCTTTCCCTTCAAGAAGCCTTTCGCTAAGGCTGTTCTTGTGGAATTGGCAAAGGGATATTTGGAAGCCCATAGAGGGCTATGGTGAAAAAGGAAATATCTTCCGTTCAAAACTGGAAAGAAGCTTTCTGAGAAACTGCTCTGTGTTCTGTTAATTCATCTCACAGAGTTACATCTTTCCCTTCAAGAGGCCTTTCGCTAAGGCTGTTCTTGTGGAATTGGCAAAGGGATATTTGGAAGCCCATAGAGGGCTATGGTGAAAAAGGAAATATCTTCCGTTCAAAACTGGAAAGAAGCTTTCTGAGAAACTGCTCTGTGTTCTGTTAATTCATCTCACAGAGTTACATCTTTCCCTTCAAGAAGCCTTTCGCTAAGGCTGTTCTTGTGGAATTGGCAAAGGGATATTTGGAAGCCCATAGAGGGCTATGGTGAAAAAGGAAATATCTTCCGTACAAAACTGGAAAGAAGCTTTCTGAGAAACTGCTCTGTGTTCTGTTAATTCATCTCACAGAGTTACATCTTTCCCTTCAAGAAGCCTTTCGCTAAGGCTGTTCTTGTGGAATTGGCAAAGGGATATTTGGAAGCCCATAGAGGGCTATGGTGAAAAAGGAAATATCTTCCGTTCAAAACTGGAAAGAAGCTTTCTGAGAAACTGCTCTGTGTTCTGTTAATTCATCTCACAGAGTTACATCTTTCCCTTCAAGAAGCCCTTCGCTAAGGCTGTTCTTGTGAAATTGGCAAAGGGATATTTGGAAGCCCATAGAGGGCTATGGTGAAAAAGGAAATATCTTAAGTTGAAAACTGGAAAGAAGCTTTCTGAGAAACTGCTCTGTGTTCTGTTCATTCATCTCACAGAGTTACATCTTTCCCTTCAAGAAGCCTTTCGCTAAGGCTGTTCTTGTGGAATTGGTAAAGGGATATTTGGAAGCCCATAGAGGGCTATGGTGAAAAAGGAAATATCTTCCGTTCAAAACTGGAAAGAAGCTTTCTGAGAAACTGCTCTGTGTTCTGTTAATTCATCTCACACAGTTACATCTTTCCCTTCAAGAAGCCTTTCGCTAAGGCTGTTCTTGTGGAATTGGCAAAGGGATATTTGGAAGCCCATAGAGGGCTATGGTGAAAAAGGAAATATCTTCCGTTCAAAACTGGAAAGAAGCTTTCTGAGAAACTGCTCTGTGTTCTGTTAATTCATCTCACAGAGTTACATCTTTCCCTTCCAGAAGCCTTTCGCTAAGGCGGTTCCTGTGGAATTGGCAAAGGGATATTTGGAAGCCCATAGAGGGCTATGGTGAAAAAGGAAATATCTTCCGTTCAAAACTGGAAAGAAGCTTTCTGAGAAACTGCTCTGTGTTCTGTTAATTCATCTCACAGAGTTACATCTTTCCCTTCCAGAAGCCTTTCGCTAAGGCTGTTCTTGTGGAATTGGCAAAGGGATATTTGGAAGCCCTTAGAGGGCTATGGTGAAAAAGGAAATATCTTCCGTTCAAAACTGGAAAGAAGCTTTCTGAGAAACTGCTCTGTGTTCTGTTAATTCATCTCACAGAGTTACATCTTTCCCTTCAAGAAGCCTTTCGCTAAGGCTGTTCTTGTGGAATTGGCAAAGGGATATTTGGAAGCCCATAGAGGGCTATGGTGAAAAAGAACATATCTTCCGTTCAAAACTGGAAAGAAGCTTTCTGAGAAACTGCTCTGTGTTCTGTTAATTCATCTCACAGAGTTACATCTTTCCCTTCAAGAAGCCTTTCGCTAAGGCTGTTCTTGTGGAATTGGCAAAGGGATATTTGGAAGCCCATAGAGGGCTATGGTGAAAAAGGAAATATCTTCCGTTCAAAACTGGAAAGAAGCTTTCTGAGAAACTGCTCTGTGTTCTGTTAATTCATCTCACAGAGTTACATCTTTCCCTTCCAGAAGCCTTTCGCTAAGGCTGTTCTTGTGGAATTGGCAAAGGGATATTTGGAAGCCCATAGAGGGCTATGGTGAAAAAGGAAATATCTTCCGTTCAAAACTGGAAAGAAGCTTTCTGAAAAAACTGCTCGGTGTTCTGTTAATTCATCTCACAGAGTTACATCTTTCCCTTCAAGAAGCCTTTCGCTAAGGCTGTTCTTGTGGAATTGGCAAAGGGATATTTGGAAGCCCATAGAGGGCTCTGGTGAAAAAGGAAATATCTTCCGTTCAAAACTGGAAAGAAGCTTTCTGAGAAACTGCTCTGTGTTCTGTTAATTCATCTCACAGAGTTACATCTTTCCCTTCAAGAAGCCTTTCGCTAAGGCTGTTCTTGTGGAATTGGCAAAGGGATATTTGGAAGCCCATAGAGGGCTCTGGTGAAAAAGGAAATATCTTCCGTTCAAAACCGGAAAGAAGCTTTCTGAGAAACTGCTCTGTGTTCTGTTAATTCATCTCACAGAGTTACATCTTTCCCTTCAAGAAGCCTTTCGCTAAGGCTGTTCTTGTGGAATTGGCAAAGGGATATTTGGAAGCCCATAGAGGGCTATGGTGAAAAAGGAAATATCTTCAGTTCAAAACTGGAAAGAAGCTTTCTGAGAAACTGCTCTGTGTTCTGTTAATTCATCTCACAGAGTTACATCTTTCCCTTCAAGAGGCCTTTCGCTAAGGCTGTTCTTGTGGAATTGGCAAAGGGATATTTGGAAGCCCATAGAGGGCTATGGTGAAAAAGGAAATATCTTCCGTTCAAAACTGGAAAGAAGCTTTCTGAGAAACTGCTCTGTGTTCTGTTAATTCATCTCACAGAGTTACATCTTTCCCTTCAAGAAGCCTTTCGCTAAGGCTGTTCTTGTGGAATTGGCAAAGGGATATTTGGAAGCCCATAGAGGGCTATGGTGAAAAAGGAAATATCTTCCGTTCAAAACTGGAAAGAAGCTTTCTGAGAAACTGCTCTGTGTTCTGTTAATTCATCTCACAGAGTTACATCTTTCCCTTGAAGAAGCCTTTCGCTAAGGCTGTTCTTGTGGAATTGGCAAAGGGATATTTGGAAGCCCATAGAGGGCTATGGTGAAAAAGGAAATATCTTCGGTTCAAAACCGGAAAGAAGCTTTCTGAGAAACTGCTCTGTGTTCTGTTAATTCATCTCACAGAGTTACATCTTTCCCTTCAAGAATCCTTTCGCTAAGGCTGTTCTTGTGGAATTGGCAAAGGGATATTTGGAAGCCCATGGAGGGCTATGGTGAAAAAGGAAATATCTTCCGTTCAAAACCGGAAAGAAGCTTTCTGAGAAACTGCTCTGTGTTCTTTTAATTCATCTCACAGAGTTACATCTTTCCCTTCAAGAAGCCTTTCGCTAAGGCTGTTCTTGTGGAATTGGCAAAGGGATATTTGGAAGCCCATAGAGGGCTATGGTGAAAAAGGAAATATCTTCCGTTCAAAACTGGAAAGA
Source organism: Chlorocebus sabaeus (assembly GCF_047675955.1). NCBI lineage: Eukaryota > Metazoa > Chordata > Mammalia > Primates > Cercopithecidae > Chlorocebus > Chlorocebus sabaeus. The sequence continues at coordinate 250,437 of NW_027327102.1, read as the reverse complement.
AGCTTTCTGAGAAACTGCTCTGTGTTCTGTTAATTCATCTCACAGAGTTACATCTTTCCCTTCAAGAGGCCTTTCGCTAAGGCTGTTCTTGTGGAATTGGCAAAGGGATATTTGGAAGCCCATAGAGGGCTATGGTGAAAAAGGAAATATCTTCCGTTCAAAACTGGAAAGAAGCTTTCTGAGAAACTGCTCTGTGTTCTGTTAATTCATCTCACAGAGTTACATCTTTCCCTTCAAGAAGCCTTTCACTAAGGCTGTTCTTGTGGAATTGGCAAAGGGATATTTGGAAGCCCATAGAGGGCTATGGTGAAAAAGGAAATATCTTCCGTTCAAAACTGGAAAGAAGCTTTCTGAGAAACTGCTCTGTGTTCTGTTAATTCATCTCACAGAGTTACATCTTTCCCTTCAAGAAGCCTTTCGCTAAGGCTGTTCTTGTGGAATTGGCAAAGGGATATTTGGAAGCCCATAGAGGGCTATGGTGAAAAAGGAAATATCTTCCGTTCAAAACTGGAAAGAAGCTTTCTGAGAAACTGCTCTGTGTTCTGTTAATTCATCTCACAGAGTTACATCTTTCCCTTCAAGAAGCCTTTCGCTAAGGCTGTTCTTGTGGAATTGGCAAAGGGATATTTGGAAGCCCATAGAGGGCTATGGTGAAAAAGGAAATATCTTCCGTTCAAAACTGGAAAGAAGCTTTCTGAGAAACTGCTCTGTGTTCTGTTAATTCATCACACAGAGTTACATCTTTCCCTTCAAGAAGCCTTTCGCTAAGGCTGTTCTTGTGGAATTGGCAAAGGGATATTTGGAAGCCCATAGAGGGCTATGGTGAAAAAGGAAATATCTTCCGTTCAAAACTGGAAAGAAGCTTTCTGAGAAACTGCTCTGTGTTCTGTTAATTCATCTCACAGAGTTACATCTTTCCCTTCACGAAGCCTTTCGCTAAGGCTGTTCTTGTGGAAATGGCAAAGGGATATTTGGAAGCCCATAGAGGGCTATGGTGAAAAAGGAAATATCTTCCGTTCAAAAGTGGAAAGAAGCTTTCTGAGAAACTGCTCTGTGTTCTGTGAATTCATCTCACAGAGTTACATCTTTCCCTTCAAGAAGCCTTTCGCTAAGGCTGTTCTTGTGGAATTGGCAAAGGGATATTTGGAAGCCCATAGAGGGCTATGGTGAAAAAGGAAATATCTTCCGTTCAAAACTGGAAAGAAGCTTTCTGAGAAACTGCTCTGTGTTCTGTTAATTCATCTCACAGAGTTACATCTTTCCCTTCAAGAAGCCTTTCGCTAAGGCTGTTCTTGTGGAATTGGTAAAGGATATTTGGAAGCCCATAGAGGGCTATGATGAAAAAGGAAATATCTTCCGTTCAAAACTGGAAAGAAGCTTTCTGAGAAACTGCTCTGTGTTCTGTTAATTCATCTCACAGAGTTACATCTTTCCCTTCAAGAAGCCTTTCGCTAAGGCTGTTCTTGTGGAATTGGCAAAGGGATATTTGGAAGCCCATAGAGGGCTATGGTGAAAAAGGAAATATCTTTCGTTCAAAACTGGAAAGAAGCTTTCTGAGAAACTGCTCTGTGTTCTGTTAATTCATCTCACAGAGTTACATCTTTCCCTTCAAGAAGCCTTTCGCTAAGGCTGTTCTTGTGGAATTGGCAAAGGGATATTTGGAAGCCCATAGAGGGCTCTGGTGAAAAAGTAAATATCATCCGTTCAAAACTGGAAAGAAGCTTTCTGAGAAACTGCTCTGTGTTCTGTTAATTCATCTCACAGAGTTACATCTTTCCCTTCAAGAAGCCTTTCGCTAAGGCTGTTCTTGTGGAATTGGCAAAGGGATATTTGGAAGCCCATAGAGGGCTATGGTGAAAAAGGAAATATCTTCTGTTCAAAACCAGAAAGAAGCTTTCTGAGAAACTGCTCTGTGTTCTGTTAATTCATCTCACAGAGTTACATCTTTCCCTTCAAGAAGCCTTTCGCTAAGGCTGTTCTTGTGGAATTGGCAAAGGGATATTTGGAAGCCCATAGAGGGCTATGGTGAAAAAGGAAATATCTTCCGTTCAAAACTGGAAAGAAGCTTTCTGAGAAACTGCTCTGTGTTCTGTTAATTCATCTCACAGAGTTACATCTTTAGCTTCAAGAAGCCTTTCGCTAAGGCTGTTCTTGTGGAATTGGCAAAGGGATATTTGGAAGCCCATAGAGGGCTATGGTGAAAAAGGAAATATCTTCCGTTCAAAACTGGAAAGAAGCTTTCTGAGAAACTGCTCTGTGTTCTGTTAATTCATCTCACAGAGTTACATCTTTCCCTCCAAGAAGCCTTTCGCTAAGGCTCTTCTTGTGGAATTGGCAAAGGGATATTTGGAAGCCCATAGAGGGCTATGGTGAAAAAGGAAATATCTTCCGTTCAAAACTGGAAAGAAGCTTTCTGAGAAACTGCTCTGTGTTCTGTTAATTCATCTCACAGAGTTACATCTTTCCCTTCAAGAAGCCTTTCGCTAAGGCTGTTCTTGTGGAATTGGCAAAGGGATATTTGGAAGCCCATAGAGGGCTATGGTGAAAAAGGAAATATCTTCCGTTCAAAACTGGAAAGAAGCTTTCTGAAAAAACTGCTCGGTGTTCTGTTAATTCATCTCACAGAGTTACATCTTTCCCTTCAAGAAGCCTTTCGCTAAGGCTGTTCTTGTGGAATTGGCAAAGGGATATTTGGAAGCCCATAGAGGGCTCTGGTGAAAAAGGAAATATCTTCCGTTCAAAATCGGAAAGAAGCTTTCTGAGAAACTGCTCTGTGTTCTGTTAATTCATCTCACAGAGTTACATCTTTCCCTTCAAGAAGCCTTTCGCTAAGGCTGTTCTTGTGGAATTGGCAAAGGGATATTTGGAAGCCCATAGAGGGCTATGGTGAAAAAGGAAATATCTTCAGTTCAAAACCGGAAAGAAGCTCTCTGAGAAACTGCTCTGTGTTCTGTTAATTCATCTCACAGAGTTACATCTTTCCCTTCAAGAAGCCTATCGCTAAGGCTGTTCTTGTGGAATTGGCAAAGGGATATTTGGAAGCCCGTAGAGGGCTATGGTGAAAAAGGAAATATCTTCCGTTCAAAACTGGAAAGAAGCTTTCTGAGAAACTGCTCTGTGTTCTGTTAATTCATCTCACAGAGTTACATCTTTCCCTTCAAGAAACCTTTCGCTAAGGCTGTTCTTGTGGAATTGGCAAAGGGATATTTGGAAGCCCATAGATGGCTATGGTGAAAAAGGAAATATCTTCCGTTCAAAACTGGAAAGAAGCTTTCTGAGAAACTGCTCTGTGTTCTGTTAATTCATCTCACAGAGTTACATCTTTCCCTTCAAGAAGCCTTTCGCTAAGGCTGTTCTTGTGGAATTGGCAAAGGGATATTTGGAAGCCCATAGAGGGCTATGGTGAAAAAGGAAATATCTTCCGTTCAAAACTGGAAAGAAGCTTTCTGAGAAACTGCTCTGTGTTCTGTTAATTCATCTCACAGAGTTACATCTTTCCCTTCAAGAAGCCTTTCGCTAAGGCTGTTCTTGTGGAATTGGCAAAGGGATATTTGGAAGCCCATAGAGGGCTATGGTGAAAAAGGAAATATCTTCCGTTCAAAACTGGAAAGAAGCTTTCTGAGAAACTGCTCTGTGTTCTGTTAATTCATCACACAGAGTTACATCTTTCCCTTCAAGAAGCCTTTCGCTAAGGCTGTTCTTGTGGAATTGGCAAAGGGATATTTGGAAGCCCATAGAGGGCTATGGTGAAAAAGGAAATATCTTCCGTTCAAAAGTGGAAAGAAGCTTTCTGAGAAACTGCTCTGTGTTCTGTGAATTCATCTCACAGAGTTACATCTTTCCCTTCAAGAAGCCTTTCGCTAAGGCTGTTCTTGTGGAATTGGCAAAGGGATATTTGGAAGCCCATAGAGGGCTATGGTGAAAAAGGAAATATCTTCCGTTCAAAACTGGAAAGAAGCTTTCTGAGAAACTGCTCTGTGTTCTGTTAATTCATCTCACAGAGTTACATCTTTCCCTTCAAGAAGCCTTTCGCTAAGGCTGTTCTTGTGGAATTGGTTAAGGATATTTGGAAGCCCATAGAGGGCTATGATGAAAAAGGAAATATCTTCCGTTCAAAACTGGAAAGAAGCTTTCTGAGAAACTGCTCTGTGTTCTGTTAATTCATCTCACAGAGTTACATCTTTCCCTTCAAGAAGCCTTTCGCTAAGGCTGTTCTTGTGGAATTGGCAAAGGGATATTTGGAAGCCCATAGAGGGCTATGGTGAAAAAGGAAATATCTTTCGTTCAAAACTGGAAAGAAGCTTTCTGAGAAACTGCTCTGTGTTCTGTTAATTCATCTCACAGAGTTACATCTTTCCCTTCAAGAAGCCTTTCGCTAAGGCTGTTCTTGTGGAATTGGCAAAGGGATATTTGGAAGCCCATAGAGGGCTCTGGTGAAAAAGTAAATATCATCCGTTCAAAACTGGAAAGAAGCTTTCTGAGAAACTGCTCTGTGTTCTGTTAATTCATCTCACAGAGTTACATCTTTCCCTTCAAGAAGCCTTTCGCTAAGGCTGTTCTTGTGGAATTGGCAAAGGGATATTTGGAAGCCCATAGAGGGCTATGGTGAAAAAGGAAATATCTTCTGTTCAAAACCAGAAAGAAGCTTTCTGAGAAACTGCTCTGTGTTCTGTTAATTCATCTCACAGAGTTACATCTTTCCCTTCAAGAAGCCTTTCGCTAAGGCTGTTCTTGTGGAATTGGCAAAGGGATATTTGGAAGCCCATAGAGGGCTATGGTGAAAAAGGAAATATCTTCCGTTCAAAACTGGAAAGAAGCTTTCTGAGAAACTGCTCTGTGTTCTGTTAATTCATCTCACAGAGTTACATCTTTAGCTTCAAGAAGCCTTTCGCTAAGGCTGTTCTTGTGGAATTGGCAAAGGGATATTTGGAAGCCCATAGAGGGCTATGGTGAAAAAGGAAATATCTTCCGTTCAAAACTGGAAAGAAGCTTTCTGAGAAACTGCTCTGTGTTCTGTTAATTCATCTCACAGAGTTACATCTTTCCCTCCAAGAAGCCTTTCGCTAAGGCTCTTCTTGTGGAATTGGCAAAGGGATATTTGGAAGCCCATAGAGGGCTATGGTGAAAAAGGAAATATCTTCCGTTCAAAACTGGAAAGAAGCTTTCTGAGAAACTGCTCTGTGTTCTGTTAATTCATCTCACAGAGTTACATCTTTCCCTTCAAGAAGCCTTTCGCTAAGGCTGTTCTTGTGGAATTGGCAAAGGGATATTTGGAAGCCCATAGAGGGCTATGGTGAAAAAGGAAATATCTTCCGTTCAAAACTGGAAAGAAGCTTTCTGAAAAAACTGCTCGGTGTTCTGTTAATTCATCTCACAGAGTTACATCTTTCCCTTCAAGAAGCCTTTCGCTAAGGCTGTTCTTGTGGAATTGGCAAAGGGATATTTGGAAGCCCATAGAGGGCTCTGGTGAAAAAGGAAATATCTTCCGTTGAAAACCGGAAAGAAGCTTTCTGAGAAACTGCTCTGTGTTCTGTTAATTCATCTCACAGAGTTACATCTTTCCCTTCAAGAAGCCTTTCGCTAAGGCTGTTCTTGTGGAATTGGCAAAGGGATATTTGGAAGCCCATAGAGGGCTATGGTGAAAAAGGAAATATCTTCAGTTCAAAACCGGAAAGAAGCTTTCTGAGAAACTGCTCTGTGTTCTGTTAATTCATCTCACAGAGTTACATCTTTCCCTTCAAGAAGCCTATCGCTAAGGCTGTTCTTGTGGAATTGGCAAAGGGATATTTGGAAGCCCGTAGAGGGCTATGGTGAAAAAGGAAATATCTTCCGTTCAAAACTGGAAAGAAGCTTTCTGAGAAACTGCTCTGTGTTCTGTTAATTCATCTCACAGAGTTACATCTTTCCCTTCAAGAAACCTTTCGCTAAGGCTGTTCTTGTGGAATTGGCAAAGGGATATTTGGAAGCCCATAGATGGCTATGGTGAAAAAGGAAATATCTTCCGTTCAAAACTGGAAAGAAGCTTTCTGAGAAACTGCTCTGTGTTCTGTTAATTCATCTCACAGAGTTACATCTTTCCCTTCAAGAAGCCTTTCGCTAAGGCTGTTCTTGTAGAATTGGCAAAGGGATATTTGGAAGCCCATAGAGGGCTATGGTGAAAAAGGAAATATCTTCCGTTCAAAACTGGAAAGAAGCTTTCTGAGAAACTGCTCTGTGTTCTGTTAATTCATCTCACAGAGTTACATCTTTCCCTTCAAGAATCCTTTCGTTAAGGCTGTTCTTGTGGAATTGGCAAAGGGATATTTGGAAGCCCATAGAGGGCTATGGTGAAAAAGGAAATATCTTCCGTTCAAAACCGGAAAGAAGCTTTCTGAGAAACTGCTCTGTGTTCTGTTAATTCATCTCACAGAGTTACATCTTTCCCTTCAAGAAGCCTTTCGCTAAGGCTGTTCTTGGGGAATTGGCAAAGGGATATTTGGAAGCCCATAGAGGGCTATGGTGAAAAAGGAAATATCTTCCGTTCAAAACTGGAAAGAAGCTTTCTGAGAAACTGCTCTGTGTTCTGTTAATTCATCTCACAGAGTTACATCATTCCCTTCAAGAGGCCTTTCGCTAAGGCTGTTCTTGTGGAATTGGCAAAGGGATATTTGGAAGCCCTTAGAGGGTTATGGTGAAAAAGGAAATATCTTCCGTTCAAAACTGGAAAGAAGCTTTCTGAGAAACTGCTCTGTGTTCTGTTAATTCATCTCACAGAGTTACATCTTTCCCTTCAAGAAGCCTTTCGCTAAGGCTGTTCTTGTGGAATTGGCAAAGGGATATTTGGAAGCCCATAGAGGGCTATGGTGAAAAAGGAAATATCTTCCGTTCAAAACTGGAAAGAAGCTTTCTGAGAAACTGCTCTGTGTTCTGTTAATTCATCTCACAGAGTTACATCTTTCCCTTCAAGAAGCCTTTCGCTAAGGCTGTTCTTGTGGAATTGGCAAAGGGATATTTGGAAGCCCATAGAGGGCTATGGTGAAAAAGGAAATATCTTCCGTTCAAAACTGGAAAGAAGCTTTCTGAGAAACTGCTCTGTGTTCTGTTAATTCATCTCACAGAGTTACATCTTTAGCTTCAAGAAGCCTTTCGCTAAGGCTGTTCTTGTGGAATTGGCAAAGGGATATTTGGAAGCCCATAGAGGGCTATGGTGAAAAAGGAAATATCTTCCGTTCAAAACTGGAAAGAAGCTTTCTGAGAAACTGCTCTGTGTTCTGTTAATTCATCTCACAGAGTTACATCTTTCCCTCCAAGAAGCCTTTCGCTAAGGCTCTTCTTGTGGAATTGGCAAAGGGATATTTGGAAGCCCATAGAGGGCTATGGTGAAAAAGGAAATATCTTCCGTTCAAAACTGGAAAGAAGCTTTCTGAGAAACTGCTCTGTGTTCTGTTAATTCATCTCACAGAGTTACATCTTTCCCTTCAAGAAGCCTTTCGCTAAGGCTGTTCTTGTGGAATTGGCAAAGGGATATTTGGAAGCCCATAGAGGGCTATGGTGAAAAAGGAAATATCTTCCGTTCAAAACTAGAAAGAAGCTTTCTGAGAAACTGCTCTGTGTTCTGTTAATTCATCTCACAGAGTTACATCTTTCCCTTCAAGAAGCCTTTCGCTAAGGCTGTTCTTGTGGAATTGGCAAAGGGATATTTGGAAGCCCATAGAGGGCTATGGTGAAAAAGGAAATATCTTCCGTTCAAAACCGGAAAGAAGCTTTCTGAGAAACTGCTCTGTGTTCTGTTAATTCATCTCACAGAGTTACATCTTTCCCTTCAAGAAGCCTTTCGCTAAGGCTGTTCTTGTGGAATTGGCAAAGGGATATTTGGAAGCCCATAGAGGGCTATGGTGAAAAAGGAAATATCTTCCGTTCAAAACTGGAAAGAAGCTTTCTGAGAAACTGCTCTGTGTTCTGTTAATTCATCTCACAGAGTTACATCTTTCCCTTCACGAAGCCTTTCGCTAAGGCTGTTCTTGTGGAAATGGCAAAGGGATATTTGGAAGCCCATAGAGGGCTATGGTGAAAAAGGAAATATCTTCCGTTCAAAAGTGGAAAGAAGCTTTCTGAGAAACTGCTCTGTGTTCTGTGAATTCATCTCACAGAGTTACATCTTTCCCTTCAAGAAGCCTTTCGCTAAGGCTGTTCTTGTGGAATTGGCAAAGGGATATTTGGAAGCCCATAGAGGGCTATGGTGAAAAAGGAAATATCTTCCGTTCAAAACTGGAAAGAAGCTTTCTGAGAAACTGCTCTGTGTTCTGTTAATTCATCTCACAGAGTTACATCTTTCCCTTCAAGAAGCCTTTCGCTAAGGCTGTTCTTGTGGAATTGGTAAAGGATATTTGGAAGCCCATAGAGGGCTATGATGAAAAAGGAAATATCTTCCGTTCAAAACTGGAAAGAAGCTTTCTGAGAAACTGCTCTGTGTTCTGTTAATTCATCTCACAGAGTTACATCTTTCCCTTCAAGAAGCCTTTCGCTAAGGCTGTTCTTGTGGAATTGGCAAAGGGATATTTGGAAGCCCATAGAGGGCTATGGTGAAAAAGGAAATATCTTTCGTTCAAAACTGGAAAGAAGCTTTCTGAGAAACTGCTCTGTGTTCTGTTAATTCATCTCACAGAGTTACATCTTTCCCTTCAAGAAGCCTTTCGCTAAGGCTGTTCTTGTGGAATTGGCAAAGGGATATTTGGAAGCCCATAGAGGGCTCTGGTGAAAAAGTAAATATCATCCGTTCAAAACTGGAAAGAAGCTTTCTGAGAAACTGCTCTGTGTTCTGTTAATTCATCTCACAGAGTTACATCTTTCCCTTCAAGAAGCCTTTCGCTAAGGCTGTTCTTGTGGAATTGGCAAAGGGATATTTGGAAGCCCATAGAGGGCTATGGTGAAAAAGGAAATATCTTCTGTTCAAAACCAGAAAGAAGCTTTCTGAGAAACTGCTCTGTGTTCTGTTAATTCATCTCACAGAGTTACATCTTTCCCTTCAAGAAGCCTTTCGCTAAGGCTGTTCTTGTGGAATTGGCAAAGGGATATTTGGAAGCCCATAGAGGGCTATGGTGAAAAAGGAAATATCTTCCGTTCAAAACTGGAAAGAAGCTTTCTGAGAAACTGCTCTGTGTTCTGTTAATTCATCTCACAGAGTTACATCTTTAGCTTCAAGAAGCCTTTCGCTAAGGCTGTTCTTGTGGAATTGGCAAAGGGATATTTGGAAGCCCATAGAGGGCTATGGTGAAAAAGGAAATATCTTCCGTTCAAAACTGGAAAGAAGCTTTCTGAGAAACTGCTCTGTGTTCTGTTAATTCATCTCACAGAGTTACATCTTTCCCTCCAAGAAGCCTTTCGCTAAGGCTCTTCTTGTGGAATTGGCAAAGGGATATTTGGAAGCCCATAGAGGGCTATGGTGAAAAAGGAAATATCTTCCGTTCAAAACTGGAAAGAAGCTTTCTGAGAAACTGCTCTGTGTTCTGTTAATTCATCTCACAGAGTTACATCTTTCCCTTCAAGAAGCCTTTCGCTAAGGCTGTTCTTGTGGAATTGGCAAAGGGATATTTGGAAGCCCATAGAGGGCTATGGTGAAAAAGGAAATATCTTCCGTTCAAAACTGGAAAGAAGCTTTCTGAAAAAACTGCTCGGTGTTCTGTTAATTCATCTCACAGAGTTACATCTTTCCCTTCAAGAAGCCTTTCGCTAAGGCTGTTCTTGTGGAATTGGCAAAGGGATATTTGGAAGCCCATAGAGGGCTATGGTGAAAAAGGAAATATCTTCAGTTCAAAACCGGAAAGAAGCTTTCTGAGAAACTGCTCTGTGTTCTGTTAATTCATCTCACAGAGTTACATCTTTCCCTTCAAGAAGCCTATCGCTAAGGCTGTTCTTGTGGAATTGGCAAAGGGATATTTGGAAGCCCGTAGAGGGCTATGGTGAAAAAGGAAATATCTTCCGTTCAAAACTGGAAAGAAGCTTTCTGAGAAACTGCTCTGTGTTCTGTTAATTCATCTCACAGAGTTACATCTTTCCCTTCAAGAAACCTTTCGCTAAGGCTGTTCTTGTGGAATTGGCAAAGGGATATTTGGAAGCCCATAGATGGCTATGGTGAAAAAGGAAATATCTTCCGTTCAAAACTGGAAAGAAGCTTTCTGAGAAACTGCTCTGTGTTCTGTTAATTCATCTCACAGAGTTACATCTTTCCCTTCAAGAAGCCTTTCGCTAAGGCTGTTCTTGTGGAATTGGCAAAGGGATATTTGGAAGCCCATAGAGGGCTATGGTGAAAAAGGAAATATCTTCCGTTCAAAACTGGAAAGAAGCTTTCTGAGAAACTGCTCTGTGTTCTGTTAATTCATCTCACAGAGTTACATCTTTCCCTTGAAGAAGCCTTTCGCTAAGGCTGTTCTTGTGGAATTGGCAAAGGGATATTTGGAAGCCCATAGAGGGCTATGGTGAAAAAGGAAATATCTTCCGTTCAAAACCGGAAAGAAGCTTTCTGAGAAACTGCTCTGTGTTCTGTTAATTCATCTCACAGAGTTACATCTTTCCCTTCAAGAATCCTTTCGCTAAGGCTGTTCTTGTGGAATTGGCAAAGGGATATTTGGAAGCCCATAGAGGGCTATGGTGAAAAAGGAAATATCTTCCGTTCAAAACCGGAAAGAAGCTTTCTGAGAAACTGCTCTGTGTTCTTTTAATTCATCTCACAGAGTTACATCTTTCCCTTCAAGAAGCCTTTCGCTAAGGCTGTTCCTGTGGAATTGGCAAAGGGATATTTGGAAGCCCATAGAGGGCTATGGTGAAAAAGGAAATATCTTCCGTTCAAAACTGGAAAGAAGCTTTCTGAGAAACTGCCCTGTGTTCTGTTAATTCATCTCACAGAGTTACATCTTTCCCTTCAAGAGGCCTTTCGCTAAGGCTGTTCTTGTGGAATTGGCAAAGGGATATTTGGAAGCCCATAGAGGGCTATGGTGAAAAAGGAAATATCTTCCGTTCAAAACTGGAAAGAAGCTTTCTGAGAAACTGCTCTGTGTTCTGTTAATTCATCTCACAGAGTTACATCTTTCCCTTCAAGAAGCCTTTCACTAAGGCTGTTCTTGTGGAATTGGCAAAGGGATATTTGGAAGCCCATAGAGGGCTATGGTGAAAAAGGAAATATCTTCCGTTCAAAACTGGAAAGAAGCTTTCTGAGAAACTGCTCTGTGTTCTGTTAATTCATCTCACAGAGTTACATCTTTCCCTTCAAGAAGCCTTTCGCTAAGGCTGTTCTTGTGGAATTGGCAAAGGGATATTTGGAAGCCCATAGAGGGCTATGGTGAAAAAGGAAATATCTTCCGTTCAAAACTGGAAAGAAGCTTTCTGAGAAACTGCTCTGTGTTCTGTTAATTCATCTCACAGAGTTACATCTTTCCCTTCAAGAAGCCTTTCGCTAAGGCTGTTCTTGTGGAATTGGCAAAGGGATATTTGGAAGCCCATAGAGGGCTATGGTGAAAAAGGAAATATCTTCCGTTCAAAACTGGAAAGAAGCTTTCTGAGAAACTGCTCTGTGTTCTGTTAATTCATCACACAGAGTTACATCTTTCCCTTCAAGAAGCCTTTCGCTAAGGCTGTTCTTGTGGAATTGGCAAAGGGATATTTGGAAGCCCATAGAGGGCTATGGTGAAAAAGGAAATATCTTCCGTTCAAAAGTGGAAAGAAGCTTTCTGAGAAACTGCTCTGTGTTCTGTGAATTCATCTCACAGAGTTACATCTTTCCCTTCAAGAAGCCTTTCGCTAAGGCTGTTCTTGTGGAATTGGCAAAGGGATATTTGGAAGCCCATAGAGGGCTCTGGTGAAAAAGGAAATATCTTCCGTTCAAAACTGGAAAGAAGCTTTCTGAGAAACTGCTCTGTGTTCTGTTAATTCATCTCACAGAGTTACATCTTTCCCTTCAAGAAGCCTTTCGCTAAGGCTGTTCTTGTGGAATTGGTTAAGGATATTTGGAAGCCCATAGAGGGCTATGATGAAAAAGGAAATATCTTCCGTTCAAAACTGGAAAGAAGCTTTCTGAGAAACTGCTCTGTGTTCTGTTAATTCATCTCACAGAGTTACATCTTTCCCTTCAAGAAGCCTTTCGCTAAGGCTGTTCTTGTGGAATTGGCAAAGGGATATTTGGAAGCCCATAGAGGGCTATGGTGAAAAAGGAAATATCTTTCGTTCAAAACTGGAAAGAAGCTTTCTGAGAAACTGCTCTGTGTTCTGTTAATTCATCTCACAGAGTTACATCTTTCCCTTCAAGAAGCCTTTCGCTAAGGCTGTTCTTGTGGAATTGGCAAAGGGATATTTGGAAGCCCATAGAGGGCTCTGGTGAAAAAGTAAATATCATCCGTTCAAAACTGGAAAGAAGCTTTCTGAGAAACTGCTCTGTGTTCTGTTAATTCATCTCACAGAGTTACATCTTTCCCTTCAAGAAGCCTTTCGCTAAGGCTGTTCTTGTGGAATTGGCAAAGGGATATTTGGAAGCCCATAGAGGGCTATGGTGAAAAAGGAAATATCTTCTGTTCAAAACCAGAAAGAAGCTTTCTGAGAAACTGCTCTGTGTTCTGTTAATTCATCTCACAGAGTTACATCTTTCCCTTCAAGAAGCCTTTCGCTAAGGCTGTTCTTGTGGAATTGGCAAAGGGATATTTGGAAGCCCATAGAGGGCTATGGTGAAAAAGGAAATATCTTCCGTTCAAAACTGGAAAGAAGCTTTCTGAGAAACTGCTCTGTGTTCTGTTAATTCATCTCACAGAGTTACATCTTTAGCTTCAAGAAGCCTTTCGCTAAGGCTGTTCTTGTGGAATTGGCAAAGGGATATTTGGAAGCCCATAGAGGGCTATGGTGAAAAAGGAAATATCTTCCGTTCAAAACTGGAAAGAAGCTTTCTGAGAAACTGCTCTGTGTTCTGTTAATTCATCTCACAGAGTTACATCTTTCCCTCCAAGAAGCCTTTCGCTAAGGCTCTTCTTGTGGAATTGGCAAAGGGATATTTGGAAGCCCATAGAGGGCTATGGTGAAAAAGGAAATATCTTCCGTTCAAAACTGGAAAGAAGCTTTCTGAGAAACTGCTCTGTGTTCTGTTAATTCATCTCACAGAGTTACATCTTTCCCTTCAAGAAGCCTTTCGCTAAGGCTGTTCTTGTGGAATTGGCAAAGGGATATTTGGAAGCCCATAGAGGGCTATGGTGAAAAAGGAAATATCTTCCGTTCAAAACTGGAAAGAAGCTTTCTGAAAAAACTGCTCGGTGTTCTGTTAATTCATCTCACAGAGTTACATCTTTCCCTTCAAGAAGCCTTTCGCTAAGGCTGTTCTTGTGGAATTGGCAAAGGGATATTTGGAAGCCCATAGAGGGCTCTGGTGAAAAAGGAAATATCTTCCGTTGAAAACCGGAAAGAAGCTTTCTGAGAAACTGCTCTGTGTTCTGTTAATTCATCTCACAGAGTTACATCTTTCCCTTCAAGAAGCCTTTCGCTAAGGCTGTTCTTGTGGAATTGGCAAAGGGATATTTGGAAGCCCATAGAGGGCTATGGTGAAAAAGGAAATATCTTCAGTTCAAAACCGGAAAGAAGCTTTCTGAGAAACTGCTCTGTGTTCTGTTAATTCATCTCACAGAGTTACATCTTTCCCTTCAAGAAGCCTATCGCTAAGGCTGTTCTTGTGGAATTGGCAAAGGGATATTTGGAAGCCCGTAGAGGGCTATGGTGAAAAAGGAAATATCTTCCGCTCAAAACTGGAAAGAAGCTTTCTGAGAAACTGCTCTGTGTTCTGTTAATTCATCTCACAGAGTTACATCTTTCCCTTCAAGAAACCTTTCGCTAAGGCTGTTCTTGTGGAATTGGCAAAGGGATATTTGGAAGCCCATAGATGGCTATGGTGAAAAAGGAAATATCTTCCGTTCAAAACTGGAAAGAAGCTTTCTGAGAAACTGCTCTGTGTTCTGTTAATTCATCTCACAGAGTTACATCTTTCCCTTCAAGAAGCCTTTCGCTAAGGCTGTTCTTGTAGAATTGGCAAAGGGATATTTGGAAGCCCATAGAGGGCTATGGTGAAAAAGGAAATATCTTCCGTTCAAAACTGGAAAGAAGCTTTCTGAGAAACTGCTCTGTGTTCTGTTAATTCATCTCACAGAGTTACATCTTTCCCTTCAAGAATCCTTTCGTTAAGGCTGTTCTTGTGGAATTGGCAAAGGGATATTTGGAAGCCCATAGAGGGCTATGGTGAAAAAGGAAATATCTTCCGTTCAAAACCGGAAAGAAGCTTTCTGAGAAACTGCTCTGTGTTCTGTTAATTCATCTCACAGAGTTACATCTTTCCCTTCAAGAAGCCTTTCGCTAAGGCTGTTCTTGGGGAATTGGCAAAGGGATATTTGGAAGCCCATAGAGGGCTATGGTGAAAAAGGAAATATCTTCCGTTCAAAACTGGAAAGAAGCTTTCTGAGAAACTGCTCTGTGTTCTGTTAATTCATCTCACAGAGTTACATCATTCCCTTCAAGAGGCCTTTCGCTAAGGCTGTTCTTGTGGAATTGGCAAAGGGATATTTGGAAGCCCATAGAGGGTTATGGTGAAAAAGGAAATATCTTCCGTTCAAAACTGGAAAGAAGCTTTCTGAGAAACTGCTCTGTGTTCTGTTAATTCATCTCACAGAGTTACATCTTTCCCTTCAAGAAGCCTTTCGCTAAGGCTGTTCTTGTGGAATTGGCAAAGGGATATTTGGAAGCCCATAGAGGGCTATGGTGAAAAAGGAAATATCTTCCGTTCAAAACTGGAAAGAAGCTTTCTGAGAAACTGCTCTGTGTTCTGTTAATTCATCTCACAGAGTTACATCTTTCCCTTCAAGAAGCCTTTCGCTAAGGCTGTTCTTGTGGAATTGGCAAAGGGATATTTGGAAGCCCATAGAGGGCTATGGTGAAAAAGGAAATATCTTCCGTTCAAAACTGGAAAGAAGCTTTCTGAGAAACTGCTCTGTGTTCTGTTAATTCATCTCACAGAGTTACATCTTTAGCTTCAAGAAGCCTTTCGCTAAGGCTGTTCTTGTGGAATTGGCAAAGGGATATTTGGAAGCCCATAGAGGGCTATGGTGAAAAAGGAAATATCTTCCGTTCAAAACTGGAAAGAAGCTTTCTGAGAAACTGCTCTGTGTTCTGTTAATTCATCTCACAGAGTTACATCTTTCCCTCCAAGAAGCCTTTCGCTAAGGCTCTTCTTGTGGAATTGGCAAAGGGATATTTGGAAGCCCATAGAGGGCTATGGTGAAAAAGGAAATATCTTCCGTTCAAAACTGGAAAGAAGCTTTCTGAGAAACTGCTCTGTGTTCTGTTAATTCATCTCACAGAGTTACATCTTTCCCTTCAAGAAGCCTTTCGCTAAGGCTGTTCTTGTGGAATTGGCAAAGGGATATTTGGAAGCCCATAGAGGGCTATGGTGAAAAAGGAAATATCTTCCGTTCAAAACTGGAAAGAAGCTTTCTGAGAAACTGCTCTGTGTTCTGTTAATTCATCTCACAGAGTTACATCTTTCCCTTCAAGAAGCCTTTCGCTAAGGCTGTTCTTGTGGAATTGGCAAAGGGATATTTGGAAGCCCATAGAGGGCTATGGTGAAAAAGGAAATATCTTCCGTTCAAAACCGGAAAGAAGCTTTCTGAGAAACTGCTCTGTGTTCTGTTAATTCATCACACAGAGTTACATCTTTCCCTTCAAGAAGCCTTTCGCTAAGGCTGTTCTTGTGGAATTGGCAAAGGGATATTTGGAAGCCCATAGAGGGCTATGGTGAAAAAGGAAATATCTTCCGTTCAAAACTGGAAAGAAGCTTTCTGAGAAACTGCTCTGTGTTCTGTTAATTCATCTCACAGAGTTACATCTTTCCCTTCACGAAGCCTTTCGCTAAGGCTGTTCTTGTGGAAATGGCAAAGGGATATTTGGAAGCCCATAGAGGGCTATGGTGAAAAAGGAAATATCTTCCGTTCAAAAGTGGAAAGAAGCTTTCTGAGAAACTGCTCTGTGTTCTGTGAATTCATCTCACAGAGTTACATCTTTCCCTTCAAGAAGCCTTTCGCTAAGGCTGTTCTTGTGGAATTGGCAAAGGGATATTTGGAAGCCCATAGAGGGCTATGGTGAAAAAGGAAATATCTTCCGTTCAAAACTGGAAAGAAGCTTTCTGAGAAACTGCTCTGTGTTCTGTTAATTCATCTCACAGAGTTACATCTTTCCCTTCAAGAAGCCTTTCGCTAAGGCTGTTCTTGTGGAATTGGTAAAGGATATTTGGAAGCCCATAGAGGGCTATGATGAAAAAGGAAATATCTTCCGTTCAAAACTGGAAAGAAGCTTTCTGAGAAACTGCTCTGTGTTCTGTTAATTCATCTCACAGAGTTACATCTTTCCCTTCAAGAAGCCTTTCGCTAAGGCTGTTCTTGTGGAATTGGCAAAGGGATATTTGGAAGCCCATAGAGGGCTATGGTGAAAAAGGAAATATCTTTCGTTCAAAACTGGAAAGAAGCTTTCTGAGAAACTGCTCTGTGTTCTGTTAATTCATCTCACAGAGTTACATCTTTCCCTTCAAGAAGCCTTTCGCTAAGGCTGTTCTTGTGGAATTGGCAAAGGGATATTTGGAAGCCCATAGAGGGCTCTGGTGAAAAAGTAAATATCATCCGTTCAAAACTGGAAAGAAGCTTTCTGAGAAACTGCTCTGTGTTCTGTTAATTCATCTCACAGAGTTACATCTTTCCCTTCAAGAAGCCTTTCGCTAAGGCTGTTCTTGTGGAATTGGCAAAGGGATATTTGGAAGCCCATAGAGGGCTATGGTGAAAAAGGAAATATCTTCTGTTCAAAACCAGAAAGAAGCTTTCTGAGAAACTGCTCTGTGTTCTGTTAATTCATCTCACAGAGTTACATCTTTCCCTTCAAGAAGCCTTTCGCTAAGGCTGTTCTTGTGGAATTGGCAAAGGGATATTTGGAAGCCCATAGAGGGCTATGGTGAAAAAGGAAATATCTTCCGTTCAAAACTGGAAAGAAGCTTTCTGAGAAACTGCTCTGTGTTCTGTTAATTCATCTCACAGAGTTACATCTTTAGCTTCAAGAAGCCTTTCGCTAAGGCTGTTCTTGTGGAATTGGCAAAGGGATATTTGGAAGCCCATAGAGGGCTATGGTGAAAAAGGAAATATCTTCCGTTCAAAACTGGAAAGAAGCTTTCTGAGAAACTGCTCTGTGTTCTGTTAATTCATCTCACAGAGTTACATCTTTCCCTCCAAGAAGCCTTTCGCTAAGGCTCTTCTTGTGGAATTGGCAAAGGGATATTTGGAAGCCCATAGAGGGCTATGGTGAAAAAGGAAATATCTTCCGTTCAAAACTGGAAAGAAGCTTTCTGAGAAACTGCTCTGTGTTCTGTTAATTCATCTCACAGAGTTACATCTTTCCCTTCAAGAAGCCTTTCGCTAAGGCTGTTCTTGTGGAATTGGCAAAGGGATATTTGGAAGCCCATAGAGGGCTATGGTGAAAAAGGAAATATCTTCCGTTCAAAACTGGAAAGAAGCTTTCTGAAAAAACTGCTCGGTGTTCTGTTAATTCATCTCACAGAGTTACATCTTTCCCTTCAAGAAGCCTTTCGCTAAGGCTGTTCTTGTGGAATTGGCAAAGGGATATTTGGAAGCCCATAGAGGGCTCTGGTGAAAAAGGAAATATCTTCCGTTCAAAACCGGAAAGAAGCTTTCTGAGAAACTGCTCTGTGTTCTGTTAATTCATCTCACAGAGTTACATCTTTCCCTTCAAGAAGCCTTTCGCTAAGGCTGTTCTTGTGGAATTGGCAAAGGGATATTTGGAAGCCCATAGAGGGCTATGGTGAAAAAGGAAATATCTTCAGTTCAAAACCGGAAAGAAGCTTTCTGAGAAACTGCTCTGTGTTCTGTTAATTCATCTCACAGAGTTACATCTTTCCCTTCAAGAAGCCTATCGCTAAGGCTGTTCTTGTGGAATTGGCAAAGGGATATTTGGAAGCCCGTAGAGGGCTATGGTGAAAAAGGAAATATCTTCCGTTCAAAACTGGAAAGAAGCTTTCTGAGAAACTGCTCTGTGTTCTGTTAATTCATCTCACAGAGTTACATCTTTCCCTTCAAGAAACCTTTCGCTAAGGCTGTTCTTGTGGAATTGGCAAAGGGATATTTGGAAGCCCATAGAGGGCTATGGTGAAAAAGGAAATATCTTCCGTTCAAAACCGGAAACAAGCTTTCTGAGAAACTGCTCTGTGTTCTGTTAATTCATCTCACAGAGTTACATCTTTCCCTTCAAGAATCCTTTCGCTAAGGCTGTTCTTGTGGAATTGGCAAAGGGATATTTGGAAGCCCATAGAGGGCTATGGTGAAAAAGGAAATATCTTCCGTTCAAAACCGGAAAGAAGCTTTCTGAGAAACTGCTCTGTGTTCTTTTAATTCATCTCACAGAGTTACATCTTTCCCTTCAAGAAGCCTTTCGCTAAGGCTGTTCTTGTGGAATTGGCAAAGGGATATTTGGAAGCCCATAGAGGGCTATGGTGAAAAAGGAAATATCTTCCGTTCAAAACTGGAAAGAAGCTTTCTGAGAAACTGCTCTGTGTTCTGTTAATTCATCTCACAGAGTTACATCTTTCCCTTCAAGAGGCCTTTCGCTAAGGCTGTTCTTGTGGAATTGGCAAAGGGATATTTGGAAGCCCATAGAGGGCTATGGTGAAAAAGGAAATATCTTCCGTTCAAAACTGGAAAGAAGCTTTCTGAGAAACTGCTCTGTGTTCTGTTAATTCATCTCACAGAGTTACATCTTTCCCTTCAAGAAGCCTTTCACTAAGGCTGTTCTTGTGGAATTGGCAAAGGGATATTTGGAAGCCCATAGAGGGCTATGGTGAAAAAGGAAATATCTTCCGTTCAAAACTGGAAAGAAGCTTTCTGAGAAACTGCTCTGTGTTCTGTTAATTCATCTCACAGAGTTACATCTTTCCCTTCAAGAAGCCTTTCGCTAAGGCTGTTCTTGTGGAATTGGCAAAGGGATATTTGGAAGCCCATAGAGGGCTATGGTGAAAAAGGAAATATCTTCCGTTCAAAACTGGAAAGAAGCTTTCTGAGA
This sequence comes from Chlorocebus sabaeus, assembly GCF_047675955.1. Taxonomy (NCBI): domain Eukaryota; kingdom Metazoa; phylum Chordata; class Mammalia; order Primates; family Cercopithecidae; genus Chlorocebus; species Chlorocebus sabaeus. The sequence goes on along the minus strand of NW_027327102.1, from coordinate 231,333 downwards.
AACTGCTCTGTGTTCTGTTAATTCATCTCACAGAGTTACATCTTTCCCTTCAAGAAGCCTTTCGCTAAGGCTGTTCTTGTGGAATTGGCAAAGGGATATTTGGAAGCCCATAGAGGGCTATGGTGAAAAAGGAAATATCTTCCGTTCAAAACTGGAAAGAAGCTTTCTGAGAAACTGCTCTGTGTTCTGTTAATTCATCACACAGAGTTACATCTTTCCCTTCAAGAAGCCTTTCGCTAAGGCTGTTCTTGTGGAATTGGCAAAGGGATATTTGGAAGCCCATAGAGGGCTATGGTGAAAAAGGAAATATCTTCCGTTCAAAAGTGGAAAGAAGCTTTCTGAGAAACTGCTCTGTGTTCTGTGAATTCATCTCACAGAGTTACATCTTTCCCTTCAAGAAGCCTTTCGCTAAGGCTGTTCTTGTGGAATTGGCAAAGGGATATTTGGAAGCCCATAGAGGGCTATGGTGAAAAAGGAAATATCTTCCGTTCAAAACTGGAAAGAAGCTTTCTGAGAAACTGCTCTGTGTTCTGTTAATTCATCTCACAGAGTTACATCTTTCCCTTCAAGAAGCCTTTCGCTAAGGCTGTTCTTGTGGAATTGGTTAAGGATATTTGGAAGCCCATAGAGGGCTATGATGAAAAAGGAAATATCTTCCGTTCAAAACTGGAAAGAAGCTTTCTGAGAAACTGCTCTGTGTTCTGTTAATTCATCTCACAGAGTTACATCTTTCCCTTCAAGAAGCCTTTCGCTAAGGCTGTTCTTGTGGAATTGGCAAAGGGATATTTGGAAGCCCATAGATTGCTATGGTGAAAAAGGAAATATCTTTCGTTCAAAACTGGAAAGAAGCTTTCTGAGAAACTGCTCTGTGTTCTGTTAATTCATCTCACAGAGTTACATCTTTCCCTTCAAGAAGCCTTTCGCTAAGGCTGTTCTTGTGGAATTGGCAAAGGGATATTTGGAAGCCCATAGAGGGCTCTGGTGAAAAAGTAAATATCATCCGTTCAAAACTGGAAAGAAGCTTTCTGAGAAACTGCTCTGTGTTCTGTTAATTCATCTCACAGAGTTACATCTTTCCCTTCAAGAAGCCTTTCGCTAAGGCTGTTCTTGTGGAATTGGCAAAGGGATATTTGGAAGCCCATAGAGGGCTATGGTGAAAAAGGAAATATCTTCTGTTCAAAACCAGAAAGAAGCTTTCTGAGAAACTGCTCTGTGTTCTGTTAATTCATCTCACAGAGTTACATCTTTCCCTTCAAGAAGCCTTTCGCTAAGGCTGTTCTTGTGGAATTGGCAAAGGGATATTTGGAAGCCCATAGAGGGCTATGGTGAAAAAGGAAATATCTTCCGTTCAAAACTGGAAAGAAGCTTTCTGAGAAACTGCTCTGTGTTCTGTTAATTCATCTCACAGAGTTACATCTTTAGCTTCAAGAAGCCTTTCGCTAAGGCTGTTCTTGTGGAATTGGCAAAGGGATATTTGGAAGCCCATAGAGGGCTATGGTGAAAAAGGAAATATCTTCCGTTCAAAACTGGAAAGAAGCTTTCTGAGAAACTGCTCTGTGTTCTGTTAATTCATCTCACAGAGTTACATCTTTCCCTCCAAGAAGCCTTTCGCTAAGGCTCTTCTTGTGGAATTGGCAAAGGGATATTTGGAAGCCCATAGAGGGCTATGGTGAAAAAGGAAATATCTTCCGTTCAAAACTGGAAAGAAGCTTTCTGAGAAACTGCTCTGTGTTCTGTTAATTCATCTCACAGAGTTACATCTTTCCCTTCAAGAAGCCTTTCGCTAAGGCTGTTCTTGTGGAATTGGCAAAGGGATATTTGGAAGCCCATAGAGGGCTATGGTGAAAAAGGAAATATCTTCCGTTCAAAACTGGAAAGAAGCTTTCTGAAAAAACTGCTCGGTGTTCTGTTAATTCATCTCACAGAGTTACATCTTTCCCTTCAAGAAGCCTTTCGCTAAGGCTGTTCTTGTGGAATTGGCAAAGGGATATTTGGAAGCCCATAGAGGGCTCTGGTGAAAAAGGAAATATCTTCCGTTGAAAACCGGAAAGAAGCTTTCTGAGAAACTGCTCTGTGTTCTGTTAATTCATCTCACAGAGTTACATCTTTCCCTTCAAGAAGCCTTTCGCTAAGGCTGTTCTTGTGGAATTGGCAAAGGGATATTTGGAAGCCCATAGAGGGCTATGGTGAAAAAGGAAATATCTTCAGTTCAAAACCGGAAAGAAGCTTTCTGAGAAACTGCTCTGTGTTCTGTTAATTCATCTCACAGAGTTACATCTTTCCCTTCAAGAAGCCTATCGCTAAGGCTGTTCTTGTGGAATTGGCAAAGGGATATTTGGAAGCCCGTAGAGGGCTATGGTGAAAAAGGAAATATCTTCCGTTCAAAACTGGAAAGAAACTTTCTGAGAAACTGCTCTGTGTTCTGTTAATTCATCTCACAGAGTTACATCTTTCCCTTCAAGAAACCTTTCGCTAAGGCTGTTCTTGTGGAATTGGCAAAGGGATATTTGGAAGCCCATAGATGGCTATGGTGAAAAAGGAAATATCTTCCGTTCAAAACTGGAAAGAAGCTTTCTGAGAAACTGCTCTGTGTTCTGTTAATTCATCTCACAGAGTTACATCTTTCCCTTCAAGAAGCCTTTCGCTAAGGCTGTTCTTGTAGAATTGGCAAAGGGATATTTGGAAGCCCATAGAGGGCTATGGTGAAAAAGGAAATATCTTCCGTTCAAAACTGGAAAGAAGCTTTCTGAGAAACTGCTCTGTGTTCTGTTAATTCATCTCACAGAGTTACATCTTTCCCTTCAAGAATCCTTTCGTTAAGGCTGTTCTTGTGGAATTGGCAAAGGGATATTTGGAAGCCCATAGAGGGCTATGGTGAAAAAGGAAATATCTTCCGTTCAAAACCGGAAAGAAGCTTTCTGAGAAACTGCTCTGTGTTCTGTTAATTCATCTCACAGAGTTACATCTTTCCCTTCAAGAAGCCTTTCGCTAAGGCTGTTCTTGGGGAATTGGCAAAGGGATATTTGGAAGCCCATAGAGGGCTATGGTGAAAAAGGAAATATCTTCCGTTCAAAACTGGAAAGAAGCTTTCTGAGAAACTGCTCTGTGTTCTGTTAATTCATCTCACAGAGTTACATCATTCCCTTCAAGAGGCCTTTCGCTAAGGCTGTTCTTGTGGAATTGGCAAAGGGATATTTGGAAGCCCATAGAGGGTTATGGTGAAAAAGGAAATATCTTCCGTTCAAAACTGGAAAGAAGCTTTCTGAGAAACTGCTCTGTGTTCTGTTAATTCATCTCACAGAGTTACATCTTTCCCTTCAAGAAGCCTTTCGCTAAGGCTGTTCTTGTGGAATTGGCAAAGGGATATTTGGAAGCCCATAGAGGGCTATGGTGAAAAAGGAAATATCTTCCGTTCAAAACTGGAAAGAAGCTTTCTGAGAAACTGCTCTGTGTTCTGTTAATTCATCTCACAGAGTTACATCTTTCCCTTCAAGAAGCCTTTCGCTAAGGCTGTTCTTGTGGAATTGGCAAAGGGATATTTGGAAGCCCATAGAGGGCTATGGTGAAAAAGGAAATATCTTCCGTTCAAAACTGGAAAGAAGCTTTCTGAGAAACTGCTCTGTGTTCTGTTAATTCATCTCACAGAGTTACATCTTTAGCTTCAAGAAGCCTTTCGCTAAGGCTGTTCTTGTGGAATTGGCAAAGGGATATTTGGAAGCCCATAGAGGGCTATGGTGAAAAAGGAAATATCTTCCGTTCAAAACTGGAAAGAAGCTTTCTGAGAAACTGCTCTGTGTTCTGTTAATTCATCTCACAGAGTTACATCTTTCCCTCCAAGAAGCCTTTCGCTAAGGCTGTTCTTGTGGAATTGGCAAAGGGATATTTGGAAGCCCATAGAGGGCTATGGTGAAAAAGGAAATATCTTCCGTTCAAAACTGGAAAGAAGCTTTCTGAGAAACTGCTCTGTGTTCTGTTAATTCATCTCACAGAGTTACATCTTTCCCTTCAAGAAGCCTTTCGCTAAGGCTGTTCTTGTGGAATTGGCAAAGGGATATTTGGAAGCCCATAGAGGGCTATGGTGAAAAAGGAAATATCTTCCGTTCAAAACTGGAAAGAAGCTTTCTGAAAAAACTGCTCGGTGTTCTGTTAATTCATCTCACAGAGTTACATCTTTCCCTTCAAGAAGCCTTTCGCTAAGGCTGTTCTTGTGGAATTGGCAAAGGGATATTTGGAAGCCCATAGAGGGCTCTGGTGAAAAAGGAAATATCTTCCGTTGAAAACCGGAAAGAAGCTTTCTGAGAAACTGCTCTGTGTTCTGTTAATTCATCTCACAGAGTTACATCTTTCCCTTCAAGAAGCCTTTCGCTAAGGCTGTTCTTGTGGAATTGGCAAAGGGATATTTGGAAGCCCATAGAGGGCTATGGTGAAAAAGGAAATATCTTCAGTTCAAAACCGGAAAGAAGCTTTCTGAGAAACTGCTCTGTGTTCTGTTAATTCATCTCACAGAGTTACATCTTTCCCTTCAAGAAGCCTATCGCTAAGGCTGTTCTTGTGGAATTGGCAAAGGGATATTTGGAAGCCCGTAGAGGGCTATGGTGAAAAAGGAAATATCTTCCGTTCAAAACTGGAAAGAATCTTTCTGAGAAACTGCTCTGTGTTCTGTTAATTCATCTCACAGAGTTACATCTTTCCCTTCAAGAAACCTTTCGCTAAGGCTGTTCTTGTGGAATTGGCAAAGGGATATTTGGAAGCCCATAGATGGCTATGGTGAAAAAGGAAATATCTTCCGTTCAAAACTGGAAAGAAGCTTTCTGAGAAACTGCTCTGTGTTCTGTTAATTCATCTCACAGAGTTACATCTTTCCCTTCAAGAAGCCTTTCGCTAAGGCTGTTCTTGTAGAATTGGCAAAGGGATATTTGGAAGCCCATAGAGGGCTATGGTGAAAAAGGAAATATCTTCCGTTCAAAACTGGAAAGAAGCTTTCTGAGAAACTGCTCTGTGTTCTGTTAATTCATCTCACAGAGTTACATCTTTCCCTTCAAGAATCCTTTCGTTAAGGCTGTTCTTGTGGAATTGGCAAAGGGATATTTGGAAGCCCATAGAGGGCTATGGTGAAAAAGGAAATATCTTCCGTTCAAAACCGGAAAGAAGCTTTCTGAGAAACTGCTCTGTGTTCTGTTAATTCATCTCACAGAGTTACATCTTTCCCTTCAAGAAGCCTTTCGCTAAGGCTGTTCTTGGGGAATTGGCAAAGGGATATTTGGAAGCCCATAGAGGGCTATGGTGAAAAAGGAAATATCTTCCGTTCAAAACTGGAAAGAAGCTTTCTGAGAAACTGCTCTGTGTTCTGTTAATTCATCTCACAGAGTTACATCATTCCCTTCAAGAGGCCTTTCGCTAAGGCTGTTCTTGTGGAATTGGCAAAGGGATATTTGGAAGCCCATAGAGGGTTATGGTGAAAAAGGAAATATCTTCCGTTCAAAACTGGAAAGAAGCTTTCTGAGAAACTGCTCTGTGTTCTGTTAATTCATCTCACAGAGTTACATCTTTCCCTTCAAGAAGCCTTTCGCTAAGGCTGTTCTTGTGGAATTGGCAAAGGGATATTTGGAAGCCCATAGAGGGCTATGGTGAAAAAGGAAATATCTTCCGTTCAAAACTGGAAAGAAGCTTTCTGAGAAACTGCTCTGTGTTCTGTTAATTCATCTCACAGAGTTACATCTTTCCCTTCAAGAAGCCTTTCGCTAAGGCTGTTCTTGTGGAATTGGCAAAGGGATATTTGGAAGCCCATAGAGGGCTATGGTGAAAAAGGAAATATCTTCCGTTCAAAACTGGAAAGAAGCTTTCTGAGAAACTGCTCTGTGTTCTGTTAATTCATCTCACAGAGTTACATCTTTCCCTTCAAGAAGCCCTTCGCTAAGGCTGTTCTTGTGAAATTGGCAAAGGGATATTTGGAAGCCCATAGAGGGCTATGGTGAAAAAGGAAATATCTTAAGTTCAAAACTGGAAAGAAGCTTTCTGAGAAACTGCTCTGTGTTCTGTTCATTCATCTCACAGAGTTACATCTTTCCCTTCAAGAAGCCTTTCGCTAAGGCTGTTCTTGTGGAATTGGTAAAGGAATATTTGGAAGCCCATAGAGGGCTATGGTGAAAAAGGAAATATCTTCCGTTCAAAACTGGAAAGAAGCTTTCTGAGAAACTGCTCTGTGTTCTGTTAATTCATCTCACACAGTTACATCTTTCCCTTCAGGAAGCCTTTCGCTAAGGCTGTTCTTGTGGAATTGGCAAAGGGATATTTGGAAGCCCATAGAGGGCTATGGTGAAAAAGGAAATATCTTCCGTTCAAAACTGGAAAGAAGCTTTCTGAGAAACTGCTCTGTGTTCTGTTAATTCGTCTCACAGAGTTACATCTTTCCCTTGAAGAAGCCTTTCGCTAAGGCTGTTCTTGTGGAATTAGCAAAGGGATATTTGGAAGCCCATAGAGGGCTATGGTGAAAAAGGAAATATCTTCCGTTCAAAACCGGAAAGAAGCTTTCTGAGAAACTGCTCTGTGTTCTGTTAATTCATCTCACAGAGTTACATCTTTCCCTTCAAGAATCCTTTCGCTAAGGCTGTTCTTGTGGAATTGGCAAAGGGATATTTGGAAGCCCATAGAGGGCTATGGTGAAAAAGGAAATATCTTCCGTTCAAAACCGGAAAGAAGCTTTCTGAGAAACTGCTCTGTGTTCTTTTAATTCATCTCACAGAGTTACATCTTTCCCTTCAAGAAGCCTTTCGCTAAGGCTGTTCTTGTGGAATTGGCAAAGGGATATTTGGAAGCCCATAGAGGGCTATGGTGAAAAAGGAAATATCTTCCGTTCAAAACTGGAAAGAAGCTTTCTGAGAAACTGCTCTGTGTTCTGTTAATTCATCTCACAGAGTTACATCTTTCCCTTCAAGAGGCCTTTCGCTAAGGCTGTTCTTGTGGAATTGGCAAAGGGATATTTGGAAGCCCATAGAGGGCTATGGTGAAAAAGGAAATATCTTCCGTTCAAAACTGGAAAGAAGCTTTCTGAGAAACTGCTCTGTGTTCTGTTAATTCATCTCACAGAGTTACATCTTTCCCTTCAAGAAGCCTTTCACTAAGGCTGTTCTTGTGGAATTGGCAAAGGGATATTTGGAAGCCCATAGAGGGCTATGGTGAAAAAGGAAATATCTTCCGTTCAAAACTGGAAAGAAGCTTTCTGAGAAACTGCTCTGTGTTCTGTTAATTCATCTCACAGAGTTACATCTTTCCCTTCAAGAAGCCTTTCGCTAAGGCTGTTCTTGTGGAATTGGCAAAGGGATATTTGGAAGCCCATAGAGGGCTATGGTGAAAAAGGAAATATCTTCCGTTCAAAACTGGAAAGAAGCTTTCTGAGAAACTGCTCTGTGTTCTGTTAATTCATCTCACAGAGTTACATCTTTCCCTTCAAGAAGCCTTTCGCTAAGGCTGTTCTTGTGGAATTGGCAAAGGGATATTTGGAAGCCCATAGAGGGCTATGGTGAAAAAGGAAATATCTTCCGTTCAAAACTGGAAAGAAGCTTTCTGAGAAACTGCTCTGTGTTCTGTTAATTCATCACACAGAGTTACATCTTTCCCTTCAAGAAGCCTTTCGCTAAGGCTGTTCTTGTGGAATTGGCAAAGGGATATTTGGAAGCCCATAGAGGGCTATGGTGAAAAAGGAAATATCTTCCGTTCAAAAGTGGAAAGAAGCTTTCTGAGAAACTGCTCTGTGTTCTGTGAATTCATCTCACAGAGTTACATCTTTCCCTTCAAGAAGCCTTTCGCTAAGGCTGTTCTTGTGGAATTGGCAAAGGGATATTTGGAAGCCCATAGAGGGCTATGGTGAAAAAGGAAATATCTTCCGTTCAAAACTGGAAAGAAGCTTTCTGAGAAACTGCTCTGTGTTCTGTTAATTCATCTCACAGAGTTACATCTTTCCCTTCAAGAAGCCTTTCGCTAAGGCTGTTCTTGTGGAATTGGTAAAGGATATTTGGAAGCCCATAGAGGGCTATGATGAAAAAGGAAATATCTTCCGTTCAAAACTGGAAAGAAGCTTTCTGAGAAACTGCTCTGTGTTCTGTTAATTCATCTCACAGAGTTACATCTTTCCCTTCAAGAAGCCTTTCGCTAAGGCTGTTCTTGTGGAATTGGCAAAGGGATATTTGGAAGCCCATAGAGGGCTATGGTGAAAAAGGAAATATCTTTCGTTCAAAACTGGAAAGAAGCTTTCTGAGAAACTGCTCTGTGTTCTGTTAATTCATCTCACAGAGTTACATCTTTCCCTTCAAGAAGCCTTTCGCTAAGGCTGTTCTTGTGGAATTGGCAAAGGGATATTTGGAAGCCCATAGAGGGCTCTGGTGAAAAAGTAAATATCATCCGTTCAAAACTGGAAAGAAGCTTTCTGAGAAACTGCTCTGTGTTCTGTTAATTCATCTCACAGAGTTACATCTTTCCCTTCAAGAAGCCTTTCGCTAAGGCTGTTCTTGTGGAATTGGCAAAGGGATATTTGGAAGCCCATAGAGGGCTATGGTGAAAAAGGAAATATCTTCTGTTCAAAACCAGAAAGAAGCTTTCTGAGAAACTGCTCTGTGTTCTGTTAATTCATCTCACAGAGTTACATCTTTCCCTTCAAGAAGCCTTTCGCTAAGGCTGTTCTTGTGGAATTGGCAAAGGGATATTTGGAAGCCCATAGAGGGCTATGGTGAAAAAGGAAATATCTTCCGTTCAAAACTGGAAAGAAGCTTTCTGAGAAACTGCTCTGTGTTCTGTTAATTCATCTCACAGAGTTACATCTTTAGCTTCAAGAAGCCTTTCGCTAAGGCTGTTCTTGTGGAATTGGCAAAGGGATATTTGGAAGCCCATAGAGGGCTATGGTGAAAAAGGAAATATCTTCCGTTCAAAACTGGAAAGAAGCTTTCTGAGAAACTGCTCTGTGTTCTGTTAATTCATCTCACAGAGTTACATCTTTCCCTCCAAGAAGCCTTTCGCTAAGGCTCTTCTTGTGGAATTGGCAAAGGGATATTTGGAAGCCCATAGAGGGCTATGGTGAAAAAGGAAATATCTTCCGTTCAAAACTGGAAAGAAGCTTTCTGAGAAACTGCTCTGTGTTCTGTTAATTCATCTCACAGAGTTACATCTTTCCCTTCAAGAAGCCTTTCGCTAAGGCTGTTCTTGTGGAATTGGCAAAGGGATATTTGGAAGCCCATAGAGGGCTATGGTGAAAAAGGAAATATCTTCCGTTCAAAACTGGAAAGAAGCTTTCTGAAAAAACTGCTCGGTGTTCTGTTAATTCATCTCACAGAGTTACATCTTTCCCTTCAAGAAGCCTTTCGCTAAGGCTGTTCTTGTGGAATTGGCAAAGGGATATTTGGAAGCCCATAGAGGGCTCTGGTGAAAAAGGAAATATCTTCCGTTGAAAACCGGAAAGAAGCTTTCTGAGAAACTGCTCTGTGTTCTGTTAATTCATCTCACAGAGTTACATCTTTCCCTTCAAGAAGCCTTTCGCTAAGGCTGTTCTTGTGGAATTGGCAAAGGGATATTTGGAAGCCCACAGAGGGCTATGGTGAAAAAGGAAATATCTTCAGTTCAAAACCGGAAAGAAGCTTTCTGAGAAACTGCTCTGTGTTCTGTTAATTCATCTCACAGAGTTACATCTTTCCCTTCAAGAAGCCTATCGCTAAGGCTGTTCTTGTGGAATTGGCAAAGGGATATTTGGAAGCCCGTAGAGGGCTATGGTGAAAAAGGAAATATCTTCCGTTCAAAACTGGAAAGAAGCTTTCTGAGAAACTGCTCTGTGTTCTGTTAATTCATCTCACAGAGTTACATCTTTCCCTTCAAGAAGCCTTTCGCTAAGGCTGTTCTTGTGGAATTGGCAAAGGGATATTTGGAAGCCCATAGAGGGCTATGGTGAAAAAGGAAATATCTTCCGTTCAAAACTGGAAAGAAGCTTTCTGAGAAACTGCTCTGTGTTCTGTTAATTCATCACACAGAGTTACATCTTTCCCTTCAAGAAGCCTTTCGCTAAGGCTGTTCTTGTGGAATTGGCAAAGGGATATTTGGAAGCCCATAGAGGGCTATGGTGAAAAAGGAAATATCTTCCGTTCAAAAGTGGAAAGAAGCTTTCTGAGAAACTGCTCTGTGTTCTGTGAATTCATCTCACAGAGTTACATCTTTCCCTTCAAGAAGCCTTTCGCTAAGGCTGTTCTTGTGGAATTGGCAAAGGGATATTTGGAAGCCCATAGAGGGCTATGGTGAAAAAGGAAATATCTTCCGTTCAAAACTGGAAAGAAGCTTTCTGAGAAACTGCTCTGTGTTCTGTTAATTCATCTCACAGAGTTACATCTTTCCCTTCAAGAAGCCTTTCGCTAAGGCTGTTCTTGTGGAATTGGTTAAGGATATTTGGAAGCCCATAGAGGGCTATGATGAAAAAGGAAATATCTTCCGTTCAAAACTGGAAAGAAGCTTTCTGAGAAACTGCTCTGTGTTCTGTTAATTCATCTCACAGAGTTACATCTTTCCCTTCAAGAAGCCTTTCGCTAAGGCTGTTCTTGTGGAATTGGCAAAGGGATATTTGGAAGCCCATAGATTGCTATGGTGAAAAAGGAAATATCTTTCGTTCAAAACTGGAAAGAAGCTTTCTGAGAAACTGCTCTGTGTTCTGTTAATTCATCTCACAGAGTTACATCTTTCCCTTCAAGAAGCCTTTCGCTAAGGCTGTTCTTGTGGAATTGGCAAAGGGATATTTGGAAGCCCATAGAGGGCTCTGGTGAAAAAGTAAATATCATCCGTTCAAAACTGGAAAGAAGCTTTCTGAGAAACTGCTCTGTGTTCTGTTAATTCATCTCACAGAGTTACATCTTTCCCTTCAAGAAGCCTTTCGCTAAGGCTGTTCTTGTGGAATTGGCAAAGGGATATTTGGAAGCCCATAGAGGGCTATGGTGAAAAAGGAAATATCTTCTGTTCAAAACCAGAAAGAAGCTTTCTGAGAAACTGCTCTGTGTTCTGTTAATTCATCTCACAGAGTTACATCTTTCCCTTCAAGAAGCCTTTCGCTAAGGCTGTTCTTGTGGAATTGGCAAAGGGATATTTGGAAGCCCATAGAGGGCTATGGTGAAAAAGGAAATATCTTCCGTTCAAAACTGGAAAGAAGCTTTCTGAGAAACTGCTCTGTGTTCTGTTAATTCATCTCACAGAGTTACATCTTTAGCTTCAAGAAGCCTTTCGCTAAGGCTGTTCTTGTGGAATTGGCAAAGGGATATTTGGAAGCCCATAGAGGGCTATGGTGAAAAAGGAAATATCTTCCGTTCAAAACTGGAAAGAAGCTTTCTGAGAAACTGCTCTGTGTTCTGTTAATTCATCTCACAGAGTTACATCTTTCCCTCCAAGAAGCCTTTCGCTAAGGCTCTTCTTGTGGAATTGGCAAAGGGATATTTGGAAGCCCATAGAGGGCTATGGTGAAAAAGGAAATATCTTCCGTTCAAAACTGGAAAGAAGCTTTCTGAGAAACTGCTCTGTGTTCTGTTAATTCATCTCACAGAGTTACATCTTTCCCTTCAAGAAGCCTTTCGCTAAGGCTGTTCTTGTGGAATTGGCAAAGGGATATTTGGAAGCCCATAGAGGGCTATGGTGAAAAAGGAAATATCTTCCGTTCAAAACTGGAAAGAAGCTTTCTGAAAAAACTGCTCGGTGTTCTGTTAATTCATCTCACAGAGTTACATCTTTCCCTTCAAGAAGCCTTTCGCTAAGGCTGTTCTTGTGGAATTGGCAAAGGGATATTTGGAAGCCCATAGAGGGCTCTGGTGAAAAAGGAAATATCTTCCGTTGAAAACCGGAAAGAAGCTTTCTGAGAAACTGCTCTGTGTTCTGTTAATTCATCTCACAGAGTTACATCTTTCCCTTCAAGAAGCCTTTCGCTAAGGCTGTTCTTGTGGAATTGGCAAAGGGATATTTGGAAGCCCATAGAGGGCTATGGTGAAAAAGGAAATATCTTCAGTTCAAAACCGGAAAGAAGCTTTCTGAGAAACTGCTCTGTGTTCTGTTAATTCATCTCACAGAGTTACATCTTTCCCTTCAAGAAGCCTATCGCTAAGGCTGTTCTTGTGGAATTGGCAAAGGGATATTTGGAAGCCCGTAGAGGGCTATGGTGAAAAAGGAAATATCTTCCGTTCAAAACTGGAAAGAAGCTTTCTGAGAAACTGCTCTGTGTTCTGTTAATTCATCTCACAGAGTTACATCTTTCCCTTCAAGAAACCTTTCGCTAAGGCTGTTCTTGTGGAATTGGCAAAGGGATATTTGGAAGCCCATAGATGGCTATGGTGAAAAAGGAAATATCTTCCGTTCAAAACTGGAAAGAAGCTTTCTGAGAAACTGCTCTGTGTTCTGTTAATTCATCTCACAGAGTTACATCTTTCCCTTCAAGAAGCCTTTCGCTAAGGCTGTTCTTGTAGAATTGGCAAAGGGATATTTGGAAGCCCATAGAGGGCTATGGTGAAAAAGGAAATATCTTCCGTTCAAAACTGGAAAGAAGCTTTCTGAGAAACTGCTCTGTGTTCTGTTAATTCATCTCACAGAGTTACATCTTTCCCTTCAAGAATCCTTTCGTTAAGGCTGTTCTTGTGGAATTGGCAAAGGGATATTTGGAAGCCCATAGAGGGCTATGGTGAAAAAGGAAATATCTTCCGTTCAAAACCGGAAAGAAGCTTTCTGAGAAACTGCTCTGTGTTCTGTTAATTCATCTCACAGAGTTACATCTTTCCCTTCAAGAAGCCTTTCGCTAAGGCTGTTCTTGGGGAATTGGCAAAGGGATATTTGGAAGCCCATAGAGGGCTATGGTGAAAAAGGAAATATCTTCCGTTCAAAACTGGAAAGAAGCTTTCTGAAAAAACTGCTCGGTGTTCTGTTAATTCATCTCACAGAGTTACATCTTTCCCTTCAAGAAGCCTTTCGCTAAGGCTGTTCTTGTGGAATTGGCAAAGGGATATTTGGAAGCCCATAGAGGGCTCTGGTGAAAAAGGAAATATCTTCCGTTGAAAACCGGAAAGAAGCTTTCTGAGAAACTGCTCTGTGTTCTGTTAATTCATCTCACAGAGTTACATCTTTCCCTTCAAGAAGCCTTTCGCTAAGGCTGTTCTTGTGGAATTGGCAAAGGGATATTTGGAAGCCCATAGAGGGCTATGGTGAAAAAGGAAATATCTTCAGTTCAAAACCGGAAAGAAGCTTTCTGAGAAACTGCTCTGTGTTCTGTTAATTCATCTCACAGAGTTACATCTTTCCCTTCAAGAAGCCTATCGCTAAGGCTGTTCTTGTGGAATTGGCAAAGGGATATTTGGAAGCCCGTAGAGGGCTATGGTGAAAAAGGAAATATCTTCCGTTCAAAACTGGAAAGAAACTTTCTGAGAAACTGCTCTGTGTTCTGTTAATTCATCTCACAGAGTTACATCTTTCCCTTCAAGAAACCTTTCGCTAAGGCTGTTCTTGTGGAATTGGCAAAGGGATATTTGGAAGCCCATAGATGGCTATGGTGAAAAAGGAAATATCTTCCGTTCAAAACTGGAAAGAAGCTTTCTGAGAAACTGCTCTGTGTTCTGTTAATTCATCTCACAGAGTTACATCTTTCCCTTCAAGAAGCCTTTCGCTAAGGCTGTTCTTGTAGAATTGGCAAAGGGATATTTGGAAGCCCATAGAGGGCTATGGTGAAAAAGGAAATATCTTCCGTTCAAAACTGGAAAGAAGCTTTCTGAGAAACTGCTCTGTGTTCTGTTAATTCATCTCACAGAGTTACATCTTTCCCTTCAAGAATCCTTTCGTTAAGGCTGTTCTTGTGGAATTGGCAAAGGGATATTTGGAAGCCCATAGAGGGCTATGGTGAAAAAGGAAATATCTTCCGTTCAAAACCGGAAAGAAGCTTTCTGAGAAACTGCTCTGTGTTCTGTTAATTCATCTCACAGAGTTACATCTTTCCCTTCAAGAAGCCTTTCGCTAAGGCTGTTCTTGGGGAATTGGCAAAGGGATATTTGGAAGCCCATAGAGGGCTATGGTGAAAAAGGAAATATCTTCCGTTCAAAACTGGAAAGAAGCTTTCTGAGAAACTGCTCTGTGTTCTGTTAATTCATCTCACAGAGTTACATCATTCCCTTCAAGAGGCCTTTCGCTAAGGCTGTTCTTGTGGAATTGGCAAAGGGATATTTGGAAGCCCATAGAGGGTTATGGTGAAAAAGGAAATATCTTCCGTTCAAAACTGGAAAGAAGCTTTCTGAGAAACTGCTCTGTGTTCTGTTAATTCATCTCACAGAGTTACATCTTTCCCTTCAAGAAGCCTTTCGCTAAGGCTGTTCTTGTGGAATTGGCAAAGGGATATTTGGAAGCCCATAGAGGGCTATGGTGAAAAAGGAAATATCTTCCGTTCAAAACTGGAAAGAAGCTTTCTGAGAAACTGCTCTGTGTTCTGTTAATTCATCTCACAGAGTTACATCTTTCCCTTCAAGAAGCCTTTCGCTAAGGCTGTTCTTGTGGAATTGGCAAAGGGATATTTGGAAGCCCATAGAGGGCTATGGTGAAAAAGGAAATATCTTCCGTTCAAAACTGGAAAGAAGCTTTCTGAGAAACTGCTCTGTGTTCTGTTAATTCATCTCACAGAGTTACATCTTTAGCTTCAAGAAGCCTTTCGCTAAGGCTGTTCTTGTGGAATTGGCAAAGGGATATTTGGAAGCCCATAGAGGGCTATGGTGAAAAAGGAAATATCTTCCGTTCAAAACTGGAAAGAAGCTTTCTGAGAAACTGCTCTGTGTTCTGTTAATTCATCTCACAGAGTTACATCTTTCCCTCCAAGAAGCCTTTCGCTAAGGCTGTTCTTGTGGAATTGGCAAAGGGATATTTGGAAGCCCATAGAGGGCTATGGTGAAAAAGGAAATATCTTCCGTTCAAAACTGGAAAGAAGCTTTCTGAGAAACTGCTCTGTGTTCTGTTAATTCATCTCACAGAGTTACATCTTTCCCTTCAAGAAGCCTTTCGCTAAGGCTGTTCTTGTGGAATTGGCAAAGGGATATTTGGAAGCCCATAGAGGGCTATGGTGAAAAAGGAAATATCTTCCGTTCAAAACTGGAAAGAAGCTTTCTGAAAAAACTGCTCGGTGTTCTGTTAATTCATCTCACAGAGTTACATCTTTCCCTTCAAGAAGCCTTTCGCTAAGGCTGTTCTTGTGGAATTGGCAAAGGGATATTTGGAAGCCCATAGAGGGCTCTGGTGAAAAAGGAAATATCTTCCGTTGAAAACCGGAAAGAAGCTTTCTGAGAAACTGCTCTGTGTTCTGTTAATTCATCTCACAGAGTTACATCTTTCCCTTCAAGAAGCCTTTCGCTAAGGCTGTTCTTGTGGAATTGGCAAAGGGATATTTGGAAGCCCATAGAGGGCTATGGTGAAAAAGGAAATATCTTCAGTTCAAAACCGGAAAGAAGCTTTCTGAGAAACTGCTCTGTGTTCTGTTAATTCATCTCACAGAGTTACATCTTTCCCTTCAAGAAGCCTATCGCTAAGGCTGTTCTTGTGGAATTGGCAAAGGGATATTTGGAAGCCCGTAGAGGGCTATGGTGAAAAAGGAAATATCTTCCGTTCAAAACTGGAAAGAATCTTTCTGAGAAACTGCTCTGTGTTCTGTTAATTCATCTCACAGAGTTACATCTTTCCCTTCAAGAAACCTTTCGCTAAGGCTGTTCTTGTGGAATTGGCAAAGGGATATTTGGAAGCCCATAGATGGCTATGGTGAAAAAGGAAATATCTTCCGTTCAAAACTGGAAAGAAGCTTTCTGAGAAACTGCTCTGTGTTCTGTTAATTCATCTCACAGAGTTACATCTTTCCCTTCAAGAAGCCTTTCGCTAAGGCTGTTCTTGTAGAATTGGCAAAGGGATATTTGGAAGCCCATAGAGGGCTATGGTGAAAAAGGAAATATCTTCCGTTCAAAACTGGAAAGAAGCTTTCTGAGAAACTGCTCTGTGTTCTGTTAATTCATCTCACAGAGTTACATCTTTCCCTTCAAGAATCCTTTCGTTAAGGCTGTTCTTGTGGAATTGGCAAAGGGATATTTGGAAGCCCATAGAGGGCTATGGTGAAAAAGGAAATATCTTCCGTTCAAAACCGGAAAGAAGCTTTCTGAGAAACTGCTCTGTGTTCTGTTAATTCATCTCACAGAGTTACATCTTTCCCTTCAAGAAGCCTTTCGCTAAGGCTGTTCTTGGGGAATTGGCAAAGGGATATTTGGAAGCCCATAGAGGGCTATGGTGAAAAAGGAAATATCTTCCGTTCAAAACTGGAAAGAAGCTTTCTGAGAAACTGCTCTGTGTTCTGTTAATTCATCTCACAGAGTTACATCATTCCCTTCAAGAGGCCTTTCGCTAAGGCTGTTCTTGTGGAATTGGCAAAGGGATATTTGGAAGCCCATAGAGGGTTATGGTGAAAAAGGAAATATCTTCCGTTCAAAACTGGAAAGAAGCTTTCTGAGAAACTGCTCTGTGTTCTGTTAATTCATCTCACAGAGTTACATCTTTCCCTTCAAGAAGCCTTTCGCTAAGGCTGTTCTTGTGGAATTGGCAAAGGGATATTTGGAAGCCCATAGAGGGCTATGGTGAAAAAGGAAATATCTTCCGTTCAAAACTGGAAAGAAGCTTTCTGAGAAACTGCTCTGTGTTCTGTTAATTCATCTCACAGAGTTACATCTTTCCCTTCAAGAAGCCTTTCGCTAAGGCTGTTCTTGTGGAATTGGCAAAGGGATATTTGGAAGCCCATAGAGGGCTATGGTGAAAAAGGAAATATCTTCCGTTCAAAACTGGAAAGAAGCTTTCTGAGAAACTGCTCTGTGTTCTGTTAATTCATCTCACAGAGTTACATCTTTCCCTTCAAGAAGCCCTTCGCTAAGGCTGTTCTTGTGAAATTGGCAAAGGGATATTTGGAAGCCCATAGAGGGCTATGGTGAAAAAGGAAATATCTTAAGTTCAAAACTGGAAAGAAGCTTTCTGAGAAACTGCTCTGTGTTCTGTTCATTCATCTCACAGAGTTACATCTTTCCCTTCAAGAAGCCTTTCGCTAAGGCTGTTCTTGTGGAATTGGTAAAGGAATATTTGGAAGCCCATAGAGGGCTATGGTGAAAAAGGAAATATCTTCCGTTCAAAACTGGAAAGAAGCTTTCTGAGAAACTGCTCTGTGTTCTGTTAATTCATCTCACACAGTTACATCTTTCCCTTCAGGAAGCCTTTCGCTAAGGCTGTTCTTGTGGAATTGGCAAAGGGATATTTGGAAGCCCATAGAGGGCTATGGTGAAAAAGGAAATATCTTCCGTTCAAAACTGGAAAGAAGCTTTCTGAGAAACTGCTCTGTGTTCTGTTAATTCGTCTCACAGAGTTACATCTTTCCCTTGAAGAAGCCTTTCGCTAAGGCTGTTCTTGTGGAATTAGCAAAGGGATATTTGGAAGCCCATAGAGGGCTATGGTGAAAAAGGAAATATCTTCCGTTCAAAACCGGAAAGAAGCTTTCTGAGAAACTGCTCTGTGTTCTGTTAATTCATCTCACAGAGTTACATCTTTCCCTTCAAGAATCCTTTCGCTAAGGCTGTTCTTGTGGAATTGGCAAAGGGATATTTGGAAGCCCATAGAGGGCTATGGTGAAAAAGGAAATATCTTCCGTTCAAAACCGGAAAGAAGCTTTCTGAGAAACTGCTCTGTGTTCTTTTAATTCATCTCACAGAGTTACATCTTTCCCTTCAAGAAGCCTTTCGCTAAGGCTGTTCTTGTGGAATTGGCAAAGGGATATTTGGAAGCCCATAGAGGGCTATGGTGAAAAAGGAAATATCTTCCGTTCAAAACTGGAAAGAAGCTTTCTGAGAAACTGCTCTGTGTTCTGTTAATTCATCTCACAGAGTTACATCTTTCCCTTCAAGAGGCCTTTCGCTAAGGCTGTTCTTGTGGAATTGGCAAAGGGATATTTGGAAGCCCATAGAGGGCTATGGTGAAAAAGGAAATATCTTCCGTTCAAAACTGGAAAGAAGCTTTCTGAGAAACTGCTCTGTGTTCTGTTAATTCATCTCACAGAGTTACATCTTTCCCTTCAAGAAGCCTTTCACTAAGGCTGTTCTTGTGGAATTGGCAAAGGGATATTTGGAAGCCCATAGAGGGCTATGGTGAAAAAGGAAATATCTTCCGTTCAAAACTGGAAAGAAGCTTTCTGAGAAACTGCTCTGTGTTCTGTTAATTCATCTCACAGAGTTACATCTTTCCCTTCAAGAAGCCTTTCGCTAAGGCTGTTCTTGTGGAATTGGCAAAGGGATATTTGGAAGCCCATAGAGGGCTATGGTGAAAAAGGAAATATCTTCCGTTCAAAACTGGAAAGAAGCTTTCTGAGAAACTGCTCTGTGTTCTGTTAATTCATCTCACAGAGTTACATCTTTCCCTTCAAGAAGCCTTTCGCTAAGGCTGTTCTTGTGGAATTGGCAAAGGGATATTTGGAAGCCCATAGAGGGCTATGGTGAAAAAGGAAATATCTTCCGTTCAAAACTGGAAAGAAGCTTTCTGAGAAACTGCTCTGTGTTCTGTTAATTCATCACACAGAGTTACATCTTTCCCTTCAAGAAGCCTTTCGCTAAGGCTGTTCTTGTGGAATTGGCAAAGGGATATTTGGAAGCCCATAGAGGGCTATGGTGAAAAAGGAAATATCTTCCGTTCAAAAGTGGAAAGAAGCTTTCTGAGAAACTGCTCTGTGTTCTGTGAATTCATCTCACAGAGTTACATCTTTCCCTTCAAGAAGCCTTTCGCTAAGGCTGTTCTTGTGGAATTGGCAAAGGGATATTTGGAAGCCCATAGAGGGCTATGGTGAAAAAGGAAATATCTTCCGTTCAAAACTGGAAAGAAGCTTTCTGAGAAACTGCTCTGTGTTCTGTTAATTCATCTCACAGAGTTACATCTTTCCCTTCAAGAAGCCTTTCGCTAAGGCTGTTCTTGTGGAATTGGTAAAGGATATTTGGAAGCCCATAGAGGGCTATGATGAAAAAGGAAATATCTTCCGTTCAAAACTGGAAAGAAGCTTTCTGAGAAACTGCTCTGTGTTCTGTTAATTCATCTCACAGAGTTACATCTTTCCCTTCAAGAAGCCTTTCGCTAAGGCTGTTCTTGTGGAATTGGCAAAGGGATATTTGGAAGCCCATAGAGGGCTATGGTGAAAAAGGAAATATCTTTCGTTCAAAACTGGAAAGAAGCTTTCTGAGAAACTGCTCTGTGTTCTGTTAATTCATCTCACAGAGTTACATCTTTCCCTTCAAGAAGCCTTTCGCTAAGGCTGTTCTTGTGGAATTGGCAAAGGGATATTTGGAAGCCCATAGAGGGCTCTGGTGAAAAAGTAAATATCATCCGTTCAAAACTGGAAAGAAGCTTTCTGAGAAACTGCTCTGTGTTCTGTTAATTCATCTCACAGAGTTACATCTTTCCCTTCAAGAAGCCTTTCGCTAAGGCTGTTCTTGTGGAATTGGCAAAGGGATATTTGGAAGCCCATAGAGGGCTATGGTGAAAAAGGAAATATCTTCTGTTCAAAACCAGAAAGAAGCTTTCTGAGAAACTGCTCTGTGTTCTGTTAATTCATCTCACAGAGTTACATCTTTCCCTTCAAGAAGCCTTTCGCTAAGGCTGTTCTTGTGGAATTGGCAAAGGGATATTTGGAAGCCCATAGAGGGCTATGGTGAAAAAGGAAATATCTTCCGTTCAAAACTGGAAAGAAGCTTTCTGAGAAACTGCTCTGTGTTCTGTTAATTCATCTCACAGAGTTACATCTTTAGCTTCAAGAAGCCTTTCGCTAAGGCTGTTCTTGTGGAATTGGCAAAGGGATATTTGGAAGCCCATAGAGGGCTATGGTGAAAAAGGAAATATCTTCCGTTCAAAACTGGAAAGAAGCTTTCTGAGAAACTGCTCTGTGTTCTGTTAATTCATCTCACAGAGTTACATCTTTCCCTCCAAGAAGCCTTTCGCTAAGGCTCTTCTTGTGGAATTGGCAAAGGGATATTTGGAAGCCCATAGAGGGCTATGGTGAAAAAGGAAATATCTTCCGTTCAAAACTGGAAAGAAGCTTTCTGAGAAACTGCTCTGTGTTCTGTTAATTCATCTCACAGAGTTACATCTTTCCCTTCAAGAAGCCTTTCGCTAAGGCTGTTCTTGTGGAATTGGCAAAGGGATATTTGGAAGCCCATAGAGGGCTATGGTGAAAAAGGAAATATCTTCCGTTCAAAACTGGAAAGAAGCTTTCTGAAAAAACTGCTCGGTGTTCTGTTAATTCATCTCACAGAGTTACATCTTTCCCTTCAAGAAGCCTTTCGCTAAGGCTGTTCTTGTGGAATTGGCAAAGGGATAT
Organism: Chlorocebus sabaeus; assembly: GCF_047675955.1. Taxonomy (NCBI): domain Eukaryota; kingdom Metazoa; phylum Chordata; class Mammalia; order Primates; family Cercopithecidae; genus Chlorocebus; species Chlorocebus sabaeus. The sequence continues at coordinate 210,935 of NW_027327102.1, read as the reverse complement.
TTGGAAGCCCATAGAGGGCTCTGGTGAAAAAGGAAATATCTTCCGTTGAAAACCGGAAAGAAGCTTTCTGAGAAACTGCTCTGTGTTCTGTTAATTCATCTCACAGAGTTACATCTTTCCCTTCAAGAAGCCTTTCGCTAAGGCTGTTCTTGTGGAATTGGCAAAGGGATATTTGGAAGCCCATAGAGGGCTATGGTGAAAAAGGAAATATCTTCAGTTCAAAACCGGAAAGAAGCTTTCTGAGAAACTGCTCTGTGTTCTGTTAATTCATCTCACAGAGTTACATCTTTCCCTTCAAGAAGCCTATCGCTAAGGCTGTTCTTGTGGAATTGGCAAAGGGATATTTGGAAGCCCGTAGAGGGCTATGGTGAAAAAGGAAATATCTTCCGTTCAAAACTGGAAAGAAGCTTTCTGAGAAACTGCTCTGTGTTCTGTTAATTCATCTCACAGAGTTACATCTTTCCCTTCAAGAAGCCTTTCGCTAAGGCTGTTCTTGTGGAATTGGCAAAGGGATATTTGGAAGCCCATAGAGGGCTATGGTGAAAAACGAAATATCTTCCGTTCAAAACTGGAAAGAAGCTTTCTGAGAAACTGCTCTGTGTTCTGTTAATTCATCACACAGAGTTACATCTTTCCCTTCAAGAAGCCTTTCGCTAAGGCTGTTCTTGTGGAATTGGCAAAGGGATATTTGGAAGCCCATAGAGGGCTATGGTGAAAAAGGAAATATCTTCCGTTCAAAAGTGGAAAGAAGCTTTCTGAGAAACTGCTCTGTGTTCTGTGAATTCATCTCACAGAGTTACATCTTTCCCTTCAAGAAGCCTTTCGCTAAGGCTGTTCTTGTGGAATTGGCAAAGGGATATTTGGAAGCCCATAGAGGGCTATGGTGAAAAAGGAAATATCTTCCGTTCAAAACTGGAAAGAAGCTTTCTGAGAAACTGCTCTGTGTTCTGTTAATTCATCTCACAGAGTTACATCTTTCCCTTCAAGAAGCCTTTCGCTAAGGCTGTTCTTGTGGAATTGGTTAAGGATATTTGGAAGCCCATAGAGGGCTATGATGAAAAAGGAAATATCTTCCGTTCAAAACTGGAAAGAAGCTTTCTGAGAAACTGCTCTGTGTTCTGTTAATTCATCTCACAGAGTTACATCTTTCCCTTCAAGAAGCCTTTCGCTAAGGCTGTTCTTGTGGAATTGGCAAAGGGATATTTGGAAGCCCATAGATTGCTATGGTGAAAAAGGAAATATCTTTCGTTCAAAACTGGAAAGAAGCTTTCTGAGAAACTGCTCTGTGTTCTGTTAATTCATCTCACAGAGTTACATCTTTCCCTTCAAGAAGCCTTTCGCTAAGGCTGTTCTTGTGGAATTGGCAAAGGGATATTTGGAAGCCCATAGAGGGCTCTGGTGAAAAAGTAAATATCATCCGTTCAAAACTGGAAAGAAGCTTTCTGAGAAACTGCTCTGTGTTCTGTTAATTCATCTCACAGAGTTACATCTTTCCCTTCAAGAAGCCTTTCGCTAAGGCTGTTCTTGTGGAATTGGCAAAGGGATATTTGGAAGCCCATAGAGGGCTATGGTGAAAAAGGAAATATCTTCTGTTCAAAACCAGAAAGAAGCTTTCTGAGAAACTGCTCTGTGTTCTGTTAATTCATCTCACAGAGTTACATCTTTCCCTTCAAGAAGCCTTTCGCTAAGGCTGTTCTTGTGGAATTGGCAAAGGGATATTTGGAAGCCCATAGAGGGCTATGGTGAAAAAGGAAATATCTTCCGTTCAAAACTGGAAAGAAGCTTTCTGAGAAACTGCTCTGTGTTCTGTTAATTCATCTCACAGAGTTACATCTTTAGCTTCAAGAAGCCTTTCGCTAAGGCTGTTCTTGTGGAATTGGCAAAGGGATATTTGGAAGCCCATAGAGGGCTATGGTGAAAAAGGAAATATCTTCCGTTCAAAACTGGAAAGAAGCTTTCTGAGAAACTGCTCTGTGTTCTGTTAATTCATCTCACAGAGTTACATCTTTCCCTCCAAGAAGCCTTTCGCTAAGGCTCTTCTTGTGGAATTGGCAAAGGGATATTTGGAAGCCCATAGAGGGCTATGGTGAAAAAGGAAATATCTTCCGTTCAAAACTGGAAAGAAGCTTTCTGAGAAACTGCTCTGTGTTCTGTTAATTCATCTCACAGAGTTACATCTTTCCCTTCAAGAAGCCTTTCGCTAAGGCTGTTCTTGTGGAATTGGCAAAGGGATATTTGGAAGCCCATAGAGGGCTATGGTGAAAAAGGAAATATCTTCCGTTCAAAACTGGAAAGAAGCTTTCTGAAAAAACTGCTCGGTGTTCTGTTAATTCATCTCACAGAGTTACATCTTTCCCTTCAAGAAGCCTTTCGCTAAGGCTGTTCTTGTGGAATTGGCAAAGGGATATTTGGAAGCCCATAGAGGGCTCTGGTGAAAAAGGAAATATCTTCCGTTGAAAACCGGAAAGAAGCTTTCTGAGAAACTGCTCTGTGTTCTGTTAATTCATCTCACAGAGTTACATCTTTCCCTTCAAGAAGCCTTTCGCTAAGGCTGTTCTTGTGGAATTGGCAAAGGGATATTTGGAAGCCCATAGAGGGCTATGGTGAAAAAGGAAATATCTTCAGTTCAAAACCGGAAAGAAGCTTTCTGAGAAACTGCTCTGTGTTCTGTTAATTCATCTCACAGAGTTACATCTTTCCCTTCAAGAAGCCTATCGCTAAGGCTGTTCTTGTGGAATTGGCAAAGGGATATTTGGAAGCCCGTAGAGGGCTATGGTGAAAAAGGAAATATCTTCCGTTCAAAACTGGAAAGAAGCTTTCTGAGAAACTGCTCTGTGTTCTGTTAATTCATCTCACAGAGTTACATCTTTCCCTTCAAGAAACCTTTCGCTAAGGCTGTTCTTGTGGAATTGGCAAAGGGATATTTGGAAGCCCATAGATGGCTATGGTGAAAAAGGAAATATCTTCCGTTCAAAACTGGAAAGAAGCTTTCTGAGAAACTGCTCTGTGTTCTGTTAATTCATCTCACAGAGTTACATCTTTCCCTTCAAGAAGCCTTTCGCTAAGGCTGTTCTTGTAGAATTGGCAAAGGGATATTTGGAAGCCCATAGAGGGCTATGGTGAAAAAGGAAATATCTTCCGTTCAAAACTGGAAAGAAGCTTTCTGAGAAACTGCTCTGTGTTCTGTTAATTCATCTCACAGAGTTACATCTTTCCCTTCAAGAATCCTTTCGTTAAGGCTGTTCTTGTGGAATTGGCAAAGGGATATTTGGAAGCCCATAGAGGGCTATGGTGAAAAAGGAAATATCTTCCGTTCAAAACCGGAAAGAAGCTTTCTGAGAAACTGCTCTGTGTTCTGTTAATTCATCTCACAGAGTTACATCTTTCCCTTCAAGAAGCCTTTCGCTAAGGCTGTTCTTGGGGAATTGGCAAAGGGATATTTGGAAGCCCATAGAGGGCTATGGTGAAAAAGGAAATATCTTCCGTTCAAAACTGGAAAGAAGCTTTCTGAGAAACTGCTCTGTGTTCTGTTAATTCATCTCACAGAGTTACATCATTCCCTTCAAGAGGCCTTTCGCTAAGGCTGTTCTTGTGGAATTGGCAAAGGGATATTTGGAAGCCCATAGAGGGTTATGGTGAAAAAGGAAATATCTTCCGTTCAAAACTGGAAAGAAGCTTTCTGAGAAACTGCTCTGTGTTCTGTTAATTCATCTCACAGAGTTACATCTTTCCCTTCAAGAAGCCTTTCGCTAAGGCTGTTCTTGTGGAATTGGCAAAGGGATATTTGGAAGCCCATAGAGGGCTATGGTGAAAAAGGAAATATCTTCCGTTCAAAACTGGAAAGAAGCTTTCTGAGAAACTGCTCTGTGTTCTGTTAATTCATCTCACAGAGTTACATCTTTCCCTTCAAGAAGCCTTTCGCTAAGGCTGTTCTTGTAGAATTGGCAAAGGGATATTTGGAAGCCCATAGAGGGCTATGGTGAAAAAGGAAATATCTTCCGTTCAAAACTGGAAAGAAGCTTTCTGAGAAACTGCTCTGTGTTCTGTTAATTCATCTCACAGAGTTACATCTTTAGCTTCAAGAAGCCTTTCGCTAAGGCTGTTCTTGTGGAATTGGCAAAGGGATATTTGGAAGCCCATAGAGGGCTATGGTGAAAAAGGAAATATCTTCCGTTCAAAACTGGAAAGAAGCTTTCTGAGAAACTGCTCTGTGTTCTGTTAATTCATCTCACAGAGTTACATCTTTCCCTCCAAGAAGCCTTTCGCTAAGGCTCTTCTTGTGGAATTGGCAAAGGGATATTTGGAAGCCCATAGAGGGCTATGGTGAAAAAGGAAATATCTTCCGTTCAAAACTGGAAAGAAGCTTTCTGAGAAACTGCTCTGTGTTCTGTTAATTCATCTCACAGAGTTACATCTTTCCCTTCAAGAAGCCTTTCGCTAAGGCTGTTCTTGTGGAATTGGCAAAGGGATATTTGGAAGCCCATAGAGGGCTATGGTGAAAAAGGAAATATCTTCCGTTCAAAACTGGAAAGAAGCTTTCTGAAAAAACTGCTCGGTGTTCTGTTAATTCATCTCACAGAGTTACATCTTTCCCTTCAAGAAGCCTTTCGCTAAGGCTGTTCTTGTGGAATTGGCAAAGGGATATTTGGAAGCCCATAGAGGGCTCTGGTGAAAAAGGAAATATCTTCCGTTGAAAACCGGAAAGAAGCTTTCTGAGAAACTGCTCTGTGTTCTGTTAATTCATCTCACAGAGTTACATCTTTCCCTTCAAGAAGCCTTTCGCTAAGGCTGTTCTTGTGGAATTGGCAAAGGGATATTTGGAAGCCCATAGAGGGCTATGGTGAAAAAGGAAATATCTTCAGTTCAAAACCGGAAAGAAGCTTTCTGAGAAACTGCTCTGTGTTCTGTTAATTCATCTCACAGAGTTACATCTTTCCCTTCAAGAAGCCTATCGCTAAGGCTGTTCTTGTGGAAATGGCAAAGGGATATTTGGAAGCCCGTAGAGGGCTATGGTGAAAAAGGAAATATCTTCCGTTCAAAACTGGAAAGAATCTTTCTGAGAAACTGCTCTGTGTTCTGTTAATTCATCTCACAGAGTTACATCTTTCCCTTCAAGAAACCTTTCGCTAAGGCTGTTCTTGTGGAATTGGCAAAGGGATATTTGGAAGCCCATAGATGGCTATGGTGAAAAAGGAAATATCTTCCGTTCAAAACTGGAAAGAAGCTTTCTGAGAAACTGCTCTGTGTTCTGTTAATTCATCTCACAGAGTTACATCTTTCCCTTCAAGAAGCCTTTCGCTAAGGCTGTTCTTGTAGAATTGGCAAAGGGATATTTGGAAGCCCATAGAGGGCTATGGTGAAAAAGGAAATATCTTCCGTTCAAAACTGGAAAGAAGCTTTCTGAGAAACTGCTCTGTGTTCTGTTAATTCATCTCACAGAGTTACATCTTTCCCTTCAAGAATCCTTTCGTTAAGGCTGTTCTTGTGGAATTGGCAAAGGGATATTTGGAAGCCCATAGAGGGCTATGGTGAAAAAGGAAATATCTTCCGTTCAAAACCGGAAAGAAGCTTTCTGAGAAACTGCTCTGTGTTCTGTTAATTCATCTCACAGAGTTACATCTTTCCCTTCAAGAAGCCTTTCGCTAAGGCTGTTCTTGGGGAATTGGCAAAGGGATATTTGGAAGCCCATAGAGGGCTATGGTGAAAAAGGAAATATCTTCCGTTCAAAACTGGAAAGAAGCTTTCTGAGAAACTGCTCTGTGTTCTGTTAATTCATCTCACAGAGTTACATCATTCCCTTCAAGAGGCCTTTCGCTAAGGCTGTTCTTGTGGAATTGGCAAAGGGATATTTGGAAGCCCATAGAGGGTTATGGTGAAAAAGGAAATATCTTCCGTTCAAAACTGGAAAGAAGCTTTCTGAGAAACTGCTCTGTGTTCTGTTAATTCATCTCACAGAGTTACATCTTTCCCTTCAAGAAGCCTTTCGCTAAGGCTGTTCTTGTGGAATTGGCAAAGGGATATTTGGAAGCCCATAGAGGGCTATGGTGAAAAAGGAAATATCTTCCGTTCAAAACTGGAAAGAAGCTTTCTGAGAAACTGCTCTGTGTTCTGTTAATTCATCTCACAGAGTTACATCTTTCCCTTCAAGAAGCCTTTCGCTAAGGCTGTTCTTGTGGAATTGGCAAAGGGATATTTGGAAGCCCATAGAGGGCTATGGTGAAAAAGGAAATATCTTCCGTTCAAAACTGGAAAGAAGCTTTCTGAGAAACTGCTCTGTGTTCTGTTAATTCATCTCACAGAGTTACATCTTTCCCTTCAAGAAGCCCTTCGCTAAGGCTGTTCTTGTGAAATTGGCAAAGGGATATTTGGAAGCCCATAGAGGGCTATGGTGAAAAAGGAAATATCTTAAGTTCAAAACTGGAAAGAAGCTTTCTGAGAAACTGCTCTGTGTTCTGTTCATTCATCTCACAGAGTTACATCTTTCCCTTCAAGAAGCCTTTCGCTAAGGCTGTTCTTGTGGAATTGGTAAAGGGATATTTGGAAGCCCATAGAGGGCTATGGTGAAAAAGGAAATATCTTCCGTTCAAAACTGGAAAGAAGCTTTCTGAGAAACTGCTCTGTGTTCTGTTAATTCATCTCACACAGTTACATCTTTCCCTTCAAGAAGCCTTTCGCTAAGGCTGTTCTTGTGGAATTGGCAAAGGGATATTTGGAAGCCCATAGAGGGCTATGGTGAAAAAGGAAATATCTTCCGTTCAAAACTGGAAAGAAGCTTTCTGAGAAACTGCTCTGTGTTCTGTTAATTCATCTCACAGAGTTACATCTTTCCCTTGAAGAAGCCTTTCGCTAAGGCTGTTCTTGTGGAATTAGCAAAGGGATATTTGGAAGCCCATAGAGGGCTATGGTGAAAAAGGAAATATCTTCCGTTCAAAACCGGAAAGAAGCTTTCTGAGAAACTGCTCTGTGTTCTGTTAATTCATCTCACAGAGTTACATCTTTCCCTTCAAGAATCCTTTCGCTAAGGCTGTTCTTGTGGAATTGGCAAAGGGATATTTGGAAGCCCATAGAGGGCTATGGTGAAAAAGGAAATATCTTCCGTTCAAAACCGGAAAGAAGCTTTCTGAGAAACTGCTCTGTGTTCTTTCAATTCATCTCACAGAGTTACATCTTTCCCTTCAAGAAGCCTTTCGCTAAGGCTGTTCTTGTGGAATTGGCAAAGGGATATTTGGAAGCCCATAGAGGGCTATGGTGAAAAAGGAAATATCTTCCGTTCAAAACTGGAAAGAAGCTTTCTGAGAAACTGCTCTGTGTTCTGTTAATTCATCTCACAGAGTTACATCTTTCCCTTCAAGAGGCCTTTCGCTAAGGCTGTTCTTGTGGAATTGGCAAAGGGATATTTGGAAGCCCATAGAGGGCTATGGTGAAAAAGGAAATATCTTCCGTTCAAAACTGGAAAGAAGCTTTCTGAGAAACTGCTCTGTGTTCTGTTAATTCATCTCACAGAGTTACATCTTTCCCTTCAAGAAGCCTTTCACTAAGGCTGTTCTTGTGGAATTGGCAAAGGGATATTTGGAAGCCCATAGAGGGCTATGGTGAAAAAGGAAATATCTTCCGTTCAAAACTGGAAAGAAGCTTTCTGAGAAACTGCTCTGTGTTCTGTTAATTCATCTCACAGAGTTACATCTTTCCCTTCAAGAAGCCTTTCGCTAAGGCTGTTCTTGTGGAATTGGCAAAGGGATATTTGGAAGCCCATAGAGGGCTATGGTGAAAAAGGAAATATCTTCCGTTCAAAACTGGAAAGAAGCTTTCTGAGAAACTGCTCTGTGTTCTGTTAATTCATCTCACAGAGTTACATCTTTCCCTTCAAGAAGCCTTTCGCTAAGGCTGTTCTTGTGGAATTGGCAAAGGGATATTTGGAAGCCCATAGAGGGCTATGGTGAAAAAGGAAATATCTTCCGTTCAAAACTGGAAAGAAGCTTTCTGAGAAACTGCTCTGTGTTCTGTTAATTCATCACACAGAGTTACATCTTTCCCTTCAAGAAGCCTTTCGCTAAGGCTGTTCTTGTGGAATTGGCAAAGGGATATTTGGAAGCCCATAGAGGGCTATGGTGAAAAAGGAAATATCTTCCGTTCAAAAGTGGAAAGAAGCTTTCTGAGAAACTGCTCTGTGTTCTGTGAATTCATCTCACAGAGTTACATCTTTCCCTTCAAGAAGCCTTTCGCTAAGGCTGTTCTTGTGGAATTGGCAAAGGGATATTTGGAAGCCCATAGAGGGCTATGGTGAAAAAGGAAATATCTTCCGTTCAAAACTGGAAAGAAGCTTTCTGAGAAACTGCTCTGTGTTCTGTTAATTCATCTCACAGAGTTACATCTTTCCCTTCAAGAAGCCTTTCGCTAAGGCTGTTCTTGTGGAATTGGTAAAGGATATTTGGAAGCCCATAGAGGGCTATGATGAAAAAGGAAATATCTTCCGTTCAAAACTGGAAAGAAGCTTTCTGAGAAACTGCTCTGTGTTCTGTTAATTCATCTCACAGAGTTACATCTTTCCCTTCAAGAAGCCTTTCGCTAAGGCTGTTCTTGTGGAATTGGCAAAGGGATATTTGGAAGCCCATAGAGGGCTATGGTGAAAAAGGAAATATCTTTCGTTCAAAACTGGAAAGAAGCTTTCTGAGAAACTGCTCTGTGTTCTGTTAATTCATCTCACAGAGTTACATCTTTCCCTTCAAGAAGCCTTTCGCTAAGGCTGTTCTTGTGGAATTGGCAAAGGGATATTTGGAAGCCCATAGAGGGCTCTGGTGAAAAAGTAAATATCATCCGTTCAAAACTGGAAAGAAGCTTTCTGAGAAACTGCTCTGTGTTCTGTTAATTCATCTCACAGAGTTACATCTTTCCCTTCAAGAAGCCTTTCGCTAAGGCTGTTCTTGTGGAATTGGCAAAGGGATATTTGGAAGCCCATAGAGGGCTATGGTGAAAAAGGAAATATCTTCTGTTCAAAACCAGAAAGAAGCTTTCTGAGAAACTGCTCTGTGTTCTGTTAATTCATCTCACAGAGTTACATCTTTCCCTTCAAGAAGCCTTTCGCTAAGGCTGTTCTTGTGGAATTGGCAAAGGGATATTTGGAAGCCCATAGAGGGCTATGGTGAAAAAGGAAATATCTTCCGTTCAAAACTGGAAAGAAGCTTTCTGAGAAACTGCTCTGTGTTCTGTTAATTCATCTCACAGAGTTACATCTTTAGCTTCAAGAAGCCTTTCGCTAAGGCTGTTCTTGTGGAATTGGCAAAGGGATATTTGGAAGCCCATAGAGGGCTATGGTGAAAAAGGAAATATCTTCCGTTCAAAACTGGAAAGAAGCTTTCTGAGAAACTGCTCTGTGTTCTGTTAATTCATCTCACAGAGTTACATCTTTCCCTCCAAGAAGCCTTTCGCTAAGGCTCTTCTTGTGGAATTGGCAAAGGGATATTTGGAAGCCCATAGAGGGCTATGGTGAAAAAGGAAATATCTTCCGTTCAAAACTGGAAAGAAGCTTTCTGAGAAACTGCTCTGTGTTCTGTTAATTCATCTCACAGAGTTACATCTTTCCCTTCAAGAAGCCTTTCGCTAAGGCTGTTCTTGTGGAATTGGCAAAGGGATATTTGGAAGCCCATAGAGGGCTATGGTGAAAAAGGAAATATCTTCCGTTCAAAACTGGAAAGAAGCTTTCTGAAAAAACTGCTCGGTGTTCTGTTAATTCATCTCACAGAGTTACATCTTTCCCTTCAAGAAGCCTTTCGCTAAGGCTGTTCTTGTGGAATTGGCAAAGGGATATTTGGAAGCCCATAGAGGGCTCTGGTGAAAAAGGAAATATCTTCCGTTGAAAACCGGAAAGAAGCTTTCTGAGAAACTGCTCTGTGTTCTGTTAATTCATCTCACAGAGTTACATCTTTCCCTTCAAGAAGCCTTTCGCTAAGGCTGTTCTTGTGGAATTGGCAAAGGGATATTTGGAAGCCCATAGAGGGCTATGGTGAAAAAGGAAATATCTTCAGTTCAAAACCGGAAAGAAGCTTTCTGAGAAACTGCTCTGTGTTCTGTTAATTCATCTCACAGAGTTACATCTTTCCCTTCAAGAAGCCTATCGCTAAGGCTGTTCTTGTGGAATTGGCAAAGGGATATTTGGAAGCCCGTAGAGGGCTATGGTGAAAAAGGAAATATCTTCCGTTCAAAACTGGAAAGAAGCTTTCTGAGAAACTGCTCTGTGTTCTGTTAATTCATCTCACAGAGTTACATCTTTCCCTTCAAGAAACCTTTCGCTAAGGCTGTTCTTGTGGAATTGGCAAAGGGATATTTGGAAGCCCATAGATGGCTATGGTGAAAAAGGAAATATCTTCCGTTCAAAACTGGAAAGAAGCTTTCTGAGAAACTGCTCTGTGTTCTGTTAATTCATCTCACAGAGTTACATCTTTCCCTTCAAGAAGCCTTTCGCTAAGGCTGTTCTTGTAGAATTGGCAAAGGGATATTTGGAAGCCCATAGAGGGCTATGGTGAAAAAGGAAATATCTTCCGTTCAAAACTGGAAAGAAGCTTTCTGAGAAACTGCTCTGTGTTCTGTTAATTCATCTCACAGAGTTACATCTTTCCCTTCAAGAATCCTTTCGTTAAGGCTGTTCTTGTGGAATTGGCAAAGGGATATTTGGAAGCCCATAGAGGGCTATGGTGAAAAAGGAAATATCTTCCGTTCAAAACCGGAAAGAAGCTTTCTGAGAAACTGCTCTGTGTTCTGTTAATTCATCTCACAGAGTTACATCTTTCCCTTCAAGAAGCCTTTCGCTAAGGCTGTTCTTGGGGAATTGGCAAAGGGATATTTGGAAGCCCATAGAGGGCTATGGTGAAAAAGGAAATATCTTCCGTTCAAAACTGGAAAGAAGCTTTCTGAGAAACTGCTCTGTGTTCTGTTAATTCATCTCACAGAGTTACATCTTTCCCTTCAAGAAGCCTTTCGCTAAGGCTGTTCTTGTGGAATTGGCAAAGGGATATTTGGAAGCCCATAGAGGGCTATGGTGAAAAAGGAAATATCTTCCGTTCAAAACTGGAAAGAAGCTTTCTGAGAAACTGCTCTGTGTTCTGTTAATTCATCTCACAGAGTTACATCTTTCCCTTCAAGAGGCCTTTCGCTAAGGCTGTTCTTGTGGAATTGGCAAAGGGATATTTGGAAGCCCATAGAGGGTTATGGTGAAAAAGGAAATATCTTCCGTTCAAAACTGGAAAGAAGCTTTCTGAGAAACTGCTCTGTGTTCTGTTAATTCATCTCACAGAGTTACATCTTTCCCTTCAAGAAGCCTTTCGCTAAGGCTGTTCTTGTGGAATTGGCAAAGGGATATTTGGAAGCCCATAGAGGGCTATGGTGAAAAAGGAAATATCTTCCGTTCAAAACTGGAAAGAAGCTTTCTGAAAAACTGCTCTGTGTTCTGTTAATTCATCTCACAGAGTTACATCTTTCCCTTCAAGAAGCCTTTCGCTAAGGCTGTTCTTGTGGAATTGGCAAAGGGATATTTGGAAGCCCATAGAGGGCTATGGTGAAAAAGGAAATATCTTCCGTTCAAAACTGGAAAGAAGCTTTCTGAGAAACTGCTCTGTGTTCTGTTAATTCATCTCACAGAGTTACATCTTTCCCTTCAAGAAGCCCTTCGCTAAGGCTGTTCTTGTGAAATTGGCAAAGGGATATTTGGAAGCCCATAGAGGGCTATGGTGAAAAAGGAAATATCTTAAGTTCAAAACTGGAAAGAAGCTTTCTGAGAAACTGCTCTGTGTTCTGTTCATTCATCTCACAGAGTTACATCTTTCCCTTCAAGAAGCCTTTCGCTAAGGCTGTTCTTGTGGAATTGGTAAAGGGATATTTGGAAGCCCATAGAGGGCTATGGTGAAAAAGGAAATATCTTCCGTTCAAAACTGGAAAGAAGCTTTCTGAGAAACTGCTCTGTGTTCTGTTAATTCATCTCACAGAGTTACATCTTTCCCTTCAAGAAGCCTTTCGCTAAGGCTGTTCTTGTGGAATTGGCAAAGGGATATTTGGAAGCCCATAGAGGGCTATGGTGAAAAAGGAAATATCTTCCGTTCAAAACTGGAAAGAAGCTTTCTGAGAAACTGCTCTGTGTTCTGTTAATTCATCTCACAGAGTTACATCTTTCCCTTCCAGAAGCCTTTCGCTAAGGCGGTTCCTGTGGAATTGGCAAAGGGATATTTGGAAGCCCATAGAGGGCTATGGTGAAAAAGGAAATATCTTCCGTTCAAAACTGGAAAGAAGCTTTCTGAGAAACTGCTCTGTGTTCTGTTAATTCATCTCACAGAGTTACATCTTTCCCTTCAAGAAGCCTTTCGCTAAGGCTGTTCTTGTGGAATTGGCAAAGGGATATTTGGAAGCCCTTAGAGGGCTATGGTGAAAAAGGAAATATCTTCCGTTCAAAACTGGAAAGAAGCTTTCTGAGAAACTGCTCTGTGTTCTGTTAATTCATCTCACAGAGTTACATCTTTCCCTTCAAGAAGCCTTTCGCTAAGGCTGTTCTTGTGGAATTGGCAAAGGGATATTTGGAAGCCCATAGAGGGCTATGGTGAAAAAGAACATATCTTCCGTTCAAAACTGGAAAGAAGCTTTCTGAGAAACTGCTCTGTGTTCTGTTAATTCATCTCACAGAGTTACATCTTTCCCTTCAAGAAGCCTTTCGCTAAGGCTGTTCTTGTGGAATTGGCAAAGGGATATTTGGAAGCCCATAGAGGGCTATGGTGAAAAAGGAAATATCTTCCGTTCAAAACTGGAAAGAAGCTTTCTGAGAAACTGCTCTGTGTTCTGTTAATTCATCTCACAGAGTTACATCTTTCCCTTCCAGAAGCCTTTCGCTAAGGCTGTTCTTGTGGAATTGGCAAAGGGATATTTGGAAGCCCATAGAGGGCTATGGTGAAAAAGGAAATATCTTCCGTTCAAAACTGGAAAGAAGCTTTCTGAGAAACTGCTCTGTGTTCTGTTAATTCATCTCACAGAGTTACATCTTTCCCTTCAAGAAGCCTTTCGCTAAGGCTGTTCTTGTGGAATTGGCAAAGGGATATTTGGAAGCCCATAGAGGGCTATGGTGAAAAAGGAAATATCTTCCGTTCAAAACTGGAAAGAAGCTTTCTGAGAAACTGCTCTGTGTTCTGTTCATTCATCTCACAGAGTTACATCTTTCGCTTCAAGAAGCCTTTCGCTAAGGCTGTTCTTGTGGAATTGACAAAGGGATATTTGGAAGCCCATAGAGGGCTATGGTGAAAAAGGAAATATCTTCCGTTCAAAACTGGAAAGAAGCTTTCTGAGAAACTGCTCTGTGTTCTGTTAATTCATCTCACAGAGTTACATCTTTCCCTTCAAGAAGCCTTTCGCTAAGGCTGTTCTTGTGGAATTGGCAAAGGGATATTTGGAAGCCCATAGAGGGCTATGGTGAAAAAGGAAATATCTTCCGTTCAAAACTGGAAAGAAGCTTTCTGAGAAACTGCTCTGTGTTCTGTTAATTCATCTCACAGAGTTACATCTTTCCCTTCAAGAAGCCTTTCGCTAAGGCTGTTCTTGTGGAATTGGCAAAGGGATATTTGGAAGCCCATAGAGGGCTATGGTGAAAAAGGAAATATCTTCCGTTCAAAACTGGAAAGAAGCTTTCTGAGAAACTGCTCTGTGTTCTGTTAATTCATCTCACAGAGTTACATCTTTCCCTTCAAGAAGCCTTTCGCTAAGGCTGTTCTTGTGGAATTGGCAAAGGGATATTTGGAAGCCCATAGAGGGCTATGGTGAAAAAGAACACATCTTCCGTTCAAAACTGGAAAGAAGCTTTCTGAGAAACTGCTCTGTGTTCTGTTAATTCATCTCACAGAGTTACATCTTTCCCTTCAAGAAGCCTTTCGCTAAGGCTGTTCTTGTGGAATTGGCAAAGGGATATTTGGAAGCCCATAGAGGGCTATGGTAAAAAAGGAAATATCTTCCGTTCAAAACTGGAAAGAAGCTTTCTGAGAAACTGCTCTGTGTTCTGTTAATTCATCTCACAGAGTTACATCTTTCCCTTCAAGAAGCCTTTCGCTAAGGCTGTTCTTGTGGAATTGGCAAAGGGATATTTGGAAGCCCATAGAGGGCTATGGTGAAAAAGGAAATATCTTCCGTTCAAAACCGGAAAGAAGCTTTCTGAGAAACTGCTCTGTGTTCTGTTAATTCATCTCACAGAGTTACATCTTTCCCTTCCAGAAGCCTTTCGCTAAGGCGGTTCCTGTGGAATTGGCAAAGGGATATTTGGAAGCCCATAGAGGGCTATGGTGAAAAAGGAAATATCTTCCGTTCAAAACTGGAAAGAAGCTTTCTGAGAAACTTCTCTGTGTTCTGTTAATTCATCTCACAGAGTTACATCTTTCCCTTCAAGAAGCCTTTCGCTAAGGCTGTTCTTGTGGAATTGGCAAAGGGATATTTGGAAGCCCATAGAGGGCTATGGTGAAAAAGGAAATATCTTCCGTTCAAAAGTGGAAAGAAGCTTTCTGAGAAACTGCTCTGTGTTCTGTGAATTCATCTCACAGAGTTACATCTTTCCCTTCAAGAAGCCTTTCGCTAAGGCTGTTCTTGTGGAATTGGCAAAGGGATATTTGGAAGCCCATAGAGGGCTATGGTGAAAAAGGAAATATCTTCCGTTCAAAACTGGAAAGAAGCTTTCTGAGAAACTGCTCTGTGTTCTGTTAATTCATCTCACAGAGTTACATCTTTCCCTTCAAGAAGCCTTTCGCTAAGGCTGTTCTTGTGGAATTGGTAAAGGATATTTGGAAGCCCATAGAGGGCTATGATGAAAAAGGAAATATCTTCCGTTCAAAACTGGAAAGAAGCTTTCTGAGAAACTGCTCTGTGTTCTGTTAATTCAACTCACAGAGTTACATCTTTCCCTTCAAGAAGCCTTTCGCTAAGGCTGTTCTTGTGGAATTGGCAAAGGGATATTTGGAAGCCCATAGAGGGCTATGGTGAAAAAGGAAATATCTTTCGTTCAAAACTGGAAAGAAGCTTTCTGAGAAACTGCTCTGTGTTCTGTTAATTCATCTCACAGAGTTACATCTTTCCCTTCAAGAAGCCTTTCGCTAAGGCTGTTCTTGTGGAATTGGCAAAGGGATATTTGGAAGCCCATAGAGGGCTCTGGTGAAAAAGTAAATATCATCCGTTCAAAACTGGAAAGAAGCTTTCTGAGAAACTGCTCTGTGTTCTGTTAATTCATCTCACAGAGTTACATCTTTCCCTTCAAGAAGCCTTTCGCTAAGGCTGTTCTTGTGGAATTGGCAAAGGGATATTTGGAAGCCCATAGAGGGCTATGGTGAAAAAGGAAATATCTTCTGTTCAAAACCAGAAAGAAGCTTTCTGAGAAACTGCTCTGTGTTCTGTTAATTCATCTCACAGAGTTACATCTTTCCCTTCAAGAAGCCTTTCGCTAAGGCTGTTCTTGTGGAATTGGCAAAGGGATATTTGGAAGCCCATAGAGGGCTATGGTGAAAAAGGAAATATCTTCCGTTCAAAACTGGAAAGAAGCTTTCTGAGAAACTGCTCTGTGTTCTGTTAATTCATCTCACAGAGTTACATCTTTAGCTTCAAGAAGCCTTTCGCTAAGGCTGTTCTTGTGGAATTGGCAAAGGGATATTTGGAAGCCCATAGAGGGCTATGGTGAAAAAGGAAATATCTTCCGTTCAAAACTGGAAAGAAGCTTTCTGAGAAACTGCTCTGTGTTCTGTTAATTCATCTCACAGAGTTACATCTTTCCCTCCAAGAAGCCTTTCGCTAAGGCTCTTCTTGTGGAATTGGCAAAGGGATATTTGGAAGCCCATAGAGGGCTATGGTGAAAAAGGAAATATCTTCCGTTCAAAACTGGAAAGAAGCTTTCTGAGAAACTGCTCTGTGTTCTGTTAATTCATCTCACAGAGTTACATCTTTCCCTTCAAGAAGCCTTTCGCTAAGGCTGTTCTTGTAGAATTGGCAAAGGGATATTTGGAAGCCCATAGAGGGCTATGGTGAAAAAGGAAATATCTTCCGTTCAAAACTGGAAAGAAGCTTTCTGAAAAAACTGCTCGGTGTTCTGTTAATTCATCTCACAGAGTTACATCTTTCCCTTCAAGAAGCCTTTCGCTAAGGCTGTTCTTGTGGAATTGGCAAAGGGATATTTGGAAGCCCATAGAGGGCTCTGGTGAAAAAGGAAATATCTTCCGTTGAAAACCGGAAAGAAGCTTTCTGAGAAACTGCTCTGTGTTCTGTTAATTCATCTCACAGAGTTACATCTTTCCCTTCAAGAAGCCTTTCGCTAAGGCTGTTCTTGTGGAATTGGCAAAGGGATATTTGGAAGCCCATAGAGGGCTACGGTGAAAAAGGAAATATCTTCAGTTCAAAACCGGAAAGAAGCTTTCTGAGAAACTGCTCTGTGTTCTGTTAATTCATCTCACAGAGTTACATCTTTCCCTTCAAGAAGCCTATCGCTAAGGCTGTTGTTGTGGAATTGGCAAAGGGATATTTGGAAGCCCGTAGAGGGCTATGGTGAAAAAGGAAATATCTTCCGTTCAAAACTGGAAAGAAGCTTTCTGAGAAACTGCTCTGTGTTCTGTTAATTCATCTCACAGAGTTACATCTTTCCCTTCAAGAAACCTTTCGCTAAGGCTGTTCTTGTGGAATTGGCAAAGGGATATTTGGAAGCCCATAGATGGCTATGGTGAAAAAGGAAATATCTTCCGTTCAAAACTGGAAAGAAGCTTTCTGAGAAACTGCTCTGTGTTCTGTTAATTCATCTCACAGAGTTACATCTTTCCCTTCAAGAAGCCTTTCGCTAAGGCTGTTCTTGTAGAATTGGCAAAGGGATATTTGGAAGCCCATAGAGGGCTATGGTGAAAAAGGAAATATCTTCCGTTCAAAACTGGAAAGAAGCTTTCTGAGAAACTGCTCTGTGTTCTGTTAATTCATCTCACAGAGTTACATCTTTCCCTTCAAGAATCCTTTCGTTAAGGCTGTTCTTGTGGAATTGGCAAAGGGATATTTGGAAGCCCATAGAGGGCTATGGTGAAAAAGGAAATATCTTCCGTTCAAAACCGGAAAGAAGCTTTCTGAGAAACTGCTCTGTGTTCTGTTAATTCATCTCACAGAGTTACATCTTTCCCTTCAAGAAGCCTTTCGCTAAGGCTGTTCTTGGGGAATTGGCAAAGGGATATTTGGAAGCCCATAGAGGGCTATGGTGAAAAAGGAAATATCTTCCGTTCAAAACTGGAAAGAAGCTTTCTGAGAAACTGCTCTGTGTTCTGTTAATTCATCTCACAGAGTTACATCTTTCCCTTCAAGAAGCCTTTCGCTAAGGCTGTTCTTGTGGAATTGGCAAAGGGATATTTGGAAGCCCATAGAGGGCTATGGTGAAAAAGGAAATATCTTCCGTTCAAAACTGGAAAGAAGCTTTCTGAGAAACTGCTCTGTGTTCTGTTAATTCATCTCACAGAGTTACATCTTTCCCTTCAAGAGGCCTTTCGCTAAGGCTGTTCTTGTGGAATTGGCAAAGGGATATTTGGAAGCCCATAGAGGGCTATGGTGAAAAAGGAAATATCTTCCGTTCAAAACTGGAAAGAAGCTTTCTGAGAAACTGCTCTGTGTTCTGTTAATTCATCTCACAGAGTTACATCTTTCCCTTCAAGAAGCCTTTCGCTAAGGCTGTTCTTGTGGAATTGGCAAAGGGATATTTGGAAGCCCATAGAGGGCTATGGTGAAAAAGGAAATATCTTCCGTTCAAAAGTGGAAAGAAGCTTTCTGAGAAACTGCTCTGTGTTCTGTGAATTCATCTCACAGAGTTACATCTTTCCCTTCAAGAAACCTTTCGCTAAGGCTGTTCTTGTGGAATTGGCAAAGGGATATTTGGAAGCCCATAGAGGGCTATGGTGAAAAAGGAAATATCTTCCGTTCAAAACTGGAAAGAAGCTTTCTGAGAAACTGCTCTGTGTTCTGTTAATTCATCTCACAGAGTTATATCTTTCCCTTCAAGAAGCCTTTCGCTAAGGCTGTTCTTGTGGAATTGGTAAAGGATATTTGGAAGCCCATAGAGGGCTATGATGAAAAAGGAAATATCTTCCGTTCAAAACTGGAAAGAAGCTTTCTGAGAAACTGCTCTGTGTTCTGTTAATTCATCTCACAGAGTTACATCTTTCCCTTCAAGAAGCCTTTCGCTAAGGCTGTTCTTGTGGAATTGGCAATGGGATATTTGGAAGCCCATAGAGGGCTATGGTGAAAAAGGAAATATCTTTCGTTCAAAACTGGAAAGAAGCTTTCTGAGAAACTGCTCTGTGTTCTGTTAATTCATCTCACAGAGTTACATCTTTCCCTTCAAGAAGCCTTTCGCTAAGGCTGTTCTTGTGGAATTGGCAAAGGGATATTTGGAAGCCCATAGAGGGCTATGGTGAAAAAGGAAATATCTTCTGTTCAAAACCAGAAAGAAGCTTTCTGAGAAACTGCTCTGTGTTCTGTTAATTCATCTCACAGAGTTACATCTTTCCCTTCAAGAAGCCTTTCGCTAAGGCTGTTCTTGTGGAATTGGCAAAGGGATATTTGGAAGCCCATAGAGGGCTATGGTGAAAAAGGAAATATCTTCCGTTCAAAACTGGAAAGAAGCTTTCTGAGAAACTGCTCTGTGTTCTGTTAATTCATCTCACAGAGTTACATCTTTAGCTTCAAGAAGCCTTTCGCTACGGCTGTTCTTGTGGAATTGGCAAAGGGATATTTGGAAGCCCATAGAGGGCTATGGTGAAAAAGGAAATATCTTCCGTTCAAAACTGGAAAGAAGCTTTCTGAGAAACTGCTCTGTGTTCTGTTAATTCATCTCACAGAGTTACATCTTTCCCTCCAAGAAGCCTTTCGCTAAGGCTCTTCTTGTGGAATTGGCAAAGGGATATTTGGAAGCCCATAGAGGGCTATGGTGAAAAAGGAAATATCTTCCGTTCAAAACTGGAAAGAAGCTTTCTGAGAAACTGCTCTGTGTTCTGTTAATTCATCTCACAGAGTTACATCTTTCCCTTCAAGAAGCCTTTCGCTAAGGCTGTTCTTGTAGAATTGGCAAAGGGATATTTGGAAGCCCATAGAGGGCTATGGTGAAAAAGGAAATATCTTCCGTTCAAAACTGGAAAGAAGCTTTCTGAAAAAACTGCTCGGTGTTCTGTTAATTCATCTCACAGAGTTACATCTTTCCCTTCAAGAAGCCTTTCGCTAAGGCTGTTCTTGTGGAATTGGCAAAGGGATATTTGGAAGCCCATAGAGGGCTCTGGTGAAAAAGGAAATATCTTCCGTTGAAAACCGGAAAGAAGCTTTCTGAGAAACTGCTCTGTGTTCTGTTAATTCATCTCACAGAGTTACATCTTTCCCTTCAAGAAGCCTTTCGCTAAGGCTGTTCTTGTGGAATTGGCAAAGGGATATTTGGAAGCCCATAGAGGGCTATGGTGAAAAAGGAAATATCTTCAGTTCAAAACCGGAAAGAAGCTTTCTGAGAAACTGCTCTGTGTTCTGTTAATTCATCTCACAGAGTTACATCTTTCCCTTCAAGAAGCCTATCGCTAAGGCTGTTGTTGTGGAATTGGCAAAGGGATATTTGGAAGCCCGTAGAGGGCTATGGTGAAAAAGGAAATATCTTCCGTTCAAAACTGGAAAGAAGCTTTCTGAGAAACTGCTCTGTGTTCTGTTAATTCATCTCACAGAGTTACATCTTTCCCTTCAAGAAACCTTTCGCTAAGGCTGTTCTTGTGGAATTGGCAAAGGGATATTTGGAAGCCCATAGATGGCTATGGTGAAAAAGGAAATATCTTCCGTTCAAAACTGGAAAGAAGCTTTCTGAGAAACTGCTCTGTGTTCTGTTAATTCATCTCACAGAGTTACATCTTTCCCTTCAAGAAGCCTTTCGCTAAGGCTGTTCTTGTAGAATTGGCAAAGGGATATTTGGAAGCCCATAGAGGGCTATGGTGAAAAAGGAAATATCTTCCGTTCAAAACTGGAAAGAAGCTTTCTGAGAAACTGCTCTGTGTTCTGTTAATTCATCTCACAGAGTTACATCTTTCCCTTCAAGAATCCTTTCGTTAAGGCTGTTCTTGTTTAATTGGCAAAGGGATATTTGGAAGCCCATAGAGGGCTATGGTGAAAAAGGAAATATCTTCCGTTCAAAACTGGAAAGAAGCTTTCTGAGAAACTGCTCTGTGTTCTGTTCATTCATCTCACAGAGTTACATCTTTCCCTTCAAGAAGCCTTTCGCTAAGGCTGTTCTTGTGGAATTGGTAAAGGGATATTTGGAAGCCCATAGAGGGCTATGGTGAAAAAGGAAATATCTTCCGTTCAAAACTGGAAAGAAGCTTTCTGAGAAACTGCTCTGTGTTCTGTTAATTCATCTCACAGAGTTACATCTTTCCCTTCAAGAAGCCCTTCGCTAAGGCTGTTCTTGTGAAATTGGCAAAGGGATATTTGGAAGCCCATAGAGGGCTATGGTGAAAAAGGAAATATCTTAAGTTCAAAACTGGAAAGAAGCTTTCTGAGAAACTGCTCTGTGTTCTGTTCATTCATCTCACAGAGTTACATCTTTCCCTTCAAGAAGCCTTTCGCTAAGGCTGTTCTTGTGGAATTGGTAAAGGGATATTTGGAAGCCCATAGAGGGCTATGGTGAAAAAGGAAATATCTTCCGTTCAAAACTGGAAAGAAGCTTTCTGAGAAACTGCTCTGTGTTCTGTTAATTCATCTCACACAGTTACATCTTTCCCTTCAAGAAGCCTTTCGCTAAGGCTGTTCTTGTGGAATTGGCAAAGGGATATTTGGAAGCCCATAGAGGGCTATGGTGAAAAAGGAAATATCTTCCGTTCAAAACTGGAAAGAAGCTTTCTGAGAAACTGCTCTGTGTTCTGTTAATTCATCTCACAGAGTTACATCTTTCCCTTCCAGAAGCCTTTCGCTAAGGCGGTTCCTGTGGAATTGGCAAAGGGATATTTGGAAGCCCATAGAGGGCTATGGTGAAAAAGGAAATATCTTCCGTTCAAAACTGGAAAGAAGCTTTCTGAGAAACTGCTCTGTGTTCTGTTAATTCATCTCACAGAGTTACATCTTTCCCTTCCAGAAGCCTTTCGCTAAGGCTGTTCTTGTGGAATTGGCAAAGGGATATTTGGAAGCCCTTAGAGGGCTATGGTGAAAAAGGAAATATCTTCCGTTCAAAACTGGAAAGAAGCTTTCTGAGAAACTGCTCTGTGTTCTGTTAATTCATCTCACAGAGTTACATCTTTCCCTTCAAGAAGCCTTTCGCTAAGGCTGTTCTTGTGGAATTGGCAAAGGGATATTTGGAAGCCCATAGAGGGCTATGGTGAAAAAGAACACATCTTCCGTTCAAAACTGGAAAGAAGCTTTCTGAGAAACTGCTCTGTGTTCTGTTAATTCATCTCACAGAGTTACATCTTTCCCTTCAAGAAGCCTTTCGCTAAGGCTGTTCTTGTGGAATTGGCAAAGGGATATTTGGAAGCCCATAGAGGGCTATGGTGAAAAAGGAAATATCTTCCGTTCAAAACTGGAAAGAAGCTTTCTGAGAAACTGCTCTGTGTTCTGTTAATTCATCTCACAGAGTAACATCTTTCCCTTCCAGAAGCCTTTCGCTAAGGCTGTTCTTGTGGAATTGGCAAAGGGATATTTGGAAGCCCATAGAGGGCTATGGTGAAAAAGGAAATATCTTCCGTTCAAAACTGGAAAGAAGCTTTCTGAGAAACTGCTCTGTGTTCTGTTAATTCATCTCACAGAGTTACATCTTTCCCTTCAAGAAGCCTTTCGCTAAGGCTGTTCTTGTGGAATTGGCAAAGGGATATTTGGAAGCCCATAGAGGGCTATGGTGAAAAAGGAAATATCTTCCGTTCAAAACTGGAAAGAAGCTTTCTGAGAAACTGCTCTGTGTTCTGTTAATTCATGTCACAGAGTTACATCTTTCCCTTCAAGAAGCCTTTCGCTAAGGCTGTTCTTGCGGAATTGACAAAGGGATATTTGGAAGCCCATAGAGGGCTATGGTGAAAAAGGAAATATCTTCCGTTCAAAACTGGAAAGAAGCTTTCTGAGAAACTGCTCTGTGTTCTGTTAATTCATCTCACAGAGTTACATCTTTCCCTTCAAGAAGCCTTTCGCTAAGGCTGTTCTTGTGGAATTGGCAAAGGGATATTTGGAAGCCCATAGAGGGCTATGGTGAAAAAGGAAATATCTTCCGTTCAAAACTGGAAAGAAGCTTTCTGAGAAACTGCTCTGTGTTCTGTTAATTCATCTCACAGAGTTACATCTTTCCCTTCATGAAGCCTTTCGCTAAGGCTGTTCTTGTGGAATTGGCAAAGGGATATTTGGAAGCCCATAGAGGGCTATGGTGAAAAAGGAAATATCTTCCGTTCAAAACTGGAAAGAAGCTTTCTGAGAAACTGCTCTGTGTTCTGTTAATTCATCTCACAGAGTTACATCTTTCCCTTCAAGAAGCCTTTCGCTAAGGCTGTTCTTGTGGAATTGGCAAAGGGATATTTGGAAGCCCATAGAGGGCTATGGTGAAAAAGGAAATATCTTCCGTTCAAAACTGGAAAGAAGCTTTCTGAGAAACTGCTCTGTGTTCTGTTAATTCATCTCACAGAGTTACATCTTTCCCTTCAAGAAGCCTTTCGCTAAGGCTGTTCTTGTGGAATTGGCAAAGGGATATTTGGAAGCCCATAGAGGGCTATGGTGAAAAAGGAAATATCTTCCGTTCAAAACTGGAAAGAAGCTTTCTGAGAAACTGCTCTGTGTTCTGTTAATTCATCTCACAGAGTTACATCTTTCCCTTCAAGAAGCCTTTCGCTAAGGCTGTTCTTGTGGAATTGGCAAAGGGATATTTGGAAGCCCATAGAGGGCTATGGTGAAAAAGGAAATATCTTCCGTTCAAAACTGGAAAGAAGCTTTCTGAGAAACTGCTCTGTGTTCTGTTAATTCATCTCACAGAGTTACATCTTTCCCTTCAAGAAGCCTTTCGCTAAGGCTGTTCTTGTGGAATTGGCAAAGGGATATTTGGAAGCCCATAGAGGGCTATGGTAAAAAAGGAAATATCTTCCGTTCAAAACTGGAAAGAAGCTTTCTGAGAAACTGCTCTGTGTTCTGTTAATTCATCTCACAGAGTTACATCTTTCCCTTCAAGAAGCCTTTCGCTAAGGCTGTTCTTGTGGAATTGGCAAAGGGATATTTGGAAGCCCATAGAGGGCTATGGTGAAAAAGGAAATATCTTCCGTTCAAAACCGGAAAGAAGCTTTCTGAGAAACTGCTCTGTGTTCTGTTAATTCATCTCACAGAGTTACATCTTTCCCTTCCAGAAGCCTTTCGCTAAGCCGGTTCCTGTGGAATTGGCAAAGGGATATTTGGAAGCCCATAGAGGGCTATGGTGAAAAAGGAAATATCTTCCGTTCAAAACTGGAAAGAAGCTTTCTGAGAAACTTCTCTGTGTTCTGTTAATTCATCTCACAGAGTTACATCTTTCCCTTCAAGAAGCCTTTCGCTAAGGCTGTTCTTGGGGAATTGGCAAAGGGATATTTGGAAGCCCATAGAGGGCTATGGTGAAAAAGGAAATATCTTCCGTTCAAAACTGGAAAGAAGCTTTCTGAGAAACTGCTCTGTGTTCTGTTAATTCATCTCACAGAGTTACATCTTTCCCTTCAAGAAGCCTTTCGCTAAGGCTGTTCTTGTGGAATTGGCAAAGGGATATTTGGAAGCCCATAGATGGCTATGGTGAAAAAGGAAATATCTTCCGTTCAAAACTGGAAAGAAGCTTTCTGAGAAACTTCTCTGTGTTCTGTTAATTCATCTCACAGAGTTACATCTTTCCCTTCAAGAAGCCTTTCGCTAAGGCTGTTCTTGTGGAATTGGCAAAGGGATATTTGGAAGCCCATAGAGGGCTATGGTGAAAAAGGAAATATCTTCCGTTCAAAACTGGAAAGAAGCTTTCTGAGAAACTGCTCTGTGTTCTGTTAATTCATCTCACAGAGTTACATCTTTCCCTTCAAGAAGCCTTTCGCTAAGGCTGTTCTTGTGGAATTGGCAAAGGGATATTTGGAAGCCCATAGAGGGCTATGGTGAAAAAGGAAATATCTTCCGTTCAAAACTGGAAAGAAGCTTTCTGAGAAACTGCTCTGTGTTCTGTTAATTCATCTCACAGAGTTACATCTTTCCCTTCAAGAAGCCTTTCGCTAAGGCTGTTCTTGTGAAATTGGCAAAGGGATATTTGGAAGCCCATAGAGGGCTATGGTGAAAAAGGAAATATCTTAAGTTCAAAACTGGAAAGAAGGTTTCTGAGAAACTGCTCTGTGTTCTGTTAATTCATCTCACAGAGTTACATCTTTCCCTTCAAGAAGCCTTTCGCTAAGGCTGTTCTTGTGGAATTGGCAAAGGGATATTTGGAAGCCCATAGAGGGCTATGGTGAAAAAGGAAATATCTTCCGTTCAAAACTGGAAAGAAGCTTTCTGAGAAACTGCTCTGTGTTCTGTTAATTCATCTCACAGAGTTACATCTTTCCCTTCAAGAAGCCTTTCGCTAAGGCTGTTCTTGTGGAATTGGCAAAGGGATATTTGGAAGCCCATAGAGGGCTATGGTGAAAAAGGAAATATCTTCCGTTCAAAACTGGAAAGAAGCTTTCTGAGAAACTGCTCTGTGTTCTGTTAATTCATCTCACAGAGTTACATCTTTCCCTTCAAGAAGCCTTTCGCTAAGGCTGTTCTTGTGGAATTGGCAAAGGGATATTTGGAAGCCCATAGAGGGCTATGGTGAAAAAGGAAATATCTTAAGTTCAAAACTGGAAAGAAGCTTTCTGAGAAACTGCTCTGTGTTCTGTTAATTCATCTCACAGAGTTACATCTTTCCCTTCAAGAAGCCTTTCGCTAAGGCTGTTCTTGTGGAATTGGCAAAGGGATATTTGGAAGCCCATAGAGGGCTACGGTGAAAAAGGAAATATCTTCCGTTCAAAACTGGAAAGAAGCTTTCTGAGAAACTGCTCTGTGTTCTGTTAATTCATCTCACAGAGTTACATCTTTCCCTTCAAGAAGCCTTTCGCTAAGGCTGTTCTTGTGAAATTGGCAAAGCGATATTTGGAAGCCCATAGAGGGCTATGGTGAAAAAGGAAATATCTTCCGTTCAAAACTGGAAAGAAGCTTTCTGAGAAACTGCTCTGTGTTCTGTTAATTCATCTCACAGAGTTACATCTTTCCCTTCCAGAAGCCTTTCGCTAAGGCTGTTCTTGTGGAATTGGCAAAGGGATATTTGGAAGCCCATAGAGGGCTATGGTGAAAAAGGAAATATCTTCCGTTCAAAACTGGAAAGAAGCTTTCTGAGAAACTGCTCTGTGTTCTGTGAATTCATCTCACAGAGTTACATCTTTCCCTTCAAGAAGCCTTTCGCTAAGGCTGTTCTTGTGGAATTGGCAAAGGGATATTTGGAAGCCCATAGAGGGCTATGGTGAAAAAGGAAATATCTTCCGTTCAAAACTGGAAAGAAGCTTTCTGAGAAACTGCTCTGTGTTCTGTTAATTCATCTCACAGAGTTACATCTTTCCCTTCAAGAAGCCTTTCGCTAAGGCTGTTCTTGTTTAATTGGCAAAGGGATATTTGGAAGCCCATAGAGGGCTATGGTGAAAAAGGAAATATCTTCCGTTCAAAACTGGAAAGAAGCTTTCTGAGAAACTGCTCTGTGTTCTGTTAATTCATCTCACAGAGTTACATCTTTCCCTTCAAGAAGCCTTTCGCTAAGGCTGTTCTTGTGGAATTGGCAAAGGGATATTTGGAAGCCCATAGAGGGCTATGGTGAAAAAGGAAATATCTTCCGTTCAAAACTGGAAAGAAGCTTTCTGAGAAACTGCTCTATGTTCTGTTAATTCATCTCACAGAGTTACATCTTTCCCTTCAAGAAGCCTTTCGCTAAGGCTGTTCTTGTGGAATTGGCAAAGGGATATTTGGAAGCCCATAGAGGGCTATGGTGAAAAAGGAAATATCTTCCGTTCAAAACTGGAAAGAAGCTTTCTGAGAAACTGCTCTGTGTTCTGTTAATTCATCTCACAGAGTTACATCTTTCCCTTCAAGAAGCCTTTCGCTAAGGCTGTTCTTGTGAAATTGGCAAAGGGGTATTTGGAAGCCCATAGAGGGCTATGGTGAAAAAGGAAATATCTTAAGTTCAAAACTGGAAAGAAGCTTTCTGAGAAACTGCTCTGTGTTCTGTGAATTCATCTCACAGAGTTACATCTTTCCCTTCAAGAAGCCTTTCGCTAAGGCTGTTCTTGTGGAATTGGCAAAGGGATATTTGGAAGCCCATAGAGGGCTATGGTGAAAAAGGAAATATCTTCCGTTCAAAACTGGAAAGAAGCTTTCTGAGAAACTGCTCTGTGTTCTGTTAATTCATCTCACAGAGTTACATCTTTCCCTTCAAGAAGCCTTTCGCTAAGGCTGTTCTTGTGGAATTGGCAAAGGGATATTTGGAAGCCCATAGAGGGCTATGGTGAAAAAGGAAATATCCTCCGTTCAAAACTGGAAAGAAGCTTTCTGAGAAACTGCTCTGTGTTCTGTTAATTCATCTCACAGAGTTACATCTTTCCCTTCAAGAAGCCTTTCGCTAAGGCTGTTCTTGTGGAATTGGCAAAGGGATATTTGGAAGCCCATAGAAGGCTATGGTGAAAAAGGAAATATCTTCCGTTCAAAACTGGAAAGAAGCTTTCTGAGAAACTGCTCTGTGTTCTGTTAATTCATCTCACAGAGTTACATCTTTCCCTTCAAGAAACCTTTCGCTAAGGCTGTTCTTGTGGAATTGGCAAAGGGATATTTGGAAGCCCATAGAGGGCTAAGGTGAAAAAGGAAATATCTTCCGTTCAAAACTGGAAAGAAGCTTTCTGAGAAACTGCTCTGTGTTCTGTTAATTCATCTCACAGAGTTACATCTTTCCCTTCAAGAAGCCTTTCGCTAAGGCTGTTCTTGTGGAATTGGCAAAGGGATATTTGGAAGCCCATAGAGGGCTATGGTGAAAAAGGAAATATCTTCCGTTCAAAACTGGAAAGAAGCTTTCTGAGAAACTGCTCTGTGTTCTGTTAATTCATCTCACAGAGTTACATCTTTCCCTTCAAGAAGCCTTTCGCTAAGGCTGTTCTTGTGGAATTGGCAAAGGGATATTTGGAAGCCCATAGAGGGCTATGGTGAAAAAGGAAATATCTTCCGTTCAAAACTGGAAAGAAGCTTTCTGAGAAACTGCTCTGTGTTCTGTTAATTCATCTCACAGAGTTACATCTTTCCCTTCAAGAAGCCTTTCGATAAGGCTGTTCTTGTGGAATTGGCAAAGGGATATTTGGAAGCCCATAGAGGGCTATGGTGAAAAAGGAAATATCTTCCGTTCAAAACTGGAAAGAAGCTTTCTGAGAAACTGCTCTGTGTTCTGTTAATTCATCTCACAGAGTTACATCTTTCCCTTCATGAAGCCTTTCTCTAAGGCTGTTCTTCTGGAATTGGCAAAGGGATATTTGGAAGCCCATAGAGGGCTATGGTGAAAAAGGAAATATCTTCCGTTCAAAACTGGAAAGAAGCTTTCTGAGAAACTGCTCTGTGTTCTGTTAATTCATCTCACAGAGTTACATCTTTCCCTTCAAGAAGCCTTTCGCTAAGGCTGTTCTTGTGGAATTGGCAAAGGGATATTTGGAAGCCCATAGAGGGCTATGGTGAAAAAGGAAATATCTTCCGTTCAAAACTGGAAAGAAGCTTTCTGAGAAACTGCTCTGTGTTCTGTTAATTCATCTCACAGAGTTACATCTTTCCCTTCAAGAAGCCTTTCGCTAAGGCTGTTCTTGTGGAATTGGCAAAGGGATATTTGGAAGCCCATAGAGGGCTATGGTGAAAAAGGAAATATCTTCCGTTCAAAACTGGAAAGAAGCTTTCTGAGAAACTGCTCTGTGTTCTGTTCATTCATCTCACAGAGTTACATCTTTCCCTTCAAGAAGCCTTTCGCTAAGGCTGTTCTTGTGGAATTGGCAAAGGGATATTTGGAAGCCCATAGAGGGCTATGGTGAAAAAGGAAATATCTTCCGTTCAAAACTGGAAAGAAGCTTTCTGAGAAACTGCTCTGTGTTCTGTTAATTCATCTCACAGAGTTACATCTTTCCCTTCAAGAAGCCTTTCGCTAAGGCTGTTCTTGTGAAATTGGCAAAGGGATATTTGGAAGCCCATAGAGGGCTATGGTGAAAAAGGAAATATCTTAAGTTCAAAACTGGAAAGAAGCTTTCTGAGAAACTGCTCTGTGTTCTGTTAATTCATCTCACAGAGTTACATCTTTCCCTTCCAGAAGCCTTTCGCTAAGGCTGTTCTTGTGGAATTGGCAAAGGTATATTTGGAAGCCCATAGAGGGCTATGGTGAAAAAGGAAATATCTTCCGTTCAAAACTGGAAAGAAGCTTTCTGAGAAACTGCTCTGTGTTCTGTTAATTCATCTCACACAGTTACATCTTTCCCTTCAAGAAGCCTTTCGCTAAGGCTGTTCTTCTGGAATTGGCAAAGGGATATTTGGAAGCCCATAGAGGGCTATGGTGAAAAAGGAAATATCTTCCGTTCAAAACTGGAAAGAAGCTTTCTGAGAAACTGCTCTGTGTTCTGTTAATTCATCTCACAGAGTTACATCTTTCCCTTCAAGAAGCCTTTCGCTAAGGCTGTTCTTGTGGAATTGGCAAAGGGATATTTGGAAGCCCATAGAGGGCTATGGTGAAAAAGGAAATATCTTCCGTTCAAAACTGGAAAGAAGCTTTCTGAGAAACTGCTCTGTGTTCTGTTAATTCATCTCAAAGAGTTACATCTTTCCCTTCAAGAAGCCTTTCGCTAAGGCTGTTCTTGTGGAATTGGCAAAGGGATATTTGGAAGCCCATAGAGGGCTATGGTGAAAAAGGAAATATCTTCCGTTCAAAACTGGAAAGAAGCTTTCTGAGAAACTTCTCTGTGTTCTGTTAATTCATCTCACAGAGTTACATCTTTCCCTTCAAGAAGCCTTTCGCTAAGGCTGTTCTTGTGGAATTGGCAAAGGGATATTTGGAAGCCCATAGAGGGCTATGGTGAAAAAGGAAATATCTTCCGTTCAAAACTGGAAAGAAGCTTTCTGAGAAACTGCTCTGTGTTCTGTGAATTCATCTCACAGAGTTACATCTTTCCCTTCAAGAAGCCTTTCGCTAAGGCTGTTCTTGTGGAATTGGCAAAGGGATATTTGGAAGCCCATAGAGGGCTAGGGTGAAAAAGGAAATATCTCCGTTCAAAACTGGAAAGAAGCTTTCTGAGAAACTGCTCTGTGTTCTGTTAATTCATCTCACAGAGTTACATCTTTCCCTTCAAGAAGCCTTTCGCTAAGGCTGTTCTTGTGGAATTGGCAAAGGGATATTTGGAAGCCCATAGAGGGCTATGGTGAAAAAGGAAATATCTTCCGTTCAAAACTGGAAAGAAGCTTTCTGAGAAACTGCTCTGTGTTCTGTTAATTCATCTCACAGAGTTACATCTTTCCCTTCAAGAAGCCTTTCGCTAAGGCTGTTCTTGTGGAATTGGCAAAGGGATATTTGGAAGCCCATAGAGGGCTATGGTGAAAAAGGAAATATCTTCCGTTCAAAACTGGAAAGAAGCTTTCTGAGAAACTGCTCTATGTTCTGTTAATTCATCTCACAGAGTTACATCTTTCCCTTCAAGAAGCCTTTCGCTAAGGCTGTTCTTGTGGAATTGGCAAAGGGATATTTGGAAGCCCATAGAGGGCTATGGTGAAAAAGGAAATATCTTCCGTTCAAAACTGGAAAGAAGCTTTCTGAGAAACTGCTCTGTGTTCTGTTAATTCATCTCACAGAGTTACATCTTTCCCTTCAAGAAGCCTTTCGCTAAGGCTGTTCTTGTGAAATTGGCAAAGGGGTATTTGGAAGCCCATAGAGGGCTATGGTGAAAAAGGAAATATCTTAAGTTCAAAACTGGAAAGAAGCTTTCTGAGAAACTGCTCTGTGTTCTGTGAATTCATCTCACAGAGTTACATCTTTCCCTTCAAGAAGCCTTTCGCTAAGGCTGTTCTTGTGGAATTGGCAAAGGGATATTTGGAAGCCCATAGAGGGCTATGGTGAAAAAGGAAATATCTTCCGTTCAAAACTGGAAAGAAGCTTTCTGAGAAACTGCTCTGTGTTCTGTTAATTCATCTCACAGAGTTACATCTTTCCCTTCAAGAAGCCTTTCGCTAAGGCTGTTCTTGTGGAATTGGCAAAGGGATATTTGGAAGCCCATAGAGGGCTATGGTGAAAAAGGAAATATCCTCCGTTCAAAACTGGAAAGAAGCTTTCTGAGAAACTGCTCTGTGTTCTGTTAATTCATCTCACAGAGTTACATCTTTCCCTTCAAGAAGCCTTTCGCTAAGGCTGTTCTTGTGGAATTGGCAAAGGGATATTTGGAAGCCCATAGAAGGCTATGGTGAAAAAGGAAATATCTTCCGTTCAAAACTGGAAAGAAGCTTTCTGAGAAACTGCTCTGTGTTCTGTTAATTCATCTCACAGAGTTACATCTTTCCCTTCAAGAAACCTATCGCTAAGGCTGTTCTTGTGGAATTGGCAAAGGGATATTTGGAAGCCCATAGAGGGCTAAGGTGAAAAAGGAAATATCTTCCGTTCAAAACTGGAAAGAAGCTTTCTGAGAAACTGCTCTGTGTTCTGTTAATTCATCTCACAGAGTTACATCTTTCCCTTCAAGAAGCCTTTCGCTAAGGCTGTTCTTGTGGAATTGGCAAAGGGATATTTGGAAGCCCATAGAGGGCTATGGTGAAAAAGGAAATATCTTCCGTTCAAAACTGGAAAGAAGCTTTCTGAGAAACTGCTCTGTGTTCTGTTAATTCATCTCACAGAGTTACATCTTTCCCTTCAAGAAGCCTTTCGCTAAGGCTGTTCTTGTGGAATTGGCAAAGGGATATTTGGAAGCCCATAGAGGGCTATGGTGAAAAAGGAAATATCTTCCGTTCAAAACTGGAAAGAAGCTTTCTGAGAAACTGCTCTGTGTTCTGTTAATTCATCTCACAGAGTTACATCTTTCCCTTCAAGAAGCCTTTCGATAAGGCTGTTCTTGTGGAATTGGCAAAGGGATATTTGGAAGCCCATAGAGGGCTATGGTGAAAAAGGAAATATCTTCCGTTCAAAACTGGAAAGAAGCTTTCTGAGAAACTGCTCTGTGTTCTGTTAATTCATCTCACAGAGTTACATCTTTCCCTTCATGAAGCCTTTCTCTAAGGCTGTTCTTCTGGAATTGGCAAAGGGATATTTGGAAGCCCATAGAGGGCTATGGTGAAAAAGGAAATATCTTCCGTTCAAAACTGGAAAGAAGCTTTCTGAGAAACTGCTCTGTGTTCTGTTAATTCATCTCACAGAGTTACATCTTTCCCTTCAAGAAGCCTTTCGCTAAGGCTGTTCTTGTGGAATTGGCAAAGGGATATTTGGAAGCCCATAGAGGGCTATGGTGAAAAAGGAAATATCTTCCGTTCAAAACTGGAAAGAAGCTTTCTGAGAAACTGCTCTGTGTTCTGTTAATTCATCTCACAGAGTTACATCTTTCCCTTCAAGAAGCCTTTCGCTAAGGCTGTTCTTGTGGAATTGGCAAAGGGATATTTGGAAGCCCATAGAGGGCTATGGTGAAAAAGGAAATATCTTCCGTTCAAAACTGGAAAGAAGCTTTCTGAGAAACTGCTCTGTGTTCTGTTCATTCATCTCACAGAGTTACATCTTTCCCTTCAAGAAGCCTTTCGCTAAGGCTGTTCTTGTGGAATTGGCAAAGGGATATTTGGAAGCCCATAGAGGGCTATGGTGAAAAAGGAAATATCTTCCGTTCAAAACTGGAAAGAAGCTTTCTGAGAAACTGCTCTGTGTTCTGTTAATTCATCTCACAGAGTTACATCTTTCCCTTCAAGAAGCCTTTCGCTAAGGCTGTTCTTGTGAAATTGGCAAAGGGATATTTGGAAGCCCATAGAGGGCTATGGTGAAAAAGGAAATATCTTAAGTTCAAAACTGGAAAGAAGCTTTCTGAGAAACTGCTCTGTGTTCTGTTAATTCATCTCACAGAGTTACATCTTTCCCTTCCAGAAGCCTTTCGCTAAGGCTGTTCTTGTGGAATTGGCAAAGGTATATTTGGAAGCCCATAGAGGGCTATGGTGAAAAAGGAAATATCTTCCGTTCAAAACTGGAAAGAAGCTTTCTGAGAAACTGCTCTGTGTTCTGTTAATTCATCTCACACAGTTACATCTTTCCCTTCAAGAAGCCTTTCGCTAAGGCTGTTCTTCTGGAATTGGCAAAGGGATATTTGGAAGCCCATAGAGGGCTATGGTGAAAAAGGAAATATCTTCCGTTCAAAACTGGAAAGAAGCTTTCTGAGAAACTGCTCTGTGTTCTGTTAATTCATCTCACAGAGTTACATCTTTCCCTTCAAGAAGCCTTTCGCTAAGGCTGTTCTTGTGGAATTGGCAAAGGGATATTTGGAAGCCCATAGAGGGCTATGGTGAAAAAGGAAATATCTTCCGTTCAAAACTGGAAAGAAGCTTTCTGAGAAACTGCTCTGTGTTCTGTTAATTCATCTCAAAGAGTTACATCTTTCCCTTCAAGAAGCCTTTCGCTAAGGCTGTTCTTGTGGAATTGGCAAAGGGATATTTGGAAGCCCATAGAGGGCTATGGTGAAAAAGGAAATATCTTCCGTTCAAAACTGGAAAGAAGCTTTCTGAGAAACTTCTCTGTGTTCTGTTAATTCATCTCACAGAGTTACATCTTTCCCTTCAAGAAGCCTTTCGCTAAGGCTGTTCTTGTGGAATTGGCAAAGGGATATTTGGAAGCCCATAGAGGGCTATGGTGAAAAAGGAAATATCTTCCGTTCAAAACTGGAAAGAAGCTTTCTGAGAAACTGCTCTGTGTTCTGTTAATTCATCTCACAGAGTTACATCTTTCCCTTCAAGAAGCCTTTCGCTAAGGCTGTTCTTGTGGAATTGGCAAAGGGATATTTGGAAGCCCATAGAGGGCTATGGTGAAAAAGGAAATATCTTCCGTTCAAAACTGGAAAGAAGCTTTCTGAGAAACTGCTCTGTGTTCTGTTAATTCATCTCACAGAGTTACATCTTTCCCTTCAAGAAGCCTTTCGCTAAGGCTGTTCTTGTGAAATTGGCAAAGGGATATTTGGAAGCCCATAGAGGGCTATGGTGAAAAAGGAAATATCTTAAGTTCAAAACTGGAAAGAAGGTTTCTGAGAAACTGCTCTGTGTTCTGTTAATTCATCTCACAGAGTTACATCTTTCCCTTCAAGAAGCCTTTCGCTAAGGCTGTTCTTGTGGAATTGGCAAAGGGATATTTGGAAGCCCATAGAGGGCTATGGTGAAAAAGGAAATATCTTCCGTTCAAAACTGGAAAGAAGCTTTCTGAGAAACTGCTCTGTGTTCTGTTAATTCATCTCACAGAGTTACATCTTTCCCTTCAAGAAGCCTTTCGCTAAGGCTGTTCTTGTGGAATTGGCAAAGGGATATTTGGAAGCCCATAGAGGGCTATGGTGAAAAAGGAAATATCTTCCGTTCAAAACTGGAAAGAAGCTTTCTGAGAAACTGCTCTGTGTTCTGTTCATTCATCTCACAGAGTTACATCTTTCCCTTCAAGAAGCCTTTCGCTAAGGCTGTTCTTGTGGAATTGGCAAAGGGATATTTGGAAGCCCATAGAGGGCTATGGTGAAAAAGGAAATATCTTCCGTTCAAAACTGGAAAGAAGCTTTCTGAGAAACTGCTCTGTGTTCTGTTAATTCATCTCACAGAGTTACATCTTTCCCTTCAAGAAGCCTTTCGCTAAGGCTGTTCTTGTGAAATTGGCAAAGGGATATTTGGAAGCCCATAGAGGGCTATGGTGAAAAAGGAAATATCTTAAGTTCAAAACTGGAAAGAAGCTTTCTGAGAAACTGCTCTGTGTTCTGTTAATTCATCTCACAGAGTTACATCTTTCCCTTCCAGAAGCCTTTCGCTAAGGCTGTTCTTGTGGAATTGGCAAAGGTATATTTGGAAGCCCATAGAGGGCTATGGTGAAAAAGGAAATATCTTCCGTTCAAAACTGGAAAGAAGCTTTCTGAGAAACTGCTCTGTGTTCTGTTAATTCATCTCACACAGTTACATCTTTCCCTTCAAGAAGCCTTTCGCTAAGGCTGTTCTTCTGGAATTGGCAAAGGGATATTTGGAAGCCCATAGAGGGCTATGGTGAAAAAGGAAATATCTTCCGTTCAAAACTGGAAAGAAGCTTTCTGAGAAACTGCTCTGTGTTCTGTTAATTCATCTCACAGAGTTACATCTTTCCCTTCAAGAAGCCTTTCGCTAAGGCTGTTCTTGTGGAATTGGCAAAGGGATATTTGGAAGCCCATAGAGGGCTATGGTGAAAAAGGAAATATCTTCCGTTCAAAACTGGAAAGAAGCTTTCTGAGAAACTGCTCTGTGTTCTGTTAATTCATCTCAAAGAGTTACATCTTTCCCTTCAAGAAGCCTTTCGCTAAGGCTGTTCTTGTGGAATTGGCAAAGGGATATTTGGAAGCCCATAGAGGGCTATGGTGAAAAAGGAAATATCTTCCGTTCAAAACTGGAAAGAAGCTTTCTGAGAAACTTCTCTGTGTTCTGTTAATTCATCTCACAGAGTTACATCTTTCCCTTCAAGAAGCCTTTCGCTAAGGCTGTTCTTGTGGAATTGGCAAAGGGATATTTGGAAGCCCATAGAGGGCTATGGTGAAAAAGGAAATATCTTCCGTTCAAAACTGGAAAGAAGCTTTCTGAGAAACTGCTCTGTGTTCTGTTAATTCATCTCACAGAGTTACATCTTTCCCTTCAAGAAGCCTTTCGCTAAGGCTGTTCTTGTGGAATTGGCAAAGGGATATTTGGAAGCCCATAGAGGGCTATGGTGAAAAAGGAAATATCTTCCGTTCAAAACTGGAAAGAAGCTTTCTGAGAAACTGCTCTGTGTTCTGTTAATTCATCTCACAGAGTTACATCTTTCCCTTCAAGAAGCCTTTCGCTAAGGCTGTTCTTGTGAAATTGGCAAAGGGATATTTGGAAGCCCATAGAGGGCTATGGTGAAAAAGGAAATATCTTAAGTTCAAAACTGGAAAGAAGGTTTCTGAGAAACTGCTCTGTGTTCTGTTAATTCATCTCACAGAGTTACATCTTTCCCTTCAAGAAGCCTTTCGCTAAGGCTGTTCTTGTGGAATTGGCAAAGGGATATTTGGAAGCCCATAGAGGGCTATGGTGAAAAAGGAAATATCTTCCGTTCAAAACTGGAAAGAAGCTTTCTGAGAAACTGCTCTGTGTTCTGTTAATTCATCTCACAGAGTTACATCTTTCCCTTCAAGAAGCCTTTCGCTAAGGCTGTTCTTGTGGAATTGGCAAAGGGATATTTGGAAGCCCATAGAGGGCTATGGTGAAAAAGGAAATATCTTCCGTTCAAAACTGGAAAGAAGCTTTCTGAGAAACTGCTCTGTGTTCTGTTAATTCATCTCACAGAGTTACATCTTTCCCTTCCAGAAGCCTTTCACTAAGGCTGTTCTTGTGGAATTGGCAAAGGGATATTTGGAAGCCCATAGAGGGCTATGGTGAAAAAGGAAATATCTTCCGTTCAAAACTGGAAAGAAGCTTTCTGAGAAACTGCTCTGTGTTCTGTTAATTCATCTCACAGAGTTACATCTTTCCCTTCAAGAAGCCTTTCGCTAAGGCTGTTCTTGTGGAATTGGCAAAGGGATATTTGGAAGCCCATAGAGGGCTATGGTGAAAAAGGAAATATCTTCCGTTCAAAACTGGAAAGAAGCTTTCTGAGAAACTGCTCTGTGTTCTGTTAATTCATCTCACAGAGTTACATCTTTCCCTTCAAGAAACCTTTCGCTAAGGCTGTTCTTCTGGAATTGGCAAAGGGATATTTGGAAGCCCATAGAGGGCTATGGTGAAAAAGGAAATATCTTAAGTTCAAAACTGGAAAGAAGCTTTCTGAGAAACTGCTCTGTGTTCTGTTAATTCATCTCACAGAGTTACATCTTTCCCTTCAAGAAGCCTTTCGCTAAGGCTGTTCTTGTGGAATTGGCAAAGGGATATTTGGAAGCCCATAGAGGGCTATGGTGAAAAAGGAAATATCTTCCGTTCAAAACTGGAAAGAAGCTTTCTGAGAAACTGCTCTGTGTTCTGTTAATTCATCTCACAGAGTTACATCTTTCCCTTCAAGAAGCCTTTCGCTAAGGCTGTTCTTGTGGAATTGGCAAAGGGATATTTGGAAGCCCATAGAGGGCTATGGTGAAAAAGGAAATATCTTCCGTTCAAAACTGGAAAGAAGCTTTCTGAGAAACTGCTCTGTGTTCTGTTAATTCATCTCACAGAGTTACATCTTTCCCTTCCAGAAGCCTTTCGCTAAGGCTGTTCTTGTGGAATTGGCAAAGGGATATTTGGAAGCCCATAGAGGGCTATGGGGAAAAGGAAATATCTTCCGTTCAAAACTGGAAAGAAGCTTTCTGAGAAACTGCTCTGTGTTCTGTTACTTCATCTCACAGAGTTACATCTTTCCCTTCAAGAAGCCTTTCGCTAAGGCTGTTCTTGTGGAATTGGCAAAGGGATATTTGGAAGCCCATAGAGGGCTATGGTGAAAAAGGAAATATCTTCCGTTCAAAACTGGAAAGAAGCTTTCTGAGAAACTGCTCTGTGTTCTGTTAATTCATGTCACAGAGTTACATCTTTCCCTTCAAGAAGCCTTTCGCTAAGGCTGTTCTTCTGGAATTGGCAAAGGGATATTTGGAAGCCCATAGAGGGCTATGGTGAAAAAGGAAATATCTTCCGTTCAAAACTGGAAAGAAGCTTTCTGAGAAACTGCTCTGTGTTCTGTTAATTCATCTCACAGAGTTACATCTTTCCCTTCAAGAAGCCTTTCGCTAAGGCTGTTCTTGTGGAATTGGCAAAGGGATATTTGGAAGCCCATAGAGGGCTATGGTGAAAAAGGAAATATCTTCCGTTCAAAACTGGAAAGAAGCTTTCTGAGAAACTGCTCTGTGTTCTGTTAATTCATCTCACTGAGTTACATCTTTCCCTTCAAGAAGCCTTTCGCTAAGTCTGTTCTTGTGGAATTGACAAAGGGATATTTGCAAGCCCATAGAGGGCTATGGTGAAAAAGGAAATATCTTCCGTTCAAAACTGGAAAGAAGCGTTCTGAGAAACTGCTCTGTGTTCTGTTAATTCATCTCACAGAGTTACATCTTTCCCTTCAAGAAGTCTTTCGCTAAGGCTGTTCTTGTGGCATTGGTAAAGGGATATTTGGAAGCCCATAGAGGGCTATGGTGAAAAAGGAAATATCTTCCGTTCAAAACTGGAAAGAAGCTTTCTGAGAAACTCTCTGTGTTCTGTTAGTTCATCTCACAAAGTTACATCTTTCCCTTCAAGAAGCCTTTCGCTAAGGCTGTTCTTGTGGAATTGGCAAAGGGATATTTGGAAGCACATAGAGGTCTGTGGTGAAAAAGGAAATATCTTACGGTCAAAACTGGAAAGAAGCTTTCTGAGAAATTGCTCCGTGTTCTGTTCATTCATCTCACAGAGTTACATCTTTCCCTTCAAGAAGCCTTTCGCTAAGGCTGTTGTTGTGGAATTGGCAAAGGGATATTTGGAAGCCCATAGAGGGCTATGGTGAAAAAGGAAATATCTTACGGTCAAAACTGGAAAGAAGCTTTCTGAGAAATTGCTCCGTGTTCTGTTCATTCATCTCACAGAGTTACATCTTTCCCTTCAAGAAGCCTTTCGCTAAGGCTGTTGTTGTGGAATTGGCAAAGGGATATTTGGAAGCCCATAGAGGGCTATGGTGAAAAAGGAAATATCTTCCGTTCAAAACTGGAAAGAAGCGTTCAGAGAAACTGCTCTGTGTTCTGTTAATTCATCTCACAGAGTTACATCTTTCCCTTCAGGAAGCCTTTCGCTAAGGCTGTTCTTGTGGCATTGGCAAAGGGATATTTGGAAGCCCATAGAGGGCTATGGTGAAAAAGGAAATATCTTCCGTTCAAAACTGGAAAGAAACTTTCTGAGAAACTGCTCTGTGTTCTGTAAGTTCATCTCATAGAGCTCCATCTTTCCCTTCAAGAAGCCTTTCGCTAAGGCTGTTCTTGTGGCATTGGCAAAGGGATATTTGGAAGCCCATAGAGGGCTATGGTGAAAAAGGAAATATCTTCCGTTCAAAACTGGAAAGAAGCTTTCTGAGAAACTGCTCTGTGTTCTGTTAGTTCATCTCACAGAGCTCCATCTTTCCCTTCAAGAAGCCTTTCGCTAAGTCTGTTCTTGTGGCATTGGCAAAGGGATATTTGGAAGCCCATAGAGGGCTATGGTGAAAAGGAAATATCTTCCGTTCAAAACTGGAAAGAAGCTTTCTGAGAAACTGCTCTGTGTTCTGTTAGTTCACCTCACAGAGTTACATCTTTCCCTTCAAGAAGCCTTTCGCTAAGACTGTTCTTGTGAAATTGGCAAAGGGATATTTGGAAGCCCATAGAGGGCTATGGTGAAAAAGGAAATATCTTCCGTTCAAAACTGGAAAGAAGCTTTCTGAGAAACTGCTCTGTGTTCTGTTAATTCATCTCACAGAGTTACATCTTTCCCTTCAGGAAGCCTCTCCCTAAGGCTGTTCTTGTGGCATTGGCAAAGGGATATTTGGAAGACCATAGAGGGCTATGGTGAAAAAAGAAATATCTTCCGTTCAAAACTGGAAGGAAGCTTTCTGAGAAACTGCTCTGTGTTCTGTTAGTTCATCTCACAGTGTTACATCTTTCCCTTCAAGAAACCTTTCGCTAAGGCTGTTCTTGTGGAATTGGCAAAGGGATATTTGGAAGCCCATAGAAGGATATGGTGAAAAAGGAAATATCTTCGGTTCAAAACTGGAAAGAAGCGTTCTGAGAAACTGCTCTGTGTTCAGTTAATTCATCTCACAGACTTACATCTTTCCCTTCAAGAAGCCTTTCGCTAAGGCTGTTCTTGTGGAATTGGCAAAGGGATATTTGGAAGCCCTTATAGGGCTACGGTGAAAAAGGAAATATCTTCCGTTCAAAACTGGAAAGAAGCTTTCTGAGAAACTGCTCTGTGTTCTTTTAATTCATCTCACAGAGTTACATCTTTCCCTTCAAGAAGCCTTTCGCTAAGGCTGTTCTTGTGTAATTGGCAAAGGGATATTTGGAAGCCCATAGAGGGCTACAGTGAAAAGGAAATATCTTCCGTTCAAAACTCGAAAGAAGCTTTCTGAGAAACTGGTCTGTGTTTTGTTAATTCATCTCACAGAGTTACATCTTTCCCTTCAAGAAGCCTTTCGCTAAGGCTGTTCTTGTGGAATTGGCAAAGTGATATTTGGAAGCGCATAGAGGGCAATGTTGAAAAAGGAAATATCTTCCGTTCAAAACTGGAAAGAAGCTTTCTGAGAAACTGCTCTGTGTTCTGTTAATTCATCTCACAGAGTTACATCTTTCCCTTCAAGAAGCCTTTCGCTAAGGCTGTTCTTGTGGAATTGGCAATGGGATATTTGGAAGCCCATAGAGGGCTATGGTGAAAAAGGAAATATCTTCCGTTCAAAACTGGAAAGAAGCTTTCTGAGAAACTGCTCTGTGTTCTGTTAATTCATCTCACAGAGTTACATCTTTCCCTTCAAGAAACCTTTCGCTAAGGCTGTTGTTTTGGAATTTGCAAAGGGATTTTTGGAAGCCCATAGAGGGCTATGGTGAAAAAGGAAATATCTTCCGTTCAAAACTGGAAAGAAGCTTTCTGAGAAACTGCTCTGTGTTCTGTGAATTCATCTCACAGAGTTACATCTTTCCCTTCAAGAATCCTTTCGATAAGGCTGTTCTTGTGGAATTGGAAAAGGGATATTTGGAAGCCCATAGAGGGCTATGGTGAAAAAGGAAATATCTTCCGTTCAAAACTGGAAAGAACCCTTCTGAGAAACTGCTCTGTGTTCTGTTAATTCATCTCACAGAGTTACACCTTTCCCTTCAAGAAGCCTTTCGCTAAGGCTGTTCTTGGGGAATTGGCAAAGGGATATTTGGAAGCACAAAGAGGGCTATGGTGAAAAAGGAAATATCGTACGGTCAAAACTGGAAAGAGGTTTCGGAGAAATAGCTCTGTGTTCTCTTAATTTATCTCACAGAGTTACATCTTTCCCTTCAAGAAGCCTTTCGCTAAGGCTGTTCTTGTGGAATTGGCAAAGGGATATTTGGAAGCCCATAGAGGGGGCTTCACCCTTTGCCAATGCCACAAGAACAGCCTTAGCGAAATGCATCTTGAAGGGAAAGATGTAACTCTGTGAGATGAATTAACAGAACACAGATCAGTTGCTCAGAAAGCTTCTTTCCAGTTTTGAACGGAAGATATTTCCATTTTCACCATAGCCCTCTATGGGCTTCCAAATATCCTTTTGCCAATTCCACAAGAACAGCCTTAGCAAAAGGCTTCTTGAAGGGAAAGATGTAAGTCTGTGGGATGAATTAACAGAACACAGAGCAGTTTCTATGAAAGCTTCTTTCCAGTTTTGAACGGAAGATATTTCCTTTTTCACCATAGCCCTCTATGGGCTTCCAAATATCCCTTTGCCAATGCCAGAAGAACAGCCTTATCGAAAGGCTTCCTGAAGGGAAAGATGTAACTCTGTGAGATGAAATAACAGAACACAGAGCAGTTTCTCAGAAAGCTTCTTTCCAGTTTTGAACGGAAGATATTTCCTTTTTCACCATAGCCCTCTATGGGCTTCCAAATATCCCTTTGCCAATTCCAAAAGAACAGCCTTAGCGAAAGGCTTCTTGAAGGGAAAGATGTAACTCTGTGAGATGAATTAACAGAACACAGAGCAGTTTCTCAGGAAGCTTCTTTCCAGTTTTGAAGGGAAGATATTTCCTTTTTTACCATAGCCCTCTATGGACTTCCAAATATCCCTTTGCCAATTCCACAAGAACAGCCTTAGCGAAAGGATTGTTGAAGGTAAAGATGTAACTGTGACATAAATTAACAGAACACAGAGGGCTTTCTCTGAAAGCTTCTTTCCAGTTTGTAACGGAAGATATTTCCTTTTTCACCATAGCCCTCTATGGGCTTCCAAATATCCCTTAGCAAATTCCAGAACAACAGCCTTAGCGAAAGGTTTCTTGAAGGGAAAGATATAACTCTGTTAGATGAATTAAGAGAACACAGAGCAGTTTCTCAGAACGCTTCTTTCCAGTTTTGAACGGAAGATATTTCTTTTTTCACCGTAGCCCTCTAGGGGCTTCCAAATATCCCTTTGCCAATTCCACAAGAAAAGCCTTAGCGAAAGGCTTCTTGAAGGGAAAGATGTAACTCTGTGAGATGAATTAACAGAACACAGAGCAGTTTCTCACAAAGCTTCTTTCAAGTTTTGAACAGAAGATATTTCCTTTTTCACTATAGCCCTCTATGGGCCTCCAAATATCCCTTTGCCAATTCCACAAGAACAGCCTTAGCGAAAGGCTTCTTGAAGGGAAAGATGTAACTCTGTGAGATGAATTAACAGAACACAGAGCAGTTTCTCAGAAAGCTTCTTTCCAGTTTTGAACGGAAGATATTTCCTTTTTCACCGTAGCCCTCTATGGGCTTCCAAATATCCCTTTGCAAATTCCACAAGAACAGCCTTAGCGAAAGGCTTCTTGAAGGTAAAGATGTAACTCTGTGAGATGAATTAACTGAACACAGAACAGTTTCTCAGAAGGCTTCTTTCCAGTTTTGAACGGAAGATATTTCCTTTTTCACCATGTCCTTCTAAGGGCTTCCAAATATCCCTTTGCCAATTCCACAAGAACAGCCTTAGCGAAAGGCTTCTTGAAGGGAAAGATGTAACTCTGTGAGATGAACTAACAGAACACAGAGCAGTTTCTCAGAAATCTTCTTTCCAGTTTGAACGGAAGATATTTCCTTTTTCACCATAGCCCTCTATGGGCTTCCAAATATCCCTTTGCCAATTCCACAAGAACAGCCTTAGCG
Organism: Chlorocebus sabaeus; assembly: GCF_047675955.1. Lineage (NCBI taxonomy): Eukaryota > Metazoa > Chordata > Mammalia > Primates > Cercopithecidae > Chlorocebus > Chlorocebus sabaeus. The sequence continues at coordinate 168,917 of NW_027327102.1, read as the reverse complement.
AAAGGCTTCCTGAAGGGAAAGATGTAACTCTGTGAGATGAATTAACAGAACACAGAGCAGTTTCTCAGGACGCTTCTGTCCAGTTTTGAACAGAAGATATTTCCTTTTTCACCATAGCCCTCTATGAGCTTCCAAATATCCCTTTGCCAATTCCACAAGAACAGCCTTATCAAAAGGCTTCTTGAAGGGAAAGATGTAACTCTGTGAGATGAATTAACAGAACACAGAGCAGTTTCTCAGAAAGCTTCTTTCCAGTTTTGAACGGAAGATATTTCCTTTTTCACCATAGCCCTCTATGGACTTCCAAATATCCCTTTGCCAATTCCACAAGAACAGCCTTATCGAAAGGCTTCTTGAAGGGAAAGATATGACACTGTGAGATGAATTAACAGAACACCGAGCAGTTTCTCAGAAAGCTTCTTTCCAGTTTTGAAAGGACGGTATTTCCTTTTTCACCATAGCCCTCTATGCGGTTCCAAATATCACTTTGCCAATTCCACAAGAACAGCCTTACCGAAAGGCTTCTTGAAGGGAAAGATGTAACTCTGTGAGATGAATTAACAAAACACAGAGCAGTTTCTCAGAAAGCTTCTTTCCAGTTTTGAACGGAAGATATTTCCTTTTCACCATAGCCCTCTATGGGCTTCCAAATATCCCTTTGCCAATTACACAAGAACAGCCTTAGCGAAAGGCTTCTTGAAGGGAAAGATGTAACTCTGTGAGATGAATTAACAGAACACAGAGCAGTTTCTCAGAACGCTTCTTTCCAGTTTTGAACGGAAGATATTTCTTTTTTCACCGTAGCCCTCTATGGGCTTCCAAATATCCCTTTGCCAATTCCACAAGAAAAGCCTTAGCGAAAGGCTTCTTGAAGGGAAAGATGTAACTCTGTGAGATGAATTAACAGAACACAGAGCAGTTTCTCACAAAGCTTCTTTCCAGTTTTGAACAGAAGTTATTTCCTTTTCCCTATAGCCCTCTATGGGCCTCCAAATATCCCTTTGCCAATTCCACAAAAACAGCCTTATCAAAAGGCTTCTTGAAGGGAAAGATGTAACTCTGTGAGATGAATTAACAGAACACAGAGCAGTTTCTCAGAAAGCTTCTTTCCAGTTTTGAACGGAAGATATTTCCTTTTTCACCGTAGCCCTCTATGGGCTTCCAAATATCCCTTTGCCAATTCCACAAGAACAGCCTTAGCGAAAGGCTTGTTGAAGGTAATGATGTAACTCTGTGAGATGAATTAAATGAACACAGAGCAGTTTTTCAGAACGCTTCTTTCCACTTTTGAAGGGAAGATATTTCCTTTTTCACCATATCCTTCTATGGGCTTCCAAATATCCCTTTGCCAGTTCCACAAGAACAGCCTTAGCGAAAGGCTTCTTGAACGGAAAGATGTAACACTGTGAGATGAACTAACAGAACACAGCGCAGTTTCTCAGAAAGCTTCTTTCCAGTTTTGAACGGAAGATATTTCTTTTTCACCATAGCCCTCTATGGGCTTCCAAATATCCCTTTGGAAATGCCACAAGAACAGCCTTAGCGAGAGGATTCCTGAAGGGAAAGATGTAACTCTGTGAGATGAATTAACAGAACACAGAGCAGTTTCTCAGAACGCTTCTTTCCAGTTTTGAACGGAATATATTTCCTTTTTCACCATAGCCCTCTATGGGCTTCCAAATATCCCTTTGCCAATTCCACAAGAACAGCCTTAGCGAAAGGCTTCTTGAAGGGAAAGATGTAACTCTGTGAGATGAATTAACAGAACACAGAGCAGTTTCTCAGAAAGCTTCTTTCCAGTTTTGAACAGAAGATATTTCCTTTTCCACTATAGCCCTCTATGGGCTTCCAAATATCCCTTTGCCAATTACACAAGAACACCCTTATCGAAAGGCTTCTTGAAGGGAAAGATGTAACTCTGTGAGATGAATTAACAGAACACAGAGCAGTTTCTCAGAACGCTTCTTTCCAGTTTTGAACGGAAGATATTTCTTTTTTCACCGTAGCCCTCTATGGGCTTCCAAATATCCCTTTGCCAATTCCACAAGAAAAGCCTTAGCGAAAGGCTTCTTGAAGGGAAAGATGTAACTCTGTGAGATGAATTAACAGAACACAGAGCAGTTTCTCACAAAGCTTCTTTCCAGTTTTGAACAGAAGTTATTTCCTTTTCTCTATAGCCTTCTATGGGCCTCCAAATATCCCTTTGCCAATTCCACAAAAACAGCCTTATCAAAAGGCTTCTTGAAGGGAAAGATGTAACTCTGTGAGATGAATTAACAGAACACAGAGCAGTTTCTCAGAAAGCTTCTTTCCGGTTTTGAACGTAAGATATTTCCTTTTTCACCGTAGCCCTCTATGGGATTCCAAATATCCCTTTGCCAATTCCACAAGAACAGCCTTAGCGAAAGGCTTGTTGAAGGTAAAGATGTAACTCTGTGAGATGAATTAAATGAACACAGAGCAGTTTTTCAGAACGCTTCTTTCCAGTTTTGAAGGGAAGATATTTCCTTTTTCACCATATCCTTCTATGGGCTTCCAAATATCCCTTTGCCAATTCCACAAGAACAGCCTTAGCGAAAGGCTTCTTGAACGGAAAGATGTAACACTGTGAGATGAACTAACAGAACACAGCGCAGTTTCTCAGAAAGCTTGTTTCCAGTTTTGAACGGAAGATATTTCTTTTTCACCATAGCCCTCTAGGGGCTTCCAAATATCCCTTTGCAAATGCCACAAGAACAGCCTTATCGAAAGGCTTCTTGAAGGGAAAGATGTAACTCTGTGAGATGAATTAAGAGAACACAGAGCAGTTTCTCAGAAAGCTTCTTTCCAGTTTTGAACGGAAGATATTTCCTTTTTCACCATAGCCCTCTATGGGCTTCCAAATATCCCTTTGCCAATTCCACAAGAACAGCCTTAGCGAAAGGCTTCTTGAAGGGAAAGATGTAACTCTGTGAGATGAATTAACAGAACACAGAGCAGTTTCTCAGAAAGCTTCTTTCCAGTTTTGAACGGAAGATATTTCCTTTTTCACCATAGCCCTCTATGGGCTTCCAAATATCCCTTTGCCAATTAAACAAGAACAGCCTTAGCGAAAGGCTTCTTGAAGGGAAAGATGTAAATCTGTGAGATGAATTAACAGAACACAGAGCAGTTTCTCAGAAAGCTTCTTTCCAGTTTTGAACGGAAGATATTTCCTTTTTCACCGTAGCCCTCTATGGGCTTCCAAATATCCCTTTGCCAATTCCACAAGAACAGCCTTAGTGAAAGGCTTCTTGAAGGGAAAGATGTAACTCTGTGAGATGAATTAACAGAACACAGAGCAGTTTCTCAGAAAGCTTCTTTCCAGTTTTGAACGGAAGATATTTCCTTTTTCACCATAGCCCTCTATGGGCTTCCAAATATCCCTTTGCCAATTCCAAAAGAACAGCCTTAGCGAAAGGCTTCTTGAAGGGAAAGATGTAACTCTGTGAGATGAATTAACAGAACACAGAGCAGTTTCTCAGGAAGCTTCTTTCCAGTTTTGAAGGGAAGATATTTCCTTTTTTACCATAGCCCTCTATGGACTTCCAAATATCCCTTTGCCAATTCCACAAGAACAGCCTTAGCGAAAGGATTGTTGAAGGTAAAGATGTAACTGTGAGATGAATTAACAGAACACAGAGGGGATTCTCTTAAAGCTTCTTTCCAGTTTGTAACGGAAGATATTTCCTTTTTCACCATAGCCCTCTATGGGCTTCCAAATATCCCTTAGCAAATTCCAGAACAACAGCCTTAGCGAAAGGTTTCTTGAAGGGAAAGATATAACTCTGTTAGATGAATTAAGAGAACACAGAGCAGTTTCTCAGAACGCTTCTTTCCAGTTTTGAACGGAAGATATTTCTTTTTTCACCGTAGCCCTCTATGGGCTTCCAAATATCCCTTTGCCAATTCCACAAGAAAAGCCTTAGCGAAAGGCTTCTTGAAGGGAAAGATGTAACTCTGTGAGATGAATTAACAGAACACAGAGCAGTTTCTCACAAAGCTTCTTTCAAGTTTTGAACAGAAGATATTTCCTTTTTCACTATAGCCCTCTATGGGCCTCCAAATATCCCTTTGCGAATTCCACAAGAACAGCCTTATCGAAAGGCTTCTTGAAGGGAAAGATGTAACTCTGTGAGATGAATTAACAGAACACAGAGCAGTTTCTCAGAAAGCTTCTTTCCAGTTTTGAACGGAAGATATTTCCTTTTTCACCGTAGCCCTCTATGGGCTTCCAAATATCCGTTTGCAAATTCCACAAGAACAGCCTTAGCGAAAGGCTTCTTGAAGGTAAAGATGTAACTCTGTGAGATGAATTAACTGAACACAGAACAGTTTCTCAGAAGGCTTCTTTCCAGTTTTGAACGGAAGATATTTCCTTTTTCACCATGTCCTTCTAAGGGCTTCCAAATATCCCTTTGCCAATTCCACAAGAACAGCCTTAGCGAAAGGCTTCTTGAAGGGAAAGATGTAACTCTGTGAGATGAACTAACAGAACACAGAGCAGTTTCTCAGAAATCTTCTTTCCAGTTTGAACGGAAGATATTTCCTTTTTCACCATAGCCCTCTATGGGCTTCCAAATATCCCTTTGCCAATTCCACAAGAACAGCCTTAGCGAAAGGCTTCCTGAAGGGAAAGATGTAACTCTGTGAGATGAATTAACAGAACACAGAGCAGTTTCTCAGGACGCTTCTTTCCAGTTTTGAACGGAAGATATTTCCTTTTTCACCATAGCCCTCTATGAGCTTCCAAATATCCCTTTGCCAATTCCACAAGAACAGCCTTATCAAAAGGCTTCTTGAAGGGAAAGATGTAACTCTGTGAGATGAATTAACAGAACACAGAGCAGTTTCTCAGAAAGCTTCTTTCCAGTTTTGAACGGAAGATATTTCCTTTTTCACCATAGCACTCTATGGGCTTCCAAATATCCCTTTGCAATTCCACAAGAACAGCCTTAGCGAAAGGGTTGTTGAAGGTAAGATGTAACTCTGTGGGATGAATTAACTGAACACAGAGCAGTTTCTCAGAACGCTTCTTTCCAGTTTTGAACGGAAGATATTTCCTTTTTCACCATATCCTTCTATGGGCTTCCAAATATCCCTTTGCCAATTCCACAAGAACAGCCTTAGCGAAAGGCTTCTTGAACGGAAAGATGTAACACTGTGAGATGAACTAACAGAACACAGCGCAGTTTCTCAGAAAGCTTGTTTCCAGTTTTGAACGGAAGATATTTCTTTTTCACCATAGCCCTCTAGGGGCTTCCAAATATCCCTTTGCAAATGCCACAAGAACAGCCTTAGCGAGAGGATTCCTGAAGGGAAAGATGTAACTCTGTGAGATAAATTAATAGAACACAGAGCAGTTTCTCAGAAAGCTTCTTTCCAGTTTTGAACGGAAGATATTTCCTTTTTCACCATAGCCCTCTATGGGCTTCCAAATATCCCTTTGCCAATTCCACAAGAACAGCCTTAGCGAAAGGCTTCTTGAAGGGAAAGATGTAACTCTGTGAGATGAATTAACAGAACACAGAGCAGTTTCTCAGAAAGCTTCTTTCCAGTTTTGAACGGAAGATATTTCCTTTTTCACCATAGCCCTCTATGGGCTTCCAAATATCCCTTTGCCAATTCCACAAGAACAGCCTTAGCGAAAGGCTTCTTGAAGGGAAAGATGTAAATCTGTGAGATGAATTAACAGAACACAGAGCGGTTTCTCAGAAAGCTTCTTTCCGGTTTTGAACGGAAGATATTTCCTTTTTCACCGTAGCCCTCTATGGGCTTCCAAATATCCCTTTGCCAATTCCACAAGAACAGCCTTAGCGAAAGGCTTCTTGAAGGGAAAGATGTAACTCTGTGAGATGAATTAACAGAACACAGAGCAGTTTCTCAGAAAGCTTCTTTCCAGTTTTGAACGGAAGATATTTCCTTTTTCACCATAGGCCTCTATGGGCTTCCAAATATCCCTTTGCCAATTCCACAAGAACAGCCTTAGCGAAAGGCTTCTTGAAGGGAAAGATGTAACTCTGTGAGATGAATTAACAGAACACAGAGCAGTTTCTCAGAAAACTTCCTTCCAGTTTTGAACGGAAGATATTTCCTTTTTCACCATAGCCCTCTATGGGCTTCCAAATATCCCTTTGCCAATTCCACAAGAACAGCCTTAGCGAAAGGCTTCTTGAAGGGAAAGATGTAACTCTGTGAGATGAATTAACAGAACACAGAGCAGTTTCTCAGAAAGCTTCTTTCCAGTTTTGACCGTAAGATATTTCCTTTTTCAAAATAGCCCTCTATGGGCTTCCAATTTCCCTTTGCCAATTCCACAAGAACAGCCTTAGCGAAAGGCCTCTTGAAGGGAAAGATGTAACTCTGTGAGATGAATTAACAGAACACAGAGCAGTTTCTCAGAAAGCTTCTTTCCAGTTTTGAACGGAAGATATTTTCTTTTTCACCATAGACCTCTATGGGCTTCCAAATGTCCCTTTGCCAATTCCAAAAGAACAGCCTTAGCGAAAGGCTCCTTGAAGGGAAAGATGTAACTCTGTGAGATGAATTAACAGAACACAGAGCAGTTTCTTAAAAAGCTTCTTTCCAGTTTTGAACGGAAGATATTTCCTTTTTCACCATAGGCCTCTATGGGCTTCCAAATAACCCTTTGCGAATTCCACAAGAACAGCCTTAGCGAAAGGCTTCTTGAAGGGAAAGATGTAACTCTTTGTGATGAAGTAACAGAACACAGAGCAGTTTCTCAGAAAGCTTCTTTCCAGTTTTGAACGGAAGATATTTCCTTTTTCACCATAGCCCTCTATGGGTTTCCAAATATCCCTTTGCCAATTCCTTAAGAACAGCCTTAGCGAAAGGCTTCTTGAAGGGAGAGATGTAACTCTGTGAGATGAATTAACAGAACACAGAGCAGTTTCTCAGAAAGCTTCTTTCCAGGTTTGAACGGAAGATATTTCCTTTTTCACCATAGCCCTCTATGGGCTTCCAAATATTCCTTTGCCAATTCCACAAGAACAGCCTTAGCGAAAGACTTCTTGAAGGAAAAGATGTAACTCTGTGAGATGAATTAACAGAACACAGAGCAGTTTCTCAGAAAGCTTCTTTCCAGTTTTGAACGGAAGATATTTCCTTTTTCACCATAGCCCTCTATGGGCTTCCAAATATCCCTTTGCCAATTCCACAAGAACAGCCTTAGCGAAAGGCTTCTTGAAGGGAAAGATGTAACTCTGTGAGATGAATTAACAGAACACTGAGCAGTTTCTCAGAAAGCTTCTTTCCAGTTTTGAACGGAAGATATTTCCTTTTTCACCATAGCCCTCTATGGGCTTCCAAATATCCCTTTGCCAATTCCACAAGAACAGCCTTAGCGAAAGGCTTCTTGAAGGGAAAGATGTAACTCTGTGAGATGAATTAACAGAACACAGAGCAGTTTCTCAGAAAGCTTCTTTCCAGGTTTGAAAGGAAGATATTTCCTTTTTCACCATAGCCGTCTATTTGCTTCCAAATATCCCTTTGCCAATTCCACAAGAACAGCCTTAGCGAAAGGCTTCTTGAAGGGAAAGATGTAACTCTGTGAGATGAATTAACAGAACACAGAGCAGTTTCTCAGAAAGCTTCTTTCCAGTTTTGAACGGAAGATATTTCCTTTTTCACCATAGCCCTCTATGGGCTTCCAAATATCCCTTTGCCAATTCCACAAGAACAGCCTTAGCGAAAGGCTTCTTGAAGGGAAAGATGTAACTCTGTGAGATGAATTAACAGAACACAGAGCAGTTTCTCAGAAAGCTTCTTTCCAGTTTTGAACGGAAGATATTTCCTTTTTCACCATAGCCCTCTATGGGCTTCCAAATATCCCTTTGCCAAATCCACAAGAACAGCCTTAGCGAAAGGCTGCTTGAAGGGAAAGATGTAACTCTGTGAGATGAATTAACAGAACACAGAGCAGTTTCTCAGAAAGCTTCTTTCCAGTTTTGAACGGAAGATATTTCCTTTTTCACCATTGCCCTCTATGGGCTTCCAAATATCCCTTTGCCAATTCCACAAGAACAGCCTTAGCGAAAGGCTTCTTGAAGGGAAAGATGTAAATCTGTGAGATGAATTAACAGAACACAGAGCAGTTTCTCAGAAAGCTTCTTTCCGGTTTTGAACGGAAGATATTTCCTTTTTCACCGTAGCCCTCTATGGGCTTCCAAATATCCCTTTGCCAATTCCACAAGAACAGCCTTAGCGAAAGGCTTCTTGAAGGGAAAGATGTAACTCTGTGAGATGAATTAACAGAACACAGAGCAGTTTCTCAGAAAGCTTCTTTCCAGTTTTGAACGGAAGATATTTCCTTTTTCACCATAGCCCTCTATGGGCTTCCAAATATCCCTTTGCCAATTCCACAAGAACAGCCTTAGCGAAAGGCTTCTTGAAGGGAAAGATGTAACTCTGTGAGATGAATTAACAGAACACAGAGCAGTTTCTCAGAAAACTTCCTTCCAGTTTTGAACGGAAGATATTTCCTTTTTCACCATAGCCCTATATGGGCTTCCAAATATCCCTTTGCCAATTCCACAAGAACAGCCTTAGCGAAAGGCTTCTTGAAGGGAGAGATGTAACTCTGTGAGATGAATTAACAGAACACAGAGCAGTTTCTCAGAAAGCTTCTTTCCAGTTTTGACCGTAAGATATTTCCTTTTTCACCATAGACCTCTATGGGCTTCCAAATGTCCCTTTGCCAATTCCACAAGAACAGCCTTAGCGAAAGGCTCCTTGAAGGGAAAGATGTAACTCTGTGAGATGAATTAACAGAACACAGAGCAGTTTCTTAAAAAGCTTCTTTCCAGTTTTGAACGGAAGATATTTCCTTTTTCACCATAGGCCTCTATGGGCTTCCAAATAACCCTTTGCGAATTCCACAAGAACAGCCTTAGCGAAAGGCTTCTTGAAGGGAAAGATGTAACTCTTTGAGATGAAGTAACAGAACACAGAGCAGTTTCTCAGAAAGCTTCTTTCCAGTTTTGAACGGAAGATATTTCCTTTTTCACCATAGCCCTCTATGGGTTTCCAAATATCCCTTTGCCAATTCCACAAGAACAGCCTTAGCGAAAGGCTTCTTGAAGGGAGAGATGTAACTCTGTGAGATGAATTAACAGAACACAGAGCAGTTTCTCAGAAAGCTTCTTTCCAGGTTTGAACGGAAGATATTTCCTTTTTCACCATAGCCCTCTATGGGCTTCCAAATATCCCTTTGCCAATTCCACAAGAACAGCCTTAGCGAAAGGCTTCTCAAAGGGAAAGATGTAACTCTGTGAGATGAATTAACAGAACACAGAGCAGTTTCTCAGAACGCTTCTTTCCAGTTTTGAACGGAAGATATTTCTTTTTTCACCGTAGCCCTCTATGGGCTTCCAAATATCCCTTTGCCAATTCCAAAAGAAAAGCCTTAGCGAAAGGCTTCTTGAAGGGAAAGATGTAACTCTGTGAGATGAATTAACAGAACACAGAGCAGTTTCTCACAAAGCTTCTTTCCAGTTTTGAACAGAAGTTATTTCCTTTTCCCTATAGCCTTCTATGGGCCTCCAAATATCCCTTTGCCAATTCCACAAAAACAGCCTTATCAAAAGGCTTCTTGAAGGGAAAGATGTAACTCTGTGAGATGAATTAACAGAGCACAGAGCAGTTTCTCAGAAAGCTTCTTTCCGGTTTTGAACGTAAGATATTTCCTTTTTCACCGTAGCCCTCTATGGGATTCCAAATATCCCTTTGCCAATTCCACAAGAACAGCCTTAGCGAAAGGCTTGTTGAAGGTAAAGATGTAACTCTGTGAGATGAATTAAATGAACACAGAGCAGTTTTTCAGAACGCTTCTTTCCAGTTTTGAAGGGAAGATATTTCCTTTTTCACCATATCCTTCTATGGGCTTCCAAATATCCCTTTGCCAATTCCACAAGAACAGCCTTAGCGAAAGGCTTCTTGAACGGAAAGATGTAACACTGTGAGATGAACTAACAGAACACAGCGCAGTTTCTCAGAAAGCTTGTTTCCAGTTTTGAACGGAAGATATTTCTTTTTCACCATAGCCCTCTAGGGGCTTCCAAATATCCCTTTGCAAATGCCACAAGAACAGCCTTAGCGAGAGGATTCCTGAAGGGAAAGATGTAACTCTGTGAGATGAATTAACAGAACACAGAGCAGTTTCTCAGAACGCTTCTTTCCAGTTTTGAACGGAATATATTTCCTTTTTCACCATAGCCCTCTATGGGCTTCCAAATATCCCTTTGCCAATTCCACAAGAACAGCCTTAGCGAAAGGCTTCTTGAAGGGAAAGATGTAACTCTGTGAGATGAATTAACAGAACACAGAGCAGTTTCTCAGAAAGCTTCTTTCCAGTTTTGAACAGAAGATATTTCCTTTTCCACTATAGCCCTCTATGGGCTTCCAAATATCCCTTTGCCAATTCCACAAGAACAGCCTTAGCGAAAGGCTTGTTGAAGGTAAAGATGTAACTCTGTGAGATGAATTAAATGAACACAGAGCAGTTTTTCAGAACGCTTCTTTCCACTTTTGAAGGGAAGATATTTCCTTTTTCACCATATCCTTCTATGGGCTTCCAAATATCCCTTTGCCAGTTCCACAAGAACAGCCTTAGCGAAAGGCTTCTTGAACGGAAAGATGTAACACTGTGAGATGAACTAACAGAACACAGCGCAGTTTCTCAGAAAGCTTCTTTCCAGTTTTGAACGGAAGATATTTCTTTTTCACCATAGCCCTCTATGGGCTTCCAAATATCCCTTTGGAAATGCCACAAGAACAGCCTTAGCGAGAGGATTCCTGAAGGGAAAGATGTAACTCTGTGAGATGAATTAACAGAACACAGAGCAGTTTCTCAGAACGCTTCTTTCCAGTTTTGAACGGAATATATTTCCTTTTTCACCATAGCCCTCTATGGGCTTCCAAATATCCCTTTGCCAATTCCACAAGAACAGCCTTAGCGAAAGGCTTCTTGAAGGGAAAGATGTAACTCTGTGAGATGAATTAACAGAACACAGAGCAGTTTCTCAGAAAGCTTCTTTCCAGTTTTGAACAGAAGATATTTCCTTTTCCACTATAGCCCTCTATGGGCTTCCAAATATCCCTTTGCCAATTACACAAGAACAGCCTTATCGAAAGGCTTCTTGAAGGGAAAGATGTAACTCTGTGAGATGAATTAACAGAACACAGAGCAGTTTCTCAGAACGCTTCTTTCCAGTTTTGAACGGAAGATATTTCTTTTTTCACCGTAGCCCTCTATGGGCTTCCAAATATCCCTTTGCCAATTCCACAAGAAAAGCCTTAGCGAAAGGCTTCTTGAAGGGAAAGATGTAACTCTGTGAGATGAATTAAATGAACACAGAGCAGTTTTTCAGAACGCTTCTTTCCAGTTTTGAAGGGAAGATATTTCCTTTTTCACCATATCCTTCTATGGGCTTCCAAATATCCCTTTGCCAATTCCACAAGAACAGCCTTAGCGAAAGGCTTCTTGAACGGAAAGATGTAACACTGTGAGATGAACTAACAGAACACAGCGCAGTTTCTCAGAAAGCTTGTTTCCAGTTTTGAACGGAAGATATTTCTTTTTCACCATAGCCCTCTAGGGGCTTCCAAATATCCCTTTGCAAATGCCACAAGAACAGCCTTATCGAAAGGCTTCTTGAAGGGAAAGATGTAACTCTGTGAGATAAATTAAGAGAACACAGAGCAGTTTCTCAGAAAGCTTCTTTCCAGTTTTGAACGGAAGATATTTCCTTTTTCACCATAGCCCTCTATGGGCTTCCAAATATCCCTTTGCCAATTCCACAAGAACAGCCTTAGCGAAAGGCTTCTTGAAGGGAAAGATGTAACTCTGTGAGATGAATTAACAGAACACAGAGCAGTTTCTCAGAAAGCTTCTTTCCAGTTTTGAACGGAAGGTATTTCCTTTTTCACCATAGCCCTCTATGGGCTTCCAAATATCCCTTTGCCAATTAAACAAGAACAGCCTTAGCGAAAGGCTTCTTGAAGGGAAAGATGTAAATCTGTGAGATGAATTAACAGAACACAGAGCAGTTTCTCAGAAAGCTTCTTTCCAGTTTTGAACGGAAGATATTTCCTTTTTCACCGTAGCCCTCTATGGGCTTCCAAATATCCCTTTGCCAATTCCACAAGAACAGCCTTAGTGAAAGGCTTCTTGAAGGGAAAGATGTAACTCTGTGAGATGAATTAACAGAACACAGAGCAGTTTCTCAGAAAGCTTCTTTCCAGTTTTGAACGGAAGATATTTCCTTTTTCACCATAGCCCTCTATGGGCTTCCAAATATCCCTTTGCCAATTCCAAAAGAACAGCCTTAGCGAAAGGCTTCTTGAAGGGAAAGATGTAACTCTGTGAGATGAATTAACAGAACACAGAGCAGTTTCTCAGGAAGCTTCTTTCCAGTTTTGAAGGGAAGATATTTCCTTTTTTACCATAGCCCTCTATGGACTTCCAAATATCCCTTTGCCAATTCCACAAGAACAGCCTTAGCGAAAGGATTGTTGAAGGTAAAGATGTAACTGTGAGATGAATTAACAGAACACAGAGGGGATTCTCTTAAAGCTTCTTTCCAGTTTGTAACGGAAGATATTTCCTTTTTCACCATAGCCCTCTATGGGCTTCCAAATATCCCTTAGCAAATTCCAGAACAACAGCCTTAGCGAAAGGTTTCTTGAAGGGAAAGATATAACTCTGTTAGATGAATTAAGAGAACACAGAGCAGTTTCTCAGAACGCTTCTTTCCAGTTTTGAACGGAAGATATTTCTTTTTTCACCGTAGCCCTCTATGGGCTTCCAAATATCCCTTTGCCAATTCCACAAGAAAAGCCTTAGCGAAAGGCTTCTTGAAGGGAAAGATGTAACTCTGTGAGATGAATTAACAGAACACAGAGCAGTTTCTCACAAAGCTTCTTTCAAGTTTTGAACAGAAGATATTTCCTTTTTCACTATAGCCCTCTATGGGCCTCCAAATATCCCTTTGCGAATTCCACAAGAACAGCCTTATCGAAAGGCTTCTTGAAGGGAAAGATGTAACTCTGTGAGATGAATTAACAGAACACAGAGCAGTTTCTCAGAAAGCTTCTTTCCAGTTTTGAACGGAAGATATTTCCTTTTTCACCGTAGCCCTCTATGGGCTTCCAAATATCCGTTTGCAAATTCCACAAGAACAGCCTTAGCGAAAGGCTTCTTGAAGGTAAAGATGTAACTCTGTGAGATGAATTAACTGAACACAGAACAGTTTCTCAGAAGGCTTCTTTCCAGTTTTGAACGGAAGATATTTCCTTTTTCACCATGTCCTTCTAAGGGCTTCCAAATATCCCTTTGCCAATTCCACAAGAACAGCCTTAGCGAAAGGCTTCTTGAAGGGAAAGATGTAACTCTGTGAGATGAACTAACAGAACACAGAGCAGTTTCTCAGAAATCTTCTTTCCAGTTTGAACGGAAGATATTTCCTTTTTCACCATAGCCCTCTATGGGCTTCCAAATATCCCTTTGCCAATTCCACAAGAACAGCCTTAGCGAAAGGCTTCCTGAAGGGAAAGATGTAACTCTGTGAGATGAATTAACAGAACACAGAGCAGTTTCTCAGGACGCTTCTTTCCAGTTTTGAACGGAAGATATTTCCTTTTTCACCATAGCCCTCTATGAGCTTCCAAATATCCCTTTGCCAATTCCACAAGAACAGCCTTATCAAAAGGCTTCTTGAAGGGAAAGATGTAACTCTGTGAGATGAATTAACAGAACACAGAGCAGTTTCTCAGAAAGCTTCTTTCCAGTTTTGAACGGAAGATATTTCCTTTTTCACCATAGCACTCTATGGGCTTCCAAATATCCCTTTGCAATTCCACAAGAACAGCCTTAGCGAAAGGGTTGTTGAAGGTAAGATGTAACTCTGTGGGATGAATTAACTGAACACAGAGCAGTTTCTCAGAACGCTTCTTTCCAGTTTTGAACGGAAGATATTTCCTTTTTCACCATATCCTTCTATGGGCTTCCAAATATCCCTTTGCCAATTCCACAAGAACAGCCTTAGCGAAAGGCTTCTTGAACGGAAAGATGTAACACTGTGAGATGAACTAACAGAACACAGCGCAGTTTCTCAGAAAGCTTGTTTCCAGTTTTGAACGGAAGATATTTCTTTTTCACCATAGCCCTCTATGGGCTTCCAAATATCCCTTTGCCAATTCCACAAGAACAGCCTTAGCGAAAGGCTTCTTGAAGGGAAAGATGTAAATCTGTGAGATGAATTAACAGAACACAGAGCGGTTTCTCAGAAAGCTTCTTTCCGGTTTTGAACGGAAGATATTTCCTTTTTCACCGTAGCCCTCTATGGGCTTCCAAATATCCCTTTGCCAATTCCACAAGAACAGCCTTAGCGAAAGGCTTCTTGAAGGGAAAGATGTAACTCTGTGAGATGAATTAACAGAACACAGAGCAGTTTCTCAGAAAGCTTCTTTCCAGTTTTGAACGGAAGATATTTCCTTTTTCACCATAGGCCTCTATGGGCTTCCAAATATCCCTTTGCCAATTCCACAAGAACAGCCTTAGCGAAAGGCTTCTTGAAGGGAAAGATGTAACTCTGTGAGATGAATTAACAGAACACAGAGCAGTTTCTCAGAAAACTTCCTTCCAGTTTTGAACGGAAGATATTTCCTTTTTCACCATAGCCCTCTAAGGGCTTCCAAATATCCCTTTGCCAATTCCACAAGAACAGCCTTAGCGAAAGGCTTCTTGAAGGGAAAGATGTAACTCTGTGAGATGAATTAACAGAACACAGAGCAGTTTCTCAGAAAGCTTCTTTCCAGTTTTGACCGTAAGATATTTCCTTTTTCAAAATAGCCCTCTATGGGCTTCCAATTTCCCTTTGCCAATTCCACAAGAACAGCCTTAGCGAAAGGCCTCTTGAAGGGAAAGATGTAACTCTGTGAGATGAATTAACAGAACACAGAGCAGTTTCTCAGAAAGCTTCTTTCCAGTTTTGAACGGAAGATATTTTCTTTTTCACCATAGACCTCTATGGGCTTCCAAATGTCCCTTTGCCAATTCCAAAAGAACAGCCTTAGCGAAAGGCTCCTTGAAGGGAAAGATGTAACTCTGTGAGATGAATTAACAGAACACAGAGCAGTTTCTTAAAAAGCTTCTTTCCAGTTTTGAACGGAAGATATTTCCTTTTTCACCATAGGCCTCTATGGGCTTCCAAATAACCCTTTGCGAATTCCACAAGAACAGCCTTAGCGAAAGGCTTCTTGAAGGGAAAGATGTAACTCTTTGTGATGAAGTAACAGAACACAGAGCAGTTTCTCAGAAAGCTTCTTTCCAGTTTTGAACGGAAGATATTTCCTTTTTCACCATAGCCCTCTATGGGTTTCCAAATATCCCTTTGCCAATTCCACAAGAACAGCCTTAGCGAAAGGCTTCTTGAAGGGAGAGATGTAACTCTGTGAGATGAATTAACAGAACACAGAGCAGTTTCTCAGAAAGCTTCTTTCCAGGTTTGAACGGAAGATATTTCCTTTTTCACCATAGCCCTCTATGGGCTTCCAAATATTCCTTTGCCAATTCCACAAGAACAGCCTTAGCGAAAGACTTCTTGAAGGAAAAGATGTAACTCTGTGAGATGAATTAACAGAACACAGAGCAGTTTCTCAGAAAGCTTCTTTCCAGTTTTGAACGGAAGATATTTCCTTTTTCACCATAGCCCTCTATGGGCTTCCAAATATCCCTTTGCCAATTCCACAAGAACAGCCTTAGCGAAAGGCTTCTTGAAGGGAAAGATGTAACTCTGTGAGATGAATTAACAGAACACTGAGCAGTTTCTCAGAAAGCTTCTTTCCAGTTTTGAACGGAAGATATTTCCTTTTTCACCATAGCCCTCTATGGGCTTCCAAATATCCCTTTGCCAATTCCACAAGAACAGCCTTAGCGAAAGGCTTCTTGAAGGGAAAGATGTAACTCTGTGAGATGAATTAACAGAACACAGAGCAGTTTCTCAGAAAGCTTCTTTCCAGGTTTGAAAGGAAGATATTTCCTTTTTCACCATAGCCGTCTATTTGCTTCCAAATATCCCTTTGCCAATTCCACAAGAACAGCCTTAGCGAAAGGCTTCTTGAAGGGAAAGATGTAACTCTGTGAGATGAATTAACAGAACACAGAGCAGTTTCTCAGAAAGCTTCTTTCCAGTTTTGAACGGAAGATATTTCCTTTTTCACCATAGCCCTCTATGGGCTTCCAAATATCCCTTTGCCAATTCCACAAGAACAGCCTTAGCGAAAGGCTTCTTGAAGGGAAAGATGTAACTCTGTGAGATGAATTAACAGAACACAGAGCAGTTTCTCAGAAAGCTTCTTTCCAGTTTTGAACGGAAGATATTTCCTTTTTCACCATAGCCCTCTATGGGCTTCCAAATATCCCTTTGCCAAATCCACAAGAACAGCCTTAGCGAAAGGCTGCTTGAAGGGAAAGATGTAACTCTGTGAGATGAATTAACAGAACACAGAGCAGTTTCTCAGAAAGCTTCTTTCCAGTTTTGAACGGAAGATATTTCCTTTTTCACCATTGCCCTCTATGGGCTTCCAAATATCCCTTTGCCAATTCCACAAGAACAGCCTTAGCGAAAGGCTTCTTGAAGGGAAAGATGTAAATCTGTGAGATGAATTAACAGAACACAGAGCAGTTTCTCAGAAAGCTTCTTTCCGGTTTTGAACGGAAGATATTTCCTTTTTCACCGTAGCCCTCTATGGGCTTCCAAATATCCCTTTGCCAATTCCACAAGAACAGCCTTAGCGAAAGGCTTCTTGAAGGGAAAGATGTAACTCTGTGAGATGAATTAACAGAACACAGAGCAGTTTCTCAGAAAGCTTCTTTCCAGTTTTGAACGGAAGATATTTCCTTTTTCACCATAGCCCTCTATGGGCTTCCAAATATCCCTTTGCCAATTCCACAAGAACAGCCTTAGCGAAAGGCTTCTTGAAGGGAAAGATGTAACTCTGTGAGATGAATTAACAGAACACAGAGCAGTTTCTCAGAAAACTTCCTTCCAGTTTTGAACGGAAGATATTTCCTTTTTCACCATAGCCCTATATGGGCTTCCAAATATCCCTTTGCCAATTCCACAAGAACAGCCTTAGCGAAAGGCTTCTTGAAGGGAGAGATGTAACTCTGTGAGATGAATTAACAGAACACAGAGCAGTTTCTCAGAAAGCTTCTTTCCAGTTTGACCGTAAGATATTTCCTTTTTCACCATAGACCTCTATGGGCTTCCAAATGTCCCTTTGCCAATTCCACAAGAACAGCCTTAGCGAAAGGCTCCTTGAAGGGAAAGATGTAACTCTGTGAGATGAATTAACAGAACACAGAGCAGTTTCTTAAAAAGCTTCTTTCCAGTTTTGAACGGAAGATATTTCCTTTTTCACCATAGGCCTCTATGGGCTTCCAAATAACCCTTTGCGAATTCCACAAGAACAGCCTTAGCGAAAGGCTTCTTGAAGGGAAAGATGTAACTCTTTGAGATGAAGTAACAGAACACAGAGCAGTTTCTCAGAAAGCTTCTTTCCAGTTTTGAACGGAAGATATTTCCTTTTTCACCATAGCCCTCTATGGGTTTCCAAATATCCCTTTGCCAATTCCACAAGAACAGCCTTAGCGAAAGGCTTCTTGAAGGGAGAGATGTAACTCTGTGAGATGAATTAACAGAACACAGAGCAGTTTCTCAGAAAGCTTCTTTCCAGGTTTGAACGGAAGATATTTCCTTTTTCACCATAGCCCTCTATGGGCTTCCAAATATCCCTTTGCCAATTCCACAAGAACAGCCTTAGCGAAAGGCTTCTCGAAGGGAAAGATGTAACTCTGTGAGATGAATTAACAGAACACAGAGCAGTTTCTCAGAACGCTTCTTTCCAGTTTTGAACGGAAGATATTTCTTTTTTCACCGTAGCCCTCTATGGGCTTCCAAATATCCCTTTGCCAATTCCAAAAGAAAAGCCTTAGCGAAAGGCTTCTTGAAGGGAAAGATGTAACTCTGTGAGATGAATTAACAGAACACAGAGCAGTTTCTCACAAAGCTTCTTTCCAGTTTTGAACAGAAGTTATTTCCTTTTCCCTATAGCCTTCTATGGGCCTCCAAATATCCCTTTGCCAATTCCACAAAAACAGCCTTATCAAAAGGCTTCTTGAAGGGAAAGATGTAACTCTGTGAGATGAATTAACAGAGCACAGAGCAGTTTCTCAGAAAGCTTCTTTCCGGTTTTGAACGTAAGATATTTCCTTTTTCACCGTAGCCCTCTATGGGATTCCAAATATCCCTTTGCCAATTCCACAAGAACAGCCTTAGCGAAAGGCTTGTTGAAGGTAAAGATGTAACTCTGTGAGATGAATTAAATGAACACAGAGCAGTTTTTCAGAACGCTTCTTTCCAGTTTTGAAGGGAAGATATTTCCTTTTTCACCATATCCTTCTATGGGCTTCCAAATATCCCTTTGCCAATTCCACAAGAACAGCCTTAGCGAAAGGCTTCTTGAACGGAAAGATGTAACACTGTGAGATGAACTAACAGAACACAGCGCAGTTTCTCAGAAAGCTTGTTTCCAGTTTTGAACGGAAGATATTTCTTTTTCACCATAGCCCTCTAGGGGCTTCCAAATATCCCTTTGCAAATGCCACAAGAACAGCCTTAGCGAGAGGATTCCTGAAGGGAAAGATGTAACTCTGTGAGATGAATTAACAGAACACAGAGCAGTTTCTCAGAACGCTTCTTTCCAGTTTTGAACGGAATATATTTCCTTTTTCACCATAGCCCTCTATGGGCTTCCAAATATCCCTTTGCCAATTCCACAAGAACAGCCTTAGCGAAAGGCTTCTTGAAGGGAAAGATGTAACTCTGTGAGATGAATTAACAGAACACAGAGCAGTTTCTCAGAAAGCTTCTTTCCAGTTTTGAACAGAAGATATTTCCTTTTCCACTATAGCCCTCTATGGGCTTCCAAATATCCCTTTGCCAATTCCACAAGAACAGCCTTAGCGAAAGGCTTGTTGAAGGTAAAGATGTAACTCTGTGAGATGAATTAAATGAACACAGAGCAGTTTTTCAGAACGCTTCTTTCCACTTTTGAAGGGAAGATATTTCCTTTTTCACCATATCCTTCTATGGGCTTCCAAATATCCCTTTGCCAGTTCCACAAGAACAGCCTTAGCGAAAGGCTTCTTGAACGGAAAGATGTAACACTGTGAGATGAACTAACAGAACACAGCGCAGTTTCTCAGAAAGCTTCTTTCCAGTTTTGAACGGAAGATATTTCTTTTTCACCATAGCCCTCTATGGGCTTCCAAATATCCCTTTGGAAATGCCACAAGAACAGCCTTAGCGAGAGGATTCCTGAAGGGAAAGATGTAACTCTGTGAGATGAATTAACAGAACACAGAGCAGTTTCTCAGAACGCTTCTTTCCAGTTTTGAACGGAATATATTTCCTTTTTCACCATAGCCCTCTATGGGCTTCCAAATATCCCTTTGCCAATTCCACAAGAACAGCCTTAGCGAAAGGCTTCTTGAAGGGAAAGATGTAACTCTGTGAGATGAATTAACAGAACACAGAGCAGTTTCTCAGAAAGCTTCTTTCCAGTTTTGAACAGAAGATATTTCCTTTTCCACTATAGCCCTCTATGGGCTTCCAAATATCCCTTTGCCAATTACACAAGAACAGCCTTATCGAAAGGCTTCTTGAAGGGAAAGATGTAACTCTGTGAGATGAATTAACAGAACACAGAGCAGTTTCTCAGAACGCTTCTTTCCAGTTTTGAACGGAAGATATTTCTTTTTTCACCGTAGCCCTCTATGGGCTTCCAAATATCCCTTTGCCAATTCCACAAGAAAAGCCTTAGCGAAAGGCTTCTTGAAGGGAAAGATGTAACTCTGTGAGATGAATTAACAGAACACAGAGCAGTTTCTCACAAAGCTTCTTTCCAGTTTTGAACAGAAGTTATTTCCTTTTCTCTATAGCCTTCTATGGGCCTCCAAATATCCCTTTGCCAATTCCACAAAAACAGCCTTATCAAAAGGCTTCTTGAAGGGAAAGATGTAACTCTGTGAGATGAATTAACAGAACACAGAGCAGTTTCTCAGAAAGCTTCTTTCCGGTTTTGAACGTAAGATATTTCCTTTTTCACCGTAGCCCTCTATGGGATTCCAAATATCCCTTTGCCAATTCCACAAGAACAGCCTTAGCGAAAGGCTTGTTGAAGGTAAAGATGTAACTCTGTGAGATGAATTAAATGAACACAGAGCAGTTTTTCAGAACGCTTCTTTCCAGTTTTGAAGGGAAGATATTTCCTTTTTCACCATATCCTTCTATGGGCTTCCAAATATCCCTTTGCCAATTCCACAAGAACAGCCTTAGCGAAAGGCTTCTTGAACGGAAAGATGTAACACTGTGAGATGAACTAACAGAACACAGCGCAGTTTCTCAGAAAGCTTGTTTCCAGTTTTGAACGGAAGATATTTCTTTTTCACCATAGCCCTCTAGGGGCT
Source organism: Chlorocebus sabaeus (assembly GCF_047675955.1). Lineage (NCBI taxonomy): Eukaryota > Metazoa > Chordata > Mammalia > Primates > Cercopithecidae > Chlorocebus > Chlorocebus sabaeus. Next base: position 148,348 of record NW_027327102.1, on the reverse strand, counting down.
TCCAAATATCCCTTTGCAAATGCCACAAGAACAGCCTTATCGAAAGGCTTCTTGAAGGGAAAGATGTAACTCTGTGAGATAAATTAAGAGAACACAGAGCAGTTTCTCAGAAAGCTTCTTTCCAGTTTTGAACGGAAGATATTTCCTTTTTCACCATAGCCCTCTATGGGCTTCCAAATATCCCTTTGCCAATTCCACAAGAACAGCCTTAGCGAAAGGCTTCTTGAAGGGAAAGATGTAACTCTGTGAGATGAATTAACAGAACACAGAGCAGTTTCTCAGAAAGCTTCTTTCCAGTTTTGAACGGAAGGTATTTCCTTTTTCACCATAGCCCTCTATGGGCTTCCAAATATCCCTTTGCCAATTAAACAAGAACAGCCTTAGCGAAAGGCTTCTTGAAGGGAAAGATGTAAATCTGTGAGATGAATTAACAGAACACAGAGCAGTTTCTCAGAAAGCTTCTTTCCAGTTTTGAACGGAAGATATTTCCTTTTTCACCGTAGCCCTCTATGGGCTTCCAAATATCCCTTTGCCAATTCCACAAGAACAGCCTTAGTGAAAGGCTTCTTGAAGGGAAAGATGTAACTCTGTGAGATGAATTAACAGAACACAGAGCAGTTTCTCAGAAAGCTTCTTTCCAGTTTTGAACGGAAGATATTTCCTTTTTCACCATAGCCCTCTATGGGCTTCCAAATATCCCTTTGCCAATTCCAAAAGAACAGCCTTAGCGAAAGGCTTCTTGAAGGGAAAGATGTAACTCTGTGAGATGAATTAACAGAACACAGAGCAGTTTCTCAGGAAGCTTCTTTCCAGTTTTGAAGGGAAGATATTTCCTTTTTTACCATAGCCCTCTATGGACTTCCAAATATCCCTTTGCCAATTCCACAAGAACAGCCTTAGCGAAAGGATTGTTGAAGGTAAAGATGTAACTGTGAGATGAATTAACAGAACACAGAGGGGATTCTCTTAAAGCTTCTTTCCAGTTTGTAACGGAAGATATTTCCTTTTTCACCATAGCCCTCTATGGGCTTCCAAATATCCCTTAGCAAATTCCAGAACAACAGCCTTAGCGAAAGGTTTCTTGAAGGGAAAGATATAACTCTGTTAGATGAATTAAGAGAACACAGAGCAGTTTCTCAGAACGCTTCTTTCCAGTTTTGAACGGAAGATATTTCTTTTTTCACCGTAGCCCTCTATGGGCTTCCAAATATCCCTTTGCCAATTCCACAAGAAAAGCCTTAGCGAAAGGCTTCTTGAAGGGAAAGATGTAACTCTGTGAGATGAATTAACAGAACACAGAGCAGTTTCTCACAAAGCTTCTTTCAAGTTTTGAACAGAAGATATTTCCTTTTTCACTATAGCCCTCTATGGGCCTCCAAATATCCCTTTGCGAATTCCACAAGAACAGCCTTATCGAAAGGCTTCTTGAAGGGAAAGATGTAACTCTGTGAGATGAATTAACAGAACACAGAGCAGTTTCTCAGAAAGCTTCTTTCCAGTTTTGAACGGAAGATATTTCCTTTTTCACCGTAGCCCTCTATGGGCTTCCAAATATCCGTTTGCAAATTCCACAAGAACAGCCTTAGCGAAAGGCTTCTTGAAGGTAAAGATGTAACTCTGTGAGATGAATTAACTGAACACAGAACAGTTTCTCAGAAGGCTTCTTTCCAGTTTTGAACGGAAGATATTTCCTTTTTCACCATGTCCTTCTAAGGGCTTCCAAATATCCCTTTGCCAATTCCACAAGAACAGCCTTAGCGAAAGGCTTCTTGAAGGGAAAGATGTAACTCTGTGAGATGAACTAACAGAACACAGAGCAGTTTCTCAGAAATCTTCTTTCCAGTTTGAACGGAAGATATTTCCTTTTTCACCATAGCCCTCTATGGGCTTCCAAATATCCCTTTGCCAATTCCACAAGAACAGCCTTAGCGAAAGGCTTCCTGAAGGGAAAGATGTAACTCTGTGAGATGAATTAACAGAACACAGAGCAGTTTCTCAGGACGCTTCTTTCCAGTTTTGAACGGAAGATATTTCCTTTTTCACCATAGCCCTCTATGAGCTTCCAAATATCCCTTTGCCAATTCCACAAGAACAGCCTTATCAAAAGGCTTCTTGAAGGGAAAGATGTAACTCTGTGAGATGAATTAACAGAACACAGAGCAGTTTCTCAGAAAGCTTCTTTCCAGTTTTGAACGGAAGATATTTCCTTTTTCACCATAGCACTCTATGGGCTTCCAAATATCCCTTTGCAATTCCACAAGAACAGCCTTAGCGAAAGGGTTGTTGAAGGTAAGATGTAACTCTGTGGGATGAATTAACTGAACACAGAGCAGTTTCTCAGAACGCTTCTTTCCAGTTTTGAACGGAAGATATTTCCTTTTTCACCATATCCTTCTATGGGCTTCCAAATATCCCTTTGCCAATTCCACAAGAACAGCCTTAGCGAAAGGCTTCTTGAACGGAAAGATGTAACACTGTGAGATGAACTAACAGAACACAGCGCAGTTTCTCAGAAAGCTTGTTTCCAGTTTTGAACGGAAGATATTTCTTTTTCACCATAGCCCTCTATGGGCTTCCAAATATCCCTTTGCCAATTCCACAAGAACAGCCTTAGCGAAAGGCTTCTTGAAGGGAAAGATGTAAATCTGTGAGATGAATTAACAGAACACAGAGCGGTTTCTCAGAAAGCTTCTTTCCGGTTTTGAACGGAAGATATTTCCTTTTTCACCGTAGCCCTCTATGGGCTTCCAAATATCCCTTTGCCAATTCCACAAGAACAGCCTTAGCGAAAGGCTTCTTGAAGGGAAAGATGTAACTCTGTGAGATGAATTAACAGAACACAGAGCAGTTTCTCAGAAAGCTTCTTTCCAGTTTTGAACGGAAGATATTTCCTTTTTCACCATAGGCCTCTATGGGCTTCCAAATATCCCTTTGCCAATTCCACAAGAACAGCCTTAGCGAAAGGCTTCTTGAAGGGAAAGATGTAACTCTGTGAGATGAATTAACAGAACACAGAGCAGTTTCTCAGAAAACTTCCTTCCAGTTTTGAACGGAAGATATTTCCTTTTTCACCATAGCCCTCTAAGGGCTTCCAAATATCCCTTTGCCAATTCCACAAGAACAGCCTTAGCGAAAGGCTTCTTGAAGGGAAAGATGTAACTCTGTGAGATGAATTAACAGAACACAGAGCAGTTTCTCAGAAAGCTTCTTTCCAGTTTTGACCGTAAGATATTTCCTTTTTCAAAATAGCCCTCTATGGGCTTCCAATTTCCCTTTGCCAATTCCACAAGAACAGCCTTAGCGAAAGGCCTCTTGAAGGGAAAGATGTAACTCTGTGAGATGAATTAACAGAACACAGAGCAGTTTCTCAGAAAGCTTCTTTCCAGTTTTGAACGGAAGATATTTTCTTTTTCACCATAGACCTCTATGGGCTTCCAAATGTCCCTTTGCCAATTCCAAAAGAACAGCCTTAGCGAAAGGCTCCTTGAAGGGAAAGATGTAACTCTGTGAGATGAATTAACAGAACACAGAGCAGTTTCTTAAAAAGCTTCTTTCCAGTTTTGAACGGAAGATATTTCCTTTTTCACCATAGGCCTCTATGGGCTTCCAAATAACCCTTTGCGAATTCCACAAGAACAGCCTTAGCGAAAGGCTTCTTGAAGGGAAAGATGTAACTCTTTGTGATGAAGTAACAGAACACAGAGCAGTTTCTCAGAAAGCTTCTTTCCAGTTTTGAACGGAAGATATTTCCTTTTTCACCATAGCCCTCTATGGGTTTCCAAATATCCCTTTGCCAATTCCACAAGAACAGCCTTAGCGAAAGGCTTCTTGAAGGGAGAGATGTAACTCTGTGAGATGAATTAACAGAACACAGAGCAGTTTCTCAGAAAGCTTCTTTCCAGGTTTGAACGGAAGATATTTCCTTTTTCACCATAGCCCTCTATGGGCTTCCAAATATTCCTTTGCCAATTCCACAAGAACAGCCTTAGCGAAAGACTTCTTGAAGGAAAAGATGTAACTCTGTGAGATGAATTAACAGAACACAGAGCAGTTTCTCAGAAAGCTTCTTTCCAGTTTTGAACGGAAGATATTTCCTTTTTCACCATAGCCCTCTATGGGCTTCCAAATATCCCTTTGCCAATTCCACAAGAACAGCCTTAGCGAAAGGCTTCTTGAAGGGAAAGATGTAACTCTGTGAGATGAATTAACAGAACACTGAGCAGTTTCTCAGAAAGCTTCTTTCCAGTTTTGAACGGAAGATATTTCCTTTTTCACCATAGCCCTCTATGGGCTTCCAAATATCCCTTTGCCAATTCCACAAGAACAGCCTTAGCGAAAGGCTTCTTGAAGGGAAAGATGTAACTCTGTGAGATGAATTAACAGAACACAGAGCAGTTTCTCAGAAAGCTTCTTTCCAGGTTTGAAAGGAAGATATTTCCTTTTTCACCATAGCCGTCTATTTGCTTCCAAATATCCCTTTGCCAATTCCACAAGAACAGCCTTAGCGAAAGGCTTCTTGAAGGGAAAGATGTAACTCTGTGAGATGAATTAACAGAACACAGAGCAGTTTCTCAGAAAGCTTCTTTCCAGTTTTGAACGGAAGATATTTCCTTTTTCACCATAGCCCTCTATGGGCTTCCAAATATCCCTTTGCCAATTCCACAAGAACAGCCTTAGCGAAAGGCTTCTTGAAGGGAAAGATGTAACTCTGTGAGATGAATTAACAGAACACAGAGCAGTTTCTCAGAAAGCTTCTTTCCAGTTTTGAACGGAAGATATTTCCTTTTTCACCATAGCCCTCTATGGGCTTCCAAATATCCCTTTGCCAAATCCACAAGAACAGCCTTAGCGAAAGGCTGCTTGAAGGGAAAGATGTAACTCTGTGAGATGAATTAACAGAACACAGAGCAGTTTCTCAGAAAGCTTCTTTCCAGTTTTGAACGGAAGATATTTCCTTTTTCACCATTGCCCTCTATGGGCTTCCAAATATCCCTTTGCCAATTCCACAAGAACAGCCTTAGCGAAAGGCTTCTTGAAGGGAAAGATGTAAATCTGTGAGATGAATTAACAGAACACAGAGCAGTTTCTCAGAAAGCTTCTTTCCGGTTTTGAACGGAAGATATTTCCTTTTTCACCGTAGCCCTCTATGGGCTTCCAAATATCCCTTTGCCAATTCCACAAGAACAGCCTTAGCGAAAGGCTTCTTGAAGGGAAAGATGTAACTCTGTGAGATGAATTAACAGAACACAGAGCAGTTTCTCAGAAAGCTTCTTTCCAGTTTTGAACGGAAGATATTTCCTTTTTCACCATAGCCCTCTATGGGCTTCCAAATATCCCTTTGCCAATTCCACAAGAACAGCCTTAGCGAAAGGCTTCTTGAAGGGAAAGATGTAACTCTGTGAGATGAATTAACAGAACACAGAGCAGTTTCTCAGAAAACTTCCTTCCAGTTTTGAACGGAAGATATTTCCTTTTTCACCATAGCCCTATATGGGCTTCCAAATATCCCTTTGCCAATTCCACAAGAACAGCCTTAGCGAAAGGCTTCTTGAAGGGAGAGATGTAACTCTGTGAGATGAATTAACAGAACACAGAGCAGTTTCTCAGAAAGCTTCTTTCCAGTTTTGACCGTAAGATATTTCCTTTTTCACCATAGACCTCTATGGGCTTCCAAATGTCCCCTTGCCAATTCCACAAGAACAGCCTTAGCGAAAGGCTCCTTGAAGGGAAAGATGTAACTCTGTGAGATGAATTAACAGAACACAGAGCAGTTTCTTAAAAAGCTTCTTTCCAGTTTTGAACGGAAGATATTTCCTTTTTCACCATAGGCCTCTATGGGCTTCCAAATAACCCTTTGCGAATTCCACAAGAACAGCCTTAGCGAAAGGCTTCTTGAAGGGAAAGATGTAACTCTTTGAGATGAAGTAACAGAACACAGAGCAGTTTCTCAGAAAGCTTCTTTCCAGTTTTGAACGGAAGATATTTCCTTTTTCACCATAGCCCTCTATGGGTTTCCAAATATCCCTTTGCCAATTCCACAAGAACAGCCTTAGCGAAAGGCTTCTTGAAGGGAGAGATGTAACTCTGTGAGATGAATTAACAGAACACAGAGCAGTTTCTCAGAAAGCTTCTTTCCAGGTTTGAACGGAAGATATTTCCTTTTTCACCATAGCCCTCTATGGGCTTCCAAATATCCCTTTGCCAATTCCACAAGAACAGCCTTAGCGAAAGGCTTCTCGAAGGGAAAGATGTAACTCTGTGAGATGAATTAACAGAACACAGAGCAGTTTCTCAGAACGCTTCTTTCCAGTTTTGAACGGAAGATATTTCTTTTTTCACCGTAGCCCTCTATGGGCTTCCAAATATCCCTTTGCCAATTCCAAAAGAAAAGCCTTAGCGAAAGGCTTCTTGAAGGGAAAGATGTAACTCTGTGAGATGAATTAACAGAACACAGAGCAGTTTCTCACAAAGCTTCTTTCCAGTTTTGAACAGAAGTTATTTCCTTTTCCCTATAGCCTTCTATGGGCCTCCAAATATCCCTTTGCCAATTCCACAAAAACAGCCTTATCAAAAGGCTTCTTGAAGGGAAAGATGTAACTCTGTGAGATGAATTAACAGAGCACAGAGCAGTTTCTCAGAAAGCTTGTTTCCGGTTTTGAACGTAAGATATTTCCTTTTTCACCGTAGCCCTCTATGGGATTCCAAATATCCCTTTGCCAATTCCACAAGAACAGCCTTAGCGAAAGGCTTGTTGAAGGTAAAGATGTAACTCTGTGAGATGAATTAAATGAACACAGAGCAGTTTTTCAGAACGCTTCTTTCCAGTTTTGAAGGGAAGATATTTCCTTTTTCACCATATCCTTCTATGGGCTTCCAAATATCCCTTTGCCAATTCCACAAGAACAGCCTTAGCGAAAGGCTTCTTGAACGGAAAGATGTAACACTGTGAGATGAACTAACAGAACACAGCGCAGTTTCTCAGAAAGCTTGTTTCCAGTTTTGAACGGAAGATATTTCTTTTTCACCATAGCCCTCTAGGGGCTTCCAAATATCCCTTTGCAAATGCCACAAGAACAGCCTTAGCGAGAGGATTCCTGAAGGGAAAGATGTAACTCTGTGAGATGAATTAACAGAACACAGAGCAGTTTCTCAGAACGCTTCTTTCCAGTTTTGAACGGAATATATTTCCTTTTTCACCATAGCCCTCTATGGGCTTCCAAATATCCCTTTGCCAATTCCACAAGAACAGCCTTAGCGAAAGGCTTCTTGAAGGGAAAGATGTAACTCTGTGAGATGAATTAACAGAACACAGAGCAGTTTCTCAGAAAGCTTCTTTCCAGTTTTGAACAGAAGATATTTCCTTTTCCACTATAGCCCTCTATGGGCTTCCAAATATCCCTTTGCCAATTCCAGAAGAACAGCCTTATCGAAAGGATTCTTGAAGGGAAAGTTGTAACTCTGTGAGATGAATTAACAGAACACAGAGCAGTTTCTCAGAAAGCTTCTTTCCAGTTTTGAACGGAAGATATTTCCTTTTTCACCATAGCCCTCTATGGGCTTCCAAATATCCCTTTGCCAATTCCACAAGAACAGCCTTATCGAAAGGCTTCTTGAAGGGAAAGATGTAACTCTGTGAGATAAATTAAGAGAACACAGAGCAGTTTCTCAGAAAGCTTCTTTCCAGTTTTGAACGGAAGATATTTCCTTTTTCACCATAGCCCTCTATGGGCTTCCAAATATCCCTTTGCCAATTCCACAAGAACAGCCTTAGCGAAAGGCTTCTTGAAGGGAAAGATGTAACTCTGTGAGATGAATTAACAGAACACAGAGCAGTTTCTCAGAAAGCTTCTTTCCAGTTTTGAACGGAAGATATTTCCTTTTTCACCATAGCCCTCTATGGGCTTCCAAATATCCCTTTGCCAATTAAACAAGAACAGCCTTAGCGAAAGGCTTCTTGAAGGGAAAGATGTAAATCTGTGAGATGAATTAACAGAACACAGAGCAGTTTCTCAGAAAGCTTCTTTCCAGTTTTGAACGGAAGATATTTCCTTTTTCACCATAGCCCTCTATGAGCTTCCAAATATCCCTTTGCCAATTCCACAAGAACAGCCTTATCAAAAGGCTTCTTGAAGGGAAAGATGTAACTCTGTGACATGAATTAACAGAACACAGAGCAGTTTCTCAGAAAGCTTCTTTCCAGTTTTGAACGGAAGATATTTCCTTTTTCACCATAGCACTCTATGGGCTTCCAAATATCCCTTTGCAATTCCACAAGAACAGCCTTAGCGAAAGGGTTGTTGAAGTTAAGATGTAACTCTGTGGGATGAATTAACTGAACACAGAGCAGTTTCTCAGAACGCTTCTTTCCAGTTTTGAACGGAAGATATTTCCTTTTTCACCATATCCTTCTATGGGCTTCCAAATATCCGTTTGCCAATTCCACAAGAACAGCTTTAGCGAAAGGCTTCTTGAACGGAAAGATGTAACACTGTTAGATGAATTAAGAGAACACAGAGCAGTTTCTCAGAAAGCTTCTTTCCAGTTTTGAACGGAAGATATTTCCTTTTTCACCATAGCCCTCTATGGGCTTCCAAATATCCCTTTGCCAATTCCACAAGAACAGCCTTATCGAAAGGCTTCTTGAAGGGAAAGATGTAACTCTGTGAGATAAATTAAGAGAACACAGAGCAGTTTCTCAGAAACCTTCTTTCCAGTTTTGCCCGTAAGATATTTCCTTTTTCACCATCGCCCTCTATGGGCTTCCAAATATCCCTTTGCCAATGCCCCAAGAAGCGTCTTAGCGAAAGGCTTCTTGAAGGGAAAGATGTAACTCTGTGAGATGAATTAACAGAACACAGAGCAGTTTCTCAGAAAGCTTCTTTCCAGTTTTGAACGGAAGATATTTCCTTTTTCACCATAGCCCTCTATGGACTTCCAAATATCCCTTTGCCAATTCCACAAGAACAGCCTTATCGAAAGGCTTCTTGAAGGGAAAGATATGACACTGTGAGATGAATTAACAGAACACCGAGCAGTTTCTCAGAAAGCTTCTTTCCAGTTTTGAAAGGACGGTATTTCCTTTTTCACCATAGCCCTCTATGCGATTCCAAATATCACTTTGCCAATTCCACAAGAACAGCCTTAGCGAAAGGCTTCTTGAAGGGAAAGATGTAACTCTGTGAGATGAATTAACAAAACACAGAGCAGTTTCTCAGAAAGCTTCTTTCGAGTTTTGAACGGAAGATATTTCCTTTTCACCATAGCCCTCTATGGGCTTCCAAATATCCCTTTGCCAATTACACAAGAACAGCCTTAGCGAAAGGCTTCTTGAAGGGAAAGATGTAACTCTGTGAGATGAATTAACAGAACACAGAGCAGTTTCTCAGAACGCTTCTTTCCAGTTTTGAACGGAAGATATTTCTTTTTTCACCGTAGCCCTCTATGGGCTTCCAAATATCCCTTTGCCAATTCCACAAGAAAAGCCTTAGCGAAAGGCTTCTTGAAGGGAAAGATGTAACTCTGTGAGATGAATTAACAGAACACAGAGCAGTTTCTCACAAAGCTTCTTTCCAGTTTTGAACAGAAGTTATTTCCTTTTCCCTATAGCCCTCTATGGGCCTCCAAATATCCCTTTGCCAATTCCACAAAAACAGCCTTATCAAAAGGCTTCTTGAAGGGAAAGATGTAACTCTGTGAGATGAATTAACAGAACACAGAGCAGTTTCTCAGAAAGCTTCTTTCCAGTTTTGAACGGAAGATATTTCCTTTTTCACCGTAGCCCTCTATGGGCTTCCAAATATCCCTTTGCCAATTCCACAAGAACAGCCTTAGCGAAAGGCTTGTTGAAGGTAAAGATGTAACTCTGTGAGATGAATTAAATGAACACAGAGCAGTTTTTCAGAACGCTTCTTTCCAGTTTTGAAGGGAAGATATTTCCTTTTTCACCATATCCTTCTATGGGCTTCCAAATATCCCTTTGCCAATTCCACAAGAACAGCCTTAGCGAAACTCTTCTTGAACGGAAAGATGTAACACTGTGAGATGAACTAACAGAACACAGCGCAGTTTCTCAGAAAGCTTCTTTCCAGTTTTGAACGGAAGATATTTCTTTTTCACCATAGCCCTCTATGGGCTTCCAAATATCCCTTTGCAAATGCCACAAGAACAGCCTTAGCGAGAGGATTCCTGAAGGGAAAGATGTAACTCTGTGAGATGAATTAACAGAACACCGAGCAGTTTCTCAGAACGCTTCTTTCCAGTTTTGAACGGAATATATTTCCTTTTTCACCATAGCCCTCTATGGGCTTCCAAATATACCTTTGCCAATTCCACAAGAACAGCCTTAGCGAAAGGCTTCTTGAAGGGAAAGATGTAACTCTGTGAGATGAATTAACAGAACACAGAGCAGTTTCTCAGAAAGCTTCTTTCCAGTTTTGAACAGAAGATATTTCCTTTTCCACTATAGCCCTCTATGGGCTTCCAAATATCCCTTTGCCAATTCCACAAGAACAGCCTTATCGAAAGGATTCTTGAAGGGAAAGATGTAACTCTGTGAGATGAATTAACAGAACACAGAGCAGTTTCTCAGAAAGCTTCTTTCCAGTTTTGAACGGAAGATATTTCCTTTTCACCATAGCCCTCTATGGGCTTCCAAATATCCCTTTGCCAATTACACAAGAACAGCCTTATCGAAAGGCTTCTTAAAGGGAAAGATGTAACTCTGTGAGATGAATTAACAGAACACAGAGCAGTTTCTCAGAACGCTTCTTTCCAGTTTTGAACGGAAGATATTTCTTTTTTCACCGTAGCCCTCTATGGGCTTCCAAATATCCCTTTGCCAATTCCACAAGAAAAGCCTTAGCGAAAGGCTTCTTGAAGGGAAAGATGTAACTCTGTGAGATGAATTAACAGAACACAGAGCAGTTTCTCAGGAAGCTTCTTTCCAGTTTTGAAGGGAAGATATTTCCTTTTTTACCATAGCCCTCTATGGACTTCCAAATATCCCTTTGCCAATTCCACAAGAACAGCCTTAGCGAAAGGATTGTTGAAGGTAAAGATGTAACTGTGAGATGAATTAACAGAACACAGAGGGGTTTCTCTTAAAGCTTCTTTCCAGTTTGTAACGGAAGATATTTCCTTTTTCACCATAGCCCTCTATGGGCTTCCAAATATTCCTTAGCAAATTCCAGAACAACAGCCTTAGCGAAAGGTTTCTTGAAGGGAAAGATATAACTCTGTTAGATGAATTAAGAGAACACAGAGCAGTTTCTCAGAACGCTTCTTTCCGGTTTTGAACGGAAGATATTTCTTTTTTCACCATCGCCCTCTATGGGCTTCCAAATATCCCTTTGCCAATTCCACAAGAAAAGCCTTAGCGAAAGGCTTCTTGAAGGGAAAGATGTAACTCTGTGAGATGAATTAACAGAACACAGAGCAGTTTCTCACAAAGCTTCTTTCAAGTTTTGAACAGAAGATATTTCCTTTTTCACTATAGCCCTCTAGGGGCATCCAAATATCCCTTTGCCAATTCCACAAGAACAGCCTTATCGAAAGGCTTCTTGAAGGGAAAGATGTAACTCTGTGAGATGAATTAACAGAACACAGAGCAGTTTCTCAGAAAGCTTCTTTCAAGCTTTGAACGGAAGATATTTCCTTTTTCACCGTAGCCCTCTATGGGCTTCCAAATATCCCTTTGCAAATTCCACAAGAACAGCCTTAGCGAAAGGCTTCTTGAAGGTAAAGATGTAACTCTGTGAGATGAATTAACTGAACACAGAACAGTTTCTCAGAAGGCTTCTTTCCAGTTTTGAACGGAAGATATTTCCTTTTTCACCATGTCCATCTAAGGGCTTCCAAATATCCCTTTGCCAATTCCACAAGAACAGCCTTAGCGAAAGGCTTCTTGAAGGGAAAGATGTAACTCTGTGAGATGAACTAACAGAACACAGAGCAGTTTCTCAGAAATCTTCTTTCCAGTTTGAACGGAAGATATTTCCTTTTTCACCATAGCCCTCTATGGGCTTCCAAATATCCCTTTGCCAATTCCACAAGAACAGCCTTAGCGAAAGGCTTCCTGAAGGGAAAGATGTAACTCTGTGAGATGAATTAACAGAACACAGAGCAGTTTCTCAGGACGCTTCTTTCCAGTTTTGAACGGAAGATATTTCCTTTTTCACCATAGCCCTCTATGAGCTTCCAAATATCCCTTTGCCAATTCCACAAGAACAGCCTTATCAAAAGGCTTCTTGAAGGGAAAGATGTAACTCTGTGACATGAATTAACAGAACACAGAGCAGTTTCTCAGAAAGCTTCTTTCCAGTTTTGAACGGAAGATATTTCCTTTTTCACCATAGCACTCTATGGGCTTCCAAATATCCCTTTGCAATTCCACAAGAACAGCCTTAGCGAAAGGGTTGTTGAAGTTAAGATGTAACTCTGTGGGATGAATTAACTGAACACAGAGCAGTTTCTCAGAACGCTTCTTTCCAGTTTTGAACGGAAGATATTTCCTTTTTCACCATATCCTTCTATGGGCTTCCAAATATCCGTTTGCCAATTCCACAAGAACAGCTTTAGCGAAAGGCTTCTTGAACGGAAAGATGTAACACTGTTAGATGAATTAAGAGAACACAGAGCAGTTTCTCAGAAAGCTTCTTTCCAGTTTTGAACGGAAGATATTTCCTTTTTCACCATAGCCCTCTATGGGCTTCCAAATATCCCTTTGCCAATTCCACAAGAACAGCCTTATCGAAAGGCTTCTTGAAGGGAAAGATGTAACTCTGTGAGATAAATTAAGAGAACACAGAGCAGTTTCTCAGAAACCTTCTTTCCAGTTTTGCCCGTAAGATATTTCCTTTTTCACCATCGCCCTCTATGGGCTTCCAAATATCCCTTTGCCAATGCCCCAAGAAGCGTCTTAGCGAAAGGCTTCTTGAAGGGAAAGATGTAACTCTGTGAGATGAATTAACAGAACACAGAGCAGTTTCTCAGAAAGCTTCTTTCCAGTTTTGAACGGAAGATATTTCCTTTTTCACCATAGCCCTCTATGGACTTCCAAATATCCCTTTGCCAATTCCACAAGAACAGCCTTATCGAAAGGCTTCTTGAAGGGAAAGATATGACACTGTGAGATGAATTAACAGAACACCGAGCAGTTTCTCAGAAAGCTTCTTTCCAGTTTTGAAAGGACGGTATTTCCTTTTTCACCATAGCCCTCTATGCGATTCCAAATATCACTTTGCCAATTCCACAAGAACAGCCTTAGCGAAAGGCTTCTTGAAGGGAAAGATGTAACTCTGTGAGATGAATTAACAAAACACAGAGCAGTTTCTCAGAAAGCTTCTTTCGAGTTTTGAACGGAAGATATTTCCTTTTCACCATAGCCCTCTATGGGCTTCCAAATATCCCTTTGCCAATTCCACAAGAACAGCCTTAGTGAAAGGCTTCTTGAAGGGAAAGATGTAACTCTGTGAGATGAATTAACAGAACACAGAGCAGTTTCTCAGAAAGCTTCTTTCCAGTTTTGAACGGAAGATATTTCCTTTTTCACCATAGCCCTCTATGGGCTTCCAAATATCCCTTTGCCAATTCCAAAAGAACAGCCTTAGCGAAAGGCTTCTTGAAGGGAAAGATGTAACTCTGTGAGATGAATTAACAGAACACAGAGCAGTTTCTCAGGAAGCTTCTTTCCAGTTTTGAAGGGAAGATATTTCCTTTTTTACCATAGCCCTCTATGGACTTCCAAATATCCCTTTGCCAATTCCACAAGAACAGCCTTAGCGAAAGGATTGTTGAAGGTAAAGATGTAACTGTGAGATGAATTAACAGAACACAGAGGGGTTTCTCTTAAAGCTTCTTTCCAGTTTGTAACGGAAGATATTTCCTTTTTCACCATAGCCCTCTATGGGCTTCCAAATATTCCTTAGCAAATTCCAGAACAACAGCCTTAGCGAAAGGTTTCTTGAAGGGAAAGATATAACTCTGTTAGATGAATTAAGAGAACACAGAGCAGTTTCTCAGAACGCTTCTTTCCAGTTTTGAACGGAAGATATTTCTTTTTTCACCATCGCCCTCTATGGGCTTCCAAATATCCCTTTGCCAATTCCACAAGAAAAGCCTTAGCGAAAGGCTTCTTGAAGGGAAAGATGTAACTCTGTGAGATGAATTAACAGAACACAGAGCAGTTTCTCACAAAGCTTCTTTCAAGTTTTGAACAGAAGATATTTCCTTTTTCACTATAGCCCTCTAGGGGCATCCAAATATCCCTTTGCCAATTCCACAAGAACAGCCTTATCGAAAGGCTTCTTGAAGGGAAAGATGTAACTCTGTGAGATGAATTAACAGAACACAGAGCAGTTTCTCAGAAAGCTTCTTTCAAGCTTTGAACGGAAGATATTTCCTTTTTCACCGTAGCCCTCTATGGGCTTCCAAATATCCCTTTGCAAATTCCACAAGAACAGCCTTAGCGAAAGGCTTCTTGAAGGTAAAGATGTAACTCTGTGAGATGAATTAACTGAACACAGAACAGTTTCTCAGAAGGCTTCTTTCCAGTTTTGAACGGAAGATATTTCCTTTTTCACCATGTCCATCTAAGGGCTTCCAAATATCCCTTTGCCAATTCCACAAGAACAGCCTTAGCGAAAGGCTTCTTGAAGGGAAAGATGTAACTCTGTGAGATGAACTAACAGAACACAGAGCAGTTTCTCAGAAATCTTCTTTCCAGTTTGAACGGAAGATATTTCCTTTTTCACCATAGCCCTCTATGGGCTTCCAAATATCCCTTTGCCAATTCCACAAGAACAGCCTTAGCGAAAGGCTTCCTGAAGGGAAAGATGTAACTCTGTGAGATGAATTAACAGAACACAGAGCAGTTTCTCAGGACGCTTCTTTCCAGTTTTGAACGGAAGATATTTCCTTTTTCACCATAGCCCTCTATGAGCTTCCAAATATCCCTTTGCCAATTCCACAAGAACAGCCTTATCAAAAGGCTTCTTGAAGGGAAAGATGTAACTCTGTGACATGAATTAACAGAACACAGAGCAGTTTCTCAGAAAGCTTCTTTCCAGTTTTGAACGGAAGATATTTCCTTTTTCACCATAGCACTCTATGGGCTTCCAAATATCCCTTTGCAATTCCACAAGAACAGCCTTAGCGAAAGGGTTGTTGAAGTTAAGATGTAACTCTGTGGGATGAATTAACTGAACACAGAGCAGTTTCTCAGAACGCTTCTTTCCAGTTTTGAACGGAAGATATTTCCTTTTTCACCATATCCTTCTATGGGCTTCCAAATATCCGTTTGCCAATTCCACAAGAACAGCTTTAGCGAAAGGCTTCTTGAACGGAAAGATGTAACACTGTTAGATGAATTAAGAGAACACAGAGCAGTTTCTCAGAAAGCTTCTTTCCAGTTTTGAACGGAAGATATTTCCTTTTTCACCATAGCCCTCTATGGGCTTCCAAATATCCCTTTGCCAATTCCACAAGAACAGCCTTATCGAAAGGCTTCTTGAAGGGAAAGATGTAACTCTGTGAGATAAATTAAGAGAACACAGAGCAGTTTCTCAGAAACCTTCTTTCCAGTTTTGCCCGTAAGATATTTCCTTTTTCACCATCGCCCTCTATGGGCTTCCAAATATCCCTTTGCCAATGCCCCAAGAAGCGTCTTAGCGAAAGGCTTCTTGAAGGGAAAGATGTAACTCTGTGAGATGAATTAACAGAACACAGAGCAGTTTCTCAGAAAGCTTCTTTCCAGTTTTGAACGGAAGATATTTCCTTTTTCACCATAGCCCTCTATGGACTTCCAAATATCCCTTTGCCAATTCCACAAGAACAGCCTTATCGAAAGGCTTCTTGAAGGGAAAGATATGACACTGTGAGATGAATTAACAGAACACCGAGCAGTTTCTCAGAAAGCTTCTTTCCAGTTTTGAAAGGACGGTATTTCCTTTTTCACCATAGCCCTCTATGCGATTCCAAATATCACTTTGCCAATTCCACAAGAACAGCCTTAGCGAAAGGCTTCTTGAAGGGAAAGATGTAACTCTGTGAGATGAATTAACAAAACACAGAGCAGTTTCTCAGAAAGCTTCTTTCGAGTTTTGAACGGAAGATATTTCCTTTTCACCATAGCCCTCTATGGGCTTCCAAATATCCCTTTGCCAATTACACAAGAACAGCCTTAGCGAAAGGCTTCTTGAAGGGAAAGATGTAACTCTGTGAGATGAATTAACAGAACACAGAGCAGTTTCTCAGAACGCTTCTTTCCAGTTTTGAACGGAAGATATTTCTTTTTTCACCGTAGCCCTCTATGGGCTTCCAAATATCCCTTTGCCAATTCCACAAGAAAAGCCTTAGCGAAAGGCTTCTTGAAGGGAAAGATGTAACTCTGTGAGATGAATTAACAGAACACAGAGCAGTTTCTCACAAAGCTTCTTTCCAGTTTTGAACAGAAGTTATTTCCTTTTCCCTATAGCCCTCTATGGGCCTCCAAATATCCCTTTGCCAATTCCACAAAAACAGCCTTATCAAAAGGCTTCTTGAAGGGAAAGATGTAACTCTGTGAGATGAATTAACAGAACACAGAGCAGTTTCTCAGAAAGCTTCTTTCCAGTTTTGAACGGAAAATATTTCCTTTTTCACCGTAGCCCTCTATGGGCTTCCAAATATCCCTTTGCCAATTCCACAAGAACAGCCTTAGCGAAAGGCTTGTTGAAGGTAAAGATGTAACTCTGTGAGATGAATTAAATGAACACAGAGCAGTTTTTCAGAACGCTTCTTTCCAGTTTTGAAGGGAAGATATTTCCTTTTTCACCATATCCTTCTATGGGCTTCCAAATATCCCTTTGCCAATTCCACAAGAACAGCCTTAGCGAAACTCTTCTTGAACGGAAAGATGTAACACTGTGAGATGAACTAACAGAACACAGCGCAGTTTCTCAGAAAGCTTCTTTCCAGTTTTGAACGGAAGATATTTCTTTTTCACCATAGCCCTCTATGGGCTTCCAAATATCCCTTTGCAAATGCCACAAGAACAGCCTTAGCGAGAGGATTCCTGAAGGGAAAGATGTAACTCTGTGAGATGAATTAACAGAACACAGAGCAGTTTCTCAGAACGCTTCTTTCCAGTTTTGAACGGAATATATTTCCTTTTTCACCATAGCCCTCTATGGGCTTCCAAATATACCTTTGCCAATTCCACAAGAACAGCCTTAGCGAAAGGCTTCTTGAAGGGAAAGATGTAACTCTGTGAGATGAATTAACAGAACACAGAGCAGTTTCTCAGAAAGCTTCTTTCCAGTTTTGAACAGAAGATATTTCCTTTTCCACTATAGCCCTCTATGGGCTTCCAAATATCCCTTTGCCAATTCCACAAGAACAGCCTTATCGAAAGGATTCTTGAAGGGAAAGATGTAACTCTGTGAGATGAATTAACAGAACACAGAGCAGTTTCTCAGAAAGCTTCTTTCCAGTTTTGAACGGAAGATATTTCCTTTTCACCATAGCCCTCTATGGGCTTCCAAATATCCCTTTGCCAATTACACAAGAACAGCCTTATCGAAAGGCTTCTTAAAGGGAAAGATGTAACTCTGTGAGATGAATTAACAGAACACAGAGCAGTTTCTCAGAACGCTTCTTTCCAGTTTTGAACGGAAGATATTTCTTTTTTCACCGTAGCCCTCTATGGGCTTCCAAATATCCCTTTGCCAATTCCACAAGAAAAGCCTTAGCGAAAGGCTTCTTGAAGGGAAAGATGTAACTCTGTGAGATGAATTAACAGAACACAGAGCAGTTTCTCAGAAAGCTTCTTTCCAGTTTTGAACGGAAGATATTTCCTTTTTCACCATTGCCCTCTATGGGCTTCCAAATATCCCTTTGCCAATTCCACAAGAACAGCCTTAGCGAAAGGCTTCTTGAAGGGAAAGATGTAAATCTGTGAGATGAATTAACAGAACACAGAGCAGTTTCTCAGAAAGCTTCTTTCCGGTTTTGAACGGAAGATATTTCCTTTTTCACCGTAGCCCTCTATGGGCTTCCAAATATCCCTTTGCCAATTCCACAAGAACAGCCTTAGCGAAAGGCTTCTTGAAGGGAAAGATGTAACTCTGTGAGATGAATTAACAGAACACAGAGCAGTTTCTCAGAAAGCTTCTTTCCAGTTTTGAACGGAAGATATTTCCTTTTTCACCATAGCCCTCTATGGGCTTCCAAATATCCCTTTGCCAATTCCACAAGAACAGCCTTAGCGAAAGGCTTCTTGAAGGGAAAGATGTAACTCTGTGAGATGAATTAACAGAACACAGAGCAGTTTCTCAGAAAACTTCCTTCCAGTTTTGAACGGAAGATATTTCCTTTTTCACCATAGCCCTATATGGGCTTCCAAATATCCCTTTGCCAATTCCACAAGAACAGCCTTAGCGAAAGGCTTCTTGAAGGGAGAGATGTAACTCTGTGAGATGAATTAACAGAACACAGAGCAGTTTCTCAGAAAGCTTCTTTCCAGTTTTGACCGTAAGATATTTCCTTTTTCACCATAGACCTCTATGGGCTTCCAAATGTCCCCTTGCCAATTCCACAAGAACAGCCTTAGCGAAAGGCTCCTTGAAGGGAAAGATGTAACTCTGTGAGATGAATTAACAGAACACAGAGCAGTTTCTTAAAAAGCTTCTTTCCAGTTTTGAACGGAAGATATTTCCTTTTTCACCATAGGCCTCTATGGGCTTCCAAATAACCCTTTGCGAATTCCACAAGAACAGCCTTAGCGAAAGGCTTCTTGAAGGGAAAGATGTAACTCTTTGAGATGAAGTAACAGAACACAGAGCAGTTTCTCAGAAAGCTTCTTTCCAGTTTTGAACGGAAGATATTTCCTTTTTCACCATAGCCCTCTATGGGTTTCCAAATATCCCTTTGCCAATTCCACAAGAACAGCCTTAGCGAAAGGCTTCTTGAAGGGAGAGATGTAACTCTGTGAGATGAATTAACAGAACACAGAGCAGTTTCTCAGAAAGCTTCTTTCCAGGTTTGAACGGAAGATATTTCCTTTTTCACCATAGCCCTCTATGGGCTTCCAAATATCCCTTTGCCAATTCCACAAGAACAGCCTTAGCGAAAGGCTTCTCGAAGGGAAAGATGTAACTCTGTGAGATGAATTAACAGAACACAGAGCAGTTTCTCAGAACGCTTCTTTCCAGTTTTGAACGGAAGATATTTCTTTTTTCACCGTAGCCCTCTATGGGCTTCCAAATATCCCTTTGCCAATTCCAAAAGAAAAGCCTTAGCGAAAGGCTTCTTGAAGGGAAAGATGTAACTCTGTGAGATGAATTAACAGAACACAGAGCAGTTTCTCACAAAGCTTCTTTCCAGTTTTGAACAGAAGTTATTTCCTTTTCCCTATAGCCTTCTATGGGCCTCCAAATATCCCTTTGCCAATTCCACAAAAACAGCCTTATCAAAAGGCTTCTTGAAGGGAAAGATGTAACTCTGTGAGATGAATTAACAGAGCACAGAGCAGTTTCTCAGAAAGCTTGTTTCCGGTTTTGAACGTAAGATATTTCCTTTTTCACCGTAGCCCTCTATGGGATTCCAAATATCCCTTTGCCAATTCCACAAGAACAGCCTTAGCGAAAGGCTTGTTGAAGGTAAAGATGTAACTCTGTGAGATGAATTAAATGAACACAGAGCAGTTTTTCAGAACGCTTCTTTCCAGTTTTGAAGGGAAGATATTTCCTTTTTCACCATATCCTTCTATGGGCTTCCAAATATCCCTTTGCCAATTCCACAAGAACAGCCTTAGCGAAAGGCTTCTTGAACGGAAAGATGTAACACTGTGAGATGAACTAACAGAACACAGCGCAGTTTCTCAGAAAGCTTGTTTCCAGTTTTGAACGGAAGATATTTCTTTTTCACCATAGCCCTCTAGGGGCTTCCAAATATCCCTTTGCAAATGCCACAAGAACAGCCTTAGCGAGAGGATTCCTGAAGGGAAAGATGTAACTCTGTGAGATGAATTAACAGAACACAGAGCAGTTTCTCAGAACGCTTCTTTCCAGTTTTGAACGGAATATATTTCCTTTTTCACCATAGCCCTCTATGGGCTTCCAAATATCCCTTTGCCAATTCCACAAGAACAGCCTTAGCGAAAGGCTTCTTGAAGGGAAAGATGTAACTCTGTGAGATGAATTAACAGAACACAGAGCAGTTTCTCAGAAAGCTTCTTTCCAGTTTTGAACAGAAGATATTTCCTTTTCCACTATAGCCCTCTATGGGCTTCCAAATATCCCTTTGCCAATTCCAGAAGAACAGCCTTATCGAAAGGATTCTTGAAGGGAAAGTTGTAACTCTGTGAGATGAATTAACAGAACACAGAGCAGTTTCTCAGAAAGCTTCTTTCCAGTTTTGAACGGAAGATATTTCCTTTTTCACCATAGCCCTCTATGGGCTTCCAAATATCCCTTTGCCAATTCCACAAGAACAGCCTTATCGAAAGGCTTCTTGAAGGGAAAGATGTAACTCTGTGAGATAAATTAAGAGAACACAGAGCAGTTTCTCAGAAAGCTTCTTTCCAGTTTTGAACGGAAGATATTTCCTTTTTCACCATAGCCCTCTATGGGCTTCCAAATATCCCTTTGCCAATTCCACAAGAACAGCCTTAGCGAAAGGCTTCTTGAAGGGAAAGATGTAACTCTGTGAGATGAATTAACAGAACACAGAGCAGTTTCTCAGAAAGCTTCTTTCCAGTTTTGAACGGAAGATATTTCCTTTTTCACCATAGCCCTCTATGGGCTTCCAAATATCCCTTTGCCAATTAAACAAGAACAGCCTTAGCGAAAGGCTTCTTGAAGGGAAAGATGTAAATCTGTGAGATGAATTAACAGAACACAGAGCAGTTTCTCAGAAAGCTTCTTTCCAGTTTTGAACGGAAGATATTTCCTTTTTCACCATAGCCCTCTATGAGCTTCCAAATATCCCTTTGCCAATTCCACAAGAACAGCCTTATCAAAAGGCTTCTTGAAGGGAAAGATGTAACTCTGTGACATGAATTAACAGAACACAGAGCAGTTTCTCAGAAAGCTTCTTTCCAGTTTTGAACGGAAGATATTTCCTTTTTCACCATAGCACTCTATGGGCTTCCAAATATCCCTTTGCAATTCCACAAGAACAGCCTTAGCGAAAGGGTTGTTGAAGTTAAGATGTAACTCTGTGGGATGAATTAACTGAACACAGAGCAGTTTCTCAGAACGCTTCTTTCCAGTTTTGAACGGAAGATATTTCCTTTTTCACCATATCCTTCTATGGGCTTTCAAATATCCGTTTGCCAATTCCACAAGAACAGCTTTAGCGAAAGGCTTCTTGAACGGAAAGATGTAACACTGTTAGATGAATTAAGAGAACACAGAGCAGTTTCTCAGAAAGCTTCTTTCCAGTTTTGAACGGAAGATATTTCCTTTTTCACCATAGCCCTCTATGGGCTTCCAAATATCCCTTTGCCAATTCCACAAGAACAGCCTTATCGAAAGGCTTCTTGAAGGGAAAGATGTAACTCTGTGAGATAAATTAAGAGAACACAGAGCAGTTTCTCAGAAACCTTCTTTCCAGTTTTGCCCGTAAGATATTTCCTTTTTCACCATCGCCCTCTATGGGCTTCCAAATATCCCTTTGCCAATGCCCCAAGAAGCGTCTTAGCGAAAGGCTTCTTGAAGGGAAAGATGTAACTCTGTGAGATGAATTAACAGAACACAGAGCAGTTTCTCAGAAAGCTTCTTTCCAGTTTTGAACGGAAGATATTTCCTTTTTCACCATAGCCCTCTATGGACTTCCAAATATCCCTTTGCCAATTCCACAAGAACAGCCTTATCGAAAGGCTTCTTGAAGGGAAAGATATGACACTGTGAGATGAATTAACAGAACACCGAGCAGTTTCTCAGAAAGCTTCTTTCCAGTTTTGAAAGGACGGTATTTCCTTTTTCACCATAGCCCTCTATGCGATTCCAAATATCACTTTGCCAATTCCACAAGAACAGCCTTAGCGAAAGGCTTCTTGAAGGGAAAGATGTAACTCTGTGAGATGAATTAACAAAACACAGAGCAGTTTCTCAGAAAGCTTCTTTCGAGTTTTGAACGGAAGATATTTCCTTTTCACCATAGCCCTCTATGGGCTTCCAAATATCCCTTTGCCAATTACACAAGAACAGCCTTAGCGAAAGGCTTCTTGAAGGGAAAGATGTAACTCTGTGAGATGAATTAACAGAACACAGAGCAGTTTCTCAGAACGCTTCTTTCCAGTTTTGAACGGAAGATATTTCTTTTTTCACCGTAGCCCTCTATGGGCTTCCAAATATCCCTTTGCCAATTCCACAAGAAAAGCCTTAGCGAAAGGCTTCTTGAAGGGAAAGATGTAACTCTGTGAGATGAATTAACAGAACACAGAGCAGTTTCTCACAAAGCTTCTTTCCAGTTTTGAACAGAAGTTATTTCCTTTTCCCTATAGCCCTCTATGGGCCTCCAAATATCCCTTTGCCAATTCCACAAAAACAGCCTTATCAAAAGGCTTCTTGAAGGGAAAGATGTAACTCTGTGAGATGAATTAACAGAACACAGAGCAGTTTCTCAGAAAGCTTCTTTCCAGTTTTGAACGGAAGATATTTCCTTTTTCACCGTAGCCCTCTATGGGCTTCCAAATATCCCTTTGCCAATTCCACAAGAACAGCCTTAGCGAAAGGCTTGTTGAAGGTAAAGATGTAACTCTGTGAGATGAATTAAATGAACACAGAGCAGTTTTTCAGAACGCTTCTTTCCAGTTTTGAAGGGAAGATATTTCCTTTTTCACCATATCCTTCTATGGGCTTCCAAATATCCCTTTGCCAATTCCACAAGAACAGCCTTAGCGAAACTCTTCTTGAACGGAAAGATGTAACACTGTGAGATGAACTAACAGAACACAGCGCAGTTTCTCAGAAAGCTTCTTTCCAGTTTTGAACGGAAGATATTTCTTTTTCACCATAGCCCTCTATGGGCTTCCAAATATCCCTTTGCAAATGCCACAAGAACAGCCTTAGCGAGAGGATTCCTGAAGGGAAAGATGTAACTCTGTGAGATGAATTAACAGAACACCGAGCAGTTTCTCAGAACGCTTCTTTCCAGTTTTGAACGGAATATATTTCCTTTTTCACCATAGCCCTCTATGGGCTTCCAAATATACCTTTGCCAATTCCACAAGAACAGCCTTAGCGAAAGGCTTCTTGAAGGGAAAGATGTAACTCTGTGAGATGAATTAACAGAACACAGAGCAGTTTCTCAGAAAGCTTCTTTCCAGTTTTGAACAGAAGATATTTCCTTTTCCACTATAGCCCTCTATGGGCTTCCAAATATCCCTTTGCCAATTCCACAAGAACAGCCTTATCGAAAGGATTCTTGAAGGGAAAGATGTAACTCTGTGAGATGAATTAACAGAACACAGAGCAGTTTCTCAGAAAGCTTCTTTCCAGTTTTGAACGGAAGATATTTCCTTTTCACCATAGCCCTCTATGGGCTTCCAAATATCCCTTTGCCAATTACACAAGAACAGCCTTATCGAAAGGCTTCTTAAAGGGAAAGATGTAACTCTGTGAGATGAATTAACAGAACACAGAGCAGTTTCTCAGAACGCTTCTTTCCAGTTTTGAACGGAAGATATTTCTTTTTTCACCGTAGCCCTCTATGGGCTTCCAAATATCCCTTTGCCAATTCCACAAGAAAAGCCTTAGCGAAAGGCTTCTTGAAGGGAAAGATGTAACTCTGTGAGATGAATTAACAGAACACAGAGCAGTTTCTCAGGAAGCTTCTTTCCAGTTTTGAAGGGAAGATATTTCCTTTTTTACCATAGCCCTCTATGGACTTCCAAATATCCCTTTGCCAATTCCACAAGAACAGCCTTAGCGAAAGGATTGTTGAAGGTAAAGATGTAACTGTGAGATGAATTAACAGAACACAGAGGGGTTTCTCTTAAAGCTTCTTTCCAGTTTGTAACGGAAGATATTTCCTTTTTCACCATAGCCCTCTATGGGCTTCCAAATATTCCTTAGCAAATTCCAGAACAACAGCCTTAGCGAAAGGTTTCTTGAAGGGAAAGATATAACTCTGTTAGATGAATTAAGAGAACACAGAGCAGTTTCTCAGAACGCTTCTTTCCGGTTTTGAACGGAAGATATTTCTTTTTTCACCATCGCCCTCTATGGGCTTCCAAATATCCCTTTGCCAATTCCACAAGAAAAGCCTTAGCGAAAGGCTTCTTGAAGGGAAAGATGTAACTCTGTGAGATGAATTAACAGAACACAGAGCAGTTTCTCAGAAAGCTTCTTTCCAGTTTTGAACGGAAGATATTTCCTTTTTCACCATAGCACTCTATGGGCTTCCAAATATCCCTTTGCAATTCCACAAGAACAGCCTTAGCGAAAGGGTTGTTGAAGTTAAGATGTAACTCTGTGGGATGAATTAACTGAACACAGAGCAGTTTCTCAGAACGCTTCTTTCCAGTTTTGAACGGAAGATATTTCCTTTTTCACCATATCCTTCTATGGGCTTCCAAATATCCGTTTGCCAATTCCACAAGAACAGCTTTAGCGAAAGGCTTCTTGAACGGAAAGATGTAACACTGTTAGATGAATTAAGAGAACACAGAGCAGTTTCTCAGAAAGCTTCTTTCCAGTTTTGAACGGAAGATATTTCCTTTTTCACCATAGCCCTCTATGGGCTTCCAAATATCCCTTTGCCAATTCCACAAGAACAGCCTTATCGAAAGGCTTCTTGAAGGGAAAGATGTAACTCTGTGAGATAAATTAAGAGAACACAGAGCAGTTTCTCAGAAACCTTCTTTCCAGTTTTGCCCGTAAGATATTTCCTTTTTCACCATCGCCCTCTATGGGCTTCCAAATATCCCTTTGCCAATGCCCCAAGAAGCGTCTTAGCGAAAGGCTTCTTGAAGGGAAAGATGTAACTCTGTGAGATGAATTAACAGAACACAGAGCAGTTTCTCAGAAAGCTTCTTTCCAGTTTTGAACGGAAGATATTTCCTTTTTCACCATAGCCCTCTATGGACTTCCAAATATCCCTTTGCCAATTCCACAAGAACAGCCTTATCGAAAGGCTTCTTGAAGGGAAAGATATGACACTGTGAGATGAATTAACAGAACACCGAGCAGTTTCTCAGAAAGCTTCTTTCCAGTTTTGAAAGGACGGTATTTCCTTTTTCACCATAGCCCTCTATGCGATTCCAAATATCACTTTGCCAATTCCACAAGAACAGCCTTAGCGAAAGGCTTCTTGAAGGGAAAGATGTAACTCTGTGAGATGAATTAACAAAACACAGAGCAGTTTCTCAGAAAGCTTCTTTCGAGTTTTGAACGGAAGATATTTCCTTTTCACCATAGCCCTCTATGGGCTTCCAAATATCCCTTTGCCAATTCCACAAGAACAGCCTTAGTGAAAGGCTTCTTGAAGGGAAAGATGTAACTCTGTGAGATGAATTAACAGAACACAGAGCAGTTTCTCAGAAAGCTTCTTTCCAGTTTTGAACGGAAGATATTTCCTTTTTCACCATAGCCCTCTATGGGCTTCCAAATATCCCTTTGCCAATTCCAAAAGAACAGCCTTAGCGAAAGGCTTCTTGAAGGGAAAGATGTAACTCTGTGAGATGAATTAACAGAACACAGAGCAGTTTCTCAGGAAGCTTCTTTCCAGTTTTGAAGGGAAGATATTTCCTTTTTTACCATAGCCCTCTATGGACTTCCAAATATCCCTTTGCCAATTCCACAAGAACAGCCTTAGCGAAAGGATTGTTGAAGGTAAAGATGTAACTGTGAGATGAATTAACAGAACACAGAGGGGTTTCTCTTAAAGCTTCTTTCCAGTTTGTAACGGAAGATATTTCCTTTTTCACCATAGCCCTCTATGGGCTTCCAAATATTCCTTAGCAAATTCCAGAACAACAGCCTTAGCGAAAGGTTTCTTGAAGGGAAAGATATAACTCTGTTAGATGAATTAAGAGAACACAGAGCAGTTTCTCAGAACGCTTCTTTCCAGTTTTGAACGGAAGATATTTCTTTTTTCACCATCGCCCTCTATGGGCTTCCAAATATCCCTTTGCCAATTCCACAAGAAAAGCCTTAGCGAAAGGCTTCTTGAAGGGAAAGATGTAACTCTGTGAGATGAATTAACAGAACACAGAGCAGTTTCTCACAAAGCTTCTTTCAAGTTTTGAACAGAAGATATTTCCTTTTTCACTATAGCCCTCTAGGGGCATCCAAATATCCCTTTGCCAATTCCACAAGAACAGCCTTATCGAAAGGCTTCTTGAAGGGAAAGATGTAACTCTGTGAGATGAATTAACAGAACACAGAGCAGTTTCTCAGAAAGCTTCTTTCAAGCTTTGAACGGAAGATATTTCCTTTTTCACCGTAGCCCTCTATGGGCTTCCAAATATCCCTTTGCAAATTCCACAAGAACAGCCTTAGCGAAAGGCTTCTTGAAGGTAAAGATGTAACTCTGTGAGATGAATTAACTGAACACAGAACAGTTTCTCAGAAGGCTTCTTTCCAGTTTTGAACGGAAGATATTTCCTTTTTCACCATGTCCATCTAAGGGCTTCCAAATATCCCTTTGCCAATTCCACAAGAACAGCCTTAGCGAAAGGCTTCTTGAAGGGAAAGATGTAACTCTGTGAGATGAACTAACAGAACACAGAGCAGTTTCTCAGAAATCTTCTTTCCAGTTTGAACGGAAGATATTTCCTTTTTCACCATAGCCCTCTATGGGCTTCCAAATATCCCTTTGCCAATTCCACAAGAACAGCCTTAGCGAAAGGCTTCCTGAAGGGAAAGATGTAACTCTGTGAGATGAATTAACAGAACACAGAGCAGTTTCTCAGGACGCTTCTTTCCAGTTTTGAACGGAAGATATTTCCTTTTTCACCATAGCCCTCTATGAGCTTCCAAATATCCCTTTGCCAATTCCACAAGAACAGCCTTATCAAAAGGCTTCTTGAAGGGAAAGATGTAACTCTGTGACATGAATTAACAGAACACAGAGCAGTTTCTCAGAAAGCTTCTTTCCAGTTTTGAACGGAAGATATTTCCTTTTTCACCATAGCACTCTATGGGCTTCCAAATATCCCTTTGCAATTCCACAAGAACAGCCTTAGCGAAAGGGTTGTTGAAGTTAAGATGTAACTCTGTGGGATGAATTAACTGAACACAGAGCAGTTTCTCAGAACGCTTCTTTCCAGTTTTGAACGGAAGATATTTCCTTTTTCACCATATCCTTCTATGGGCTTCCAAATATCCGTTTGCCAATTCCACAAGAACAGCTTTAGCGAAAGGCTTCTTGAACGGAAAGATGTAACACTGTTAGATGAATTAAGAGAACACAGAGCAGTTTCTCAGAAAGCTTCTTTCCAGTTTTGAACGGAAGATATTTCCTTTTTCACCATAGCCCTCTATGGGCTTCCAAATATCCCTTTGCCAATTCCACAAGAACAGCCTTATCGAAAGGCTTCTTGAAGGGAAAGATGTAACTCTGTGAGATAAATTAAGAGAACACAGAGCAGTTTCTCAGAAACCTTCTTTCCAGTTTTGCCCGTAAGATATTTCCTTTTTCACCATCGCCCTCTATGGGCTTCCAAATATCCCTTTGCCAATGCCCCAAGAAGCGTCTTAGCGAAAGGCTTCTTGAAGGGAAAGATGTAACTCTGTGAGATGAATTAACAGAACACAGAGCAGTTTCTCAGAAAGCTTCTTTCCAGTTTTGAACGGAAGATATTTCCTTTTTCACCATAGCCCTCTATGGACTTCCAAATATCCCTTTGCCAATTCCACAAGAACAGCCTTATCGAAAGGCTTCTTGAAGGGAAAGATATGACACTGTGAGATGAATTAACAGAACACCGAGCAGTTTCTCAGAAAGCTTCTTTCCAGTTTTGAAAGGACGGTATTTCCTTTTTCACCATAGCCCTCTATGCGATTCCAAATATCACTTTGCCAATTCCACAAGAACAGCCTTAGCGAAAGGCTTCTTGAAGGGAAAGATGTAACTCTGTGAGATGAATTAACAAAACACAGAGCAGTTTCTCAGAAAGCTTCTTTCGAGTTTTGAACGGAAGATATTTCCTTTTCACCATAGCCCTCTATGGGCTTCCAAATATCCCTTTGCCAATTACACAAGAACAGCCTTAGCGAAAGGCTTCTTGAAGGGAAAGATGTAACTCTGTGAGATGAATTAACAGAACACAGAGCAGTTTCTCAGAACGCTTCTTTCCAGTTTTGAACGGAAGATATTTCTTTTTTCACCGTAGCCCTCTATGGGCTTCCAAATATCCCTTTGCCAATTCCACAAGAAAAGCCTTAGCGAAAGGCTTCTTGAAGGGAAAGATGTAACTCTGTGAGATGAATTAACAGAACACAGAGCAGTTTCTCACAAAGCTTCTTTCCAGTTTTGAACAGAAGTTATTTCCTTTTCCCTATAGCCCTCTATGGGCCTCCAAATATCCCTTTGCCAATTCCACAAAAACAGCCTTATCAAAAGGCTTCTTGAAGGGAAAGATGTAACTCTGTGAGATGAATTAACAGAACACAGAGCAGTTTCTCAGAAAGCTTCTTTCCAGTTTTGAACGGAAGATATTTCCTTTTTCACCGTAGCCCTCTATGGGCTTCCAAATATCCCTTTGCCAATTCCACAAGAACAGCCTTAGCGAAAGGCTTGTTGAAGGTAAAGATGTAACTCTGTGAGATGAATTAAATGAACACAGAGCAGTTTTTCAGAACGCTTCTTTCCAGTTTTGAAGGGAAGATATTTCCTTTTTCACCATATCCTTCTATGGGCTTCCAAATATCCCTTTGCCAATTCCACAAGAACAGCCTTAGCGAAACTCTTCTTGAACGGAAAGATGTAACACTGTGAGATGAACTAACAGAACACAGCGCAGTTTCTCAGAAAGCTTCTTTCCAGTTTTGAACGGAAGATATTTCTTTTTCACCATAGCCCTCTATGGGCTTCCAAATATCCCTTTGCAAATGCCACAAGAACAGCCTTAGCGAGAGGATTCCTGAAGGGAAAGATGTGACTCTGTGAGATGAATTAACAGAACACAGAGCAGTTTCTCAGAACGCTTCTTTCCAGTTTTGAACGGAATATATTTCCTTTTTCACCATAGCCCTCTATGGGCTTCCAAATATACCTTTGCCAATTCCACAAGAACAGCCTTAGCGAAAGGCTTCTTGAAGGGAAAGATGTAACTCTGTGAGATGAATTAACAGAACACAGAGCAGTTTCTCAGAAAGCTTCTTTCCAGTTTTGAACAGAAGATATTTCCTTTTCCACTATAGCCCTCTATGGGCTTCCAAATATCCCTTTGCCAATTCCACAAGAACAGCCTTATCGAAAGGATTCTTGAAGGGAAAGATGTAACTCTGTGAGATGAATTAACAGAACACAGAGCAGTTTCTCAGAAAGCTTCTTTCCAGTTTTGAACGGAAGATATTTCCTTTTCACCATAGCCCTCTATGGGCTTCCAAATATCCCTTTGCCAATTACACAAGAACAGCCTTATCGAAAGGCTTCTTAAAGGGAAAGATGTAACTCTGTGAGATGAATTAACAGAACACAGAGCAGTTTCTCAGAACGCTTCTTTCCAGTTTTGAACGGAAGATATTTCTTTTTTCACCGTAGCCCTCTATGGGCTTCCAAATATCCCTTTGCCAATTCCACAAGAAAAGCCTTAGCGAAAGGCTTCTTGAAGGGAAAGATGTAACTCTGTGAGATGAATTAACAGAACACAGAGCAGTTTCTCACAAAGCTTCTTTCCAGTTTTGAACAGAAGTTATTTCCTTTTCCCTATAGCCCTCTATGGGCCTCCAAATATCCCTTTGCCAATTCCACAAAAACAGCCTTATCAAAAGGCTTCTTGAAGGGAAAGATGTAACTCTGTGAGATGAATTAACAGAACACAGAGCAGTTTCTCAGAAAGCTTCTTTCCGGTTTTGAACGTAAGATATTTCCTTTTTCACCGTAGCCCTCTATGGGCTTCCAAATATCCCTTTGCCAATTCCACAAGAACAGCCTTAGCGAAAGGCTTGTTGAAGGTAAAGATGTAACTCTGTGAGATGAATTAAATGAACACAGAGCAGTTTTTCAGAACGCTTCTTTCCAGTTTTGAAGGGAAGATATTTCCTTTTTCACCATATCCTTCTATGGGCTTCCAAATATCCCTTTGCCAATTCCACAAGAACAGCCTTAGCGAAAGGCTTCTTGAACGGAAAGATGTAACACTGTGAGATGAACTAACAGAACACAGCGCAGTTTCTCAGAAAGCTTGTTTCCAGTTTTGAACGGAAGATATTTCTTTTTCACCATAGCCCTCTAGGGGCTTCCAAATATCCCTTTGCAAATGCCACAAGAACAGCCTTAGCGAGAGGATTCCTGAAGGGAAAGATGTAACTCTGTGAGATGAATTAACAGAACACAGAGCAGTTTCTCAGAACGCTTCTTTCCAGTTTTGAACGGAATATATTTCCTTTTTCACCATAGCCCTCTATGGGCTTCCAAATATCCCTTTGCCAATTCCACAAGAACAGCCTTAGCGAAAGGCTTCTTGAAGGGAAAGATGTAACTCTGTGAGATGAATTAACAGAACACAGAGCAGTTTCTCAGAAAGCTTCTTTCCAGTTTTGAACAGAAGATATTTCCTTTTCCACTATAGCCCTCTATGGGCTTCCAAATATCCCTTTGCCAATTCCACAAGAACAGCCTTAGCGAAAGGCTTCTTGAAGGGAAAGATGTAACTCTGTGAGATGAATTAACAGAACACAGAGCAGTTTCTCAGAAAGCTTCTTTCCAGTTTTGAACGGAAGATATTTCCTTTTTCACCATAGCCCTCTATGGGCTTCCAAATATCCCTTTGCCAATTCCAAAAGAACAGCCTTAGCGAAAGGCTTCTTGAAGGGAAAGATGTAACTCTGTGAGATGAATTAACAGAACACAGAGCAGTTTCTCAGGAAGCTTCTTTCCAGTTTTGAAGGGAAGATATTTCCTTTTTTACCATAGCCCTCTATGGACTTCCAAATATCCCTTTGCCAATTCCACAAGAACAGCCTTAGCGAAAGGATTGTTGAAGGTAAAGATGTAACTGTGAGATGAATTAACAGAACACAGAGGGGTTTCTCTTAAAGCTTCTTTCCAGTTTGTAACGGAAGATATTTCCTTTTTCACCATAGCCCTCTATGGGCTTCCAAATATTCCTTAGCAAATTCCAGAACAACAGCCTTAGCGAAAGGTTTCTTGAAGGGAAAGATATAACTCTGTTAGATGAATTAAGAGAACACAGAGCAGTTTCTCAGAACGCTTCTTTCCGGTTTTGAACGGAAGATATTTCTTTTTTCACCATCGCCCTCTATGGGCTTCCAAATATCCCTTTGCCAATTCCACAAGAAAAGCCTTAGCGAAAGGCTTCTTGAAGGGAAAGATGTAACTCTGTGAGATGAATTAACAGAACACAGAGCAGTTTCTCACAAAGCTTCTTTCAAGTTTTGAACAGAAGATATTTCCTTTTTCACTATAGCCCTCTAGGGGCATCCAAATATCCCTTTGCCAATTCCACAAGAACAGCCTTATCGAAAGGCTTCTTGAAGGGAAAGATGTAACTCTGTGAGATGAATTAACAGAACACAGAGCAGTTTCTCAGAAAGCTTCTTTCAAGCTTTGAACGGAAGATATTTCCTTTTTCACCGTAGCCCTCTATGGGCTTCCAAATATCCCTTTGCAAATTCCACAAGAACAGCCTTAGCGAAAGGCTTCTTGAAGGTAAAGATGTAACTCTGTGAGATGAATTAACTGAACACAGAACAGTTTCTCAGAAGGCTTCTTTCCAGTTTTGAACGGAAGATATTTCCTTTTTCACCATGTCCATCTAAGGGCTTCCAAATATCCCTTTGCCAATTCCACAAGAACAGCCTTAGCGAAAGGCTTCTTGAAGGGAAAGATGTAACTCTGTGAGATGAACTAACAGAACACAGAGCAGTTTCTCAGAAATCTTCTTTCCAGTTTGAACGGAAGATATTTCCTTTTTCACCATAGCCCTCTATGGGCTTCCAAATATCCCTTTGCCAATTCCACAAGAACAGCCTTAGCGAAAGGCTTCCTGAAGGGAAAGATGTAACTCTGTGAGATGAATTAACAGAACACAGAGCAGTTTCTCAGGACGCTTCTTTCCAGTTTTGAACGGAAGATATTTCCTTTTTCACCATAGCCCTCTATGAGCTTCCAAATATCCCTTTGCCAATTCCACAAGAACAGCCTTATCAAAAGGCTTCTTGAAGGGAAAGATGTAACTCTGTGACATGAATTAACAGAACACAGAGCAGTTTCTCAGAAAGCTTCTTTCCAGTTTTGAACGGAAGATATTTCCTTTTTCACCATAGCACTCTATGGGCTTCCAAATATCCCTTTGCAATTCCACAAGAACAGCCTTAGCGAAAGGGTTGTTGAAGTTAAGATGTAACTCTGTGGGATGAATTAACTGAACACAGAGCAGTTTCTCAGAACGCTTCTTTCCAGTTTTGAACGGAAGATATTTCCTTTTTCACCATATCCTTCTATGGGCTTCCAAATATCCGTTTGCCAATTCCACAAGAACAGCTTTAGCGAAAGGCTTCTTGAACGGAAAGATGTAACACTGTTAGATGAATTAAGAGAACACAGAGCAGTTTCTCAGAAAGCTTCTTTCCAGTTTTGAACGGAAGATATTTCCTTTTTCACCATAGCCCTCTATGGGCTTCCAAATATCCCTTTGCCAATTCCACAAGAACAGCCTTATCGAAAGGCTTCTTGAAGGGAAAGATGTAACTCTGTGAGATAAATTAAGAGAACACAGAGCAGTTTCTCAGAAACCTTCTTTCCAGTTTTGCCCGTAAGATATTTCCTTTTTCACCATCGCCCTCTATGGGCTTCCAAATATCCCTTTGCCAATGCCCCAAGAAGCGTCTTAGCGAAAGGCTTCTTGAAGGGAAAGATGTAACTCTGTGAGATGAATTAACAGAACACAGAGCAGTTTCTCAGAAAGCTTCTTTCCAGTTTTGAACGGAAGATATTTCCTTTTTCACCATAGCCCTCTATGGACTTCCAAATATCCCTTTGCCAATTCCACAAGAACAGCCTTATCGAAAGGCTTCTTGAAGGGAAAGATATGACACTGTGAGATGAATTAACAGAACACCGAGCAGTTTCTCAGAAAGCTTCTTTCCAGTTTTGAAAGGACGGTATTTCCTTTTTCACCATAGCCCTCTATGCGATTCCAAATATCACTTTGCCAATTCCACAAGAACAGCCTTAGCGAAAGGCTTCTTGAAGGGAAAGATGTAACTCTGTGAGATGAATTAACAAAACACAGAGCAGTTTCTCAGAAAGCTTCTTTCGAGTTTTGAACGGAAGATATTTCCTTTTCACCATAGCCCTCTATGGGCTTCCAAATATCCCTTTGCCAATTACACAAGAACAGCCTTAGCGAAAGGCTTCTTGAAGGGAAAGATGTAACTCTGTGAGATGAATTAACAGAACACAGAGCAGTTTCTCAGAACGCTTCTTTCCAGTTTTGAACGGAAGATATTTCTTTTTTCACCGTAGCCCTCTATGGGCTTCCAAATATCCCTTTGCCAATTCCACAAGAAAAGCCTTAGCGAAAGGCTTCTTGAAGGGAAAGATGTAACTCTGTGAGATGAATTAACAGAACACAGAGCAGTTTCTCACAAAGCTTCTTTCCAGTTTTGAACAGAAGTTATTTCCTTTTCCCTATAGCCCTCTATGGGCCTCCAAATATCCCTTTGCCAATTCCACAAAAACAGCCTTATCAAAAGGCTTCTTGAAGGGAAAGATGTAACTCTGTGAGATGAATTAACAGAACACAGAGCAGTTTCTCAGAAAGCTTCTTTCCAGTTTTGAACGGAAGATATTTCCTTTTTCACCGTAGCCCTCTATGGGCTTCCAAATATCCCTTTGCCAATTCCACAAGAACAGCCTTAGCGAAAGGCTTGTTGAAGGTAAAGATGTAACTCTGTGAGATGAATTAAATGAACACAGAGCAGTTTTTCAGAACGCTTCTTTCCAGTTTTGAAGGGAAGATATTTCCTTTTTCACCATATCCTTCTATGGGCTTCCAAATATCCCTTTGCCAATTCCACAAGAACAGCCTTAGCGAAACTCTTCTTGAACGGAAAGATGTAACACTGTGAGATGAACTAACAGAACACAGCGCAGTTTCTCAGAAAGCTTCTTTCCAGTTTTGAACGGAAGATACTTCTTTTTCACCATAGCCCTCTATGGGCTTCCAAATATCCCTTTGCAAATGCCACAAGAACAGCCTTAGCGAGAGGATTCCTGAAGGGAAAGATGTAACTCTGTGAGATGAATTAACAGAACACAGAGCAGTTTCTCAGAACGCTTCTTTCCAGTTTTGAACGGAATATATTTCCTTTTTCACCATAGCCCTCTATGGGCTTCCAAATATACCTTTGCCAATTCCACAAGAACAGCCTTAGCGAAAGGCTTCTTGAAGGGAAAGATGTAACTCTGTGAGATGAATTAACAGAACACAGAGCAGTTTCTCAGAAAGCTTCTTTCCAGTTTTGAACAGAAGATATTTCCTTTTCCACTATAGCCCTCTATGGGCTTCCAAATATCCCTATGCCAATTCCACAAGAACAGCCTTATCGAAAGGATTCTTGAAGGGAAAGATGTAACTCTGTGAGATGAATTAACAGAACACAGAGCAGTTTCTCAGAAAGCTTCTTTCCAGTTTTGAACGGAAGATATTTCCTTTTCACCATAGCCCTCTATGGGCTTCCAAATATCCCTTTGCCAATTACACAAGAACAGCCTTATCGAAAGGCTTCTTAAAGGGAAAGATGTAACTCTGTGAGATGAATTAACAGAACACAGAGCAGTTTCTCAGAACGCTTCTTTCCAGTTTTGAACGGAAGATATTTCTTTTTTCACCGTAGCCCTCTATGGGCTTCCAAATATCCCTTTGCCAATTCCACAAGAAAAGCCTTAGCGAAAGGCTTCTTGAAGGGAAAGATGTAACTCTGTGAGATGAATTAACAGAACACAGAGCAGTTTCTCACAAAGCTTCTTTCCAGTTTTGAACAGAAGTTATTTCCTTTTCCCTATAGCCCTCTATGGGCCTCCAAATATCCCTTTGCCAATTCCACAAAAACAGCCTTATCAAAAGGCTTCTTGAAGGGAAAGATGTAACTCTGTGAGATGAATTAACAGAACACAGAGCAGTTTCTCAGAAAGCTTCTTTCCGGTTTTGAACGTAAGATATTTCCTTTTTCACCGTAGCCCTCTATGGGCTTCCAAATATCCCTTTGCCAATTCCACAAGAACAGCCTTAGCGAAAGGCTTGTTGAAGGTAAAGATGTAACTCTGTGAGATGAATTAAATGAACACAGAGCAGTTTTTCAGAACGCTTCTTTCCAGTTTTGAAGGGAAGATATTTCCTTTTTCACCATATCCTTCTATGGGCTTCCAAATATCCCTTTGCCAATTCCACAAGAACAGCCTTAGCGAAAGGCTTCTTGAACGGAAAGATGTAACACTGTGAGATGAACTAACAGAACACAGCGCAGTTTCTCAGAAAGCTTGTTTCCAGTTTTGAACGGAAGATATTTCTTTTTCACCATAGCCCTCTAGGGGCTTCCAAATATCCCTTTGCAAATGCCACAAGAACAGCCTTAGCGAGAGGATTCCTGAAGGGAAAGATGTAACTCTGTGAGATGAATTAACAGAACACAGAGCAGTTTCTCAGAACGCTTCTTTCCAGTTTTGAACGGAATATATTTCCTTTTTCACCATAGCCCTCTATGGGCTTCCAAATATCCCTTTGCCAATTCCACAAGAACAGCCTTAGCGAAAGGCTTCTTGAAGGGAAAGATGTAACTCTGTGAGATGAATTAACAGAACACAGAGCAGTTTCTCAGAAAGCTTCTTTCCAGTTTTGAACAGAAGATATTTCCTTTTCCACTATAGCCCTCTATGGGCTTCCAAATATCCCTTTGCCAATTCCAGAAGAACAGCCTTATCGAAAGGATTCTTGAAGGGAAAGTTGTAACTCTGTGAGATGAATTAAGAGAACACAGAGCAGTTTCTCAGAAAGCTTCTTTCCAGTTTTGAACGGAAGATATTTCCTTTTTCACCATAGCCCTCTATGGGCTTCCAAATATCCCTTTGCCAATTCCACAAGAACAGCCTTATCGAAAGGCTTCTTGAAGGGAAAGATGTAACTCTGTGAGATAAATTAAGAGAACACAGAGCAGTTTCTCAGAAAGCTTCTTTCCAGTTTTGAACGGAAGATATTTCCTTTTTCACCTTAGCCCTCTATGGGCTTCCAAATATCCCTTTGCCAATTCCACAAGAACAGCCTTAGCGAAAGGCTTCTCGAAGGGCAAGATGTAACTCTGTGAGATGAATTAACAGAACACAGAGCAGTTTCTCAGAAAGCTTCTTTCCAGTTTTGAACGGAAGATATTTCCTTTTTCACCATAGCCCTCTATGGGCTTCCAAATATCCCTTTGCCAATTAAACAAGAACAGCCTTAGCGAAAGGCTTCTTGAAGGGAAAGATGTAAATCTGTGAGATGAATTAACAGAACACAGAGCAGTTTCTCAGAAAGCTTCTTTCCGGTTTTGAACGGAAGATATTTCCTTTTTCACCGTAGCCCTCTCTGGGCTTCCAAATATCCCTTTGCCAATTCCATAAGAACAGCCTTAGCGAAAGGCTTCTTGAAGGGAAAGATGTAACTCTGTGAGATGAATTAACAGAACACAGAGCAGTTTCTCAGAAAGCTTCTTTCCAGTTTTGAACGGAAGATATTTCCTTTTTCACCATAGCCCTCTATGGGCTTCCAAATATCCCTTTGCCAATTCCACAAGAACAGCCTTAGCGAAAGGCTTCTTGAAGGGAAAGATGTAACTCTGTGAGATGAATTAACAGAACACAGAGCAGTTTCTCACAAAGCTTCTTTCCAGTTTTGAACAGAAGATATTTCCTTTTTCGCTATAGCCCTCTATGGGCCTCCAAATATCCCTTTGCCAATTCCACAAGAACAGCCTTATCGAAAGGCTTCTTGAAGGGAAAGATGTAACTCTGTGAGATGAATTAACAGAACACAGAGCAGTTTCTCAGAAAGCTTCTTTCCAGTTTTGAACGGAAGATATTTCCTTTTTCACCGTAGCCCTCTATGGGCTTCCAAATATCCCTTTGCCAATTCCACAAGAACAGCCTTAGCGAAAGGCTTGTTGAAGGTAAAGATGTATCTCTGTGAGATGAATTAACTGAACACAGAACAGTTTCTCAGAAGGCTTCTTTCCAGTTTTGAACGGAAGATATTTCCTTTTTCACCATGTCCATCTAAGGGCTTCCAAATATCCCTTTGCCAATTCCACAAGAACAGCCTTAGCGAAAGGCTTCTTGAAGGGAAAGATGTAACTCTGTGAGATGAACTAACAGAACACAGAGCAGTTTCTCAGAAATCTTCTTTCCAGTTTGAACGGAAGATATTTCCTTTTTCACCATAGCCCTCTATGGGCTTCCAAATATCCCTTTGCCAATTCCACAAGAACAGCCTTAGCGAAAGGCTTCCTGAAGGGAAAGATGTAACTCTGTGAGATGAATTAACAGAACACAGAGCAGTTTCTCAGGACGCTTCTTTCCAGTTTTGAACGGAAGATATTTCCTTTTTCACCATAGCCCTCTATGAGCTTCCAAATATCCCTTTGCCAATTCCACAAGAACAGCCTTATCAAAAGGCTTCTTGAAGGGAAAGATGTAACTCTGTGACATGAATTAACAGAACACAGAGCAGTTTCTCAGAAAGCCTCTTTCCAGTTTTGAACGGAAGATATTTCCTTTTTCACCATAGCACTCTATGGGCTTCCAAATATCCCTTTGCAATTCCACAAGAACAGCCTTAGCGAAAGGGTTGTTGAAGTTAAGATGTAACTCTGTGGGATGAATTAACTGAACACAGAGCAGTTTCTCAGAACGCTTCTTTCCAGTTTTGAACGGAAGATATTTCCTTTTTCACCATATCCTTCTATGGGCTTCCAAATATCCGTTTGCCAATTCCACAAGAACAGCTTTAGCGAAAGGCTTCTTGAACGGAAAGATGTAACACTGTTAGATGAATTAAGAGAACACAGAGCAGTTTCTCAGAAAGCTTCTTTCCAGTTTTGAACGGAAGATATTTCCTTTTTCACCATAGCCCTCTATGGGCTTCCAAATATCCCTTTGCCAATTCCACAAGAACAGCCTTATCGAAAGGCTTCTTGAAGGGAAAGATATGACACTGTGAGATGAATTAACAGAACACAGAGCAGTTTCTCAGAAAGCTTCTTTCCAGTTTTGAACGGAAGATATTTCCTTTTTCACCATAGCCCTCTATGGACTTCCAAATATCCCTTTGCCAATTCCACAAGAACAGCCTTATCGAAAGGCTTCTTGAAGGGAAAGATATGACACTGTGAGATGAATTAACAGAACACCGAGCAGTTTCTCAGAAAGCTTCTTTCCAGTTTTGAAAGGACGGTATTTCCTTTTTCACCATAGCCCTCTATGCGATTCCAAATATCACTTTGCCAATTCCACAAGAACAGCCTTAGCGAAAGGCTTCTTGAAGGGAAAGATGTAACTCTGTGAGATGAATTAACAAAACACAGAGCAGTTTCTCAGAAATCTTCTTTCGAGTTTTGAACGGAAGATATTTCCTTTTCACCATAGCCCTCTATGGGCTTCCAAATATCCCTTTGCCAATTACACAAGAACAGCCTTAGCGAAAGGCTTCTTGAAGGGAAAGATGTAACTCTGTGAGATGAATTAACAGAACACAGAGCAGTTTCTCAGAACGCTTCTTTCCAGTTTTGAACGGAAGATATTTCTTTTTTCACCGTAGCCCTCTATGGGCTTCCAAATATCCCTTTGCCAATTCCACAAGAAAAGCCTTAGCGAAAGGCTTCTTGAAGGGAAAGATGTAACTCTGTGAGATGAATTAACAGAACACAGAGCAGTTTCTCACAAAGCTTCTTTCCAGTTTTGAACAGAAGTTATTTCCTTTTCCCTATAGCCCTCTATGGGCCTCCAAATATCCC
This sequence comes from Chlorocebus sabaeus, assembly GCF_047675955.1. Lineage (NCBI taxonomy): Eukaryota > Metazoa > Chordata > Mammalia > Primates > Cercopithecidae > Chlorocebus > Chlorocebus sabaeus. The sequence continues at coordinate 109,190 of NW_027327102.1, read as the reverse complement.
TTTGCCAATTCCACAAAAACAGCCTTATCAAAAGGCTTCTTGAAGGGAAAGATGTAACTCTGTGAGATGAATTAACAGAACACAGAGCAGTTTCTCAGAAAGCTTCTTTCCAGTTTTGAACGGAAGATATTTCCTTTTTCACCGTAGCCCTCTATGGGCTTCCAAATATCCCTTTGCCAATTCCACAAGAACAGCCTTAGCGAAAGGCTTGTTGAAGGTAAAGATGTAACTCTGTGAGATGAATTAAATGAACACAGAGCAGTTTTTCAGAACGCTTCTTTCCAGTTTTGAAGGGAAGATATTTCCTTTTTCACCATATCCTTCTATGGGCTTCCAAATATCCCTTTGCCAATTCCACAAGAACAGCCTTAGCGAAACTCTTCTTGAACGGAAAGATGTAACACTGTGAGATGAACTAACAGAACACAGCGCAGTTTCTCAGAAAGCTTCTTTCCAGTTTTGAACGGAAGATATTTCTTTTTCACCATAGCCCTCTATGGGCTTCCAAATATCCCTTTGCAAATGCCACAAGAACAGCCTTAGCGAGAGGATTCCTGAAGGGAAAGATGTAACTCTGTGAGATGAATTAACAGAACACAGAGCAGTTTCTCAGAACGCTTCTTTCCAGTTTTGAACGGAATATATTTCCTTTTTCACCATAGCCCTCTATGGGCTTCCAAATATACCTTTGCCAATTCCACAAGAACAGCCTTAGCGAAAGGCTTCTTGAAGGGAAAGATGTAACTCTGTGAGATGAATTAACAGAACACAGAGCAGTTTCTCAGAAAGCTTCTTTCCAGTTTTGAACAGAAGATATTTCCTTTTCCACTATAGCCCTCTAAGGGCTTCCAAATATCCCTTTGCCAATTCCACAAGAACAGCCTTATCGAAAGGATTCTTGAAGGGAAAGATGTAACTCTGTGAGATGAATTAACAGAACACAGAGCAGTTTCTCAGAAAGCTTCTTTCCAGTTTTGAACGGAAGATATTTCCTTTTCACCATAGCCCTCTATGGGCTTCCAAATATCCCTTTGCCAATTACACAAGAACAGCCTTATCGAAAGGCTTCTTAAAGGGAAAGATGTAACTCTGTGAGATGAATTAACAGAACACAGAGCAGTTTCTCAGAACGCTTCTTTCCAGTTTTGAACGGAAGATATTTCTTTTTTCACCGTAGCCCTCTATGGGCTTCCAAATATCCCTTTGCCAATTCCACAAGAAAAGCCTTAGCGAAAGGCTTCTTGAAGGGAAAGATGTAACTCTGTGAGATGAATTAACAGAACACAGAGCAGTTTCTCACAAAGCTTCTTTCCAGTTTTGAACAGAAGTTATTTCCTTTTCCCTATAGCCCTCTATGGGCCTCCAAATATCCCTTTGCCAATTCCACAAAAACAGCCTTATCAAAAGGCTTCTTGAAGGGAAAGATGTAACTCTGTGAGATGAATTAACAGAACACAGAGCAGTTTCTCAGAAAGCTTCTTTCCGGTTTTGAACGTAAGATATTTCCTTTTTCACCGTAGCCCTCTATGGGCTTCCAAATATCCCTTTGCCAATTCCACAAGAACAGCCTTAGCGAAAGGCTTGTTGAAGGTAAAGATGTAACTCTGTGAGATGAATTAAATGAACACAGAGCAGTTTTTCAGAACGCTTCTTTCCAGTTTTGAAGGGAAGATATTTCCTTTTTCACCATATCCTTCTATGGGCTTCCAAATATCCCTTTGCCAATTCCACAAGAACAGCCTTAGCGAAAGGCTTCTTGAACGGAAAGATGTAACACTGTGAGATGAACTAACAGAACACAGCGCAGTTTCTCAGAAAGCTTGTTTCCAGTTTTGAACGGAAGATATTTCTTTTTCACCATAGCCCTCTAGGGGCTTCCAAATATCCCTTTGCAAATGCCACAAGAACAGCCTTAGCGAGAGGATTCCTGAAGGGAAAGATGTAACTCTGTGAGATGAATTAACAGAACACAGAGCAGTTTCTCAGAACGCTTCTTTCCAGTTTTGAACGGAATATATTTCCTTTTTCACCATAGCCCTCTATGGGCTTCCAAATATCCCTTTGCCAATTCCACAAGAACAGCCTTAGCGAAAGGCTTCTTGAAGGGAAAGATGTAACTCTGTGAGATGAATTAACAGAACACAGAGCAGTTTCTCAGAAAGCTTCTTTCCAGTTTTGAAGAGAAGATATTTCCTTTTCCACTATAGCCCTCTATGGGCTTCCAAATATCCCTTTGCCAATTCCAGAAGAACAGCCTTATCGAAAGGATTCTTGAAGGGAATGTTGTAACTCTGTGAGATGAATTAAGAGAACACAGAGGAGTTTCTCAGAAAGCTTCTTTCCAGTTTTGAACGGAAGATATTTCCTTTTTCACCATAGCCCTCTATGGGCTTCCAAATATCCCTTTGCCAATTCCACAAGAACAGCCTTATCGAAAGGCTTCTTGAAGGGAAAGATGTAACTCTGTGAGATAAATTAAGAGAACACAGAGCAGTTTCTCAGAAAGCTTCTTTCCAGTTTTGAACGGAAGATATTTCCTTTTTCACCTTAGCCCTCTATGGGCTTCCAAATATCCCTTTGCCAATTCCACAAGAACAGCCTTAGCGAAAGGCTTCTTGAAGGGCAAGATGTAACTCTGTGAGATGAATTAACAGAACACAGAGCAGTTTCTCAGAAAGCTTCTTTCCAGTTTGGAACGGAAGATATTTCCTTTTTCACCATAGCCCTCTATGGGCTTCCAAATATCCCTTTGCCAATTAAACAAGAACAGCCTTAGCGAAAGGCTTCTTGAAGGGAAAGATGTAAATCTGTGAGATGAATTAACAGAACACAGAGCAGTTTCTCAGAAAGCTTCTTTCCGGTTTTGAACGGAAGATATTTCCTTTTTCACCGTAGCCCTCTCTGGGCTTCCAAATATCCCTTTGCCAATTCCACAAGAACAGCCTTAGCGAAAGGCTTCTTGAAGGGAAAGATGTAACTCTGTGAGATGAATTAACAGAACACAGAGCAGTTTCTCAGAAAGCTTCTTTCCAGTTTTGAACGGAAGATATTTCCTTTTTCACCATAGCCCTCTATGGGCTTCCAAATATCCCTTTGCCAATTCCACAAGAACAGCCTTAGCGAAAGGCTTCTTGAAGGGAAAGATGTAACTCTGTGAGATGAATTAACAGAACACAGAGCAGTTTCTCACAAAGCTTCTTTCCAGTTTTGAACAGAAGATATTTCCTTTTTCGCTATAGCCCTCTATGGGCCTCCAAATATCCCTTTGCCAATTCCACAAGAACAGCCTTATCGAAAGGCTTCTTGAAGGGAAAGATGTAACTCTGTGAGATGAATTAACAGAACACAGAGCAGTTTCTCAGAAAGCTTCTTTCCAGTTTTGAACGGAAGATATTTCCTTTTTCACCGTAGCCCTCTATGGGCTTCCAAATATCCCTTTGCCAATTCCACAAGAACAGCCTTAGCGAAAGGCTTGTTGAAGGTAAAGATGTATCTCTGTGAGATGAATTAACTGAACACAGAACAGTTTCTCAGAAGGCTTCTTTCCAGTTTTGAACGGAAGATATTTCCTTTTTCACCATATCCTTCTATGGGCTTCCAAATATCCCTTTGCCAATTCCACAAGAACAGCCTTAGCGAAAGGCTTCTTGAAGGGAAAGATGTAACTCTGTGAGATGAACTAACAGAACACAGAGCAGTTTCTCAGAAATCTTCTTTCCAGTTTGAACGGAAGATATTTCCTTTTTCACCATAGCCCTCTATGGGCTTCCAAATATCCCTTTGCCAATGCCACAAGAACAGCCTTAGCGAAAGGCTTCCTGAAGGGAAAGATGTAACTCTGTGAGATGAATTAACAGAACACAGAGCAGTTTCTCAGGACGCTTCTTTCCAGTTTTGAACGGAAGATATTTCCTTTTTCACCATAGCCCTCTATGGGCTTCCAAATATCCCTTTGCCAATTCCACAAGAACAGCCTTATCAAAAGGCTTCTTGAAGGGAAAGATGTAACTCTGTGAGATGAATTAACAGAACACAGAGCAGTTTCTCAGAAAGCTTCTTTCCAGTTTTGAACGGAAGATATTTCCTTTTTCATCATAGCACTCTATGGGCTTCCAAATATCCCTTTGCAATTCCACAAGAACAGCCTTAGCGAAAGGCTTGTTGAAGGTAAAGATGTAACTCTGTGGGATGAATTAACTGAACACAGAGCAGTTTCTCAGAACGCTTCTTTCCAGTTTTGAACGGAAGATATTTCCTTTTTCACCATATCCTTCTATGGGCTTCCAAATATCCGTTTGCCAATTCCACAAGAACAGCTTTAGCGAAAGGCTTCATGAACGGAAAGATGTAACACTGTTAGATGAATTAAGAGAACACAGAGCAGTTTCTCAGAAAGCTTCTTTCCAGTTTTGAACGGAAGATATTTCCTTTTTCACCATAGCCCTCTATGGGCTTCCAAATATCCCTTTGCCAATTCCACAAGAACAGCCTTATCGAAAGGCTTCTTGAAGGGAAAGATGTAACTCTGTGAGATGAACTAACAGAACACAGAGCAGTTTCTCAGAAAGCTTCTTTCCAGTTTTGAACGGAAGATATTTCCTTTTTCACCATAGCCCTCTATGGGCTTCCAAATATCCCTTTGCCAATGCCCCAAGAAGCGTCTTAGCGAAAGGCTTCTTGAAGGGAAAGATGTAACTCTGTGAGATGAATTAATAGAACACATAGCAGTTTCTCAGAAAGCTTCTTTCCAGTTTTGAACGGAAGATATTTCCTTTTTCACCATAGCCCTCTATGGGCTTCCAAATATCCCTTTGCCAATTCCACAAGAACAGCCTTATCGAAAGGCTTCTTGAAGGGAAAGATATGACACTGTGAGATGAATTAACAGAACACCGAGCAGTTTCTCAGAAAGCTTCTTTCCAGTTTTGAACCGACGGTATTTCCTTTTTCACCATAGCCCTCTACGCGATTCCAAATATCACTTTGCCAATTCCACAAGAACAGTCTTAGCGAAAGGCTTCTTGAAGGGAAAGATGTAACTCTGTGAGATGAATTAACAGAACACACAGCAGTTTCTCAGAAAGCTTCTTTCCAGTTTTGAACGGAAGATATTTCCTTTTTCCCCATAACCTCTATGGGCTTCCAAATATCCCTTTGCCAATTCCACAAGAACAGCCTTAGCGAAAGGCTTCTTGAAGGGAAAGATGTAACTCTGTGAGATAAATTAAGAGAACACAGAGCAGTTTCTCAGAAAGCTTCTTTCCAGTTTTGACCGTAAGATATTTCCTTTATCACCATAGCCCTCTATGGGCTTCCAAATATCCATTTGCCAATTCCACAAGAACAGCCTTAGAGAAAGGCTTCTTGAAGGGAAAGATGTAACACTGTGAGATGAATTAACAGAACACAGAGCAGTTTCTCAGAAACCTTCTTTCCAGTTTTGAACGGAAGATATTTCCTTTTTCACCATAGCAGTCTATGGGCTTCCAAATATCCCTTTGCAAATTCCACAAGAACAGCCTTAGCGAAAGGATTCTTGAAGGGAAAGATGTAACTCTGTGAGATGAATTAACAAAACACCGAGCAGTTTCTCAGAAAGCTTCTTTCCAGTTTTGAACGGAAGATATTTCCTTTTTCACCATAGCACTCTAGGCGCTTCCAAATATCCCTTTGCCAATTCCACAAGAACAGCCTTAGCGAAAGGCTTCTTGAAGGGAAAGATGTAACTCTGTGAGATGAATGAACAAAACACAGAGCAGTTTCTCAGAAAGCTTCTTTCCAGTTTTGAATGGAAGATATTTCCTTTTCACCGTAGCCCTCTATGGGCTTCCAAATATCCCTTGGCCAATTACACAAGAACAGCCTTAGCGAAAGGCTTCTTGAAGGGAAAGATGTAACTCTGTGAGATGAATTAACAGAACACAGAGCAGTTTCTCAGAACGCTTCTTTCCAGTTTTGAACGGAAGATATTTCTTTTTTCACCGTAGCCCTCTATGGGCTTCCAAATATCCCTTTGCCAATTCCACAAGAACAGCCTTAGCGAAAGGCTTGTTGAAGGTAAAGATGTAACTCTGTGAGATGAATTAAATGAACACAGAGCAGTTTTTCAGAACGCTTCTTTCCAGTTTTGAAGGGAAGATATTTCCTTTTTCACCATATCCTTCTATGGGCTTCCAAATATCCCTTTGCCAATTCCACAAGAACAGCCTTAGCGAAAGGCTTCTTGAACGGAAAGATGTAACACTGTGAGATGAACTAACAGAACACAGCGCAGTTTCTCAGAAAGCTTGTTTCCAGTTTTGAACGGAAGATATTTCTTTTTCACCATAGCCCTCTAGGGGCTTCCAAATATCCCTTTGCAAATGCCACAAGAACAGCCTTAGCGAGAGGATTCCTGAAGGGAAAGATGTAACTCTGTGAGATGAATTAACAGAACACAGAGCAGTTTCTCAGAACGCTTCTTTCCAGTTTTGAACGGAATATATTTCCTTTTTCACCATAGCCCTCTATGGGCTTCCAAATATCCCTTTGCCAATTCCACAAGAACAGCCTTAGCGAAAGGCTTCTTGAAGGGAAAGATGTAACTCTGTGAGATGAATTAACAGAACACAGAGCAGTTTCTCAGAAAGCTTCTTTCCAGTTTTGAACAGAAGATATTTCCTTTTCCACTATAGCCCTCTATGGGCTTCCAAATATCCCTTTGCCAATTCCAGAAGAACAGCCTTATCGAAAGGATTCTTGAAGGGAAAGTTGTAACTCTGTGAGATGAATTAAGAGAACACAGAGCAGTTTCTCAGAAAGCTTCTTTCCAGTTTTGAACGGAAGATATTTCCTTTTTCACCATAGCCCTCTATGGGCTTCCAAATATCCCTTTGCCAATTCCACAAGAACAGCCTTATCGAAAGGCTTCTTGAAGGGAAAGATGTAACTCTGTGAGATAAATTAAGAGAACACAGAGCAGTTTCTCAGAAAGCTTCTTTCCAGTTTTGAACGGAAGATATTTCCTTTTTCACCTTAGCCCTCTATGGGCTTCCAAATATCCCTTTGCCAATTCCACAAGAACAGCCTTAGCGAAAGGCTTCTCGAAGGGCAAGATGTAACTCTGTGAGATGAATTAACAGAACACAGAGCAGTTTCTCAGAAAGCTTCTTTCCAGTTTTGAACGGAAGATATTTCCTTTTTCACCATAGCCCTCTATGGGCTTCCAAATATCCCTTTGCCAATTAAACAAGAACAGCCTTAGCGAAAGGCTTCTTGAAGGGAAAGATGTAAATCTGTGAGATGAATTAACAGAACACAGAGCAGTTTCTCAGAAAGCTTCTTTCCGGTTTTGAACGGAAGATATTTCCTTTTTCACCGTAGCCCTCTCTGGGCTTCCAAATATCCCTTTGCCAATTCCATAAGAACAGCCTTAGCGAAAGGCTTCTTGAAGGGAAAGATGTAACTCTGTGAGATGAATTAACAGAACACAGAGCAGTTTCTCAGAAAGCTTCTTTCCAGTTTTGAACGGAAGATATTTCCTTTTTCACCATAGCCCTCTATGGGCTTCCAAATATCCCTTTGCCAATTCCACAAGAACAGCCTTAGCGAAAGGCTTCTTGAAGGGAAAGATGTAACTCTGTGAGATGAATTAACAGAACACAGAGCAGTTTCTCACAAAGCTTCTTTCCAGTTTTGAACAGAAGATATTTCCTTTTTCGCTATAGCCCTCTATGGGCCTCCAAATATCCCTTTGCCAATTCCACAAGAACAGCCTTATCGAAAGGCTTCTTGAAGGGAAAGATGTAACTCTGTGAGATGAATTAACAGAACACAGAGCAGTTTCTCAGAAAGCTTCTTTCCAGTTTTGAACGGAAGATATTTCCTTTTTCACCGTAGCCCTCTATGGGCTTCCAAATATCCCTTTGCCAATTCCACAAGAACAGCCTTAGCGAAAGGCTTGTTGAAGGTAAAGATGTATCTCTGTGAGATGAATTAACTGAACACAGAACAGTTTCTCAGAAGGCTTCTTTCCAGTTTTGAACGGAAGATATTTCCTTTTTCACCATGTCCATCTAAGGGCTTCCAAATATCCCTTTGCCAATTCCACAAGAACAGCCTTAGCGAAAGGCTTCTTGAAGGGAAAGATGTAACTCTGTGAGATGAACTAACAGAACACAGAGCAGTTTCTCAGAAATCTTCTTTCCAGTTTGAACGGAAGATATTTCCTTTTTCACCATAGCCCTCTATGGGCTTCCAAATATCCCTTTGCCAATTCCACAAGAACAGCCTTAGCGAAAGGCTTCCTGAAGGGAAAGATGTAACTCTGTGAGATGAATTAACAGAACACAGAGCAGTTTCTCAGGACGCTTCTTTCCAGTTTTGAACGGAAGATATTTCCTTTTTCACCATAGCCCTCTATGAGCTTCCAAATATCCCTTTGCCAATTCCACAAGAACAGCCTTATCAAAAGGCTTCTTGAAGGGAAAGATGTAACTCTGTGACATGAATTAACAGAACACAGAGCAGTTTCTCAGAAAGCCTCTTTCCAGTTTTGAACGGAAGATATTTCCTTTTTCACCATAGCACTCTATGGGCTTCCAAATATCCCTTTGCAATTCCACAAGAACAGCCTTAGCGAAAGGGTTGTTGAAGTTAAGATGTAACTCTGTGGGATGAATTAACTGAACACAGAGCAGTTTCTCAGAACGCTTCTTTCCAGTTTTGAACGGAAGATATTTCCTTTTTCACCATATCCTTCTATGGGCTTCCAAATATCCGTTTGCCAATTCCACAAGAACAGCTTTAGCGAAAGGCTTCTTGAACGGAAAGATGTAACACTGTTAGATGAATTAAGAGAACACAGAGCAGTTTCTCAGAAAGCTTCTTTCCAGTTTTGAACGGAAGATATTTCCTTTTTCACCATAGCCCTCTATGGGCTTCCAAATATCCCTTTGCCAATTCCACAAGAACAGCCTTATCGAAAGGCTTCTTGAAGGGAAAGATATGACACTGTGAGATGAATTAACAGAACACAGAGCAGTTTCTCAGAAAGCTTCTTTCCAGTTTTGAACGGAAGATATTTCCTTTTTCACCATAGCCCTCTATGGACTTCCAAATATCCCTTTGCCAATTCCACAAGAACAGCCTTATCGAAAGGCTTCTTGAAGGGAAAGATATGACACTGTGAGATGAATTAACAGAACACCGAGCAGTTTCTCAGAAAGCTTCTTTCCAGTTTTGAAAGGACGGTATTTCCTTTTTCACCATAGCCCTCTATGCGATTCCAAATATCACTTTGCCAATTCCACAAGAACAGCCTTAGCGAAAGGCTTCTTGAAGGGAAAGATGTAACTCTGTGAGATGAATTAACAAAACACAGAGCAGTTTCTCAGAAATCTTCTTTCGAGTTTTGAACGGAAGATATTTCCTTTTCACCATAGCCCTCTATGGGCTTCCAAATATCCCTTTGCCAATTACACAAGAACAGCCTTAGCGAAAGGCTTCTTGAAGGGAAAGATGTAACTCTGTGAGATGAATTAACAGAACACAGAGCAGTTTCTCAGAACGCTTCTTTCCAGTTTTGAACGGAAGATATTTCTTTTTTCACCGTAGCCCTCTATGGGCTTCCAAATATCCCTTTGCCAATTCCACAAGAAAAGCCTTAGCGAAAGGCTTCTTGAAGGGAAAGATGTAACTCTGTGAGATGAATTAACAGAACACAGAGCAGTTTCTCACAAAGCTTCTTTCCAGTTTTGAACAGAAGTTATTTCCTTTTCCCTATAGCCCTCTATGGGCCTCCAAATATCCCTTTGCCAATTCCACAAAAACAGCCTTATCAAAAGGCTTCTTGAAGGGAAAGATGTAACTCTGTGAGATGAATTAACAGAACACAGAGCAGTTTCTCAGAAAGCTTCTTTCCAGTTTTGAACGGAAGATATTTCCTTTTTCACCGTAGCCCTCTATGGGCTTCCAAATATCCCTTTGCCAATTCCACAAGAACAGCCTTAGCGAAAGGCTTGTTGAAGGTAAAGATGTAACTCTGTGAGATGAATTAAATGAACACAGAGCAGTTTTTCAGAACGCTTCTTTCCAGTTTTGAAGGGAAGATATTTCCTTTTTCACCATATCCTTCTATGGGCTTCCAAATATCCCTTTGCCAATTCCACAAGAACAGCCTTAGCGAAACTCTTCTTGAACGGAAAGATGTAACACTGTGAGATGAACTAACAGAACACAGCGCAGTTTCTCAGAAAGCTTCTTTCCAGTTTTGAACGGAAGATATTTCTTTTTCACCATAGCCCTCTATGGGCTTCCAAATATCCCTTTGCAAATGCCACAAGAACAGCCTTAGCGAGAGGATTCCTGAAGGGAAAGATGTAACTCTGTGAGATGAATTAACAGAACACAGAGCAGTTTCTCAGAACGCTTCTTTCCAGTTTTGAACGGAATATATTTCCTTTTTCACCATAGCCCTCTATGGGCTTCCAAATATACCTTTGCCAATTCCACAAGAACAGCCTTAGCGAAAGGCTTCTTGAAGGGAAAGATGTAACTCTGTGAGATGAATTAACAGAACACAGAGCAGTTTCTCAGAAAGCTTCTTTCCAGTTTTGAACAGAAGATATTTCCTTTTCCACTATAGCCCTCTAAGGGCTTCCAAATATCCCTTTGCCAATTCCACAAGAACAGCCTTATCGAAAGGATTCTTGAAGGGAAAGATGTAACTCTGTGAGATGAATTAACAGAACACAGAGCAGTTTCTCAGAAAGCTTCTTTCCAGTTTTGAACGGAAGATATTTCCTTTTCACCATAGCCCTCTATGGGCTTCCAAATATCCCTTTGCCAATTACACAAGAACAGCCTTATCGAAAGGCTTCTTAAAGGGAAAGATGTAACTCTGTGAGATGAATTAACAGAACACAGAGCAGTTTCTCAGAACGCTTCTTTCCAGTTTTGAACGGAAGATATTTCTTTTTTCACCGTAGCCCTCTATGGGCTTCCAAATATCCCTTTGCCAATTCCACAAGAAAAGCCTTAGCGAAAGGCTTCTTGAAGGGAAAGATGTAACTCTGTGAGATGAATTAACAGAACACAGAGCAGTTTCTCACAAAGCTTCTTTCCAGTTTTGAACAGAAGTTATTTCCTTTTCCCTATAGCCCTCTATGGGCCTCCAAATATCCCTTTGCCAATTCCACAAAAACAGCCTTATCAAAAGGCTTCTTGAAGGGAAAGATGTAACTCTGTGAGATGAATTAACAGAACACAGAGCAGTTTCTCAGAAAGCTTCTTTCCGGTTTTGAACGTAAGATATTTCCTTTTTCACCGTAGCCCTCTATGGGCTTCCAAATATCCCTTTGCCAATTCCACAAGAACAGCCTTAGCGAAAGGCTTGTTGAAGGTAAAGATGTAACTCTGTGAGATGAATTAAATGAACACAGAGCAGTTTTTCAGAACGCTTCTTTCCAGTTTTGAAGGGAAGATATTTCCTTTTTCACCATATCCTTCTATGGGCTTCCAAATATCCCTTTGCCAATTCCACAAGAACAGCCTTAGCGAAAGGCTTCTTGAACGGAAAGATGTAACACTGTGAGATGAACTAACAGAACACAGCGCAGTTTCTCAGAAAGCTTGTTTCCAGTTTTGAACGGAAGATATTTCTTTTTCACCATAGCCCTCTAGGGGCTTCCAAATATCCCTTTGCAAATGCCACAAGAACAGCCTTAGCGAGAGGATTCCTGAAGGGAAAGATGTAACTCTGTGAGATGAATTAACAGAACACAGAGCAGTTTCTCAGAACGCTTCTTTCCAGTTTTGAACGGAATATATTTCCTTTTTCACCATAGCCCTCTATGGGCTTCCAAATATCCCTTTGCCAATTCCACAAGAACAGCCTTAGCGAAAGGCTTCTTGAAGGGAAAGATGTAACTCTGTGAGATGAATTAACAGAACACAGAGCAGTTTCTCAGAAAGCTTCTTTCCAGTTTTGAAGAGAAGATATTTCCTTTTCCACTATATCCCTCTATGGGCTTCCAAATATCCCTTTGCCAATTCCAGAAGAACAGCCTTATCGAAAGGATTCTTGAAGGGAATGTTGTAACTCTGTGAGATGAATTAAGAGAACACAGAGGAGTTTCTCAGAAAGCTTCTTTCCAGTTTTGAACGGAAGATATTTCCTTTTTCACCATAGCCCTCTATGGGCTTCCAAATATCCCTTTGCCAATTCCACAAGAACAGCCTTATCGAAAGGCTTCTTGAAGGGAAAGATGTAACTCTGTGAGATAAATTAAGAGAACACAGAGCAGTTTCTCAGAAAGCTTCTTTCCAGTTTTGAACGGAAGATATTTCCTTTTTCACCTTAGCCCTCTATGGGCTTCCAAATATCCCTTTGCCAATTCCACAAGAACAGCCTTAGCGAAAGGCTTCTTGAAGGGCAAGATGTAACTCTGTGAGATGAATTAACAGAACACAGAGCAGTTTCTCAGAAAGCTTCTTTCCAGTTTGGAACGGAAGATATTTCCTTTTTCACCATAGCCCTCTATGGGCTTCCAAATATCCCTTTGCCAATTAAACAAGAACAGCCTTAGCGAAAGGCTTCTTGAAGGGAAAGATGTAAATCTGTGAGATGAATTAACAGAACACAGAGCAGTTTCTCAGAAAGCTTCTTTCCGGTTTTGAACGGAAGATATTTCCTTTTTCACCGTAGCCCTCTCTGGGCTTCCAAATATCCCTTTGCCAATTCCACAAGAACAGCCTTAGCGAAAGGCTTCTTGAAGGGAAAGATGTAACTCTGTGAGATGAATTAACAGAACACAGAGCAGTTTCTCAGAAAGCTTCTTTCCAGTTTTGAACGGAAGATATTTCCTTTTTCACCATAGCCCTCTATGGGCTTCCAAATATCCCTTTGCCAATTCCACAAGAACAGCCTTAGCGAAAGGCTTCTTGAAGGGAAAGATGTAACTCTGTGAGATGAATTAACAGAACACAGAGCAGTTTCTCACAAAGCTTCTTTCCAGTTTTGAACAGAAGATATTTCCTTTTTCGCTATAGCCCTCTATGGGCCTCCAAATATCCCTTTGCCAATTCCACAAGAACAGCCTTATCGAAAGGCTTCTTGAAGGGAAAGATGTAACTCTGTGAGATGAATTAACAGAACACAGAGCAGTTTCTCAGAAAGCTTCTTTCCAGTTTTGAACGGAAGATATTTCCTTTTTCACCGTAGCCCTCTATGGGCTTCCAAATATCCCTTTGCCAATTCCACAAGAACAGCCTTAGCGAAAGGCTTGTTGAAGGTAAAGATGTATCTCTGTGAGATGAATTAACTGAACACAGAACAGTTTCTCAGAAGGCTTCTTTCCAGTTTTGAACGGAAGATATTTCCTTTTTCACCATATCCTTCTATGGGCTTCCAAATATCCCTTTGCCAATTCCACAAGAACAGCCTTAGCGAAAGGCTTCTTGAAGGGAAAGATGTAACTCTGTGAGATGAACTAACAGAACACAGAGCAGTTTCTCAGAAATCTTCTTTCCAGTTTGAACGGAAGATATTTCCTTTTTCACCATAGCCCTCTATGGGCTTCCAAATATCCCTTTGCCAATGCCACAAGAACAGCCTTAGCGAAAGGCTTCCTGAAGGGAAAGATGTAACTCTGTGAGATGAATTAACAGAACACAGAGCAGTTTCTCAGGACGCTTCTTTCCAGTTTTGAACGGAAGATATTTCCTTTTTCACCATAGCCCTCTATGGGCTTCCAAATATCCCTTTGCCAATTCCACAAGAACAGCCTTATCAAAAGGCTTCTTGAAGGGAAAGATGTAACTCTGTGAGATGAATTAACAGAACACAGAGCAGTTTCTCAGAAAGCTTCTTTCCAGTTTTGAACGGAAGATATTTCCTTTTTCATCATAGCACTCTATGGGCTTCCAAATATCCCTTTGCAATTCCACAAGAACAGCCTTAGCGAAAGGCTTGTTGAAGGTAAAGATGTAACTCTGTGGGATGAATTAACTGAACACAGAGCAGTTTCTCAGAACGCTTCTTTCCAGTTTTGAACGGAAGATATTTCCTTTTTCACCATATCCTTCTATGGGCTTCCAAATATCCGTTTGCCAATTCCACAAGAACAGCTTTAGCGAAAGGCTTCATGAACGGAAAGATGTAACACTGTTAGATGAATTAAGAGAACACAGAGCAGTTTCTCAGAAAGCTTCTTTCCAGTTTTGAACGGAAGATATTTCCTTTTTCACCATAGCCCTCTATGGGCTTCCAAATATCCCTTTGCCAATTCCACAAGAACAGCCTTATCGAAAGGCTTCTTGAAGGGAAAGATGTAACTCTGTGAGATGAACTAACAGAACACAGAGCAGTTTCTCAGAAAGCTTCTTTCCAGTTTTGAACGGAAGATATTTCCTTTTTCACCATAGCCCTCTATGGGCTTCCAAATATCCCTTTGCCAATGCCCCAAGAAGCGTCTTAGCGAAAGGCTTCTTGAAGGGAAAGATGTAACTCTGTGAGATGAATTAATAGAACACATAGCAGTTTCTCAGAAAGCTTCTTTCCAGTTTTGAACGGAAGATATTTCCTTTTTCACCATAGCCCTCTATGGGCTTCCAAATATCCCTTTGCCAATTCCACAAGAACAGCCTTATCGAAAGGCTTCTTGAAGGGAAAGATATGACACTGTGAGATGAATTAACAGAACACCGAGCAGTTTCTCAGAAAGCTTCTTTCCAGTTTTGAACCGACGGTATTTCCTTTTTCACCATAGCCCTCTACGCGATTCCAAATATCACTTTGCCAATTCCACAAGAACAGTCTTAGCGAAAGGCTTCTTGAAGGGAAAGATGTAACTCTGTGAGATGAATTAACAGAACACACAGCAGTTTCTCAGAAAGCTTCTTTCCAGTTTTGAACGGAAGATATTTCCTTTTTCCCCATAACCTCTATGGGCTTCCAAATATCCCTTTGCCAATTCCACAAGAACAGCCTTAGCGAAAGGCTTCTTGAAGGGAAAGATGTAACTCTGTGAGATAAATTAAGAGAACACAGAGCAGTTTCTCAGAAAGCTTCTTTCCAGTTTTGACCGTAAGATATTTCCTTTATCACCATAGCCCTCTATGGGCTTCCAAATATCCATTTGCCAATTCCACAAGAACAGCCTTAGAGAAAGGCTTCTTGAAGGGAAAGATGTAACACTGTGAGATGAATTAACAGAACACAGAGCAGTTTCTCAGAAACCTTCTTTCCAGTTTTGAACGGAAGATATTTCCTTTTTCACCATAGCAGTCTATGGGCTTCCAAATATCCCTTTGCAAATTCCACAAGAACAGCCTTAGCGAAAGGATTCTTGAAGGGAAAGATGTAACTCTGTGAGATGAATTAACAAAACACCGAGCAGTTTCTCAGAAAGCTTCTTTCCAGTTTTGAACGGAAGATATTTCCTTTTTCACCATAGCACTCTAGGCGCTTCCAAATATCCCTTTGCCAATTCCACAAGAACAGCCTTAGCGAAAGGCTTCTTGAAGGGAAAGATGTAACTCTGTGAGATGAATGAACAAAACACAGAGCAGTTTCTCAGAAAGCTTCTTTCCAGTTTTGAATGGAAGATATTTCCTTTTCACCGTAGCCCTCTATGGGCTTCCAAATATCCCTTGGCCAATTACACAAGAACAGCCTTAGCGAAAGGCTTCTTGAAGGGAAAGATGTAACTCTGTGAGATGAATTAACAGAACACAGAGCAGTTTCTCAGAACGCTTCTTTCCAGTTTTGAACGGAAGATATTTCTTTTTTCACCGTAGCCCTCTATGGGCTTCCAAATATCCCTTTGCCAATTCCACAAGAAAAGCCTTAGCGAAAGGCTTCTTGAAGGGAAAGATGTAACTCTGTGAGATGAATTAACAGAACACAGAGCAGTTTCTCACAAAGCTTCTTTCCAGTTTTGAACAGAAGTTATTTCCTTTTTCACTATAGCCCTCTATGGGCCTCCAAATATCCCTTTGCCAATTCCACAAAAACAGCCTTATCAAAAGGCTTCTTGAAGGGAAAGATGTAACTCTGTGAGATGAATTAACAGAACACAGAGCAGTTTCTCAGAAAGCTTCTTTCCAGTTTTGAACGGAAGATATTTCCTTTTTCACCGTAGCCCTCTATGGGCTTCCAAATATCCCTTTGCCAATTCCACAAGAACAGCCTTAGCGAAAGGCTTCTTGAAGGGAAAGATGTAACTCTGTGAGATGAATTAACAGAACACAGAGCAGTTTCTCAGAAAGCTTCTTTCCAGTTTTGAACGGAAGATATTTCCTTTTTCACCATAGCCCTCTATGGGCTTCCAAATATCCCTTTGCCAATTCCACAAGAACAGCCTTAGCGAAAGGCTTCTTGA
The DNA here is from genome assembly GCF_047675955.1 of Chlorocebus sabaeus. Classification (NCBI taxonomy): domain Eukaryota; kingdom Metazoa; phylum Chordata; class Mammalia; order Primates; family Cercopithecidae; genus Chlorocebus; species Chlorocebus sabaeus. Next base: position 92,829 of record NW_027327102.1, on the reverse strand, counting down.
AGGGAATGATGTAACTCTGTGAGATGAATTAACAGAACACAGAGCAGTTTCTCAGAAAACTTCCTTCCAGTTTTGAACGGAAGATATTTCCTTTTTCACCATAGCCCTCTATGGGCTTCCAAATATCCCTTTGCCAATTCCACAAGAACAGCCTTAGCGAAAGGCTTCTTGAACGGAAAGATGTAACTCTGTGAGATGAATTAACAGAACACAGAGCAGTTTCTCAGAAAGCTTCTTTCCAGTTTTGACCGTAAGATATTTCCTTTTTCAAAATAGCCCTCTATGGGCTTCCAAATATCCCTTTGCCAATTCCACAAGAACAGCCTTAGCGAAAGGCTTCTTGAAGGGAAAGATGTAACTCTGTGAGATGAATTAACAGAACACAGAGCAGTTTCTCAGAAAGCTTCTTTCCAGTTTTGAACGGAAGATATTTTCTTTTTCACCACAGACCTCTATGGGCTTCCAAATGTCACTTTGCCAATTCCACAAGAACAGCCTTAGCGAAAGGCTCCTTGAAGGGAAAGATGTAACTCTGTGAGATGAATTAACAGAACACAGAGCAGTTTCTCAGAAAGCTTCTTTCCAGTTTTGAACCGAAGATATTTCCTTTTTCACCATAGGCCTCTATGGGCTTCCAAATAACCCTTTGCGAATTCCACAAGAACAGCCTTAGCGAAAGGCTTCTTGAAGGGAAAGATGTAACTCTGTGAGATGAATTAACAGAACACAGAGCAGTTTCTCAGAAAGCTTCTTTCCAGTTTTGAACGGAAGATATTTCCTTTTTCACCATAGCCCTCTATGGGCTTCCAAATATCCCTTTGCGAATTCCACAAGAACAGCCTTAGCGAAAGGCTTCTTGAAGGAAAAGATGTAACTCTGCGAGATGAATGAACAGAACACAGAGCAGTTTCTCAGAAAGCTTCTTTCCAGTTTTGAACGGAAGATATTTCCTTTTTCACCATAGCCCTCTATGGGCTTCCAAATATCCCTTTGCCAATTCCACAAGAACAGCCTTAGCGAAAGGCTTCTTGAAGGGAAAGATGTAACTCTGTGAGATGAATTAACAGAACACAGAGCAGTTTCTCAGAAAGCTTCTTTCCAGTTTTGAACGGAAGATATTTCCTTTTTCACCATAGCCCTCTATGGGCTTCCAAATATCCCTTTGCCAATTCCACAAGAACAGCCTTAGCGAAAGGCTTCTTGAAGGGAGAGATGTAACTCTGTGAGATGAATTAACAGAACACAGAGCAGTTTCTCAGAAAGCTTCTTTCCAGTTTTGAACGGAAGATATTTCCTTTTTCACCATAGCCCCCTATGCGCTTCCAAATATCCCTTTGCCAATTCCACAAGAACAGCCTTAGCGATCGGCTTCTTGAAGGGAAAGATGTAACTCTGTGAGATGAATTAACAGAACACAGAGCAGTTTCTCAGAAAGCTTCTTTCCAGTTTTGAACGGAAGATATTTCCTTTTTCACCATAGCCCTCTATGGGCTTCCAAATATCCCTTTGCCAATTCCACAAGAACAGCCTTAGCGAAAGGCTTCTTGAAGGGAAAGATGTAACTCTGTGAGATGAATTAACAGAACACAGAGCAGTTTCTCAGAAAGCTTCTTTCCAGTTTTGAACGGAAGATATTTCCTTTTTCACCATAGCCCTCTATGGGCTTCCAAATATCCCTTTGCCAATTCCACTAGAACAGCCTTAGCGAAAGGCTTCTTGAAGGGAAAGATGTAACTCTGTGAGATGAATTAACAGAACACAGAGCAGTTTCTCAGAAAGCTTCTTTCCAGTTTTGAACGGAAGATATTTCCTTTATCACCATAGCCCTCTATGGGCTTCCAAATATCCCTTTGCCAATTCCACAAGAACAGCCTTAGCGAAAGGCTTCTTGAAGGGAAAGATGTAACTCTGTGAGATGAATTAACAGAACACAGAGCAGTTTCTCAGAAAGCTTCTTTCCAGTTTTGAACGGAAGATATTTCCTTTTTCACCATAGCCCTCTATGGGCTTCCAAATATCCCTTTGCCAATTCCACAAGAACAGCCTTAGCGAAAGTCTTCTTGAAGGGAAAGATGTAACTCTGTGAGATGAATTAACAGAACACAGAGCAGTTTCTCAGAAAGCTTCTTTCCAGTTTTGAACGGAAGATATTTCCTTTTTCACCATAGCCCTCTATGGGCTTCCAAATATCCCTTTGCCAATTCCACAAGAACAGCCTTAGCGAAAGACTTCTTGAAGGGAAAGATGTAACTCTGTGAGATGAATTAACAGAACACAGAGCAGTTTCTCAGAAAGCTTCTTTCCAGTTTTGAACGGAAGATATTTCCTTTTTCACCATAGCCCTCTATGGGCTTCCAAATATCCCTTTGCCAATTCCACAAGAACAGCCTTAGCGAAAGGTTTCTTGAAGGGAAAGATGTAACTCTGTGAGATGAATTAACAGAACACAGAGCAGTTTCTCAGAAAGCTTCTTTCCAGTTTTGAACGGAAGATATTTCCTTTTTCACCATAGCCCTCTATGGGCTTCCAAATATCCCTTTGCCAATTCCACAAGAACAGCCTTAGCGAAAGGCTTCTTGAAGGGAAAGATGTAACTCTGTGAGATGAATTAACAGAACACAGAGCAGTTTCTCAGAAAGCTTCTTTCCAGTTTTGAACGGAAGATATTTCCTTTTTCACCATAGCCCTCTATGGGATTCCAAATATCCCTTTGCCAATTCCACAAGAACAGCCTTAGCGAAAGGCTTCTTGAAGGGAAAGATGTAACTCTGTGAGATGAATTAACAGAACACAGAGCAGTTTCTCAGAAAGCTTCTTTCCAGTTTTGAACAGAAGATATTTCCTTTTTCACCATAGCCCTCTAAGGGCTTCCAAATATCCCTTTGCCAATTCCACAAGAACAGCCTTAGCGAAAGGCTTCTTGAAGGGAAAGATGTAACTCTGTGAGATGAATTAACAGAACACAGAGCAGTTTCTCAGAAAGCTTCTTTCCAGTGTTGAACAGAAGATATTTCCTTTTTCACCATAGCCCTCTAAGGGCTTCCAAATATCCCTTTGCCAATTCCACAAGAACAGCCTTAGCGAAAGGCTTCTTGAAGGGAAAGATGTAACTCTGTGGGATGAATTAACAGAACACAGAGCAATTTCTCAGAAAGCTTCTTTCCAGTTTTGAACGGAAGATATTTCCTTTTTCACCATAGCCCTCTATGGGCTTCCAAATATCCCTTTGCCAATTCCACAAGAACAGCCTTAGCGAAAGGCTTCTTGAAGGGAAAGATGTAACTCTGTGAGATGAATTAACAGAACACAGAGCAGTTTCTCAGAAAGCTTCTTTCCAGTTTTGAACGGAAGATATTTCCTTTTTCACCATAGCCCTCTATGGGCTTCCAAATATCCCTTTGCCAATTCCACAAGAACAGCCTTAGCGAAAGGCTTCTTGAAGGGAAAGATGTAACTCTGTGAGATGAATTAACAGAACACAGAGCAGTTTCTCAGAAAGCTTCTTTCCAGTTTTGAACGGAAGATATTTCCTTTTTCACCATAGCCCTCTATGGGCTTCCAAATATCCCTTTGCCAATTCCACAAGAACAGCCTTAGCGAAAGGCTTCTTGAAGGGAAAGATGTAACTCTGTGAGATGAATTAACAGAACACAGAGCAGTTTCTCAGAAAGCTTCTTTCCAGTTTTGAACGGAAGATATTTCCTTTTTCACCATAGCCCTCTATGGGCTTCCAAATATCCCTTTGCCAATTCCACAAGAACAGCCTTAGCGAAAGGCTTCTTGAAGGGAAAGATGTAACTCTGTGAGATGAATTAACAGAACACAGAGCAGTTTCTCAGAAAGCTTCTTTCCAGTTTTGAACGGAAGATATTTCCTTTTTCACCATAGCCCTCTATGGGCTTCCAAATATCCCTTTGCCAATTCCACAAGAACAGCCTTAGCGAAAGGCTTCTTGAAGGGAAAGATGTAACTCTGTGAGATGAATGAACAGAACACAGAGCAGTTTCTCAGAAAGCTTCTTTCCAGTTTTGAACGGAAGATATTTCCTTTTTCACCATAGCCCTCTATGGGCTTCCAAATATCCCTTTGCCAATTCCACAAGAACAGCCTTAGCGAAAGGCTTCATGAAGGGAAAGATGTAACTCTGTGAGATGAATTAACAGAACACAGAGCAGTTTCTCAGAAAGCTTCTTTCCAGTTTTGAACGGAAGATATTTCCTTTTTCACCATAGCCCTCTATGGGCTTCCAAATATCCCTTTGCCAATTCCACAAGAACAGCCTTAGCGAAAGGCTTCTTGAAGGGAAAGATGTAACTCTGTGAGATGAATTAACAGAACACAGAGCAGTTTCTCAGAAAGCTTCTTTCCAGCTTTGAACGGAAGATATTTCCTTTTTCACCATAGCCCTCTATGGGCTTCCAAATATCCCTTTGCCAATTCCACAAGAACAGCCTTAGCGAAAGGCTTCTTGAAGGGAAAGATGTAACTCTGTGAGATGAATTAACAGAACACAGAGCAGTTTCTCAGAAAGCTTCTTTCCAGTTTTGAACGGAAGATATTTCCTTTTTCACCCTAGCCCTCTATGGGCTTCCAAATATCCCTTTGCCAATTCCACAAGAACAGCCTTAGCGAAAGGCTTCTTGAAGGGAAAGATGTAACTCTGTGAGATGAATTAACAGAACACAGAGCAGTTTCTCAGAAAGCTTCTTTCCAGGTTTGAACGGAAGATATTTCCTTTTTCACCATAGCCCTCTATGGGCTTCCAAATATCCCTTTGCCAATTCCACAAGAACAGCCTTAGCGAAAGGCTTCTTGAAGGGAAAGATGTAACTCTGTGAGATGAATTAACAGAACACAGAGCAGTTTCTCAGAAGGCTTCTTTCCAGTTTTGAACGGAAGATATTTCCTTTTTCACCATAGCCCTCTATGGGCTTCCAAATATCCCTTTGCCAATTCCACAAGAACAGCCTTACCGAAAGGCTTCTTGAAGGGAAAGAATTAACTCTGTGAGATGAATTAACAGAACACAGAGCAGTTTCTCAGAAAGCTTCTTTCCAGTTTTGAACGGAAGATATTTCCTTTTTCACCATAGCCCTCTATGGGCTTCCAAATATCCCTTTGCCAATTCCACAAGAACAGCCGTAGCGAAAGTCTTCTTGAAGGGAAAGATGTAACTCTGTGAGATGAATTAACAGAACACAGAGCAGTTTCTCAGAAAGCTTCTTTCCAGTTTTGAACGGAAGATATTTCCTTTTTCACCATAGCCCTCTATGGGCTTCCAAATATCCCTTTGCCAATTCCACAAGAACAGCCTTAGCGAAAGGCTTCTTGAAGGGAAAGATGTAACTCTGTGAGATGAATTAACAGAACACAGAGCAGTTTCTCAGAAAGCTTCTTTCCAGTTTTGAACGGAAGATATTTCCTTTTTCACCATAGCCCTCTATGGGCTTCCAAATATCCCTTTGCCAATTCCACAAGAACAGCCTTAGCGAAAGGCTTCTTGAAGGGAAAGATGTAACTCTGTGAGATGAATTAACAGAACACAGAGCAGTTTCTCAGAAAGCTTCTTTCCAGTTTTGAACGGAAGATATTTCCTTTTTCACCATAGCCCTCTATGGGCTTCCAAATATCCCTTTGCCAATTCCACAAGAACAGCCTTAGCGAAAGGCTTCTTGAAGGGAAAGATGTAACTCTGTGAGATGAATTAACAGAACACAGAGCAGTTTCTCAGAAAGCTTCTTTCCAGTTTTGAACGGAAGATATTTCCTTTTTCACCATAGCCCTCTATGGGCTTCCAAATATCCCTTTGCCAATTCCACAAGAACAGCCTTAGCGAAAGGCGTCTTGAAGGGAGAGATGTAACTCTGTGAGATGAATTAACAGAACACAGAGCAGTTTCTCAGAAAGCTTCTTTCCAGTTTTGAACGGAAGATATTTCCTTTTTCACCATAGCCCTCTATGGGCTTCCAAATATCCCTTTGCCAATTCCACAAGAACAGCCTTAGCGAAAGGCTTCTTGAAGGGAAAGATGTAACTCTGTGAGATGAATTAACAGAACACAGAGCAGTTTCTCAGAAAGCTTCTTTCCAGTTTTGAACGGAAGATATTTCCTTTTTCACCATAGCCCTCTATGGGCTTCCAAATATCCCTTTGCCAATTCCACAAGAACAGCCTTAGCGAAAGGCTTCTTGAAGGGAAAGATGTAACTCTGTGAGATGAATTAACAGAACACAGAGCAGTTTCTCAGAAAGCTTCTTTCCAGTTTTGAACGGAAGATATTTCCTTTTTCACCATAGCCCTCTATGGGCTTCCAAATATCCCTTTGCCAATTCCACAAGAACAGCCTTAGCGAAAGGCTTCTTGAAGGGAAAGATGTAACTCTGTGAGATGAATTAACAGAACACAGAGCAGTTTCTCAGAAAGCTTCTTTCCAGTTTTGAACGGAAGATATTTCCTTTTTCACCATAGCCCTCTATGGGCTTCCAAATATCCCTTTGCCAATTCCACAAGAACAGCCTTAGCGAAAGGCTTCTTGAAGGGAAAGATGTAACTCTGTGAGATGAATTAACAGAACACAGAGCAGTTTCTCAGAAAGCTTCTTTCCACTTTTGAACGGAAGATATTTCCTTTTTCACCATAGCCCTCTATGGGCTTCCAAATATCCCTTTGCCAATTCCACAAGAACAGCCTTAGCGAAAGGCTTCTTGAAGGGAAAGATGTAACTCTGTGAGATGAATTAACAGAACACAGAGCAGTTTCTCAGAAAGCTTCTTTCCACTTTTGAACGGAAGATATTTCCTTTTTCACCATAGCCCTCTATGGGCTTCCAAATATCCCTTTGCCAATTCCACAAGAACAGCCTTAGCGAAAGGCTTCTTGAAGGGAAAGATGTAACTCTGTGAGATGAATTAACAGAACACAGAGCAGTTTCTCAGAAAGCTTCTTTCCAGTTTTGAACGGAAGATATTTCCTTTTTCACCATAGCCCTCTATGGGCTTCCAAATATCCCTTTGCCAATTCCACAAGAACAGCCGTAGCGAAAGGCTTCTTGAAGGGAAAGATGTAACTCTGTGAGATGCATGAACAGAACACAGAGCAGTTTCTCAGAAAGCTTCTTTCCAGTTTTGAACGGAAGATATTTCCTTTTTCACCATAGCCCTCTATGGGCTTCCAAATATCCCTTTGCCAATTCCACAAGAACAGCCTTAGCGAAAGGCTTCTTGAAGGGAAAGATGTAACTCTGTGAGATGAATTAACAGAACACAGAGCAGTTTCTCAGAAAGCTTCTTTCCAGTTTTGAACGGAAGATATTTCCTTTTTCACCATAGCCCTCTATGGGCTTCCAAATATCCCTTTGCCAATTCCACAAGAACAGCCTTAGCGAAAGGCTTCTTGAAGGGAAAGATGTAACTCTGTGAGATGAATTAACAGAACACAGAGCAGTTTCTCAGAAAGCTTCTTTCCAGTTTTGAACGGAAGATATTTCCTTTTTCACCATAGCCCTCTATGGGCTTCCAAATATCCCTTTGCCAATTCCACAAGAACAGCCTTAGCGAAAGGCTTCTTGAAGGGAAAGATGTAACTCTGTGAGATGAATTAACAGAACACAGAGCAGTTTCTCAGAAGGCTTCTTTCCAGTTTTGAACGGAAGATATTTCCTTTTTCACCATAGCCTTCTATGGGCTTCCAAATATCCCTTTGCCAATTCCACAAGAACAGCCTTAGCGAAAGGCTTCTTGAAGGGAAAGATGTAACTCTGTGAGATGAATTAACAGAACACAGAGCAGTTTCTCTGAAAGCTTCTTTCCAGTTTTGAACGGAAGATATTTCCTTTTTCACCATAGCCCTCTATGGGCTTCCAAATATCCCTTTGCCAATTCCACAAGAACAGCCTTAGCGAAAGGCTTCTTGAAGGGAAAGATGTAACTCTGTGAGATGAATTAACAGAACACAGAGCAGTTTCTCAGAAAGCTTCTTTCCAGTTTTGAACGGAAGATATTTCCTTTTTCACCATAGCCCTCTATGGGCTTCCAAATATCCCTTTGCCAATTCCACAAGAACAGCCTTAGCGAAAGGCTTCTTGAAGGGAAAGATGTAACTCTGTGAGATGAATTAACAGAACACAGAGCAGTTTCTCAGAAAGCTTCTTTCCAGTTTTGAACGGAAGATATTTCCTTTTTCACCATAGCCCTCTATGGGCTTCCAAATATCCCTTTGCCAATTCCACAAGAACAGCCTTAGCGAAAGGCTTCTTGAAGGGAAAGATGTAACTCTGTGAGATGAATTAACAGAACACAGAGCAGTTTCTCAGAAGGCTTCTTTCCAGTTTTGAACGGAAGATATTTCCTTTTTCACCATAGCCCTCTATGGGCTTCCAAATATCCCTTTGCCAATTCCACAAGAACAGCCTTAGCGAAAGGCTTCTTGAAGGGAAAGATGTAACTCTGTGAGATGAATTAACAGAACACAGAGCAGTTTCTCAGAAAGCTTCTTTCCAGTTTTGAACGGAAGATATTTCCTTTTTCACCATAGCCCTCTATGGGCTTCCAAATATCCCTTTGCGAATTCCACAAGAACAGCCTTAGCGAAAGGCTTCTTGAAGGGAAAGATGTAACTCTGTGAGATGAATTAACAGAACACAGAGCAGTTTCTCAGAAAGCTTCTTTCCAGTTTTGAACGGAAGATATTTCCTTTTTCACCATAGCCCTCTATGGGCTTCCAAATATCCCTTTGCCAATTCCACAAGAACAGCCTTAGCGAAAGGCTTCTTGAAGGGAAAGATGTAACTCTGTGAGATGAATTAACAGAACACAGAGCAGTTTCTCAGAAAGCTTCTTTCCAGTTTTGAACGGAAGATATTTCCTTTTTCACCATAGCCCTCTATGGGCTTCCAAATATCCCTTTGCCAATTCCACAAGAACAGCCTTAGCGAAAGGCTTCTTGAAGGGAAAGATGTAACTCTGTGAGATGAATTAACAGAACACAGAGCAGTTTCTCAGAAAGCTTCTTTCCAGTTTTGAACGGAAGATATTTCCTTTTTCACCATAGCCCTCTATGGGCTTCCAAATATCCCTTTGCCAATTCCACAAGAACAGCCTTAGCGAAAGGCTTCTTGAAGGGAAAGATGTAACTCTGTGAGATGAATTAACAGAACACAGAGCAGTTTCTCAGAAAGCTTCTTTCCAGTTTTGAACGGAAGATATTTCCTTTTTCACCATAGCCCTCTATGGGCTTCCAAATATCCCTTTGCCAATTCCACAAGAACAGCCTTAGCGAAAGGCTTCTTGAAGGGAAAGATGTAACTCTGTGAGATGCATGAACAGAACACAGAGCAGTTTCTCAGAAAGCTTCTTTCCAGTTTTGAACGGAAGATATTTCCTTTTTCACCATAGCCCTCTATGGGCTTCCAAATATCCCTTTGCCAATTCCAGAAGAACAGCCTTAGCGAAAGGCTTCTTGAAGGGAAAGATGTAACTCTGTGAGATGAATTAACAGAACACAGAGCAGTTTCTCAGAAGGCTTCTTTCCAGTTTTGAACGGAAGATATTTCCTTTTTCACCATAGCCCTCTATGGGCTTCCAAATATCCCTTTGCCAATTCCACAAGAACAGCCTTAGCGAAAGGCTTCTTGAAGGGAAAGATGTAACTCTGTGAGATGAATTAACAGAACACAGAGCAGTTTCTCTGAAAGCTTCTTTCCAGTTTTGAACGGAAGATATTTCCTTTTTCACCATAGCCCTCTATGGGCTTCCAAATATCCCTTTGCGAATTCCACAAGAACAGCCTTAGCGAAAGGCTTCTTGAAGGGAAAGATGTAACTCTGTGAGATGAATTAACAGAACACAGAGCAGTTTCTCAGAAAGCTTCTTTCCAGTTTTGAACGGAAGATATTTCCTTTTTCACCATAGCCCTCTATGGGCTTCCAAATATCCCTTTGCCAATTCCACAAGAACAGCCTTAGCGAAAGGCTTCTTGAAGGGAAAGATGTAACTCTGTGAGATGCATGAACAGAACACAGAGCAGTTTCTCAGAAAGCTTCTTTCCAGTTTTGAACGGAAGATATTTCCTTTTTCACCATAGCCCTCTATGGGCTTCCAAATATCCCTTTGCCAATTCCACAAGAACAGCCTTAGCGAAAGGCTTCTTGAAGGGAAAGATGTAACTCTGTGAGATGAATTAACAGAACACAGAGCAGTTTCTCAGAAGGCTTCTTTCCAGGTTTGAACGGAAGATATTTCCTTTTTCACCATAGCCCTCTATGGGCTTCCAAATATCCCTTTGCCAATTCCACAAGAACAGCCTTAGCGAAAGGCTTCTTGAAGGGAAAGATGTAACTCTGTGAGATGAATTAACAGAACACAGAGCAGTTTCTCTGAAAGCTTCTTTCCAGTTTTGAACGGAAGATATTTCCTTTTTCACCATAGCCCTCTATGGGCTTCCAAATATCCCTTTGCGAATTCCACAAGAACAGCCTTAGCGAAAGGCTTCTTGAAGGGAAAGATGTAACTCTGTGAGATGAATTAACAGAACACAGAGCAGTTTCTCAGAAAGCTTCTTTCCAGTTTTGAACGGAAGATATTTCCTTTTTCACCATAGCCCTCTATGGGCTTCCAAATATCCCTTTGCCAATTCCACAAGAACAGCCTTAGCGAAAGGCTTCTTGAAGGGAAAGATGTAACTCTGTGAGATGAATTAAAAGAACACAGAGCAGTTTCTCAGAAAGCTTCTTTCCAGTTTTGAACGGAAGATATTTCCTTTTTCACCATAGCCCTCTATGGGCTTCCAAATATCCCTTTGCCAATTCCACAAGAACAGCCTTAGCGAAAGGCTTCTTGAAGGGAAAGATGTAACTCTGTGAGATGAATTAACAGAACACAGAGCAGTTTCTCAGAAAGCTTCTTTCCAGTTTTGAACGGAAGATATTTCCTTTTTCACCATAGCCCTCTATGGGCTTCCAAATATCCCTTTGCCAATTCCACAAGAACAGCCTTAGCGAAAGGCTTCTTGAAGGGAAAGATGTAACTCTGTGAGATGAATTAACAGAACACAGAGCAGTTTCTCAGAAAGCTTCTTTCCAGTTTTGAACGGAAGATATTTCCTTTTTCACCATAGCCCTCTATGGGCTTCCAAATATCCCTTTGCGAATTCCACAAGAACAGCCTTAGCGAAAGGCTTCTTGAAGGGAAAGATGTAACTCTGTGAGATGCATGAACAGAACACAGAGCAGTTTCTCAGAAAGCTTCTTTCCAGTTTTGAACGGAAGATATTTCCTTTTTCACCATAGCCCTCTATGGGCTTCCAAATATCCCTTTGCCAATTCCACAAGAACAGCCTTAGCGAAAGGCTTCTTGAAGGGAAAGATGTAACTCTGTGAGATGAATTAACAGAACACAGAGCAGTTTCTCAGAAAGCTTCTTTCCAGTTTTGAACGGAAGATATTTCCTTTTTCACCATAGCCCTCTATGGGCTTCCAAATATCCCTTTGCCAATTCCACAAGAACAGCCTTAGCGAAAGGCTTCTTGAAGGGAGAGATGTAACTCTGTGAGATGAATTAACAGAACACAGAGCAGTTTCTCAGAAAGCTTCTTTCCAGTTTTGAACGGAAGATATTTCCTTTTTCACCATAGCCCTCTATGGGCTTCCAAATATCCCTTTGCGAATTCCACAAGAACAGCCTTAGCGAAAGGCTTCTTGAAGGGAAAGATGTAACTCTGTGAGATGAATTAACAGAACACAGAGCAGTTTCTCAGAAAGCTTCTTTCCAGTTTTGAACGGAAGATATTTCCTTTTTCACCATAGCCCTCTATGGGCTTCCAAATATCCCTTTGCCAATTCCACAAGAACAGCCTTAGCGAAAGGCTTCTTGAAGGGAAAGATGTAACTCTGTGAGATGAATTAACAGAACACAGAGCAGTTTCTCAGAAAGCTTCTTTCCAGTTTTGAACGGAAGATATTTCCTTTTTCACCATAGCCCTCTATGGGCTTCCAAATATCCCTTTGCCAATTCCACAAGAACAGCCTTAGCGAAAGGCTTCTTGAAGGGAAAGATGTAACTCTGTGAGATGAATTAACAGAACACAGAGCAGTTTCTCAGAAAGCTTCTTTCCAGTTTTGAACGGAAGATATTTCCTTTTTCACCATAGCCCTCTATGGGCTTCCAAATATCCCTTTGCCAATTCCACAAGAACAGCCTTAGCGAAAGGCTTCTTGAAGGGAAAGATGTAACTCTGTGAGATGAATTAACAGAACACAGAGCAGTTTCTCAGAAAGCTTCTTTCCAGTTTTGAACGGAAGATATTTCCTTTTTCACCATAGCCCTCTATGGGCTTCCAAATATCCCTTTGCCAATTCCACAAGAACTGCCTTAGCGAAAGGCTTCTTGAAGGGAAAGATGTAACTCTGTGAGATGCATGAACAGAACACAGAGCAGTTTCTCAGAAAGCTTCTTTCCAGTTTTGAACGGAAGATATTTCCTTTTTCACCATAGCCCTCTATGGGCTTCCAAATATCCCTTTGCCAATTCCACAAGAACAGCCTTAGCGAAAGGCTTCTTGAAGGAAAAGATGTAACTCTGTGAGATGAATTAACAGAACACAGAGCAGTTTCTCAGAAAGCTTCTTTCCAGTTTTGAACGGAAGATATTTCCTTTTTCACCATAGCCCTCTATGGGCTTCCAAATATCCCTTTGCCAATTCCACAAGAACAGCCTTAGCGAAAGGCTTCTTGAAGGGAAAGATGTAACTCTGTGAGATGAATTAACAGAACACAGAGCAGTTTCTCAGAAAGCTTCTTTCCAGTTTTGAACGGAAGATATTTCCTTTTTCACCATAGCCCTCTATGGGCTTCCAAATATCCCTTTGCCAATTCCACAAGAACAGCCTTAGCGAAAGGCTTCTTGAAGGGAAAGATGTAACTCTGTGAGATGAATTAACAGAACACAGAGCAGTTTCTCAGAAGGCTTCTTTCCAGTTTTGAACGGAAGATATTTCCTTTTTCACCATAGCCCTCTATGGGCTTCCAAATATCCCTTTGCCAATTCCACAAGAACAGCCTTAGCGAAAGGCTTCTTGAAGGGAAAGATGTAACTCTGTGAGATGAATTAACAGAACACAGAGCAGTTTCTCTGAAAGCTTCTTTCCAGTTTTGAACGGAAGATATTTCCTTTTTCACCATAGCCCTCTATGGGCTTCCAAATATCCCTTTGCCAATTCCACAAGAACAGCCTTAGCGAAAGGCTTCTTGAAGGGAAAGATGTAACTCTGTGAGATGAATTAACAGAACACAGAGCAGTTTCTCAGAAAGCTTCTTTCCAGTTTTGAACGGAAGATATTTCCTTTTTCACCATAGCCCTCTATGGGCTTCCAAATATCCCTTTGCCAATTCCACAAGAACAGCCGTAGCGAAAGTCTTCTTGAAGGGAAAGATGTAACTCTGTGAGATGAATTAACAGAACACAGAGCAGTTTCTCAGAAAGCTTCTTTCCAGTTTTGAACGGAAGATATTTCCTTTTTCACCATAGCCCTCTATGGGCTTCCAAATATCCCTTTGCCAATTCCACAAGAACAGCCTTAGCGAAAGGCTTCTTGAAGGGAAAGATGTAACTCTGTGAGATGAATTAACAGAACACAGAGCAGTTTCTCAGAAAGCTTCTTTCCAGTTTTGAACGGAAGATATTTCCTTTTTCACCATAGCCCTCTATGGGCTTCCAAATATCCCTTTGCCAATTCCACAAGAACAGCCTTAGCGAAAGGCTTCTTGAAGGGAAAGATGTAACTCTGTGAGATGAATTAACAGAACACAGAGCAGTTTCTCAGAAAGCTTCTTTCCAGTTTTGAACGGAAGATATTTCCTTTTTCACCATAGCCCTCTATGGGCTTCCAAATATCCCTTTGCCAATTCCACAAGAACAGCCTTAGCGAAAGGCTTCTTGAAGGGAAAGATGTAACTCTGTGAGATGAATTAACAGAACACAGAGCAGTTTCTCAGAAAGCTTCTTTCCAGTTTTGAACGGAAGATATTTCCTTTTTCACCATAGCCCTCTATGGGCTTCCAAATATCCCTTTGCCAATTCCACAAGAACAGCCTTAGCGAAAGGCTTCTTGAAGGGAAAGATGTAACTCTGTGAGATGCATGAACAGAACACAGAGCAGTTTCTCAGAAAGCTTCTTTCCAGTTTTGAACGGAAGATATTTCCTTTTTCACCATAGCCCTCTATGGGCTTCCAAATATCCCTTTGCCAATTCCACAAGAACAGCCTTAGCGAAAGGCTTCTTGAAGGAAAAGATGTAACTCTGTGAGATGAATTAACAGAACACAGAGCAGTTTCTCAGAAAGCTTCTTTCCAGTTTTGAACGGAAGATATTTCCTTTTTCACCATAGCCCTCTATGGGCTTCCAAATATCCCTTTGCCAATTCCACAAGAACAGCCTTAGCGAAAGGCTTCTTGAAGGGAAAGATGTAACTCTGTGAGATGAATTAACAGAACACAGAGCAGTTTCTCAGAAAGCTTCTTTCCAGTTTTGAACGGAAGATATTTCCTTTTTCACCATAGCCCTCTATGGGCTTCCAAATATCCCTTTGCCAATTCCACAAGAACAGCCTTAGCGAAAGGCTTCTTGAAGGGAAAGATGTAACTCTGTGAGATGAATTAACAGAACACAGAGCAGTTTCTCAGAAGGCTTCTTTCCAGTTTTGAACGGAAGATATTTCCTTTTTCACCATAGCCCTCTATGGGCTTCCAAATATCCCTTTGCCAATTCCACAAGAACAGCCTTAGCGAAAGGCTTCTTGAAGGGAAAGATGTAACTCTGTGAGATGAATTAACAGAACACAGAGCAGTTTCTCTGAAAGCTTCTTTCCAGTTTTGAACGGAAGATATTTCCTTTTTCACCATAGCCCTCTATGGGCTTCCAAATATCCCTTTGCCAATTCCACAAGAACAGCCTTAGCGAAAGGCTTCTTGAAGGGAAAGATGTAACTCTGTGAGATGAATTAACAGAACACAGAGCAGTTTCTCAGAAAGCTTCTTTCCAGTTTTGAACGGAAGATATTTCCTTTTTCACCATAGCCCTCTATGGGCTTCCAAATATCCCTTTGCCAATTCCACAAGAACAGCCGTAGCGAAAGTCTTCTTGAAGGGAAAGATGTAACTCTGTGAGATGAATTAACAGAACACAGAGCAGTTTCTCAGAAAGCTTCTTTCCAGTTTTGAACGGAAGATATTTCCTTTTTCACCATAGCCCTCTATGGGCTTCCAAATATCCCTTTGCCAATTCCACAAGAACAGCCTTAGCGAAAGGCTTCTTGAAGGGAAAGATGTAACTCTGTGAGATGAATTAACAGAACACAGAGCAGTTTCTCTGAAAGCTTCTTTCCAGTTTTGAACGGAAGATATTTCCTTTTTCACCATAGCCCTCTATGGGCTTCCAAATATCCCTTTGCCAATTCCACAAGAAAAGCCTTAGCGAAAGGCTTCTTGAAGGGAAAGATGTAACTCTGTGAGATGAATTAACAGAACACAGAGCAGTTTCTCACAAAGCTTCTTTCAAGTTTTGAAGAGAAGATATTTCCTTTTTCACTATAGCCCTCTATGGGCCTCCAAATATCCCTTTGCCAATTCCACAAGAACAGCCTTATCGAAAGGCTTCTTGAAGGGAAAGATGTAACTCTGTGAGATGAATTAACAGAACACAGAGCAGTTTCTCAGAAAGCTTCTTTCCAGTTTTGAACGGAAGATATTTCCTTTTTCACCGTAGCCCTCTATGGGCTTCCAAATATCCCTTTGCAAATTCCACAAGAACAGCCTTAGCGAAAGGCTTCTTGAAGGTAAAGATGTAACTCTGTGAGATGAATTAACTGAACACAGAACAGTTTCTCAGAAGGCTTCTTTCCAGTTTTGAACGGAAGATATTTCTTTTTTCACCATGTCCTTCTAAGGGCTTCCAAATATCCCTTTGCCAATTCCACAAGAACAGCCTTAGCGAAAGGCTTCTTGAAGGGAAAGATGTAACTCTGTGAGATGAACTAACAGAACACAGAGCAGTTTCTCAGAAATCTTCTTTCCAGTTTGAACGGAAGATATTTCCTTTTTCACCATAGCCCTCTAAGGGCTTCAAAATATCCCTTTGCCAATTCCACAAGAACAGCCTTAGCGAAAGGCTTCCTGAAGGGAAAGATGTAACTCTGTGAGATGAATTAACAGAACACAGAGCAGTTTCTCAGGACGCTTCTTTCCAGTTTTGAACGGAAGATATTTCCTTTTTCACCATAGCCCTCTATGAGCTTCCAAATATCACTTTGCCAATTCCACAAGAACAGCCTTATCAAAAGGCTTCTTGAAGGGAAAGATGTAACTCTGTGAGATGAATTAACAGAACACAGAGCAGTTTCTCAGAAAGCTTCTTTCCAGTTTTGAACGGAAGATATTTCCTTTTTCACCATAGCACTCTATGGGCTTCCAAATATCCCTTTGCAATTCCACAAGAACAGCCTTAGCGAAAGGGTTGTTGAAGGTAAGATGTAACTCTGTGGGATGAATTAACTGAACACAGAGCAGTTTCTCAGAACGCTTCTTTCCAGTTTTGAACGGAAGATATTTCCTTTTTCACCATATCCATCTATGGGCTTCCAAATATCCGTTTGCCAATTCCACAAGAACAGCTTTAGCGAAAGGCTTCTTGAACGGAAAGATGTAACACTGTTAGATGAATTAAGAGAACACAGAGCAGTTTATCAGAAAGCTTCTTTCCAGTTTTGAACGGAAGATATTTCCTTTTTCACCATAGCCCTCTATGGGCTTCCAAATGTCCCTTTGCCAATTCCACAAGAACAGCCTTATCGAAAGGCTTCTTGAAGGGAAAGATGTAACTCTGTGAGATAAATTAAGAGAACACAGAGCAGTTTCTCAGAAACCTTCTTTCCAGTTTTGCCCGTAAGATATTTCCTTTTTCACCATCGCCCTCTATGTGCTTCCAAGTATCCCTTTGCCAATTCCACAAGAACAGCCTTAGCGAAAGGCTTCTTGAAGGGAAAGATGTAACTCTGTGAGATGAACTAACAGAACACAGAGCAGTTTCTCAGAAAGCTTCTTTCCAGTTTTGAATGGAAGATATTTCCTTTTTCACCATAGCCCTCTATGGGCTTCCAAATATCCCTTTGCCAATGCCCCAAGAAGCGTCTTAGCGAAAGGCTTCTTGAAGGGAAAGATGTAACTCTGTGAGATGAATTAACAGAACACAGAGCAGTTTCTCAGAAAGCTTCTTTCCAGTTTTGAACGGAAGATATTTCCTTTTTCACCATAGCCCTCTATGGGCTTCCAAATATCCCTTTGCCAATTCCACAAGAACAGCCTTAGCGAAAGGCTTCTTGAAGGGAAAGATGTAACTCTGTGAGATGAATTAACAGAACACAGAGCAGTTTCTCAGAAGGCTTCTTTCCAGTTTTGAACGGAAGATATTTCCTTTTTCACCATAGCCCTCTATGGGCTTCCAAATATCCCTTTGCCAATTCCACAAGAACAGCCTTAGCGAAAGGCTTCTTGAAGGGAAAGATGTAACTCTGTGAGATGAATTAACAGAACACAGAGCAGTTTCTCTGAAAGCTTCTTTCCAGTTTTGAACGGAAGATATTTCCTTTTTCACCATAGCCCTCTATGGGCTTCCAAATATCCCTTTGCGAATTCCACAAGAACAGCCTTAGCGAAAGGCTTCTTGAAGGGAAAGATGTAACTCTGTGAGATGAATTAACAGAACACAGAGCAGTTTCTCAGAAAGCTTCTTTCCAGTTTTGAACGGAAGATATTTCCTTTTTCACCATAGCCCTCTATGGGCTTCCAAATATCCCTTTGCCAATTCCACAAGAACAGCCTTAGCGAAAGGCTTCTTGAAGGGAAAGATGTAACTCTGTGAGATGCATGAACAGAACACAGAGCAGTTTCTCAGAAAGCTTCTTTCCAGTTTTGAACGGAAGATATTTCCTTTTTCACCATAGCCCTCTATGGGCTTCCAAATATCCCTTTGCCAATTCCACAAGAACAGCCTTAGCGAAAGGCTTCTTGAAGGGAAAGATGTAACTCTGTGAGATGAATTAACAGAACACAGAGCAGTTTCTCAGAAGGCTTCTTTCCAGTTTTGAACGGAAGATATTTCCTTTTTCACCATAGCCCTCTATGGGCTTCCAAATATCCCTTTGCCAATTCCACAAGAACAGCCTTAGCGAAAGGCTTCTTGAAGGGAAAGATGTAACTCTGTGAGATGAATTAACAGAACACAGAGCAGTTTCTCTGAAAGCTTCTTTCCAGTTTTGAACGGAAGATATTTCCTTTTTCACCATAGCCCTCTATGGGCTTCCAAATATCCCTTTGCGAATTCCACAAGAACAGCCTTAGCGAAAGGCTTCTTGAAGGGAAAGATGTAACTCTGTGAGATGAATTAACAGAACACAGAGCAGTTTCTCAGAAAGCTTCTTTCCAGTTTTGAACGGAAGATAATTCCTTTTTCACCATAGCCCTCTATGGGCTTCCAAATATCCCTTTGCCAATTCCACAAGAACAGCCTTAGCGAAAGGCTTCTTGAAGGGAAAGATGTAACTCTGTGAGATGAATTAACAGAACACAGAGCAGTTTCTCAGAAAGCTTCTTTCCAGTTTTGAACGGAAGATATTTCCTTTTTCACCATAGCCCTCTATGGGCTTCCAAATATCCCTTTGCCAATTCCACAAGAACAGCCTTAGCGAAAGGCTTCTTGAAGGGAAAGATGTAACTCTGTGAGATGAATTAACAGAACACAGAGCAGTTTCTCAGAAAGCTTCTTTCCAGTTTTGAACGGAAGATATTTCCTTTTTCACCATAGCCCTCTATGGGCTTCCAAATATCCCTTTGCCAATTCCACAAGAACAGCCTTAGCGAAAGGCTTCTTGAAGGGAAAGATGTAACTCTGTGAGATGAATTAACAGAACACAGAGCAGTTTCTCAGAAAGCTTCTTTCCAGTTTTGAACGGAAGATATTTCCTTTTTCACCATAGCCCTCTATGGGCTTCCAAATATCCCTTTGCCAATTCCACAAGAACAGCCTTAGCGAAAGGCTTCTTGAAGGGAAAGATGTAACTCTGTGAGATGCATGAACAGAACACAGAGCAGTTTCTCAGAAAGCTTCTTTCCAGTTTTGAACGGAAGATATTTCCTTTTTCACCATAGCCCTCTATGGGCTTCCAAATATCCCTTTGCCAATTCCACAAGAACAGCCTTAGCGAAAGGCTTCTTGAAGGGAAAGATGTAACTCTGTGAGATGAATTAACAGAACACAGAGCAGTTTCTCAGAAGGCTTCTTTCCAGTTTTGAACGGAAGATATTTCCTTTTTCACCATAGCCCTCTATGGGCTTCCAAATATCCCTTTGCCAATTCCACAAGAACAGCCTTAGCGAAAGGCTTCTTGAAGGGAAAGATGTAACTCTGTGAGATGAATTAACAGAACACAGAGCAGTTTCTCTGAAAGCTTCTTTCCAGTTTTGAACGGAAGATATTTCCTTTTTCACCATAGCCCTCTATGGGCTTCCAAATATCCCTTTGCGAATTCCACAAGAACAGCCTTAGCGAAAGGCTTCTTGAAGGGAAAGATGTAACTCTGTGAGATGAATTAACAGAACACAGAGCAGTTTCTCAGAAAGCTTCTTTCCAGTTTTGAACGGAAGATATTTCCTTTTTCACCATAGCCCTCTATGGGCTTCCAAATATCCCTTTGCCAATTCCACAAGAACAGCCTTAGCGAAAGGCTTCTTGAAGGGAAAGATGTAACTCTGTGAGATGAATTAACAGAACACAGAGCAGTTTCTCAGAAAGCTTCTTTCCAGTTTTGAACGGAAGATATTTCCTTTTTCACCATAGCCCTCTATGGGCTTCCAAATATCCCTTTGCCAATTCCACAAGAACAGCCTTAGCGAAAGGCTTCTTGAAGGGAAAGATGTAACTCTGTGAGATGAATTAACAGAACACAGAGCAGTTTCTCAGAAAGCTTCTTTCCAGTTTTGAACGGAAGATATTTCCTTTTTCACCATAGCCCTCTATGGGCTTCCAAATATCCCTTTGCCAATTCCACAAGAACAGCCTTAGCGAAAGGCTTCTTGAAGGGAAAGATGTAACTCTGTGAGATGAATTAACAGAACACAGAGCAGTTTCTCAGAAAGCTTCTTTCCAGTTTTGAACGGAAGATATTTCCTTTTTCACCATAGCCCTCTATGGGCTTCCAAATATCCCTTTGCCAATTCCACAAGAACTGCCTTAGCGAAAGGCTTCTTGAAGGGAAAGATGTAACTCTGTGAGATGCATGAACAGAACACAGAGCAGTTTCTCAGAAAGCTTCTTTCCAGTTTTGAACGGAAGATATTTCCTTTTTCACCATAGCCCTCTATGGGCTTCCAAATATCCCTTTGCCAATTCCACAAGAACAGCCTTAGCGAAAGGCTTCTTGAAGGAAAAGATGTAACTCTGTGAGATGAATTAACAGAACACAGAGCAGTTTCTCAGAAAGCTTCTTTCCAGTTTTGAACGGAAGATATTTCCTTTTTCACCATAGCCCTCTATGGGCTTCCAAATATCCCTTTGCCAATTCCACAAGAACAGCCTTAGCGAAAGGCTTCTTGAAGGGAAAGATGTAACTCTGTGAGATGAATTAACAGAACACAGAGCAGTTTCTCAGAAAGCTTCTTTCCAGTTTTGAACGGAAGATATTTCCTTTTTCACCATAGCCCTCTATGGGCTTCCAAATATCCCTTTGCCAATTCCACAAGAACAGCCTTAGCGAAAGGCTTCTTGAAGGGAAAGATGTAACTCTGTGAGATGAATTAACAGAACACAGAGCAGTTTCTCAGAAGGCTTCTTTCCAGTTTTGAACGGAAGATATTTCCTTTTTCACCATAGCCCTCTATGGGCTTCCAAATATCCCTTTGCCAATTCCACAAGAACAGCCTTAGCGAAAGGCTTCTTGAAGGGAAAGATGTAACTCTGTGAGATGAATTAACAGAACACAGAGCAGTTTCTCTGAAAGCTTCTTTCCAGTTTTGAACGGAAGATATTTCCTTTTTCACCATAGCCCTCTATGGGCTTCCAAATATCCCTTTGCCAATTCCACAAGAACAGCCTTAGCGAAAGGCTTCTTGAAGGGAAAGATGTAACTCTGTGAGATGAATTAACAGAACACAGAGCAGTTTCTCAGAAAGCTTCTTTCCAGTTTTGAACGGAAGATATTTCCTTTTTCACCATAGCCCTCTATGGGCTTCCAAATATCCCTTTGCCAATTCCACAAGAACAGCCGTAGCGAAAGTCTTCTTGAAGGGAAAGATGTAACTCTGTGAGATGAATTAACAGAACACAGAGCAGTTTCTCAGAAAGCTTCTTTCCAGTTTTGAACGGAAGATATTTCCTTTTTCACCATAGCCCTCTATGGGCTTCCAAATATCCCTTTGCCAATTCCACAAGAACAGCCTTAGCGAAAGGCTTCTTGAAGGGAAAGATGTAACTCTGTGAGATGAATTAACAGAACACAGAGCAGTTTCTCAGAAAGCTTCTTTCCAGTTTTGAACGGAAGATATTTCCTTTTTCACCATAGCCCTCTATGGGCTTCCAAATATCCCTTTGCCAATTCCACAAGAACAGCCTTAGCGAAAGGCTTCTTGAAGGGAAAGATGTAACTCTGTGAGATGAATTAACAGAACACAGAGCAGTTTCTCAGAAAGCTTCTTTCCAGTTTTGAACGGAAGATATTTCCTTTTTCACCATAGCCCTCTATGGGCTTCCAAATATCCCTTTGCCAATTCCACAAGAACAGCCTTAGCGAAAGGCTTCTTGAAGGGAAAGATGTAACTCTGTGAGATGAATTAACAGAACACAGAGCAGTTTCTCAGAAAGCTTCTTTCCAGTTTTGAACGGAAGATATTTCCTTTTTCACCATAGCCCTCTATGGGCTTCCAAATATCCCTTTGCCAATTCCACAAGAACAGCCTTAGCGAAAGGCTTCTTGAAGGGAAAGATGTAACTCTGTGAGATGCATGAACAGAACACAGAGCAGTTTCTCAGAAAGCTTCTTTCCAGTTTTGAACGGAAGATATTTCCTTTTTCACCATAGCCCTCTATGGGCTTCCAAATATCCCTTTGCCAATTCCACAAGAACAGCCTTAGCGAAAGGCTTCTTGAAGGAAAAGATGTAACTCTGTGAGATGAATTAACAGAACACAGAGCAGTTTCTCAGAAAGCTTCTTTCCAGTTTTGAACGGAAGATATTTCCTTTTTCACCATAGCCCTCTATGGGCTTCCAAATATCCCTTTGCCAATTCCACAAGAACAGCCTTAGCGAAAGGCTTCTTGAAGGGAAAGATGTAACTCTGTGAGATGAATTAACAGAACACAGAGCAGTTTCTCAGAAAGCTTCTTTCCAGTTTTGAACGGAAGATATTTCCTTTTTCACCATAGCCCTCTATGGGCTTCCAAATATCCCTTTGCCAATTCCACAAGAACAGCCTTAGCGAAAGGCTTCTTGAAGGGAAAGATGTAACTCTGTGAGATGAATTAACAGAACACAGAGCAGTTTCTCAGAAGGCTTCTTTCCAGTTTTGAACGGAAGATATTTCCTTTTTCACCATAGCCCTCTATGGGCTTCCAAATATCCCTTTGCCAATTCCACAAGAACAGCCTTAGCGAAAGGCTTCTTGAAGGGAAAGATGTAACTCTGTGAGATGAATTAACAGAACACAGAGCAGTTTCTCTGAAAGCTTCTTTCCAGTTTTGAACGGAAGATATTTCCTTTTTCACCATAGCCCTCTATGGGCTTCCAAATATCCCTTTGCCAATTCCACAAGAACAGCCTTAGCGAAAGGCTTCTTGAAGGGAAAGATGTAACTCTGTGAGATGAATTAACAGAACACAGAGCAGTTTCTCAGAAAGCTTCTTTCCAGTTTTGAACGGAAGATATTTCCTTTTTCACCATAGCCCTCTATGGGCTTCCAAATATCCCTTTGCCAATTCCACAAGAACAGCCGTAGCGAAAGTCTTCTTGAAGGGAAAGATGTAACTCTGTGAGATGAATTAACAGAACACAGAGCAGTTTCTCAGAAAGCTTCTTTCCAGTTTTGAACGGAAGATATTTCCTTTTTCACCATAGCCCTCTATGGGCTTCCAAATATCCCTTTGCCAATTCCACAAGAACAGCCTTAGCGAAAGGCTTCTTGAAGGGAAAGATGTAACTCTGTGAGATGAATTAACAGAACACAGAGCAGTTTCTCAGAAAGCTTCTTTCCAGTTTTGAACGGAAGATATTTCCTTTTTCACCATAGCCCTCTATGGGCTTCCAAATATCCCTTTGCCAATTCCACAAGAAAAGCCTTAGCGAAAGGCTTCTTGAAGGGAAAGATGTAACTCTGTGAGATGAATTAACAGAACACAGAGCAGTTTCTCACAAAGCTTCTTTCAAGTTTTGAAGAGAAGATATTTCCTTTTTCACTATATCCCTCTATGGGCCTCCAAATATCCCTTTGCCAATTCCACAAGAACAGCCTTATCGAAAGGCTTCTTGAAGGGAAAGATGTAACTCTGTGAGATGAATTAACAGAACACAGAGCAGTTTCTCAGAAAGCTTCTTTCCAGTTTTGAACGGAAGATATTTCCTTTTTCACCGTAGCCCTCTATGGGCTTCCAAATATCCCTTTGCAAATTCCACAAGAACAGCCTTAGCGAAAGGCTTCTTGAAGGTAAAGATGTAACTCTGTGAGATGAATTAACTGAACACAGAACAGTTTCTCAGAAGGCTTCTTTCCAGTTTTGAACGGAAGATATTTCTTTTTTCACCATGTCCTTCTAAGGGCTTCCAAATATCCCTTTGCCAATTCCACAAGAACAGCCTTAGCGAAAGGCTTCTTGAAGGGAAAGATGTAACTCTGTGAGATGAACTAACAGAACACAGAGCAGTTTCTCAGAAATCTTCTTTCCAGTTTGAACGGAAGATATTTCCTTTTTCACCATAGCCCTCTATGGGCTTCCAAATATCCCTTTGCCAATTCCACAAGAACAGCCTTAGCGAAAGGCTTCCTGAAGGGAAAGATGTAACTCTGTGAGATGAATTAACAGAACACAGAGCAGTTTCTCAGGACGCTTCTTTCCAGTTTTGAACGGAAGATATTTCCTTTTTCACCATAGCCCTCTATGAGCTTCCAAATATCACTTTGCCAATTCCACAAGAACAGCCTTATCAAAAGGCTTCTTGAAGGGAAAGATGTAACTCTGTGAGATGAATTAACAGAACACAGAGCAGTTTCTCAGAAAGCTTCTTTCCAGTTTTGAACGGAAGATATTTCCTTTTTCACCATAGCACTCTATGGGCTTCCAAATATCCCTTTGCAATTCCACAAGAACAGCCTTAGCGAAAGGGTTGTTGAAGGTAAGATGTAACTCTGTGGGATGAATTAACTGAACACAGAGCAGTTTCTCAGAACGCTTCTTTCCAGTTTTGAACGGAAGATATTTCCTTTTTCACCATATCCTTCTATGGGCTTCCAAATATCCGTTTGCCAATTCCACAAGAACAGCTTTAGCGAAAGGCTTCTTGAACGGAAAGATGTAACACTGTTAGATGAATTAAGAGAACACAGAGCAGTTTATCAGAAAGCTTCTTTCCAGTTTTGAACGGAAGATATTTCCTTTTTCACCATAGCCCTCTATGGGCTTCCAAATGTCCCTTTGCCAATTCCACAAGAACAGCCTTATCGAAAGGCTTCTTGAAGGGAAAGATGTAACTCTGTGAGATAAATTAAGAGAACACAGAGCAGTTTCTCAGAAACCTTCTTTCCAGTTTTGCCCGTAAGATATTTCCTTTTTCACCATCGCCCTCTATGTGCTTCCAAGTATCCCTTTGCCAATTCCACAAGAACAGCCTTAGCGAAAGGCTTCTTGAAGGGAAAGATGTAACTCTGTGAGATGAACTAACAGAACACAGAGCAGTTTCTCAGAAAGCTTCTTTCCAGTTTTGAATGGAAGATATTTCCTTTTTCACCATAGCCCTCTATGGGCTTCCAAATATCCCTTTGCCAATGCCCCAAGAAGCGTCTTAGCGAAAGGCTTCTTGAAGGGAAAGATGTAACTCTGTGAGATGAATTAACAGAACACAGAGCAGTTTCTCAGAAAGCTTCTTTCCAGTTTTGAACGGAAGATATTTCCTTTTTCACCATAGCCCTCTATGGACTTCCAAATATCCCTTTGCCAATTCCACAAGAACAGCCTTAGCGAAAGGCTTCTTGAAGGGAAAGATATGACACTGTGAGATGAATTAACAGAACACAGAGCAGTTTCTCAGAAAGCTTCTTTCCAGTTTTGAAAGGACGGTATTTCCTTTTTCACCTTAGCCCTCTATGCGATTCCAAATATCACTTTGCCAATTCCACAAGAACAGCCTTAGCGAAAGGCTTCTTGAAGGGAAAGATGTAACTCTGTGAGATGAATTAACAAAACACAGAGCAGTTTCTCAGAAAGCTTCTTTCGAGTTTTGAACGGAAGATATTTCCTTTTCACCATAGCCCTCTATGGGCTTCCAAATATCCCTTTGCCAATTACACAAGAACAGCCTTAGCGAAAGGCTTCTTGAAGGGAAAGATGTAACTCTGTGAGATGAATTAACAGAACACAGAGCAGTTTCTCAGAACGCTTCTTTCCAGTTTTGAACGGAAGATATTTCTTTTTTCACCGTAGCCCTCTATGGGCTTCCAAATATCCCTTTGCCAATTCCACAAGAAAAGCCTTAGCGAAAGGCTTCTTGAAGGGAAAGATGTAACTCTGTGAGATGAATTAACAGAACACAGAGCAGTTTCTCACAAAGCTTCTTTCCAGTTTTGAACAGAAGTTATTTCCTTTTCCCTATAGCCCTCTATGGGCCTCCAAATATCCCTTTGCCAATTCCACAAAAACAGCCTTATCAAAAGGCTTCTTGAAGGGAAAGATGTAACTCTGTGAGATGAATTAACAGAACACAGAGCAGTTTCTCAGAAAGCTTCTTTCCAGTTTTGAACGGAAGATATTTCCTTTTTCACCGTAGCCCTCTATGGGCTTCCAAATATCCCTTTGCCAATTCCACAAGAACAGCCTTAGCGAAAGGCTTGTTGAAGGTAAAGATGTAACTCTGTGAGATGAATTAAATGAACACAGAGCAGTTTTTCAGAACGCTTCTTTCCAGTTTTGAAGGGAAGATATTTCCTTTTTCACCATATCCTTCTATGGGCTTCCAAATATCCCTTTGCCAATTCCACAAGAACAGCCTTAGCGAAAGGCTTCTTGAACGGAAAGATGTAACACTGTGAGATGAACTAACAGAACACAGCGCAGTTTCTCAGAAAGCTTCTTTCCAGTTTTGAACGGAAGATATTTCTTTTTCACCATAGCCCTCTATGGGCTTCCAAATATCCCTTTGCAAATGCCACAAGAACAGCCTTAGCGAGAGGATTCCTGAAGGGAAAGATGTAACTCTGTGAGATGAATTAACAGAACACAGAGCAGTTTCTCAGAACGCTTCTTTCCAGTTTTGAACGGAATATATTTCCTTTTTCACCATAGCCCTCTATGGGCTTCCAAATATCCCTTTGCCAATTCCACAAGAACAGCCTTAGCGAAAGGCTTCTTGAAGGGAAAGATGTAACTCTGTGAGATGAATTAACAGAACACAGAGCAGTTTCTCAGAAAGCTTCTTTCCAGTTTTGAACGGAAGATATTTCCTTTTTCACCATAGCCCTCTATGGGCTTCCAAATATCCCTTTGCCAATTCCACAAGAACAGCCTTAGCGAAAGGCTTCTTGAAGGGAAAGATGTAACTCTGTGAGATGAATTAACAGAACACAGAGCAGTTTCTCAGAAAGCTTCTTTCCAGTTTTGAACGGAAGATATTTCCTTTTTCACCATAGCCCTCTATGGGCTTCCAAATATCCCTTTGCCAATTCCACAAGAACAGCCTTAGCGAAAGGCTTCTTGAAGGGAAAGATGTAACTCTGTGAGATGAATTAACAGAACACAGAGCAGTTTCTCAGAAAGCTTCTTTCCAGTTTTGAACGGAAGATATTTCCTTTTTCACCATAGCCCTCTATGGGCTTCCAAATATCCCTTTGCCAATTCCACAAGAACAGCCTTAGCGAAAGGCTTCTTGAAGGGAAAGATGTAACTCTGTGAGATGCATGAACAGAACACAGAGCAGTTTCTCAGAAAGCTTCTTTCCAGTTTTGAACGGAAGATATTTCCTTTTTCACCATAGCCCTCTATGGGCTTCCAAATATCCCTTTGCCAATTCCACAAGAACAGCCTTAGCGAAAGGCTTCTTGAAGGAAAAGATGTAACTCTGTGAGATGAATTAACAGAACACAGAGCAGTTTCTCAGAAAGCTTCTTTCCAGTTTTGAACGGAAGATATTTCCTTTTTCACCATAGCCCTCTATGGGCTTCCAAATATCCCTTTGCCAATTCCACAAGAACAGCCTTAGCGAAAGGCTTCTTGAAGGGAAAGATGTAACTCTGTGAGATGAATTAACAGAACACAGAGCAGTTTCTCAGAAAGCTTCTTTCCAGTTTTGAACGGAAGATATTTCCTTTTTCACCATAGCCCTCTATGGGCTTCCAAATATCCCTTTGCCAATTCCACAAGAACAGCCTTAGCGAAAGGCTTCTTGAAGGGAAAGATGTAACTCTGTGAGATGAATTAACAGAACACAGAGCAGTTTCTCAGAAGGCTTCTTTCCAGTTTTGAACGGAAGATATTTCCTTTTTCACCATAGCCCTCTATGGGCTTCCAAATATCCCTTTGCCAATTCCACAAGAACAGCCTTAGCGAAAGGCTTCTTGAAGGGAAAGATGTAACTCTGTGAGATGAATTAACAGAACACAGAGCAGTTTCTCTGAAAGCTTCTTTCCAGTTTTGAACGGAAGATATTTCCTTTTTCACCATAGCCCTCTATGGGCTTCCAAATATCCCTTTGCCAATTCCACAAGAACAGCCTTAGCGAAAGGCTTCTTGAAGGGAAAGATGTAACTCTGTGAGATGAATTAACAGAACACAGAGCAGTTTCTCAGAAAGCTTCTTTCCAGTTTTGAACGGAAGATATTTCCTTTTTCACCATAGCCCTCTATGGGCTTCCAAATATCCCTTTGCCAATTCCACAAGAACAGCCGTAGCGAAAGTCTTCTTGAAGGGAAAGATGTAACTCTGTGAGATGAATTAACAGAACACAGAGCAGTTTCTCAGAAAGCTTCTTTCCAGTTTTGAACGGAAGATATTTCCTTTTTCACCATAGCCCTCTATGGGCTTCCAAATATCCCTTTGCCAATTCCACAAGAACAGCCTTAGCGAAAGGCTTCTTGAAGGGAAAGATGTAACTCTGTGAGATGAATTAACAGAACACAGAGCAGTTTCTCAGAAAGCTTCTTTCCAGTTTTGAACGGAAGATATTTCCTTTTTCACCATAGCCCTCTATGGGCTTCCAAATATCCCTTTGCCAATTCCACAAGAACAGCCTTAGCGAAAGGCTTCTTGAAGGGAAAGATGTAACTCTGTGAGATGAATTAACAGAACACAGAGCAGTTTCTCAGAAAGCTTCTTTCCAGTTTTGAACGGAAGATATTTCCTTTTTCACCATAGCCCTCTATGGGCTTCCAAATATCCCTTTGCCAATTCCACAAGAACAGCCTTAGCGAAAGGCTTCTTGAAGGGAAAGATGTAACTCTGTGAGATGAATTAACAGAACACAGAGCAGTTTCTCAGAAAGCTTCTTTCCAGTTTTGAACGGAAGATATTTCCTTTTTCACCATAGCCCTCTATGGGCTTCCAAATATCCCTTTGCCAATTCCACAAGAACAGCCTTAGCGAAAGGCTTCTTGAAGGGAAAGATGTAACTCTGTGAGATGCATGAACAGAACACAGAGCAGTTTCTCAGAAAGCTTCTTTCCAGTTTTGAACGGAAGATATTTCCTTTTTCACCATAGCCCTCTATGGGCTTCCAAATATCCCTTTGCCAATTCCACAAGAACAGCCTTAGCGAAAGGCTTCTTGAAGGAAAAGATGTAACTCTGTGAGATGAATTAACAGAACACAGAGCAGTTTCTCAGAAAGCTTCTTTCCAGTTTTGAACGGAAGATATTTCCTTTTTCACCATAGCCCTCTATGGGCTTCCAAATATCCCTTTGCCAATTCCACAAGAACAGCCTTAGCGAAAGGCTTCTTGAAGGGAAAGATGTAACTCTGTGAGATGAATTAACAGAACACAGAGCAGTTTCTCAGAAAGCTTCTTTCCAGTTTTGAACGGAAGATATTTCCTTTTTCACCATAGCCCTCTATGGGCTTCCAAATATCCCTTTGCCAATTCCACAAGAACAGCCTTAGCGAAAGGCTTCTTGAAGGGAAAGATGTAACTCTGTGAGATGAATTAACAGAACACAGAGCAGTTTCTCAGAAGGCTTCTTTCCAGTTTTGAACGGAAGATATTTCCTTTTTCACCATAGCCCTCTATGGGCTTCCAAATATCCCTTTGCCAATTCCACAAGAACAGCCTTAGCGAAAGGCTTCTTGAAGGGAAAGATGTAACTCTGTGAGATGAATTAACAGAACACAGAGCAGTTTCTCTGAAAGCTTCTTTCCAGTTTTGAACGGAAGATATTTCCTTTTTCACCATAGCCCTCTATGGGCTTCCAAATATCCCTTTGCCAATTCCACAAGAACAGCCTTAGCGAAAGGCTTCTTGAAGGGAAAGATGTAACTCTGTGAGATGAATTAACAGAACACAGAGCAGTTTCTCAGAAAGCTTCTTTCCAGTTTTGAACGGAAGATATTTCCTTTTTCACCATAGCCCTCTATGGGCTTCCAAATATCCCTTTGCCAATTCCACAAGAACAGCCGTAGCGAAAGTCTTCTTGAAGGGAAAGATGTAACTCTGTGAGATGAATTAACAGAACACAGAGCAGTTTCTCAGAAAGCTTCTTTCCAGTTTTGAACGGAAGATATTTCCTTTTTCACCATAGCCCTCTATGGGCTTCCAAATATCCCTTTGCCAATTCCACAAGAACAGCCTTAGCGAAAGGCTTCTTGAAGGGAAAGATGTAACTCTGTGAGATGAATTAACAGAACACAGAGCAGTTTCTCAGAAAGCTTCTTTCCAGTTTTGAACGGAAGATATTTCCTTTTTCACCATAGCCCTCTATGGGCTTCCAAATATCCCTTTGCCAATTCCACAAGAAAAGCCTTAGCGAAAGGCTTCTTGAAGGGAAAGATGTAACTCTGTGAGATGAATTAACAGAACACAGAGCAGTTTCTCACAAAGCTTCTTTCAAGTTTTGAAGAGAAGATATTTCCTTTTTCACTATAGCCCTCTATGGGCCTCCAAATATCCCTTTGCCAATTCCACAAGAACAGCCTTATCGAAAGGCTTCTTGAAGGGAAAGATGTAACTCTGTGAGATGAATTAACAGAACACAGAGCAGTTTCTCAGAAAGCTTCTTTCCAGTTTTGAACGGAAGATATTTCCTTTTTCACCGTAGCCCTCTATGGGCTTCCAAATATCCCTTTGCAAATTCCACAAGAACAGCCTTAGCGAAAGGCTTCTTGAAGGTAAAGATGTAACTCTGTGAGATGAATTAACTGAACACAGAACAGTTTCTCAGAAGGCTTCTTTCCAGTTTTGAACGGAAGATATTTCTTTTTTCACCATGTCCTTCTAAGGGCTTCCAAATATCCCTTTGCCAATTCCACAAGAACAGCCTTAGCGAAAGGCTTCTTGAAGGGAAAGATGTAACTCTGTGAGATGAACTAACAGAACACAGAGCAGTTTCTCAGAAATCTTCTTTCCAGTTTGAACGGAAGATATTTCCTTTTTCACCATAGCCCTCTATGGGCTTCCAAATATCCCTTTGCCAATTCCACAAGAACAGCCTTAGCGAAAGGCTTCCTGAAGGGAAAGATGTAACTCTGTGAGATGAATTAACAGAACACAGAGCAGTTTCTCAGGACGCTTCTTTCCAGTTTTGAACGGAAGATATTTCCTTTTTCACCATAGCCCTCTATGAGCTTCCAAATATCCCTTTGCCAATTCCACAAGAACAGCCTTATCAAAAGGCTTCTTGAAGGGAAAGATGTAACTCTGTGAGATGAATTAACAGAACACAGAGCAGTTTCTCAGAAAGCTTCTTTCCAGTTTTGAACGGAAGATATTTCCTTTTTCACCATAGCACTCTATGGGCTTCCAAATATCCCTTTGCAATTCCACAAGAACAGCCTTAGCGAAAGGGTTGTTGAAGGTAAGATGTAACTCTGTGGGATGAATTAACTGAACACAGAGCAGTTTCTCAGAACGCTTCTTTCCAGTTTTGAACGGAAGATATTTCCTTTTTCACCATATCCTTCTATGGGCTTCCAAATATCCGTTTGCCAATTCCACAAGAACAGCTTTAGCGAAAGGCTTCTTGAACGGAAAGATGTAACACTGTTAGATGAATTAAGAGAACACAGAGCAGTTTATCAGAAAGCTTCTTTCCAGTTTTGAACGGAAGATATTTCCTTTTTCACCATAGCCCTCTATGGGCTTCCAAATGTCCCTTTGCCAATTCCACAAGAACAGCCTTATCGAAAGGCTTCTTGAAGGGAAAGATGTAACTCTGTGAGATAAATTAAGAGAACACAGAGCAGTTTCTCAGAAACCTTCTTTCCAGTTTTGCCCGTAAGATATTTCCTTTTTCACCATCGCCCTCTATGTGCTTCCAAGTATCCCTTTGCCAATTCCACAAGAACAGCCTTAGCGAAAGGCTTCTTGAAGGGAAAGATGTAACTCTGTGAGATGAACTAACAGAACACAGAGCAGTTTCTCAGAAAGCTTCTTTCCAGTTTTGAATGGAAGATATTTCCTTTTTCACCATAGCCCTCTATGGGCTTCCAAATATCCCTTTGCCAATGCCCCAAGAAGCGTCTTAGCGAAAGGCTTCTTGAAGGGAAAGATGTAACTCTGTGAGATGAATTAACAGAACACAGAGCAGTTTCTCAGAAAGCTTCTTTCCAGTTTTGAACGGAAGATATTTCCTTTTTCACCATAGCCCTCTATGGACTTCCAAATATCCCTTTGCCAATTCCACAAGAACAGCCTTAGCGAAAGGCTTCTTGAAGGGAAAGATATGACACTGTGAGATGAATTAACAGAACACAGAGCAGTTTCTCAGAAAGCTTCTTTCCAGTTTTGAAAGGACGGTATTTCCTTTTTCACCTTAGCCCTCTATGCGATTCCAAATATCACTTTGCCAATTCCACAAGAACAGCCTTAGCGAAAGGCTTCTTGAAGGGAAAGATGTAACTCTGTGAGATGAATTAACAAAACACAGAGCAGTTTCTCAGAAAGCTTCTTTCGAGTTTTGAACGGAAGATATTTCCTTTTCACCATAGCCCTCTATGGGCTTCCAAATATCCCTTTGCCAATTACACAAGAACAGCCTTAGCGAAAGGCTTCTTGAAGGGAAAGATGTAACTCTGTGAGATGAATTAACAGAACACAGAGCAGTTTCTCAGAACGCTTCTTTCCAGTTTTGAACGGAAGATATTTCTTTTTTCACCGTAGCCCTCTATGGGCTTCCAAATATCCCTTTGCCAATTCCACAAGAAAAGCCTTAGCGAAAGGCTTCTTGAAGGGAAAGATGTAACTCTGTGAGATGAATTAACAGAACACAGAGCAGTTTCTCACAAAGCTTCTTTCCAGTTTTGAACAGAAGTTATTTCCTTTTCCCTATAGCCCTCTATGGGCCTCCAAATATCCCTTTGCCAATTCCACAAAAACAGCCTTATCAAAAGGCTTCTTGAAGGGAAAGATGTAACTCTGTGAGATGAATTAACAGAACACAGAGCAGTTTCTCAGAAAGCTTCTTTCCAGTTTTGAACGGAAGATATTTCCTTTTTCACCGTAGCCCTCTATGGGCTTCCAAATATCCCTTTGCCAATTCCACAAGAACAGCCTTAGCGAAAGGCTTGTTGAAGGTAAAGATGTAACTCTGTGAGATGAATTAAATGAACACAGAGCAGTTTTTCAGAACGCTTCTTTCCAGTTTTGAAGGGAAGATATTTCCTTTTTCACCATATCCTTCTATGGGCTTCCAAATATCCCTTTGCCAATTCCACAAGAACAGCCTTAGCGAAAGGCTTCTTGAACGGAAAGATGTAACACTGTGAGATGAACTAACAGAACACAGCGCAGTTTCTCAGAAAGCTTCTTTCCAGTTTTGAACGGAAGATATTTCTTTTTCACCATAGCCCTCTATGGGCTTCCAAATATCCCTTTGCAAATGCCACAAGAACAGCCTTAGCGAGAGGATTCCTGAAGGGAAAGATGTAACTCTGTGAGATGAATTAACAGAACACAGAGCAGTTTCTCAGAACGCTTCTTTCCAGTTTTGAACGGAATATATTTCCTTTTTCACCATAGCCCTCTATGGGCTTCCAAATATCCCTTTGCCAATTCCACAAGAACAGCCTTAGCGAAAGGCTTCTTGAAGGGAAAGATGTAACTCTGTGAGATGAATTAACAGAACACAGAGCAGTTTCTCAGAAAGCTTCTTTCCAGTTTTGAACAGAAGATATTTCCTTTTCCACTATAGCCCTCTATGGGCTTCCAAATATCCCTTTGCCAATTCCACAAGAACAGCCTTATCGAAAGGATTCTTGAAGGGAAAGATGTAACTCTGTGAGATGAATTAACAGAACACAGAGCAGTTTCTCAGAAAGCTTCTTTCCAGTTTTGAACGGAAGATATTTCCTTTTCACCATAGCCCTCTAAGGGCTTCCAAATATCCCTTTGCCAATTACACAAGAACAGCCTTATCGAAAGGCTTCTTGAAGGGAAAGATGTAATTCTGTGAGATGAATTAACAGAACACAGAGCAGTTTCTCAGAACGCTTCTTTCCAGTTTTGAACGGAAGATATTTCTTTTTTCACCGTAGCCCTCTATGGGCTTCCAAATATCCCTTTGCCAATTCCACAAGAAAAGTCTTAGCGAAAGGCTTCTTGAAGGGAAAGATGTAACTCTGTGAGATGAATTAACAGAACACAGAGCAGTTTCTCACAAAGCTTCTTTCCAGTTTTGAACAGAAGTTATTTCCTTTTCCCTATAGCCCTCTATGGGCCTCCAAATATCCCTTTGCCAATTCCACAAAAACAGCCTTATCAAAAGTCTTCTTGAAGGGAAAGATGTAACTCTGTGAGATGAATTAACAGAACACAGAGCAGTTTCTCAGAAAGCTTCTTTCCGGTTTTGAACGTAAGATATTTCCTTTTTCACCGTAGCCCTCTATGGGCTTCCAAATATCCCTTTGCCAATTCCACAAGAACAGCATTAGCGAAAGGCTTGTTGAAGGTAAAGATGTAACTCTGTGAGATGAATTAAATGAACAGAGAGCAGTTTTTCAGAACGCTTCTTTCCAGTTTTGAAGGGAAGATATTTCCTTTTTCACCATATCCTTCTATGGGCTTCCAAATATCCCTTTGCCAATTCCACAAGAACAGCCTTAGCGAAAGGCTTCTTGAACGGAAAGATGTAACACTGTGAGATGAACTAACAGAACACAGCGCAGTTTCTCAGAAAGCTTGTTTCCAGTTTTGAACGGAAGATATTTCTTTTTCACCATAGCCCTCTAGGGGCTTCCAAATATCCCTTTGCAAATGCCACAAGAACAGCCTTAGCGAGAGGATTCCTGAAGGGAAAGATGTAACTCTGTGAGATGAATTAACAGAACACCGAGCAGTTTCTCAGAAAGCTTCTTTCCAGTTTTGAAAGGACGGTATTTCCTTTTTCACCATAGCCCTCTATGCGATTCCAAATATCACTTTGCCAATTCCACAAGAACAGCCTTAGCGAAAGGCTTCTTGAAGGGAAAGATGTAACTCTGTGAGATGAATTAACAAAACACAGAGCAGTTTCTCAGAAAGCTTCTTTCGAGTTTTGAACGGAAGATATTTCCTTTTCACCATAGCCCTCTATGGGCTTCCAAATATCCCTTTGCCAATTACACAAGAACAGCCTTAGCGAAAGGCTTCTTGAAGGGAAAGATGTAACTCTGTGAGATGAATTAACAGAACACAGAGCAGTTTCTCAGAACGCTTCTTTCCAGTTTTGAACGGAAGATATTTCTTTTTTCACCGTAGCCCTCTATGGGCTTCCAAATATCCCTTTGCCAATTCCACAAGAAAAGCCTTAGCGAAAGGCTTCTTGAAGGGAAAGATGTAACTCTGTGAGATGAATTAACAGAACACAGAGCAGTTTCTCACAAAGCTTCTTTCCAGTTTTGAACAGAAGTTATTTCCTTTTCCCTATAGCCCTCTATGGGCCTCCAAATATCCCTTTGCCAATTCCACAAAAACAGCCTTATCAAAAGGCTTCTTGAAGGGAAAGATGTAACTCTGTGAGATGAATTAACAGAACACAGAGCAGTTTCTCAGAAAGCTTCTTTCCAGTTTTGAACGGAAGATATTTCCTTTTTCACCGTAGCCCTCTATGGGCTTCCAAATATCCCTTTGCCAATTCCACAAGAACAGCCTTAGCGAAAGGCTTCTTGAAGGGAAAGATGTAACTCTGTGAGATGAATTAAATGAACACAGAGCAGTTTTTCAGAACGCTTCTTTCCAGTTTTGAAGGGAAGATATTTCCTTTTTCACCATATCCTTCTATGGGCTTCCAAATATCCCTTTGCCAATTCCACAAGAACAGCCTTAGCGAAAGGCTTCTTGAACGGAAAGATGTAACACTGTGAGATGAACTAACAGAACACAGCGCAGTTTCTCAGAAAGCTTCTTTCCAGTTTTGAACGGAAGATATTTCTTTTTCACCATAGCCCTCTATGGGCTTC
This sequence comes from Chlorocebus sabaeus, assembly GCF_047675955.1. NCBI lineage: Eukaryota > Metazoa > Chordata > Mammalia > Primates > Cercopithecidae > Chlorocebus > Chlorocebus sabaeus. The sequence goes on along the minus strand of NW_027327102.1, from coordinate 56,955 downwards.
CAAATATCCCTTTGCAAATGCCACAAGAACAGCCTTAGCGAGAGGATTCCTGAAGGGAAAGATGTAACTCTGTGAGATGAATTAACAGAACACAGAGCAGTTTCTCAGAACGCTTCTTTCCAGTTTTGAACGGAATATATTTCCTTTTTCACCATAGCCCTCTATGGGCTTCCAAATATCCCTTTGCCAATTCCACAAGAACAGCCTTAGCGAAAGGCTTCTTGAAGGGAAAGATGTAACTCTGTGAGATGAATTAACAGAACACAGAGCAGTTTCTCAGAAAGCTTCTTTCCAGTTTTGAACAGAAGATATTTCCTTTTCCGCTATAGCCCTCTATGGGCTTCCAAATATCCCTTTGCCAATTCCACAAGAACAGCCTTATCGAAAGGATTCTTGAAGGGAAAGATGTAACTCTGTGAGATGAATTAACAGAACACAGAGCAGTTTCTCAGAAAGCTTCTTTCCAGTTTTGAACGGAAGATATTTCCTTTTCACCATAGCCCTCTATGGGCTTCCAAATATCCCTTTGCCAATTACACAAGAACAGCCTTATCGAAAGGCTTCTTGAAGGGAAAGATGTAATTCTGTGAGATGAATTAACAGAACACAGAGCAGTTTCTCAGAACGCTTCTTTCCAGTTTTGAACGGAAGATAGTTCTTTTTTCACCGTAGCCCTCTATGGGCTTCCAAATATCCCTTTGCCAATTCCACAAGAACAGCCGTAGCGAAAGTCTTCTTGAAGGGAAAGATGTAACTCTGTGAGATGAATTAACAGAACACAGAGCAGTTTCTCAGAAAGCTTCTTTCCAGTTTTGAACGGAAGATATTTCCTTTTTCACCATAGCCCTCTATGGGCTTCCAAATATCCCTTTGCCAATTCCACAAGAACAGCCTTAGCGAAAGGCTTCTTGAAGGGAAAGATATGACACTGTGAGATGAATTAACAGAACACAGAGCAGTTTCTCAGAAAGCTTCTTTCCAGTTTTGAAAGGACGGTATTTCCTTTTTCACCTTAGCCCTCTATGCGATTCCAAATATCACTTTGCCAATTCCACAAGAACAGCCTTAGCGAAAGGCTTCTTGAAGGGAAAGATGTAACTCTGTGAGATGAATTAACAAAACACAGAGCAGTTTCTCAGAAAGCTTCTTTCGAGTTTTGAACGGAAGATATTTCCTTTTCACCATAGCCCTCTATGGGCTTCCAAATATCCCTTTGCCAATTACACAAGAACAGCCTTAGCGAAAGGCTTCTTGAAGGGAAAGATGTAACTCTGTGAGATGAATTAACAGAACACAGAGCAGTTTCTCAGAACGCTTCTTTCCAGTTTTGAACGGAAGATATTTCTTTTTTCACCGTAGCCCTCTATGGGCTTCCAAATATCCCTTTGCCAATTCCACAAGAAAAGCCTTAGCGAAAGGCTTCTTGAAGGGAAAGATGTAACTCTGTGAGATGAATTAACAGAACACAGAGCAGTTTCTCACAAAGCTTCTTTCCAGTTTTGAACAGAAGTTATTTCCTTTTCCCTATAGCCCTCTATGGGCCTCCAAATATCCCTTTGCCAATTCCACAAAAACAGCCTTATCAAAAGGCTTCTTGAAGGGAAAGATGTAACTCTGTGAGATGAATTAACAGAACACAGAGCAGTTTCTCAGAAAGCTTCTTTCCAGTTTTGAACGGAAGATATTTCCTTTTTCACCGTAGCCCTCTATGGGCTTCCAAATATCCCTTTGCCAATTCCACAAGAACAGCCTTAGCGAAAGGCTTGTTGAAGGTAAAGATGTAACTCTGTGAGATGAATTAAATGAACACAGAGCAGTTTTTCAGAACGCTTCTTTCCAGTTTTGAAGGGAAGATATTTCCTTTTTCACCATATCCTTCTATGGGCTTCCAAATATCCCTTTGCCAATTCCACAAGAACAGCCTTAGCGAAAGGCTTCTTGAACGGAAAGATGTAACACTGTGAGATGAACTAACAGAACACAGCGCAGTTTCTCAGAAAGCTTCTTTCCAGTTTTGAACGGAAGATATTTCTTTTTCACCATAGCCCTCTATGGGCTTCCAAATATCCCTTTGCAAATGCCACAAGAACAGCCTTAGCGAGAGGATTCCTGAAGGGAAAGATGTAACTCTGTGAGATGAATTAACAGAACACAGAGCAGTTTCTCAGAACGCTTCTTTCCAGTTTTGAACGGAATATATTTCCTTTTTCACCATAGCCCTCTATGGGCTTCCAAATATCCCTTTGCCAATTCCACAAGAACAGCCTTAGCGAAAGGCTTCTTGAAGGGAAAGATGTAACTCTGTGAGATGAATTAACAGAACACAGAGCAGTTTCTCAGAAAGCTTCTTTCCAGTTTTGAACGGAAGATATTTCCTTTTTCACCATAGCCCTCTATGGGCTTCCAAATATCCCTTTGCCAATTCCACAAGAACAGCCTTAGCGAAAGGCTTCTTGAAGGGAAAGATGTAACTCTGTGAGATGAATTAACAGAACACAGAGCAGTTTCTCAGAAAGCTTCTTTCCAGTTTTGAACGGAAGATATTTCCTTTTTCACCATAGCCCTCTATGGGCTTCCAAATATCCCTTTGCCAATTCCACAAGAACAGCCTTAGCGAAAGGCTTCTTGAAGGGAAAGATGTAACTCTGTGAGATGAATTAACAGAACACAGAGCAGTTTCTCAGAAAGCTTCTTTCCAGTTTTGAACGGAAGATATTTCCTTTTTCACCATAGCCCTCTATGGGCTTCCAAATATCCCTTTGCCAATTCCACAAGAACAGCCTTAGCGAAAGGCTTCTTGAAGGGAAAGATGTAACTCTGTGAGATGCATGAACAGAACACAGAGCAGTTTCTCAGAAAGCTTCTTTCCAGTTTTGAACGGAAGATATTTCCTTTTTCACCATAGCCCTCTATGGGCTTCCAAATATCCCTTTGCCAATTCCACAAGAACAGCCTTAGCGAAAGGCTTCTTGAAGGAAAAGATGTAACTCTGTGAGATGAATTAACAGAACACAGAGCAGTTTCTCAGAAAGCTTCTTTCCAGTTTTGAACGGAAGATATTTCCTTTTTCACCATAGCCCTCTATGGGCTTCCAAATATCCCTTTGCCAATTCCACAAGAACAGCCTTAGCGAAAGGCTTCTTGAAGGGAAAGATGTAACTCTGTGAGATGAATTAACAGAACACAGAGCAGTTTCTCAGAAAGCTTCTTTCCAGTTTTGAACGGAAGATATTTCCTTTTTCACCATAGCCCTCTATGGGCTTCCAAATATCCCTTTGCCAATTCCACAAGAACAGCCTTAGCGAAAGGCTTCTTGAAGGGAAAGATGTAACTCTGTGAGATGAATTAACAGAACACAGAGCAGTTTCTCAGAAGGCTTCTTTCCAGTTTTGAACGGAAGATATTTCCTTTTTCACCATAGCCCTCTATGGGCTTCCAAATATCCCTTTGCCAATTCCACAAGAACAGCCTTAGCGAAAGGCTTCTTGAAGGGAAAGATGTAACTCTGTGAGATGAATTAACAGAACACAGAGCAGTTTCTCTGAAAGCTTCTTTCCAGTTTTGAACGGAAGATATTTCCTTTTTCACCATAGCCCTCTATGGGCTTCCAAATATCCCTTTGCCAATTCCACAAGAACAGCCTTAGCGAAAGGCTTCTTGAAGGGAAAGATGTAACTCTGTGAGATGAATTAACAGAACACAGAGCAGTTTCTCAGAAAGCTTCTTTCCAGTTTTGAACGGAAGATATTTCCTTTTTCACCATAGCCCTCTATGGGCTTCCAAATATCCCTTTGCCAATTCCACAAGAACAGCCGTAGCGAAAGTCTTCTTGAAGGGAAAGATGTAACTCTGTGAGATGAATTAACAGAACACAGAGCAGTTTCTCAGAAAGCTTCTTTCCAGTTTTGAACGGAAGATATTTCCTTTTTCACCATAGCCCTCTATGGGCTTCCAAATATCCCTTTGCCAATTCCACAAGAACAGCCTTAGCGAAAGGCTTCTTGAAGGGAAAGATGTAACTCTGTGAGATGAATTAACAGAACACAGAGCAGTTTCTCAGAAAGCTTCTTTCCAGTTTTGAACGGAAGATATTTCCTTTTTCACCATAGCCCTCTATGGGCTTCCAAATATCCCTTTGCCAATTCCACAAGAACAGCCTTAGCGAAAGGCTTCTTGAAGGGAAAGATGTAACTCTGTGAGATGAATTAACAGAACACAGAGCAGTTTCTCAGAAAGCTTCTTTCCAGTTTTGAACGGAAGATATTTCCTTTTTCACCATAGCCCTCTATGGGCTTCCAAATATCCCTTTGCCAATTCCACAAGAACAGCCTTAGCGAAAGGCTTCTTGAAGGGAAAGATGTAACTCTGTGAGATGAATTAACAGAACACAGAGCAGTTTCTCAGAAAGCTTCTTTCCAGTTTTGAACGGAAGATATTTCCTTTTTCACCATAGCCCTCTATGGGCTTCCAAATATCCCTTTGCCAATTCCACAAGAACAGCCTTAGCGAAAGGCTTCTTGAAGGGAAAGATGTAACTCTGTGAGATGCATGAACAGAACACAGAGCAGTTTCTCAGAAAGCTTCTTTCCAGTTTTGAACGGAAGATATTTCCTTTTTCACCATAGCCCTCTATGGGCTTCCAAATATCCCTTTGCCAATTCCACAAGAACAGCCTTAGCGAAAGGCTTCTTGAAGGAAAAGATGTAACTCTGTGAGATGAATTAACAGAACACAGAGCAGTTTCTCAGAAAGCTTCTTTCCAGTTTTGAACGGAAGATATTTCCTTTTTCACCATAGCCCTCTATGGGCTTCCAAATATCCCTTTGCCAATTCCACAAGAACAGCCTTAGCGAAAGGCTTCTTGAAGGGAAAGATGTAACTCTGTGAGATGAATTAACAGAACACAGAGCAGTTTCTCAGAAAGCTTCTTTCCAGTTTTGAACGGAAGATATTTCCTTTTTCACCATAGCCCTCTATGGGCTTCCAAATATCCCTTTGCCAATTCCACAAGAACAACCTTAGCGAAAGGCTTCTTGAAGGGAAAGATGTAACTCTGTGAGATGAATTAACAGAACACAGAGCAGTTTCTCAGAAGGCTTCTTTCCAGTTTTGAACGGAAGATATTTCCTTTTTCACCATAGCCCTCTATGGGCTTCCAAATATCCCTTTGCCAATTCCACAAGAACAGCCTTAGCGAAAGGCTTCTTGAAGGGAAAGATGTAACTCTGTGAGATGAATTAACAGAACACAGAGCAGTTTCTCTGAAAGCTTCTTTCCAGTTTTGAACGGAAGATATTTCCTTTTTCACCATAGCCCTCTATGGGCTTCCAAATATCCCTTTGCCAATTCCACAAGAACAGCCTTAGCGAAAGGCTTCTTGAAGGGAAAGATGTAACTCTGTGAGATGAATTAACAGAACACAGAGCAGTTTCTCAGAAAGCTTCTTTCCAGTTTTGAACGGAAGATATTTCCTTTTTCACCATAGCCCTCTATGGGCTTCCAAATATCCCTTTGCCAATTCCACAAGAACAGCCGTAGCGAAAGTCTTCTTGAAGGGAAAGATGTAACTCTGTGAGATGAATTAACAGAACACAGAGCAGTTTCTCAGAAAGCTTCTTTCCAGTTTTGAACGGAAGATATTTCCTTTTTCACCATAGCCCTCTATGGGCTTCCAAATATCCCTTTGCCAATTCCACAAGAACAGCCTTAGCGAAAGGCTTCTTGAAGGGAAAGATGTAACTCTGTGAGATGAATTAACAGAACACAGAGCAGTTTCTCAGAAAGCTTCTTTCCAGTTTTGAACGGAAGATATTTCCTTTTTCACCATAGCCCTCTATGGGCTTCCAAATATCCCTTTGCCAATTCCACAAGAAAAGCCTTAGCGAAAGGCTTCTTGAAGGGAAAGATGTAACTCTGTGAGATGAATTAACAGAACACAGAGCAGTTTCTCACAAAGCTTCTTTCAAGTTTTGAAGAGAAGATATTTCCTTTTTCACTATAGCCCTCTATGGGCCTCCAAATATCCCTTTGCCAATTCCACAAGAACAGCCTTATCGAAAGGCTTCTTGAAGGGAAAGATGTAACTCTGTGAGATGAATTAACAGAACACAGAGCAGTTTCTCAGAAAGCTTCTTTCCAGTTTTGAACGGAAGATATTTCCTTTTTCACCGTAGCCCTCTATGGGCTTCCAAATATCCCTTTGCAAATTCCACAAGAACAGCCTTAGCGAAAGGCTTCTTGAAGGTAAAGATGTAACTCTGTGAGATGAATTAACTGAACACAGAACAGTTTCTCAGAAGGCTTCTTTCCAGTTTTGAACGGAAGATATTTCTTTTTTCACCATGTCCTTCTAAGGGCTTCCAAATATCCCTTTGCCAATTCCACAAGAACAGCCTTAGCGAAAGGCTTCTTGAAGGGAAAGATGTAACTCTGTGAGATGAACTAACAGAACACAGAGCAGTTTCTCAGAAATCTTCTTTCCAGTTTGAACGGAAGATATTTCCTTTTTCACCATAGCCCTCTATGGGCTTCCAAATATCCCTTTGCCAATTCCACAAGAACAGCCTTAGCGAAAGGCTTCCTGAAGGGAAAGATGTAACTCTGTGAGATGAATTAACAGAACACAGAGCAGTTTCTCAGGACGCTTCTTTCCAGTTTTGAACGGAAGATATTTCCTTTTTCACCATAGCCCTCTATGAGCTTCCAAATATCCCTTTGCCAATTCCACAAGAACAGCCTTATCAAAAGGCTTCTTGAAGGGAAAGATGTAACTCTGTGAGATGAATTAACAGAACACAGAGCAGTTTCTCAGAAAGCTTCTTTCCAGTTTTGAACGGAAGATATTTCCTTTTTCACCATAGCACTCTATGGGCTTCCAAATATCCCTTTGCAATTCCACAAGAACAGCCTTAGCGAAAGGGTTGTTGAAGGTAAGATGTAACTCTGTGGGATGAATTAACTGAACACAGAGCAGTTTCTCAGAACGCTTCTTTCCAGTTTTGAACGGAAGATATTTCCTTTTTCACCATATCCTTCTATGGGCTTCCAAATATCCGTTTGCCAATTCCACAAGAACAGCTTTAGCGAAAGGCTTCTTGAACGGAAAGATGTAACACTGTTAGATGAATTAAGAGAACACAGAGCAGTTTATCAGAAAGCTTCTTTCCAGTTTTGAACGGAAGATATTTCCTTTTTCACCATAGCCCTCTATGGGCTTCCAAATGTCCCTTTGCCAATTCCACAAGAACAGCCTTATCGAAAGGCTTCTTGAAGGGAAAGATGTAACTCTGTGAGATAAATTAAGAGAACACAGAGCAGTTTCTCAGAAACCTTCTTTCCAGTTTTGCCCGTAAGATATTTCCTTTTTCACCATCGCCCTCTATGTGCTTCCAAGTATCCCTTTGCCAATTCCACAAGAACAGCCTTAGCGAAAGGCTTCTTGAAGGGAAAGATGTAACTCTGTGAGATGAACTAACAGAACACAGAGCAGTTTCTCAGAAAGCTTCTTTCCAGTTTTGAATGGAAGATATTTCCTTTTTCACCATAGCCCTCTATGGGCTTCCAAATATCCCTTTGCCAATGCCCCAAGAAGCGTCTTAGCGAAAGGCTTCTTGAAGGGAAAGATGTAACTCTGTGAGATGAATTAACAGAACACAGAGCAGTTTCTCAGAAAGCTTCTTTCCAGTTTTGAACGGAAGATATTTCCTTTTTCACCATAGCCCTCTATGGACTTCCAAATATCCCTTTGCCAATTCCACAAGAACAGCCTTAGCGAAAGGCTTCTTGAAGGGAAAGATATGACACTGTGAGATGAATTAACAGAACACAGAGCAGTTTCTCAGAAAGCTTCTTTCCAGTTTTGAAAGGACGGTATTTCCTTTTTCACCTTAGCCCTCTATGCGATTCCAAATATCACTTTGCCAATTCCACAAGAACAGCCTTAGCGAAAGGCTTCTTGAAGGGAAAGATGTAACTCTGTGAGATGAATTAACAAAACACAGAGCAGTTTCTCAGAAAGCTTCTTTCGAGTTTTGAACGGAAGATATTTCCTTTTCACCATAGCCCTCTATGGGCTTCCAAATATCCCTTTGCCAATTACACAAGAACAGCCTTAGCGAAAGGCTTCTTGAAGGGAAAGATGTAACTCTGTGAGATGAATTAACAGAACACAGAGCAGTTTCTCAGAACGCTTCTTTCCAGTTTTGAACGGAAGATATTTCTTTTTTCACCGTAGCCCTCTATGGGCTTCCAAATATCCCTTTGCCAATTCCACAAGAAAAGCCTTAGCGAAAGGCTTCTTGAAGGGAAAGATGTAACTCTGTGAGATGAATTAACAGAACACAGAGCAGTTTCTCACAAAGCTTCTTTCCAGTTTTGAACAGAAGTTATTTCCTTTTCCCTATAGCCCTCTATGGGCCTCCAAATATCCCTTTGCCAATTCCACAAAAACAGCCTTATCAAAAGGCTTCTTGAAGGGAAAGATGTAACTCTGTGAGATGAATTAACAGAACACAGAGCAGTTTCTCAGAAAGCTTCTTTCCAGTTTTGAACGGAAGATATTTCCTTTTTCACCGTAGCCCTCTATGGGCTTCCAAATATCCCTTTGCCAATTCCACAAGAACAGCCTTAGCGAAAGGCTTGTTGAAGGTAAAGATGTAACTCTGTGAGATGAATTAAATGAACACAGAGCAGTTTTTCAGAACGCTTCTTTCCAGTTTTGAAGGGAAGATATTTCCTTTTTCACCATATCCTTCTATGGGCTTCCAAATATCCCTTTGCCAATTCCACAAGAACAGCCTTAGCGAAAGGCTTCTTGAACGGAAAGATGTAACACTGTGAGATGAACTAACAGAACACAGCGCAGTTTCTCAGAAAGCTTCTTTCCAGTTTTGAACGGAAGATATTTCTTTTTCACCATAGCCCTCTATGGGCTTCCAAATATCCCTTTGCAAATGCCACAAGAACAGCCTTAGCGAGAGGATTCCTGAAGGGAAAGATGTAACTCTGTGAGATGAATTAACAGAACACAGAGCAGTTTCTCAGAACGCTTCTTTCCAGTTTTGAACGGAATATATTTCCTTTTTCACCATAGCCCTCTATGGGCTTCCAAATATCCCTTTGCCAATTCCACAAGAACAGCCTTAGCGAAAGGCTTCTTGAAGGGAAAGATGTAACTCTGTGAGATGAATTAACAGAACACAGAGCAGTTTCTCAGAAAGCTTCTTTCCAGTTTTGAACAGAAGATATTTCCTTTTCCACTATAGCCCTCTATGGGCTTCCAAATATCCCTTTGCCAATTCCACAAGAACAGCCTTATCGAAAGGATTCTTGAAGGGAAAGATGTAACTCTGTGAGATGAATTAACAGAACACAGAGCAGTTTCTCAGAAAGCTTCTTTCCAGTTTTGAACGGAAGATATTTCCTTTTCACCATAGCCCTCTAAGGGCTTCCAAATATCCCTTTGCCAATTACACAAGAACAGCCTTATCGAAAGGCTTCTTGAAGGGAAAGATGTAATTCTGTGAGATGAATTAACAGAACACAGAGCAGTTTCTCAGAACGCTTCTTTCCAGTTTTGAACGGAAGATATTTCTTTTTTCACCGTAGCCCTCTATGGGCTTCCAAATATCCCTTTGCCAATTCCACAAGAAAAGTCTTAGCGAAAGGCTTCTTGAAGGGAAAGATGTAACTCTGTGAGATGAATTAACAGAACACAGAGCAGTTTCTCACAAAGCTTCTTTCCAGTTTTGAACAGAAGTTATTTCCTTTTCCCTATAGCCCTCTATGGGCCTCCAAATATCCCTTTGCCAATTCCACAAAAACAGCCTTATCAAAAGTCTTCTTGAAGGGAAAGATGTAACTCTGTGAGATGAATTAACAGAACACAGAGCAGTTTCTCAGAAAGCTTCTTTCCGGTTTTGAACGTAAGATATTTCCTTTTTCACCGTAGCCCTCTATGGGCTTCCAAATATCCCTTTGCCAATTCCACAAGAACAGCATTAGCGAAAGGCTTGTTGAAGGTAAAGATGTAACTCTGTGAGATGAATTAAATGAACAGAGAGCAGTTTTTCAGAACGCTTCTTTCCAGTTTTGAAGGGAAGATATTTCCTTTTTCACCATATCCTTCTATGGGCTTCCAAATATCCCTTTGCCAATTCCACAAGAACAGCCTTAGCGAAAGGCTTCTTGAACGGAAAGATGTAACACTGTGAGATGAACTAACAGAACACAGCGCAGTTTCTCAGAAAGCTTGTTTCCAGTTTTGAACGGAAGATATTTCTTTTTCACCATAGCCCTCTAGGGGCTTCCAAATATCCCTTTGCAAATGCCACAAGAACAGCCTTAGCGAGAGGATTCCTGAAGGGAAAGATGTAACTCTGTGAGATGAATTAACAGAACACCGAGCAGTTTCTCAGAAAGCTTCTTTCCAGTTTTGAAAGGACGGTATTTCCTTTTTCACCATAGCCCTCTATGCGATTCCAAATATCACTTTGCCAATTCCACAAGAACAGCCTTAGCGAAAGGCTTCTTGAAGGGAAAGATGTAACTCTGTGAGATGAATTAACAAAACACAGAGCAGTTTCTCAGAAAGCTTCTTTCGAGTTTTGAACGGAAGATATTTCCTTTTCACCATAGCCCTCTATGGGCTTCCAAATATCCCTTTGCCAATTACACAAGAACAGCCTTAGCGAAAGGCTTCTTGAAGGGAAAGATGTAACTCTGTGAGATGAATTAACAGAACACAGAGCAGTTTCTCAGAACGCTTCTTTCCAGTTTTGAACGGAAGATATTTCTTTTTTCACCGTAGCCCTCTATGGGCTTCCAAATATCCCTTTGCCAATTCCACAAGAAAAGCCTTAGCGAAAGGCTTCTTGAAGGGAAAGATGTAACTCTGTGAGATGAATTAACAGAACACAGAGCAGTTTCTCACAAAGCTTCTTTCCAGTTTTGAACAGAAGTTATTTCCTTTTCCCTATAGCCCTCTATGGGCCTCCAAATATCCCTTTGCCAATTCCACAAAAACAGCCTTATCAAAAGGCTTCTTGAAGGGAAAGATGTAACTCTGTGAGATGAATTAACAGAACACAGAGCAGTTTCTCAGAAAGCTTCTTTCCAGTTTTGAACGGAAGATATTTCCTTTTTCACCGTAGCCCTCTATGGGCTTCCAAATATCCCTTTGCCAATTCCACAAGAACAGCCTTAGCGAAAGGCTTCTTGAAGGGAAAGATGTAACTCTGTGAGATGAATTAAATGAACACAGAGCAGTTTTTCAGAACGCTTCTTTCCAGTTTTGAAGGGAAGATATTTCCTTTTTCACCATATCCTTCTATGGGCTTCCAAATATCCCTTTGCCAATTCCACAAGAACAGCCTTAGCGAAAGGCTTCTTGAACGGAAAGATGTAACACTGTGAGATGAACTAACAGAACACAGCGCAGTTTCTCAGAAAGCTTCTTTCCAGTTTTGAACGGAAGATATTTCTTTTTCACCATAGCCCTCTATGGGCTTCCAAATATCCCTTTGCAAATGCCACAAGAACAGCCTTAGCGAGAGGATTCCTGAAGGGAAAGATGTAACTCTGTGAGATGAATTAACAGAACACAGAGCAGTTTCTCAGAACGCTTCTTTCCAGTTTTGAACGGAATATATTTCCTTTTTCACCATAGCCCTCTATGGGCTTCCAAATATCCCTTTGCCAATTCCACAAGAACAGCCTTAGCGAAAGGCTTCTTGAAGGGAAAGATGTAACTCTGTGAGATGAATTAACAGAACACAGAGCAGTTTCTCAGAAAGCTTCTTTCCAGTTTTGAACAGAAGATATTTCCTTTTCCGCTATAGCCCTCTATCGGCTTCCAAATATCCCTTTGCCAATTCCACAAGAACAGCCTTATCGAAAGGATTCTTGAAGGGAAAGATGTAACTCTGTGAGATGAATTAACAGAACACAGAGCAGTTTCTCAGAAAGCTTCTTTCCAGTTTTGAACGGAAGATATTTCCTTTTCACTATAGCCCTCTATGGGCTTCCAAATATCCCTTTGCCAATTACACAAGAACAGCCTTATCGAAAGGCTTCTTGAAGGGAAAGATGTAATTCTGTGAGATGAATTAACAGAACACAGAGCAGTTTCTCAGAACGCTTCTTTCCAGTTTTGAACGGAAGATAGTTCTTTTTTCACCGTAGCCCTCTATGGGCTTCCAAATATCCCTTTGCCAATTCCACAAGAAAAGCCTTAGCGAAAGGCTTCTTGAAGGGAAAGATGTAACTCTGTGAGATGAATTAACAGAACACAGAGCAGTTTCTCACAAAGCTTCTTTCCAGTTTTGAACAGAAGTTATTTCCTTTTCCCTATAGCCCTCTATGGGCCTCCAAATATCCCTTTGCCAATTCCACAAAAACAGCCTTATCAAAAGTCTTCTTGAAGGGAAAGATGTAACTCTGTGAGATGAATTAACAGAACACAGAGCAGTTTCTCAGAAAGCTTCTTTCCGGTTTTGAACGTAAGATATTTCCTTTTTCACCGTAGCCCTCTATGGGCTTCCAAATATCCCTTTGCCAATTCCACAAGAACAGCCTTAGCGAAAGGCTTGTTGAAGGTAAAGATGTAACTCTGTGAGATGAATTAAATGAACACAGAGCAGTTTTTCAGAACGCTTCTTTCCAGTTTTGAAGGGAAGATATTTCCTTTTTCACCATATCCTTCTATGGGCTTCCAAATATCCCTTTGCCAATTCCACAAGAACAGCCTTAGCGAAAGGCTTCTTGAACGGAAAGATGTAACACTGTGAGATGAACTAACAGAACACAGCGCAGTTTCTCAGAAAGCTTGTTTCCAGTTTTGAACGGAAGATATTTCTTTTTCACCATAGCCCTCTAGGGGCTTCCAAATATCCCTTTGCAAATGCCACAAGAACAGCCTTAGCGAGAGGATTCCTGAAGGGAAAGATGTAACTCTGTGAGATGAATTAACAGAACCCAGAGCAGTTTCTCAGAGAGCTTCTTTCCAGTTTTGAACAGAAGATATTTCCTTTTCCACTATAGCCCTCTATGGGCTTCCAAATATCCCTTTGCCAATTCCAGAAGAACAGCCTTATCGAAAGGATTCTTGAAGGGAAAGTTGTAACTCTGTGAGATGAATTAAGAGAACACAGAGCAGTTTCTCAGAAAGCTTCTTTCCAGTTTTGAACGGAAGATATTTCCTTTTTCACCATAGCCCTCTATGGGCTTCCAAATATCCCTTTGCCAATTCCACAAGAACAGCCTTATCGAAAGGCTTCTTGAAGGGAAAGATGTAACTCTGTGAGATAAATTAAGAGAACACAGAGCAGTTTCTCAGAAAGCTTCTTTCCAGTTTTGAACGGAAGATATTTCCTTTTTCACCATAGCCCTCTATGGGCTTCCAAATATCCCTTTGCCAATTCCACAAGAACAGCCTTAGCGAAAGGCTTCTTGAAGGGAAAGATGTAACTCTGTGAGATGAATTAACAGAACACAGAGCAGTTTCTCAGAAAGCTTCTTTCCAGTTTTGAACGGAAGATATTTCCTTTTTCACCATAGCCCTCTATGGGCTTCCAAATATCCCTTTGCCAATTAAACAAGAACAGCCTTAGCGAAAGGCTTCTTGAAGGGAAAGATGTAAATCTGTGAGATGAATTAACAGAACACAGAGCAGTTTCTCAGAAAGCTTCTTTCCGGTTTTGAACGGAAGGTATTTCCTTTTTCACCGTAGCCCTCTATGGGCTTCCAAATATCCCTTTGCCAATTCCACAAGAACAGCCTTAGCGAAAGGCTTCTTGAAGGGAAAGATGTAACTCTGTGAGATGAATTAACAGAACACAGAGCAGTTTCTCAGAAAGCTTCTTTCCAGTTTTGAACGGAAGATATTTCCTTTTTCACCATAGCCCTCTATGGGCTTCCAAATATCCCTTTGCCAATTCCACAAGAACAGCCTTAGCGAAAGGCTTCTTGAAGGGAAAGATGTAACTCTGTGAGATGAATTAACAGAACACAGAGCAGTTTCTCACAAAGCTTCTTTCCAGTTTTGAACAGAAGATATTTCCTTTTTCGCCATAGCCCTCTATGGGCCTCCAAATATCCCTTTGCCAATTCCACAAGAACAGCCTTATCGAAAGGCTTCTTGAAGGGAAAGATGTAACTCTGTGAGATGAATTAACAGAACACAGAGCAGTTTCTCAGAAAGCTTCTTTCCAGTTTTGAACGGAAGATATTTCCTTTTTCACCGTAGCCCTCTATGGGCTTCCAAATATCCCTTTGCCAATTCCACAGGAACAGCCTTAGCGAAAGGCTTGTTGAAGGTAAAGATGTATCTCTGTGAGATGAATTAACTGAACACAGAACAGTTTCTCAGAAGGCTTCTTTCCAGTTTTGAACGGAAGATATTTCCTTTTTCACCATATCCTTCTATGGGCTTCCAAATATCCCTTTGCCAATTCCACAAGAACAGCCTTAGCGAAAGGCTTCTTGAAGGGAAAGATGTAACTCTGTGAGATGAACTAACAGAACACAGAGCAGTTTCTCAGAAATCTTCTTTCCAGTTTGAACGGAAGATATTTCCTTTTTCACCATAGCCCTCTATGGGCTTCCAAATATCCCTTTGCCAATGCCACAAGAACAGCCTTAGCGAAAGGCTTCATGAAGGGAAAGATGTAACTCTGTGAGATGAATTAACAGAACACAGAGCAGTTTCTCAGAAAGCTTCTTTCCAGTTTTGAACGGAAGATATTTCCTTTTTCACCATAGCCCTCTATGGGCTTCCAAATATCCCTTTGCCAATTCCACAAGAACAGCCTTAGCGAGAGGATTCCTGAAGGGAAAGATGTAACTCTGTGAGATGAATTAACAGAACACAGAGCAGTTTCTCAGAACGCTTCTTTCCAGTTTTGAACGGAATATATTTCCTTTTTCACCATAGCCCTCTATGGGCTTCCAAATATCCCTTTGCCAATTCCACAAGAACAGCCTTAGCGAAAGGCTTCTTGAAGGGAAAGATGTAACTCTGTGAGATGAATTAACAGAACACAGAGCAGTTTCTCAGAAAGCTTCTTTCCAGTTTTGAACAGAAGATATTTCCTTTTCCGCTATAGCCCTCTATGGGCTTCCAAATATCCCTTTGCCAATTCCACAAGAACAGCCTTATCGAAAGGATTCTTGAAGGGAAAGATGTAACTCTGTGAGATGAATTAACAGAACACAGAGCAGTTTCTCAGAAAGCTTCTTTCCAGTTTTGAACGGAAGATATTTCCTTTTCACCATAGCCCTCTATGGGCTTCCAAATATCCCTTTGCCAATTACACAAGAACAGCCTTATCGAAAGGCTTCTTGAAGGGAAAGATGTAATTCTGTGAGATGAATTAACAGAACACAGAGCAGTTTCTCAGAACGCTTCTTTCCAGTTTTGAACGGAAGATAGTTCTTTTTTCACCGTAGCCCTCTATGGGCTTCCAAATATCCCTTTGCCAATTCCACAAGAAAAGCCTTAGCGAAAGGCTTCTTGAAGGGAAAGATGTAACTCTGTGAGATGAATTAACAGAACACAGAGCAGTTTCTCACAAAGCTTCTTTCCAGTTTTGAACAGAAGTTATTTCCTTTTCCCTATAGCCCTCTATGGGCCTCCAAATATCCCTTTGCCAATTCCACAAAAACAGCCTTATCAAAAGTCTTCTTGAAGGGAAAGATGTAACTCTGTGAGATGAATTAACAGAACACAGAGCAGTTTCTCAGAAAGCTTCTTTCCGGTTTTGAACGTAAGATATTTCCTTTTTCACCGTAGCCCTCTATGGGCTTCCAAATATCCCTTTGCCAATTCCACAAGAACAGCCTTAGCGAAAGGCTTGTTGAAGGTAAAGATGTAACTCTGTGAGATGAATTAAATGAACACAGAGCAGTTTTTCAGAACGCTTCTTTCCAGTTTTGAAGGGAAGATATTTCCTTTTTCACCATATCCTTCTATGGGCTTCCAAATATCCCTTTGCCAATTCCACAAGAACAGCCTTAGCGAAAGGCTTCTTGAACGGAAAGATGTAACACTGTGAGATGAACTAACAGAACACAGCGCAGTTTCTCAGAAAGCTTGTTTCCAGTTTTGAACGGAAGATATTTCTTTTTCACCATAGCCCTCTAGGGGCTTCCAAATATCCCTTTGCAAATGCCACAAGAACAGCCTTAGCGAGAGGATTCCTGAAGGGAAAGATGTAACTCTGTGAGATGAATTAACAGAACCCAGAGCAGTTTCTCAGAGAGCTTCTTTCCAGTTTTGAACAGAAGATATTTCCTTTTCCACTATAGCCCTCTATGGGCTTCCAAATATCCCTTTGCCAATTCCAGAAGAACAGCCTTATCGAAAGGATTCTTGAAGGGAAAGTTGTAACTCTGTGAGATGAATTAAGAGAACACAGAGCAGTTTCTCAGAAAGCTTCTTTCCAGTTTTGAACGGAAGATATTTCCTTTTTCACCATAGCCCTCTATGGGCTTCCAAATATCCCTTTGCCAATTCCACAAGAACAGCCTTATCGAAAGGCTTCTTGAAGGGAAAGATGTAACTCTGTGAGATAAATTAAGAGAACACAGAGCAGTTTCTCAGAAAGCTTCTTTCCAGTTTTGAACGGAAGATATTTCCTTTTTCACCATAGCCCTCTATGGGCTTCCAAATATCCCTTTGCCAATTCCACAAGAACAGCCTTAGCGAAAGGCTTCTTGAAGGGAAAGATGTAACTCTGTGAGATGAATTAACAGAACACAGAGCAGTTTCTCAGAAAGCTTCTTTCCAGTTTTGAACGGAAGATATTTCCTTTTTCACCATAGCCCTCTATGGGCTTCCAAATATCCCTTTGCCAATTAAACAAGAACAGCCTTAGCGAAAGGCTTCTTGAAGGGAAAGATGTAAATCTGTGAGATGAATTAACAGAACACAGAGCAGTTTCTCAGAAAGCTTCTTTCCGGTTTTGAACGGAAGGTATTTCCTTTTTCACCGTAGCCCTCTATGGGCTTCCAAATATCCCTTTGCCAATTCCACAAGAACAGCCTTAGCGAAAGGCTTCTTGAAGGGAAAGATGTAACTCTGTGAGATGAATTAACAGAACACAGAGCAGTTTCTCAGAAAGCTTCTTTCCAGTTTTGAACGGAAGATATTTCCTTTTTCACCATAGCCCTCTATGGGCTTCCAAATATCCCTTTGCCAATTCCACAAGAACAGCCTTAGCGAAAGGCTTCTTGAAGGGAAAGATGTAACTCTGTGAGATGAATTAACAGAACACAGAGCAGTTTCTCACAAAGCTTCTTTCCAGTTTTGAACAGAAGATATTTCCTTTTTCGCCATAGCCCTCTATGGGCCTCCAAATATCCCTTTGCCAATTCCACAAGAACAGCCTTATCGAAAGGCTTCTTGAAGGGAAAGATGTAACTCTGTGAGATGAATTAACAGAACACAGAGCAGTTTCTCAGAAAGCTTCTTTCCAGTTTTGAACGGAAGATATTTCCTTTTTCACCGTAGCCCTCTATGGGCTTCCAAATATCCCTTTGCCAATTCCACAGGAACAGCCTTAGCGAAAGGCTTGTTGAAGGTAAAGATGTATCTCTGTGAGATGAATTAACTGAACACAGAACAGTTTCTCAGAAGGCTTCTTTCCAGTTTTGAACGGAAGATATTTCCTTTTTCACCATATCCTTCTATGGGCTTCCAAATATCCCTTTGCCAATTCCACAAGAACAGCCTTAGCGAAAGGCTTCTTGAAGGGAAAGATGTAACTCTGTGAGATGAACTAACAGAACACAGAGCAGTTTCTCAGAAATCTTCTTTCCAGTTTGAACGGAAGATATTTCCTTTTTCACCATAGCCCTCTATGGGCTTCCAAATATCCCTTTGCCAATTCCACAAGAACAGCCTTAGCGAAAGGCTTCATGAAGGGAAAGATGTAACTCTGTGAGATGAATTAACAGAACACAGAGCAGTTTCTCAGAAAGCTTCTTTCCAGTTTTGAACGGAAGATATTTCCTTTTTCACCATAGCCCTCTATGGGCTTCCAAATATCCCTTTGCCAATTCCACAAGAACAGCCTTAGCGAAAGGCTTCTTGAAGGGAAAGATGTAACTCTGTGAGATGAATTAACAGAACACAGAGCAGTTTCTCAGAAAGCTTCTTTCCAGTTTTGAACGGAAGATATTTCCTTTTTCACCATAGCCCTCTATGGGCTTCCAAATATCCCTTTGCCAATTCCACAAGAACAGCCGTAGCGAAAGTCTTCTTGAAGGGAAAGATGTAACTCTGTGAGATGAATTAACAGAACACAGAGCAGTTTCTCAGAAAGCTTCTTTCCAGTTTTGAACGGAAGATATTTCCTTTTTCACCATAGCCCTCTATGGGCTTCCAAATATCCCTTTGCCAATTCCACAAGAACAGCCTTAGCGAAAGGCTTCTTGAAGGGAAAGATGTAACTCTGTGAGATGAATTAACAGAACACAGAGCAGTTTCTCAGAAAGCTTCTTTCCAGTTTTGAACGGAAGATATTTCCTTTTTCACCATAGCCCTCTATGGGCTTCCAAATATCCCTTTGCCAATTCCACAAGAACAGCCTTAGCGAAAGGCTTCTTGAAGGGAAAGATGTAACTCTGTGAGATGAATTAACAGAACACAGAGCAGTTTCTCAGAAAGCTTCTTTCCAGTTTTGAACGGAAGATATTTCCTTTTTCACCATAGCCCTCTATGGGCTTCCAAATATCCCTTTGCCAATTCCACAAGAACAGCCTTAGCGAAAGGCTTCTTGAAGGGAAAGATGTAACTCTGTGAGATGAATTAACAGAACACAGAGCAGTTTCTCAGAAAGCTTCTTTCCAGTTTTGAACGGAAGATATTTCCTTTTTCACCATAGCCCTCTATGGGCTTCCAAATATCCCTTTGCCAATTCCACAAGAACAGCCTTAGCGAAAGGCTTCTTGAAGGGAAAGATGTAACTCTGTGAGATGAATTAACAGAACACAGAGCAGTTTCTCAGAAGGCTTCTTTCCAGTTTTGAACGGAAGATATTTCCTTTTTCACCATAGCCCTCTATGGGCTTCCAAATATCCCTTTGCCAATTCCACAAGAACAGCCTTAGCGAAAGGCTTCTTGAAGGGAAAGATGTAACTCTGTGAGATGAATTAACAGAACACAGAGCAGTTTCTCAGAAAGCTTCTTTCCAGTTTTGAACGGAAGATATTTCCTTTTTCACCATAGCCCTCTATGGGCTTCCAAATATCCCTTTGCCAATTCCACAAGAACAGCCGTAGCGAAAGTCTTCTTGAAGGGAAAGATGTAACTCTGTGAGATGAATAAACAGAACACAGAGCAGTTTCTCAGAAAGCTTCTTTCCAGTTTTGAACGGAAGATATTTCCTTTTTCACCATAGCCCTCTATGGGCTTCCAAATATCCCTTTGCCAATTCCACAAGAACAGCCTTAGCGAAAGGCTTCTTGAAGGGAAAGATGTAACTCTGTGAGATGAATTAACAGAACACAGAGCAGTTTCTCAGAAAGCTTCTTTCCAGTTTTGAACGGAAGATATTTCCTTTTTCACCATAGCCCTCTATGGGCTTCCAAATATCCCTTTGCCAATTCCACAAGAACAGCCTTAGCGAAAGGCTTCTTGAAGGGAAAGATGTAACTCTGTGAGATGAATTAACAGAACACAGAGCAGTTTCTCAGAAAGCTTCTTTCCAGTTTTGAACGGAAGATATTTCCTTTTTCACCATAGCCCTCTATGGGCTTCCAAATATCCCTTTGCCAATTCCACAAGAACAGCCTTAGCGAAAGGCTTCTTGAAGGGAAAGATGTAACTCTGTGAGATGAATTAACAGAACACAGAGCAGTTTCTCAGAAAGCTTCTTTCCAGTTTTGAACGGAAGATATTTCCTTTTTCACCATAGCCCTCTATGGGCTTCCAAATATCCCTTTGCCAATTCCACAAGAACAGACTTAGCGAAAGGCGTCTTGAAGGGAGAGATGTAACTCTGTGAGATGAATTAACAGAACACAGAGCAGTTTCTCAGAAAGCTTCTTTCCAGTTTTGAACGGAAGATATTTCCTTTTTCACCATAGCCCTCTAAGGGCTTCCAAATATCCCTTTGCCAATTCCACAAGAACAGCCTTAGCGAAAGGCTTCTTGAAGGGAAAGATGTAACTCTGTGAGATGAATTAACAGAACACAGAGCAGTTTCTCAGAAAGCTTCTTTCCAGTTTTGAACGGAAGATATTTCCTTTTTCACCATAGCCCTCTATGGGCTTCCAAATATCCCTTTGCCAATTCCACAAGAACAGCCTTAGCGAAAGGCTTCTTGAAGGGAAAGATGTAACTCTGTGAGATGAATTAACAGAACACAGAGCAGTTTCTCAGAAAGCTTCTTTCCAGTTTTGAACGGAAGATATTTCCTTTTTCACCATAGCCCTCTATGGGCTTCCAAATATCCCTTTGCCAATTCCACAAGAACAGCCGTAGCGAAAGGCTTCTTGAAGGGAAAGATGTAACTCTGTGAGATGCATGAACAGAACACAGAGCAGTTTCTCAGAAAGCTTCTTTCCAGTTTTGAACGGAAGATATTTCCTTTTTCACCATAGCCCTCTATGGGCTTCCAAATATCCCTTTGCCAATTCCACAAGAACAGCCTTAGCGAAAGGCTTCTTGAAGGGAAAGATGTAACTCTGTGAGATGAATTAACAGAACACAGAGCAGTTTCTCAGAAAGCTTCTTTCCAGTTTTGAACGGAAGATATTTCCTTTTTCACCATAGCCCTCTATGGGCTTCCAAATATCCCTTTGCCAATTCCACAAGAACAGCCTTAGCGAAAGGCTTCTTGAAGGGAAAGATGTAACTCTGTGAGATGAATTAACAGAACACAGAGCAGTTTCTCAGAAAGCTTCTTTCCAGTTTTGAACGGAAGATATTTCCTTTTTCACCATAGCCCTCTATGGGCTTCCAAATATCCCTTTGCCAATTCCACAAGAACAGCCTTAGCGAAAGGCTTCTTGAAGGGAAAGATGTAACTCTGTGAGATGAATTAACAGAACACAGAGCAGTTTCTCAGAAGGCTTCTTTCCAGTTTTGAACGGAAGATATTTCCTTTTTCACCATAGCCTTCTATGGGCTTCCAAATATCCCTTTGCCAATTCCACAAGAACAGCCTTAGCGAAAGGCTTCTTGAAGGGAAAGATGTAACTCTGTGAGATGAATTAACAGAACACAGAGCAGTTTCTCTGAAAGCTTCTTTCCAGTTTTGAACGGAAGATATTTCCTTTTTCACCATAGCCCTCTATGGGCTTCCAAATATCCCTTTGCCAATTCCACAAGAACAGCCTTAGCGAAAGGCTTCTTGAAGGGAAAGATGTAACTCTTTGAGATGAATTAACAGAACACAGAGCAGTTTCTCAGAAAGCTTCTTTCCAGTTTTGAACGGAAGATATTTCCTTTTTCACCATAGCCCTCTATGGGCTTCCAAATATCCCTTTGCCAATTCCACAAGAACAGCCGTAGCGAAAGTCTTCTTGAAGGGAAAGATGTAACTCTGTGAGATGAATTAACAGAACACAGAGCAGTTTCTCAGAAAGCTTCTTTCCAGTTTTGAACGGAAGATATTTCCTTTTTCACCATAGCCCTCTATGGGCTTCCAAATATCCCTTTGCCAATTCCACAAGAACAGCCTTAGCGAAAGGCTTCTTGAAGGGAAAGATGTAACTCTGTGAGATGAATTAACAGAACACAGAGCAGTTTCTCAGAAAGCTTCTTTCCAGTTTTGAACGGAAGATATTTCCTTTTTCACCATAGCCCTCTATGGGCTTCCAAATATCCCTTTGCCAATTCCACAAGAACAGCCTTAGCGAAAGGCTTCTTGAAGGGAAAGATGTAACTCTGTGAGATGAATTAACAAAACACAGAGCAGTTTCTCAGAAAGCTTCTTTCCAGTTTTGAACGGAAGATATTTCCTTTTTCACCATAGCCCTCTATGGGCTTCCAAATATCCCTTTGCCAATTCCACAAGAACAGCCTTAGCGAAAGGCTTCTTGAAGGGAAAGATGTAACTCTGTGAGATGAATTAACAGAACACAGAGCAGTTTCTCAGAAAGCTTCTTTCCAGTTTTGAACGGAAGATATTTCCTTTTTCACCATAGCCCTCTATGGGCTTCCAAATATCCCTTTGCCAATTCCACAAGAACAGCCTTAGCGAAAGGCTTCTTGAAGGGAAAGATGTAACTCTGTGAGATGAATTAACAGAACACAGAGCAGTTTCTCAGAAGGCTTCTTTCCAGTTTTGAACGGAAGATATTTCCTTTTTCACCATAGCCCTCTATGGGCTTCCAAATATCCCTTTGCCAATTCCACAAGAACAGCCTTAGCGAAAGGCTTCTTGAAGGGAAAGATGTAACTCTGTGAGATGAATTAACAGAACACAGAGCAGTTTCTCTGAAAGCTTCTTTCCAGTTTTGAACGGAAGATATTTCCTTTTTCACCATAGCCCTCTATGGGCTTCCAAATATCCCTTTGCCAATTCCACAAGAACAGCCTTAGCGAAAGGCTTCTTGAAGGGAAAGATGTAACTCTGTGAGATGAATTAACAGAACACAGAGCAGTTTCTCAGAAAGCTTCTTTCCAGTTTTGAACGGAAGATATTTCCTTTTTCACCATAGCCCTCTATGGGCTTCCAAATATCCCTTTGCCAATTCCACAAGAACAGCCTTAGCGAAAGGCTTCTTGAAGGGAAAGATGTAACTCTGTGAGATGAATTAACAGAACACAGAGCAGTTTCTCAGAAAGCTTCTTTCCAGTTTTGAACGGAAGATATTTCCTTTTTCACCATAGCCCTCTATGGGCTTCCAAATATCCCTTTGCCAATTCCACAAGAACAGCCTTAGCGAAAGGCTTCTTGAAGGGAAAGATGTAACTCTGTGAGATGAATTAACAGAACACAGAGCAGTTTCTCAGAAAGCTTCTTTCCAGTTTTGAACGGAAGATATTTCCTTTTTCACCATAGCCCTCTATGGGCTTCCAAATATCCCTTTGCCAATTCCACAAGAACAGCCTTAGCGAAAGGCTTCTTGAAGGGAAAGATGTAACTCTGTGAGATGAATTAACAGAACACAGAGCAGTTTCTCAGAAAGCTTCTTTCCAGTTTTGAACGGAAGATATTTCCTTTTTCACCATAGCCCTCTATGGGCTTCCAAATATCCCTTTGCCAATTCCACAAGAACAGCCTTAGCGAAAGGCTTCTTGAAGGGAAAGATGTAACTCTGTGAGATGCATGAACAGAACACAGAGCAGTTTCTCAGAAAGCTTCTTTCCAGTTTTGAACGGAAGATATTTCCTTTTTCACCATAGCCCTCTATGGGCTTCCAAATATCCCTTTGCCAATTCCACAAGAACAGCCTTAGCGAAAGGCTTCTTGAAGGAAAAGATGTAACTCTGTGAGATGAATTAACAGAACACAGAGCAGTTTCTCAGAAAGCTTCTTTCCAGTTTTGAACGGAAGATATTTCCTTTTTCACCATAGCCCTCTATGGGCTTCCAAATATCCCTTTGCCAATTCCACAAGAACAGCCTTAGCGAAAGGCTTCTTGAAGGGAAAGATGTAACTCTGTGAGATGAATTAACAGAACACAGAGCAGTTTCTCAGAAAGCTTCTTTCCAGTTTTGAACGGAAGATATTTCCTTTTTCACCATAGCCCTCTATGGGCTTCCAAATATCCCTTTGCCAATTCCACAAGAACAGCCTTAGCGAAAGGCTTCTTGAAGGGAAAGATGTAACTCTGTGAGATGAATTAACAGAACACAGAGCAGTTTCTCAGAAGGCTTCTTTCCAGTTTTGAACGGAATATATTTCCTTTTTCACCATAGCCCTCTATGGGCTTCCAAATATCCCTTTGCCAATTCCACAAGAACAGCCTTAGCGAAAGGCTTCTTGAAGGGAAAGATGTAACTCTGTGAGATGAATTAACAGAACACAGAGCAGTTTCTCTGAAAGCTTCTTTCCAGTTTTGAACGGAAGATATTTCCTTTTTCACCATAGCCCTCTATGGGCTTCCAAATATCCCTTTGCCAATTCCACAAGAACAGCCTTAGCGAAAGGCTTCTTGAAGGGAAAGATGTAACTCTGTGAGATGAATTAACAGAACACAGAGCAGTTTCTCAGAAAGCTTCTTTCCAGTTTTGAACGGAAGATATTTCCTTTTTCACCATAGCCCTCTATGGGCTTCCAAATATCCCTTTGCCAATTCCACAAGAACAGCCGTAGCGAAAGTCTTCTTGAAGGGAAAGATGTAACTCTGTGAGATGAATTAACAGAACACAGAGCAGTTTCTCAGAAAGCTTCTTTCCAGTTTTGAACGGAAGATATTTCCTTTTTCACCATAGCCCTCTATGGGCTTCCAAATATCCCTTTGCCAATTCCACAAGAACAGCCTTAGCGAAAGGCTTCTTGAAGGGAAAGATGTAACTCTGTGAGATGAATTAACAGAACACAGAGCAGTTTCTCACAAAGCTTCTTTCAAGTTTTGAAGAGAAGATATTTCCTTTTTCACTATAGCCCTCTATGGGCCTCCAAATATCCCTTTGTCAATTCCACAAGAACAGGCTTATCGAAAGGCTTCTTGAAGGGAAAGATGTAACTCTGTGAGATGAATTAACAGAACACAGAGCAGTTTCTCAGAAAGCTTCTTTCCAGTTTTGAACGGAAGATATTTCCTTTTTCACCGTAGCCCTCTATGGGCTTCCAAATATCCCTTTGCAAATTCCACAAGAACAGCCTTAGCGAAAGGCTTCTTGAAGGTAAAGATGTAACTCTGTGAGATGAATTAACTGAACACAGAACAGTTTCTCAGAAGGCTTCTTTCCAGTTTTGAACGGAAGATATTTCTTTTTTCACCATGTCCTTCTAAGGGCTTCCAAATATCCCTTTGCCAATTCCACAAGAACAGCCTTAGCGAAAGGCTTCTTGAAGGGAAAGATGTAACTCTGTGAGATGAACTAACAGAACACAGAGCAGTTTCTCAGAAATCTTCTTTCCAGTTTGAACGGAAGATATTTCCTTTTTCACCATAGCCCTCTATGGGCTTCCAAATATCCCTTTGCCAATTCCACAAGAACAGCCTTAGCGAAAGGCTTCCTGAAGGGAAAGATGTAACTCTGTGAGATGAATTAACAGAACACAGAGCAGTTTCTCAGGACGCTTCTTTCCAGTTTTGAACGGAAGATATTTCCTTTTTCACCATAGCCCTCTATGAGCTTCCAAATATCCCTTTGCCAATTCCACAAGAACAGCCTTATCAAAAGGCTTCTTGAAGGGAAAGATGTAACTCTGTGAGATGAATTAACAGAACACAGAGCAGTTTCTCAGAAAGCTTCTTTCCAGTTTTGAACGGAAGATATTTCCTTTTTCACCATAGCACTCTATGGGCTTCCAAATATCCCTTTGCAATTCCACAAGAACAGCCTTAGCGAAAGGGTTGTTGAAGGTAAGATGTAACTCTGTGGGATGAATTAACTGAACACAGAGCAGTTTCTCAGAACGCTTCTTTCCAGTTTTGAACGGAAGATATTTCCTTTTTCACCATATCCTTCTATGGGCTTCCAAATATCCGTTTGCCAATTCCACAAGAACAGCTTTAGCGAAAGGCTTCTTGAACGGAAAGATGTAACACTGTTAGATGAATTAAGAGAACACAGAGCAGTTTATCAGAAAGCTTCTTTCCAGTTTTGAACGGAAGATATTTCCTTTTTCACCATAGCCCTCTATGGGCTTCCAAATGTCCCTTTGCCAATTCCACAAGAACAGCCTTATCGAAAGGCTTCTTGAAGGGAAAGATGTAACTCTGTGAGATAAATTAAGAGAACACAGAGCAGTTTCTCAGAAACCTTCTTTCCAGTTTTGCCCGTAAGATATTTCCTTTTTCACCATCGCCCTCTATGTGCTTCCAAGTATCCCTTTGCCAATTCCACAAGAACAGCCTTAGCGAAAGGCTTCTTGAAGGGAAAGATGTAACTCTGTGAGATGAACTAACAGAACACAGAGCAGTTTCTCAGAAAGCTTCTTTCCAGTTTTGAATGGAAGATATTTCCTTTTTCACCATAGCCCTCTATGGGCTTCCAAATATCCCTTTGCCAATGCCCCAAGAAGCGTCTTAGCGAAAGGCTTCTTGAAGGGAAAGATGTAACTCTGTGAGATGAATTAACAGAACACAGAGCAGTTTCTCAGAAAGCTTCTTTCCAGTTTTGAACGGAAGATATTTCCTTTTTCACCATAGCCCTCTATGGACTTCCAAATATCCCTTTGCCAATTCCACAAGAACAGCCTTAGCGAAAGGCTTCTTGAAGGGAAAGATATGACACTGTGAGATGAATTAACAGAACACCGAGCAGTTTCTCAGAAAGCTTCTTTCCAGTTTTGAAAGGACGGTATTTCCTTTTTCACCATAGCCCTCTATGCGATTCCAAATATCACTTTGCCAATTCCACAAGAACAGCCTTAGCGAAAGGCTTCTTGAAGGGAAAGATGTAACTCTGTGAGATGAATTAACAAAACACAGAGCAGTTTCTCAGAAAGCTTCTTTCGAGTTTTGAACGGAAGATATTTCCTTTTCACCATAGCCCTCTATGGGCTTCCAAATATCCCTTTGCCAATTACACAAGAACAGCCTTAGCGAAAGGCTTCTTGAAGGGAAAGATGTAACTCTGTGAGATGAATTAACAGAACACAGAGCAGTTTCTCAGAAAGCTTCTTTCCAGTTTTGAACGGAAGATATTTCTTTTTTCACCGTAGCCCTCTATGGGCTTCCAAATATCCCTTTGCCAATTCCACAAGAAAAGCCTTAGCGAAAGGCTTCTTGAAGGGAAAGATGTAACTCTGTGAGATGAATTAACAGAACACAGAGCAGTTTCTCACAAAGCTTCTTTCCAGTTTTGAACAGAAGTTATTTCCTTTTCCCTATAGCCCTCTATGGGCCTCCAAATATCCCTTTGCCAATTCCACAAAAACAGCCTTATCAAAAGGCTTCTTGAAGGGAAAGATGTAACTCTGTGAGATGAATTAACAGAACACAGAGCAGTTTCTCAGAAAGCTTCTTTCCAGTTTTGAACGGAAGATATTTCCTTTTTCACCGTAGCCCTCTATGGGCTTCCAAATATCCCTTTGCCAATTCCACAAGAACAGCCTTAGCGAAAGGCTTGTTGAAGGTAAAGATGTAACTCTGTGAGATGAATTAAATGAACACAGAGCAGTTTTTCAGAACGCTTCTTCCCAGTTTTGAAGGGAAGATATTTCCTTTTTCACCATATCCTTCTATGGGCTTCCAAATATCCCTTTGCCAATTCCACAAGAACAGCCTTAGCGAAAGGCTTCTTGAACGGAAAGATGTAACACTGTGAGATGAACTAACAGAACACAGCGCAGTTTCTCAGAAAGCTTCTTTCCAGTTTTGAACAGAAGATATTTCCTTTTCCACTATAGCCCTCTATGGGCTTCCAAATATCCCTTTGCCAATTCCACAAGAACAGCCTTATCGAAAGGATTCTTGAAGGGAAAGATGTAACTCTGTGAGATGAATTAACAGAACACAGAGCAGTTTCTCAGAAAGCTTCTTTCCAGTTTTGAACGGAAGATATTTCCTTTTCACCATAGCCCTCTATGGGCTTCCAAATATCCCTTTGCCAATTACACAAGAACAGCCTTATCGAAAGGCTTCTTGAAGGGAAAGATGTAATTCTGTGAGATGAATTAACAGAACACAGAGCAGTTTCTCAGAACGCTTCTTTCCAGTTTTGAACGGAAGATAGTTCTTTTTTCACCGTAGCCCTCTATGGGCTTCCAAATATCCCTTTGCCAATTCCACAAGAAAAGCCTTAGCGAAAGGCTTCTTGAAGGGAAAGATGTAACTCTGTGAGATGAATTAACAGAACACAGAGCAGTTTCTCACAAAGCTTCTTTCCAGTTTTGAACAGAAGTTATTTCCTTTTCCCTATAGCCCTCTATGGGCCTCCAAATATCCCTTTGCCAATTCCACAAAAACAGCCTTATCAAAAGTCTTCTTGAAGGGAAAGATGTAACTCTGTGAGATGAATTAACAGAACACAGAGCAGTTTCTCAGAAAGCTTTTTTCCGGTTTTGAACGTAAGATATTTCCTTTTTCACCGTAGCCCTCTATGGGCTTCCAAATATCCCTTTGCCAATTCCACAAGAACAGCCTTAGCGAAAGGCTTGTTGAAGGTAAAGATGTAACTCTGTGAGATGAATTAAATGAACACAGAGCAGTTTTTCAGAACGCTTCTTTCCAGTTTTGAAGGGAAGATATTTCCTTTTTCACCATATCCTTCTATGGGCTTCCAAATATCCCTTTGCCAATTCCACAAGAACAGCCTTAGCGAAAGGCTTCTTGAACGGAAAGATGTAACACTGTGAGATGAACTAACAGAACACAGCGCAGTTTCTCAGAAAGCTTGTTTCCAGTTTTGAACGGAAGATATTTCTTTTTCACCATAGCCCTCTAGGGGCTTCCAAATATCCCTTTGCAAATGCCACAAGAACAGCCTTAGCGAGAGGATTCCTGAAGGGAAAGATGTAACTCTGTGAGATGAATTAACAGAACACCGAGCAGTTTCTCAGAAAGCTTCTTTCCAGTTTTGAAAGGACGGTATTTCCTTTTTCACCATAGCCCTCTATGCGATTCCAAATATCACTTTGCCAATTCCACAAGAACAGCCTTAGCGAAAGGCTTCTTGAAGGGAAAGATGTAACTCTGTGAGATGAATTAACAAAACACAGAGCAGTTTCTCAGAAAGCTTCTTTCGAGTTTTGAACGGAAGATATTTCCTTTTCACCATAGCCCTCTATGGGCTTCCAAATATCCCTTTGCCAATTCCACAAGAACAGCCTTAGCGAAAGGCTTCTTGAAGGGAAAGATGTAACTCTGTGAGATGAATTAACAGAACACAGAGCAGTTTCTCAGAACGCTTCTTTCCAGTTTTGAACGGAAGATATTTCTTTTTTCACCGTAGCCCTCTATGGGCTTCCAAATATCCCTTTGCCAATTCCACAAGAAAAGCCTTAGCGAAAGGCTTCTTGAAGGGAAAGATGTAACTCTGTGAGATGAATTAACAGAACACAGAGCAGTTTCTCACAAAGCTTCTTTCGAGTTTTGAACAGAAGTTATTTCCTTTTCCCTATAGCCCTCTATGGGCCTCCAAATATCCCTTTGCCAATTCCACAAAAACAGCCTTATCAAAAGGCTTCTTGAAGGGAAAGATGTAACTCTGTGAGATGAATTAACAGAACACAGAGCAGTTTCTCAGAAAGCTTCTTTCCAGTTTTGAACGGAAGATATTTCCTTTTTCACCGTAGCCCTCTATGGGCTTCCAAATATCCCTTTGCCAATTCCACAAGAACAGCCTTAGCGAAAGGCTTGTTGAAGGTAAAGATGTAACTCTGTGAGATGAATTAAATGAACACAGAGCAGTTTTTCAGAACGCTTCTTTCCAGTTTTGAAGGGAAGATATTTCCTTTTTCACCATATCCTTCTATGGGCTTCCAAATATCCCTTTGCCAATTCCACAGGAACAGCCTTAGCGAAAGGCTTCTTGAACGGAAAGATGTAACACTGTGAGATGAACTAACAGAACACAGCGCAGTTTCTCAGAAAGCTTCTTTCCAGTTTTGAACGGAAGATATTTCTTTTTCACCATAGCCCTCTATGGGCTTCCAAATATCCCTTTGCAAATGCCACAAGAACAGCCTTAGCGAGAGGATTCCTGAAGGGAAAGATGTAACTCTGTGAGATGAATTAACAGAACACAGAGCAGTTTCTCAGAACGCTTCTTTCCAGTTTTGAACGGAATATATTTCCTTTTTCACCATAGCCCTCTATGGGCTTCCAAATATCCCTTTGCCAATTCCACAAGAACAGCCTTAGCGAAAGGCTTCTTGAAGGGAAAGATGTAACTCTGTGAGATGAATTAACAGAACACAGAGCAGTTTCTCAGAAAGCTTCTTTCCAGTTTTGAACAGAAGATATTTCCTTTTCCACTATAGCCCTCTATGGGCTTCCAAATATCCCTTTGCCAATTCCACAAGAACAGCCTTATCGAAAGGATTCTTGAAGGGAAAGATGTAACTCTGTGAGATGAATTAACAGAACACAGAGCAGTTTCTCAGAAAGCTTCTTTCCAGTTTTGAACGGAAGATATTTCCTTTTCACCATAGCCCTCTATGGGCTTCCAAATATCCCTTTGCCAATTCCACAAGAACAGCCTTATCGAAAGGCTTCTTGAAGGGAAAGATGTAATTCTGTGAGATGAATTAACAGAACACAGAGCAGTTTCTCAGAACGCTTCTTTCCAGTTTTGAACGGAAGATAGTTCTTTTTTCACCGTAGCCCTCTATGGGCTTCCAAATATCCCTTTGCCAATTCCACAAGAAAAGCCTTAGCGAAAGGCTTCTTGAAGGGAAAGATGTAACTCTGTGAGATGAATTAACAGAACACAGAGCAGTTTCTCACAAAGCTTCTTTCCAGTTTTGAACAGAAGTTATTTCCTTTTCCCTATAGCCCTCTATGGGCCTCCAAATATCCCTTTGCCAATTCCACAAAAACAGCCTTATCAAAAGTCTTCTTGAAGGGAAAGATGTAACTCTGTGAGATGAATTAACAGAACACAGAGCAGTTTCTCAGAAAGCTTCTTTCCGGTTTTGAACGTAAGATATTTCCTTTTTCACCGTAGCCCTCTATGGGCTTCCAAATATCCCTTTGCCAATTCCACAAGAACAGCCTTAGCGAAAGGCTTGTTGAAGGCAAAGATGTAACTCTGTGAGATGAATTAAATGAACACAGAGCAGTTTTTCAGAACGCTTCTTTCCAGTTTTGAAGGGAAGATATTTCCTTTTTCACCATATCCTTCTATGGGCTTCCAAATATCCCTTTGCCAATTCCACAAGAACAGCCTTAGCGAAAGGCTTCTTGAACGGAAAGATGTAACACTGTGAGATGAACTAACAGAACACAGCGCAGTTTCTCAGAAAGCTTGTTTCCAGTTTTGAACGGAAGATATTTCTTTTTCACCATAGCCCTCTAGGGGCTTCCAAATATCCCTTTGCAAATGCCACAAGAACAGCCTTAGCGAGAGGATTCCTGAAGGGAAAGATGTAACTCTGTGAGATGAATTAACAGAACACAGAGCAGTTTCTCAGAACGCTTCTTTCCAGTTTTGAACGGAATATATTTCCTTTTTCACCATAGCCCTCTATGGGCTTCCAAATATCCCTTTGCCAATTCCACAAGAACAGCCTTAGCGAAAGGCTTCTTGAAGGGAAAGATGTAACTCTGTGAGATGAATTAACAGAACACAGAGCAGTTTCTCAGAGAGCTTCTTTCCAGTTTTGAACAGAAGATATTTCCTTTTCCACTATAGCCCTCTATGGGCTTCCAAATATCCCTTTGCCAATTCCAGAAGAACAGCCTTATCGAAAGGATTCTTGAAGGGAAAGTTGTAACTCTGTGAGATGAATTAAGAGAACACAGAGCAGTTTCTCAGAAAGCTTCTTTCCAGTTTTGAACGGAAGATATTTCCTTTTTCACCATAGCCCTCTATGGGCTTCCAAATATCCCTTTGCCAATTCCACAAGAACAGCCTTAGCGAAAGGCTTCTTGAAGGGAAAGATGTAACTCTGTGAGATGAATTAACAGAACACAGAGCAGTTTCTCAGAAAGCTTCTTTCCAGTTTTGAACGGAAGATATTTCCTTTTTCACCATAGCCCTCT
Organism: Chlorocebus sabaeus; assembly: GCF_047675955.1. Lineage (NCBI taxonomy): Eukaryota > Metazoa > Chordata > Mammalia > Primates > Cercopithecidae > Chlorocebus > Chlorocebus sabaeus. The sequence continues at coordinate 25,182 of NW_027327102.1, read as the reverse complement.
ATGGGCTTCCAAATATCCCTTTGCCAATTCCACAAGAACAGCCTTAGCGAAAGGCTTCTTGAAGGGAAAGATGTAACTCTGTGAGATGAATTAACAGAACACAGAGCAGTTTCTCAGAAAGCTTCTTTCCAGTTTTGAACGGAAGATATTTCCTTTTTCACCATAGCCCTCTATGGGCTTCCAAATATCCCTTTGCCAATTCCACAAGAACAGCCTTAGCGAAAGGCTTCTTGAAGGGAAAGATGTAACTCTGTGAGATGAATTAACAGAACACAGAGCAGTTTCTCAGAAAGCTTCTTTCCAGTTTTGAACGGAAGATATTTCCTTTTTCACCATAGCCCTCTATGGGCTTCCAAATATCCCTTTGCCAATTCCACAAGAACAGCCTTAGCGAAAGGCTTCTTGAAGGGAAAGATGTAACTCTGTGAGATGAATTAACAGAACACAGAGCAGTTTCTCAGAAGGCTTCTTTCCAGTTTTGAACGGAAGATATTTCCTTTTTCACCATAGCCCTCTATGGGCTTCCAAATATCCCTTTGCCAATTCCACAAGAATAGCCTTAGCGAAAGGCTTCTTGAAGGGAAAGATGTAACTCTGTGAGATGAATTAACAGAACACAGAGCAGTTTCTCAGAAAGCTTCTTTCCAGTTTTGAACGGAAGATATTTCCTTTTTCACCATAGCCCTCTATGGGCTTCCAAATATCCCTTTGCCAATTCCACAAGAACAGCCGTAGCGAAAGTCTTCTTGAAGGGAAAGATGTAACTCTGTGAGATGAATTAACAGAACACAGAGCAGTTTCTCAGAAAGCTTCTTTCCAGTTTTGAACGGAAGATATTTCCTTTTTCACCATAGCCCTCTATGGGCTTCCAAATATCCCTTTGCCAATTCCACAAGAACAGCCTTAGCGAAAGGCTTCTTGAAGGGAAAGATGTAACTCTGTGAGATGAATTAACAGAACACAGAGCAGTTTCTCAGAAAGCTTCTTTCCAGTTTTGAACGGAAGATATTTCCTTTTTCACCATAGCCCTCTATGGGCTTCCAAATATCCCTTTGCCAATTCCACAAGAACAGCCTTAGCGAAAGGCTTCTTGAAGGGAAAGATGTAACTCTGTGAGATGAATTAACAGAACACAGAGCAGTTTCTCAGAAAGCTTCTTTCCAGTTTTGAACGGAAGATATTTCCTTTTTCACCATAGCCCTCTATGGGCTTCCAAATATCCCTTTGCCAATTCCACAAGAACAGCCTTAGCGAAAGGCTTCTTGAAGGGAAAGATGTAACTCTGTGAGATGAATTAACAGAACACAGAGCAGTTTCTCAGAAAGCTTCTTTCCAGTTTTGAACAGAAGATATTTCCTTTTTCACCATAGCCCTCTATGGGCTTCCAAATATCCCTTTGCCAATTCCACAAGAACAGCCTTAGCGAAAGGCGTCTTGAAGGGAAAGATGTAACTCTGTGAGATGAATTAACAGAACACAGAGCAGTTTCTCAGAAAGCTTCTTTCCAGTTTTGAACGGAAGATATTTCCTTTTTCACCATAGCCCTCTATGGGCTTCCAAATATCCCTTTGCCAATTCCACAAGAACAGCCTTAGCGAAAGGCTTCTTGAAGGGAAAGATGTAACTCTGTGAGATGAATTAACAGAACACAGAGCAGTTTCTCAGAAGGCTTCTTTCCAGTTTTGAACGGAAGATATTTCCTTTTTCACCATAGCCTTCTATGGGCTTCCAAATATCCCTTTGCCAATTCCACAAGAACAGCCTTAGCGAAAGGCTTCTTGAAGGGAAAGATGTAACTCTGTGAGATGAATTAACAGAACACAGAGCAGTTTCTCTGAAAGCTTCTTTCCAGTTTTGAACGGAAGATATTTCCTTTTTCACCATAGCCCTCTAAGGGCTTCCAAATATCCCTTTGCCAATTCCACAAGAACAGCCTTAGCGAAAGGCTTCTTGAAGGGAAAGATGTAACTCTTTGAGATGAATTAACAGAACACAGAGCAGTTTCTCAGAAAGCTTCTTTCCAGTTTTGAACGGAAGATATTTCCTTTTTCACCATAGCCCTCTATGGGCTTCCAAATATCCCTTTGCCAATTCCACAAGAACAGCCGTAGCGAAAGTCTTCTTGAAGGGAAAGATGTAACTCTGTGAGATGAATTAACAGAACACAGAGCAGTTTCTCAGAAAGCTTCTTTCCAGTTTTGAACGGAAGATATTTCCTTTTTCACCATAGCCCTCTATGGGCTTCCAAATATCCCTTTGCCAATTCCACAAGAACAGCCTTAGCGAAAGGCTTCTTGAAGGGAAAGATGTAACTCTGTGAGATGAATTAACAGAACACAGAGCAGTTTCTCAGAAAGCTTCTTTCCAGTTTTGAACGGAAGATATTTCCTTTTTCACCATAGCCCTCTATGGGCTTCCAAATATCCCTTTGCCAATTCCACAAGAACAGCCTTAGCGAAAGGCTTCTTGAAGGGAAAGATGTAACTCTGTGAGATGAATTAACAGAACACAGAGCAGTTTCTCAGAAAGCTTCTTTCCAGTTTTGAACGGAAGATATTTCCTTTTTCACCATAGCCCTCTATGGGCTTCCAAATATCCCTTTGCCAATTCCACAAGAACAGCCTTAGCGAAAGGCTTCTTGAAGGGAAAGATGTAACTCTGTGAGATGAATTAACAGAACACAGAGCAGTTTCTCAGAAGGCTTCTTTCCAGTTTTGAACGGAAGATATTTCCTTTTTCACCATAGCCCTCTATGGGCTTCCAAATATCCCTTTGCCAATTCCACAAGAACAGCCTTAGCGAAAGGCTTCTTGAAGGGAAAGATGTAACTCTGTGAGATGAATTAACAGAACACAGAGCAGTTTCTCTGAAAGCTTCTTTCCAGTTTTGAACGGAAGATATTTCCTTTTTCACCATAGCCCTCTATGGGCTTCCAAATATCCCTTTGCCAATTCCACAAGAACAGCCTTAGCGAAAGGCTTCTTGAAGGGAAAGATGTAACTCTGTGAGATGAATTAACAGAACACAGAGCAGTTTCTCAGAAAGCTTCTTTCCAGTTTTGAACGGAAGATATTTCCTTTTTCACCATAGCCCTCTATGGGCTTCCAAATATCCCTTTGCCAATTCCACAAGAACAGCCTTAGCGAAAGGCTTCTTGAAGGGAAAGATGTAACTCTGTGAGATGAATTAACAGAACACAGAGCAGTTTCTCAGAAAGCTTCTTTCCAGTTTTGAACGGAAGATATTTCCTTTTTCACCATAGCCCTCTATGGGCTTCCAAATATCCCTTTGCCAATTCCACAAGAACAGCCTTAGCGAAAGGCTTCTTGAAGGGAAAGATGTAACTCTGTGAGATGCATGAACAGAACACAGAGCAGTTTCTCAGAAAGCTTCTTTCCAGTTTTGAACGGAAGATATTTCCTTTTTCACCATAGCCCTCTATGGGCTTCCAAATATCCCTTTGCCAATTCCACAAGAACAGCCTTAGCGAAAGGCTTCTTGAAGGAAAAGATGTAACTCTGTGAGATGAATTAACAGAACACAGAGCAGTTTCTCAGAAAGCTTCTTTCCAGTTTTGAACGGAAGATATTTCCTTTTTCACCATAGCCCTCTATGGGCTTCCAAATATCCCTTTGCCAATTCCACAAGAACAGCCTTAGCGAAAGGCTTCTTGAAGGGAAAGATGTAACTCTGTGAGATGAATTAACAGAACACAGAGCAGTTTCTCAGAAAGCTTCTTTCCAGTTTTGAACGGAAGATATTTCCTTTTTCACCATAGCCCTCTATGGGCTTCCAAATATCCCTTTGCCAATTCCACAAGAACAGCCTTAGCGAAAGGCTTCTTGAAGGGAAAGATGTAACTCTGTGAGATGAATTAACAGAACACAGAGCAGTTTCTCAGAAAGCTTCTTTCCAGTTTTGAACGGAAGATATTTCCTTTTTCACCATAGCCCTCTATGGGCTTCCAAATATCCCTTTGCCAATTCCACAAGAACAGCCGTAGCGAAAGTCTTCTTGAAGGGAAAGATGTAACTCTGTGAGATGAATTAACAGAACACAGAGCAGTTTCTCAGAAAGCTTCTTTCCAGTTTTGAACGGAAGATATTTCCTTTTTCACCATAGCCCTCTATGGGCTTCCAAATATCCCTTTGCCAATTCCACAAGAACAGCCTTAGCGAAAGGCTTCTTGAAGGGAAAGATGTAACTCTGTGAGATGAATTAACAGAACACAGAGCAGTTTCTCAGAAAGCTTCTTTCCAGTTTTGAACGGAAGATATTTCCTTTTTCACCATAGCCCTCTATGGGCTTCCAAATATCCCTTTGCCAATTCCACAAGAAAAGCCTTAGCGAAAGGCTTCTTGAAGGGAAAGATGTAACTCTGTGAGATGAATTAACAGAACACAGAGCAGTTTCTCAGAAAGCTTCTTTCCAGTTTTGAACGGAAGATATTTCCTTTTTCACCATAGCCCTCTATGGGCTTCCAAATATCCCTTTGCCAATTCCACAAGAACAGCCTTAGCGAAAGGCTTCTTGAAGGGAAAGATGTAACTCTGTGAGATGAATGAACAGAACACAGAGCAGTTTCTCAGAAAGCTTCTTTCCAGTTTTGAACGGAAGATATTTCCTTTTTCACCATAGCCCTCTATGGGCTTCCAAATATCCCTTTGCCAATTCCACAAGAACAGCCTTAGCGAAAGGCTTCTTGAAGGGAAAGATGTAACTCTGTGAGATGCATGAACAGAACACAGAGCAGTTTCTCAGAAAGCTTCTTTCTAGTTTTGAACGGAAGATATTTCCTTTTTCACCATAGCCCTCTATGGGCTTCCAAATATCCCTTTGCCAATTCCACAAGAACAGCCTTAGCGAAAGGCTTCTTGAAGGGAAAGATGTAACTCTGTGAGATGAATGAACAGAACACAGAGCAGTTTCTCAGAAAGCTTCTTTCCAGTTTTGAACGGAAGATATTTCCTTTTTCACCATAGCCCTCTATGGGCTTCCAAATATCCCTTTGCCAATTCCACAAGAACAGCCTTAGCGAAAGGCTTCTTGAAGGGAAAGATGTAACTCTGTGAGATGAATTAACAGAACACAGAGCAGTTTCTCAGAAAGCTTCTTTCCAGTTTTGAACGGAAGATATTTCCTTTTTCACCATAGCCCTCTATGGGCTTCCAAATATCCCTTTGCCAATTCCACAAGAACAGCCTTAGCGAAAGGCTTCTTGAAGGGAAAGATGTAACTCTGTGAGATGAATTAACAGAACACAGAGCAGTTTCTCAGAAGGCTTCTTTCCAGTTTTGAACGGAAGATATTTCCTTTTTCACCATAGCCCTCTATGGGCTTCCAAATATCCCTTTGCCAATTCCACAAGAACAGCCTTAGCGAAAGGCTTCTTGAAGGGAAAGATGTAACTCTGTGAGATGAATTAACAGAACACAGAGCAGTTTCTCTGAAAGATTCTTTCCAGTTTTGAACGGAAGATATTTCCTTTTTCACCATAGCCCTCTATGGGCTTCCAAATATCCCTTTGCCAATTCCACAAGAACAGCCTTAGCGAAAGGCTTCTTGAAGGGAAAGATGTAACTCTGTGAGATGAATTAACAGAACACAGAGCAGTTTCTCAGAAGGCTTCTTTCCAGTTTTGAACGGAAGATATTTCCTTTTTCACCATAGCCCTCTATGGGCTTCCAAATATCCCTTTGCCAATTCCACAAGAACAGCCTTAGCGAAAGGCTTCTTGAAGGGAAAGATGTAACTCTGTGAGATGCATGAACAGAACACAGAGCAGTTTCTCAGAAAGCTTCTTTCCAGTTTTGAACGGAAGATATTTCCTTTTTCACCATAGCCCTCTATGGGCTTCCAAATATCCCTTTGCCAATTCCACAAGAACAGCCTTAGCGAAAGGCTTCTTGAAGGGAAAGATGTAACTCTGTGAGATGAATTAACAGAACACAGAGCAGTTTCTCAGAAAGCTTCTTTCCAGTTTTGAACGGAAGATATTTCCTTTTTCACCATAGCCCTCTATGGGCTTCCAAATATCCCTTTGCCAATTCCACAAGAACAGCCTTAGCGAAAGGCTTCTTGAAGGGAAAGATGTAACTCTGTGAGATGAATTAACAGAACACAGAGCAGTTTCTCAGAAAAGCTTCTTTCCAGTTTTGAACGGAAGATATTTCCTTTTTCACCATAGCCCTCTATGGGCTTCCAAATATCCCTTTGCCAATTCCACAAGAACAGCCGTAGCGAAAGGCTTCTTGAAGGGAAAGATGTAACTCTGTGAGATGAATTAACAGAACACAGAGCAGTTTCTCTGAAAGCTTCTTTCCAGTTTTGAACGGAAGATATTTCCTTTTTCACCATAGCCCTCTATGGGCTTCCAAATATCCCTTTGCCAATTCCACAAGAACAGCCTTAGCGAAAGGCTTCTTGAAGGGAAAGATGTAACTCTGTGAGATGAATTAACAGAACACAGAGCAGTTTCTCAGAAAGCTTCTTTCCAGTTTTGAACGGAAGATATTTCCTTTTTCACCATAGCCCTCTAAGGGCTTCCAAATATCCCTTTGCCAATTCCACAAGAACAGCCGTAGCGAAAGTCTTCTTGAAGGGAAAGATGTAACTCTGTGAGATGAATTAACAGAACACAGAGCAGTTTCTCAGAAAGCTTCTTTCCAGTTTTGAACGGAAGATATTTCCTTTTTCACCATAGCCCTCTATGGGCTTCCAAATATCCCTTTGCCAATTCCACAAGAACAGCCGTAGCGAAAGTCTTCTTGAAGGGAAAGATGTAACTCTGTGAGATGAATTAACAGAACACAGAGCAGTTTCTCAGAAAGCTTCTTTCCAGTTTTGAACGGAAGATATTTCCTTTTTCACCATAGCCCTCTATGGGCTTCCAAATATCCCTTTGCCAATTCCACAAGAACAGCCTTAGCGAAAGGCTTCTTGAAGGGAAAGATGTAACTCTGTGAGATGCATGAACAGAACACAGAGCAGTTTCTCAGAAAGCTTCTTTCCAGTTTTGAACGGAAGATATTTCCTTTTTCACCATAGCCCTCTATGGGCTTCCAAATACACCTTTGCCAATTCCACAAGAACAGCCTTAGCGAAAGGCTTCTTGAAGGGAAAGATGTAACTCTGTGAGATGAATTAACAGAACACAGAGCAGTTTCTCAGAAAGCTTCTTTCCAGTTTTGAACGGAAGATATTTCCTTTTTCACCATAGCCCTCTATGGGCTTCCAAATATCCCTTTGCCAATTCCACAAGAACAGCCTTAGCGAAAGGCTTCTTGAAGGGAAAGATGTAACTCTGTGAGATGAATTAACAGAACACGGAGCAGTTTCTCAGAAGGCTTCTTTCCAGTTTTGAACGGAAGATATTTCCTTTTTCACCATAGCCCTCTATGGGCTTCCAAATATCCCTTTGCCAATTCCACAAGAACAGCCTTAGCGAAAGGCTTCTTGAAGGGAAAGATGTAACTCTGTGAGATGAATTAACAGAACACAGAGCAGTTTCTCAGAAAGCTTCTTTCCAGTTTTGAACGGAAGATATTTCCTTTTTCACCATAGCCCTCTATGGGCTTCCAAATATCCCTTTGCCAATTCCACAAGAACAGCCTTAGCGAAAGGCTTCTTGAAGGGAAAGATGTAACTCTGTGAGATGAATTAACAGAACACAGAGCAGTTTCTCAGAAAGCTTCTTTCCAGTTTTGAACGGAAGATATTTCCTTTTTCACCATAGCCCTCTATGGGCTTCCAAATATCCCTTTGCCAATTCCACAAGAACAGCCTTAGCGAAAGGCTTCTTGAAGGGAAAGATGTAACTCTGTGAGATGAATTAACAGAACACAGAGCAGTTTCTCTGAAAGCTTCTTTCCAGTTTTGAACGGAAGATATTTCCTTTTTCACCATAGCCCTCTATGGGCTTCCAAATATCCCTTTGCCAATTCCACAAGAACAGCCTTAGCGAAAGGCTTCCTGAAGGGAAAGATGTAACTCTGTGAGATGAATTAACAGAACACAGAGCAGTTTCTCAGAAAGCTTCTTTCCAGTTTTGAACGGAAGATATTTCCTTTTTCACCATAGCCCTCTATGGGCTTCCAAATATCCCTTTGCCAATTCCACAAGAACAGCCTTAGCGAAAGGCTTCTTGAAGGGAAAGATGTAACTCTGTGAGATGAATTAACAGAACACAGAGCAGTTTCTCAGAAAGCTTCTTTCCAGTTTTGAACGGAAGATATTTCCTTTTTCACCATAGCCCTCTATGGGCTTCCAAATATCCCTTTGCCAATTCCACAAGAACAGCCTTAGCGAAAGGCTTCTTGAAGGGAAAGATGTAACTCTGTGAGATGCATGAACAGAACACAGAGCAGTTTCTCAGAAAGCTTCTTTCCAGTTTTGAACGGAAGATATTTCCTTTTTCACCATAGCCCTCTATGGGCTTCCAAATATCCCTTTGCCAATTCCACAAGAACAGCCTTAGCGAAAGGCTTCTTGAAGGGAAAGATGTAACTCTGTGAGATGAATTAACAGAACACAGAGCAGTTTCTCAGAAAGCTTCTTTCCAGTTTTGAACGGAAGATATTTCCTTTTTCACCATAGCCCTCTATGGGCTTCCAAATATCCCTTTGCCAATTCCACAAGAACAGCCTTAGCGAAAGGCTTCTTGAAGGGAAAGATGTAACTCTGTGAGATGAATTAACAGAACACAGAGCAGTTTCTCAGAAAGCTTCTTTCCAGTTTTGAACGGAAGATATTTCCTTTTTCACCATAGCCCTCTATGGGCTTCCAAATATCCCTTTGCCAATTCCACAAGAACAGCCTTAGCGAAAGGCTTCTTGAAGGGAAAGATGTAACTCTGTGAGATGAATTAACAGAACACAGAGCAGTTTCTCAGAAGGCTTCTTTCCAGTTTTGAACGGAAGATATTTCCTTTTTCACCATAGCCCTCTATGGGCTTCCAAATATCCCTTTGCCAATTCCACAAGAACAGCCTTAGCGAAAGGCTTCTTGAAGGGAAAGATGTAACTCTGTGAGATGAATTAACAGAACACAGAGCAGTTTCTCTGAAAGCTTTTTTCCAGTTTTGAACGGAAGATATTTCCTTTTTCACCATAGCCCTCTATGGGCTTCCAAATATCCCTTTGCCAATTCCACAGGAACAGCCTTAGCGAAAGGCTTCTTGAAGGGAAAGATGTAACTCTGTGAGATGAATTAACAGAACACAGAGCAGTTTCTCAGAAAGCTTCTTTCCAGTTTTGAACGGAAGATATTTCCTTTTTCACCATAGCCCTCTATGGGCTTCCAAATATCCCTTTGCCAATTCCACAAGAACAGCCGTAGCGAAAGTCTTCTTGAAGGGAAAGATGTAACTCTGTGAGATGAATTAACAGAACACAGAGCAGTTTCTCAGAAAGCTTCTTTCCAGTTTTGAACGGAAGATATTTCCTTTTTCACCATAGCCCTCTATGGGCTTCCAAATATCCCTTTGCCAATTCCACAAGAACAGCCTTAGCGAAAGCCTTCTTGAAGGGAAAGATGTAACTCTGTGAGATGAATTAACAGAACACAGAGCAGTTTCTCAGAAAGCTTCTTTCCAGTTTTGAACGGAAGATATTTCCTTTTTCACCATAGCCCTCTATGGGCTTCCAAATATCCCTTTGCCAATTCCACAAGAACAGCCTTAGCGAAAGGCTTCTTGAAGGGAAAGATGTAACTCTGTGAGATGAATTAACAGAACACAGAGCAGTTTCTCAGAAAGCTTCTTTCCAGTTTTGAACGGAAGATATTTCCTTTTTCACCATAGCCCTCTATGGGCTTCCAAATATCCCTTTGCCAATTCCACAAGAACAGCCTTAGCGAAAGGCTTCTTGAAGGGAAAGATGTAACTCTGTGAGATGAATTAACAGAACACAGAGCAGTTTCTCAGAAAGCTTCTTTCCAGTTTTGAACGGAAGATATTTCCTTTTTCACCATAGCCCTCTATGGGCTTCCAAATATCCCTTTGCCAATTCCACAAGAACAGCCTTAGCGAAAGGCTTCTTGAAGGGAAAGATGTAACTCTGTGAGATGAATGAACAGAACACAGAGCAGTTTCTCAGAAAGCTTCTTTCCAGTTTTGAACGGAAGATATTTCCTTTTTCACCATAGCCCTCTATGGGCTTCCAAATATCCCTTTGCCAATTCCACAAGAACAGCCTTAGCGAAAGGCTTCTTGAAGGGAAAGATGTAACTCTGTGAGATGCATGAACAGAACACAGAGCAGTTTCTCAGAAAGCTTCTTTCCAGTTTTGAACGGAAGATATTTCCTTTTTCACCATAGCCCTCTATGGGCTTCCAAATATCCCTTTGCCAATTCCACAAGAACAGCCTTAGCGAAAGGCTTCTTGAAGGGAAAGATGTAACTCTGTGAGATGAATGAACAGAACACAGAGCAGTTTCTCAGAAAGCTTCTTTCCAGTTTTGAACGGAAGATATTTCCTTTTTCACCATAGCCCTCTATGGGCTTCCAAATATCCCTTTGCCAATTCCACAAGAACAGCCTTAGCGAAAGGCTTCTTGAAGGGAAAGATGTAACTCTGTGAGATGCATGAACAGAACACAGAGCAGTTTCTCAGAAAGCTACTTTCCAGTTTTGAACGGAAGATATTTCCTTTTTCACCATAGCCCTCTATGGGCTTCCAAATATCCCTTTGCCAATTCCACAAGAACAGCCTTAGCGAAAGGCTTCTTGAAGGGAAAGATGTAACTCTGTGAGATGAATTAACAGAACACCGAGCAGTTTCTCAGAAAGCTTCTTTCCAGTTTTGAACGGAAGATATTTCCTTTTTCACCATAGCCCTCTATGGGCTTCCAAATATCCCTTTGCCAATTCCACAAGAACAGCCTTAGCGAAAGGCTTCTTGAAGGGAAAGATGTAACTCTGTGAGATGAATTAACAGAACACAGAGCAGTTTCTCTGAAAGCTTCTTTCCAGTTTTGAACGGAAGATATTTCCTTTTTCACCATAGCCCTCTATGGGCTTCCAAATATCCCTTTGCCAATTCCACAAGAACAGCCTTAGCGAAAGGCTTCTTGAAGGGAAAGATGTAACTCTGTGAGATGAATTAACAGAACACAGAGCAGTTTCTCAGAAAGCTTCTTTCCAGTTTTGAACGGAAGATATTTCCTTTTTCACCATAGCCCTCTATGGGCTTCCAAATATCCCTTTGCCAATTCCACAAGAACAGCCTTAGCGAAAGGCTTCTTGAAGGGAAAGATGTAACTCTGTGAGATGAATTAACAGAACACAGAGCAGTTTCTCAGAAAGCTTCTTTCCAGTTTTGAACGGAAGATATTTCCTTTTTCACCATAGCCCTCTATGGGCTTCCAAATATCCCTTTGCCAATTCCACAAGAACAGCCTTAGCGAAAGGCTTCTTGAAGGGAAAGATGTAACTCTGTGAGATGAATTAACAGAACACAGAGCAGTTTCTCAGAAGGCTTCTTTCCAGTTTTGAACGGAAGATATTTCCTTTTTCACCATAGCCCTCTATGGGCTTCCAAATATCCCTTTGCCAATTCCACAAGAACAGCCTTAGCGAAAGGCTTCTTGAAGGGAAAGATGTAACTCTGTGAGATGAATTAACAGAACACAGAGCAGTTTCTCTGAAAGCTTCTTTCCAGTTTTGAACGGAAGATATTTCCTTTTTCACCATAGCCCTCTATGGGCTTCCAAATATCCCTTTGCCAATTCCACAAGAACAGCCTTAGCGAAAGGCTTCTTGAAGGGAAAGATGTAACTCTGTGAGATGAATTAACAGAACACAGAGCAGTTTCTCAGAAAGCTTCTTTCCAGTTTTGAACGGAAGATATTTCCTTTTTCACCATAGCCCTCTATGGGCTTCCAAATATCCCTTTGCCAATTCCACAAGAACAGCCGTAGCGAAAGTCTTCTTGAAGGGAAAGATGTAACTCTGTGAGATGAATTAACAGAACACAGAGCAGTTTCTCAGAAAGCTTCTTTCCAGTTTTGAACGGAAGATATTTCCTTTTTCACCATAGCCCTCTATGGGCTTCCAAATATCCCTTTGCCAATTCCACAAGAACAGCCTTAGCGAAAGGCTTCTTGAAGGGAAAGATGTAACTCTGTGAGATGAATTAACAGAACACAGAGCAGTTTCTCAGAAAGCTTCTTTCCAGTTTTGAACGGAAGATATTTCCTTTTTCACCATAGCCCTCTATGGGCTTCCAAATATCCCTTTGCCAATTCCACAAGAACAGCCTTAGCGAAAGGCTTCTTGAAGGGAAAGATGTAACTCTGTGAGATGAATTAACAGAACACAGAGCAGTTTCTCAGAAAGCTTCTTTCCAGTTTTGAACGGAAGATATTTCCTTTTTCACCATAGCCCTCTATGGGCTTCCAAATATCCCTTTGCCAATTCCACAAGAACAGCCTTAGCGAAAGGCTTCTTGAAGGGAAAGATGTAACTCTGTGAGATGAATTAACAGAACACAGAGCAGTTTCTCAGAAAGCTTCTTTCCAGTTTTGAACGGAAGATATTTCCTTTTTCACCATAGCCCTCTATGGGCTTCCAAATATCCCTTTGCCAATTCCACAAGAACAGCCTTAGCGAAAGGCTTCTTGAAGGGAAAGATGTAACTCTGTGAGATGAATTAACAGAACACAGAGCAGTTTCTCAGAAAGCTTCTTTCCAGTTTTGAACGGAAGATATTTCCTTTTTCACCATAGCCCTCTATGGGCTTCCAAATATCCCTTTGCCAATTCCACAAGAACAGCCTTAGCGAAAGGCTTCTTGAAGGGAAAGATGTAACTCTGTGAGATGAATTAACAGAACACAGAGCAGTTTCTCAGAAAGCTTCTTTCCAGTTTTGAACGGAAGATATTTCCTTTTTCACCATAGCCCTCTATGGGCTTCCAAATATCCCTTTGCCAATTCCACAAGAACAGCCTTAGCGAAAGGCTTCTTGAAGGGAAAGATGTAACTCTGTGAGATGCATGAACAGAACACAGAGCAGTTTCTCAGAAAGCTTCTTTCCAGTTTTGAACGGAAGATATTTCCTTTTTCACCATAGCCCTCTATGGGCTTCCAAATATCCCTTTGCCAATTCCACAAGAACAGCCTTAGCGAAAGGCTTCTTGAAGGGAAAGATGTAACTCTGTGAGATGAATTAACAGAACACAGAGCAGTTTCTCAGAAAGCTTCTTTCCAGTTTTGAACGGAAGATATTTCCTTTTTCACCATAGCCCTCTATGGGCTTCCAAATATCCCTTTGCCAATTCCACAAGAACAGCCTTAGCGAAAGGCTTCTTGAAGGGAAAGATGTAACTCTGTGAGATGAATTAACAGAACACAGAGCAGTTTCTCTGAAAGCTTCTTTCCAGTTTTGAACGGAAGATATTTCCTTTTTCACCATAGCCCTCTATGGGCTTCCAAATATCCCTTTGCCAATTCCACAAGAACAGCCTTAGAGAAAGGCTTCTTGAAGGGAAAGATGTAACTCTGTGAGATGAATTAACAGAACACAGAGCAGTTTCTCTGAAAGCTTCTTTCCAGTTTTGAACGGAAGATATTTCCTTTTTCACCATAGCCCTCTATGGGCTTCCAAATATCCCTTTGCCAATTCCACAAGAACAGCCTTAGCGAAAAGCTTCTTGAAGGGAAAGATGTAACTCTGTGAGATGAATTAACAGAACACAGAGCAGTTTCTCAGAAAGCTTCTTTCCAGTTTTGAACGGAAGATATTTCCTTTTTCACCATAGCCCTCTATGGGCTTCCAAATATCCCTTTGCCAATTCCACAAGAACAGCCTTAGCGAAAGGCTTCTTGAAGGGAAAGATGTAACTCTGTGAGATGAATTAACAGAACACAGAGCAGTTTCTCAGAAAGCTTCTTTCCAGTTTTGAACGGAAGATATTTCCTTTTTCACCATAGCCCTCTATGGGCTTCCAAATATCCCTTTGCCAATTCCACAAGAACAGCCTTAGCGAAAGGCTTCTTGAAGGGAAAGATGTAACTCTGTGAGATGAATTAACAGAACACAGAGCAGTTTCTCAGAAAGCTTCTTTCCAGTTTTGAACGGAAGATATTTCCTTTTTCACCATAGCCCTCTATGGGCTTCCAAATATCCCTTTGCCAATTCCACAAGAACAGCCTTAGCGAAAGGCTTCTTGAAGGGAAAGATGTAACTCTGTGAGATGAATTAACAGAACACAGAGCAGTTTCTCAGAAAGCTTCTTTCCAGTTTTGAACGGAAGATATTTCCTTTTTCACCATAGCCCTCTATGGGCTTCCAAATATCCCTTTGCCAATTCCACAAGAACAGCCTTAGCGAAAGGCTTCTTGAAGGGAAAGATGTAACTCTGTGAGATGAATTAACAGAACACAGAGCAGTTTCTCAGAAGGCTTCTTTCCAGTTTTGAACGGAAGATATTTCCTTTTTCACCATAGCCCTCTATGGGCTTCCAAATATCCCTTTGCCAATTCCACAAGAACAGCCTTAGCGAAAGGCTTCTTGAAGGGAAAGATGTAACTCTGTGAGATGAATTAACAGAACACAGAGCAGTTTCTCAGAAAGCTTCTTTCCAGTTTTGAACGGAAGATATTTCCTTTTTCACCATAGCCCTCTATGGGCTTCCAAATATCCCTTTGCCAATTCCACAAGAACAGCCGTAGCGAAAGTCTTCTTGAAGGGAAAGATGTAACTCTGTGAGATGAATTAACAGAACACAGAGCAGTTTCTCAGAAAGCTTCTTTCCAGTTTTGAACGGAAGATATTTCCTTTTTCACCATAGCCCTCTATGGGCTTCCAAATATCCCTTTGCCAATTCCACAAGAACAGCCTTAGCGAAAGGCTTCTTGAAGGGAAAGATGTAACTCTGTGAGATGAATTAACAGAACACAGAGCAGTTTCTCAGAAAGCTTCTTTCCAGTTTTGAACGGAAGATATTTCCTTTTTCACCATAGCCCTCTATGGGCTTCCAAATATCCCTTTGCCAATTCCACAAGAACAGCCTTAGCGAAAGGCTTCTTGAAGGGAAAGATGTAACTCTGTGAGATGCATGAACAGAACACAGAGCAGTTTCTCAGAAAGCTTCTTTCCAGTTTTGAACGGAAGATATTTCCTTTTTCACCATAGCCCTCTATGGGCTTCCAAATATCCCTTTGCCAATTCCACAAGAACAGCCTTAGCGAAAGGCTTCTTGAAGGGAAAGATGTAACTCTGTGAGATGAATGAACAGAACACAGAGCAGTTTCTCAGAAAGCTTCTTTCCAGTTTTGAACGGAAGATATTTCCTTTTTCACCATAGCCCTCTATGGGCTTCCAAATATCCCTTTGCCAATTCCACAAGAACAGCCTTAGCGAAAGGCTTCTTGAAGGGAAAGATGTAACTCTGTGAGATGAATTAACAGAACACAGAGCAGTTTCTCAGAAAGCTTCTTTCCAGTTTTGAACGGAAGATATTTCCTTTTTCACCATAGCCCTCTATGGGCTTCCAAATATCCCTTTGCCAATTCCACAAGAACAGCCTTAGCGAAAGGCTTCTTGAAGGGAAAGATGTAACTCTGTGAGATGAATTAACAGAACACAGAGCAGTTTCTCAGAAAGCTTCTTTCCAGTTTTGAACGGAAGATATTTCCTTTTTCACCATAGCCCTCTATGGGCTTCCAAATATCCCTTTGCCAATTCCACAAGAACAGCCTTAGCGAAAGGCTTCTTGAAGGGAAAGATGTAACTCTGTGAGATGCATGAACAGAACACAGAGCAGTTTCTCAGAAAGCTTCTTTCCAGTTTTGAACGGAAGATATTTCCTTTTTCACCATAGCCCTCTATGGGCTTCCAAATATCCCTTTGCCAATTCCACAAGAACAGCCTTAGCGAAAGGCTTCTTGAAGGGAAAGATGTAACTCTGTGAGATGAATTAACAGAACACAGAGCAGTTTCTCAGAAAGCTTCTTTCCAGTTTTGAACGGAAGATATTTCCTTTTTCACCATAGCCCTCTATGGGCTTCCAAATATCCCTTTGCCAATTCCACAAGAACAGCCTTAGCGAAAGGCTTCTTGAAGGGAAAGATGTAACTCTGTGAGATGAATTAACAGAACACAGAGCAGTTTCTCAGAAAGCTTCTTTCCAGTTTTGAACGGAAGATATTTCCTTTTTCACCATAGCCCTCTATGGGCTTCCAAATATCCCTTTGCCAATTCCACAAGAACAGCCTTAGCGAAAGGCTTCTTGAAGGGAAAGATGTAACTCTGTGAGATGAATTAACAGAACACAGAGCAGTTTCTCAGAAGGCTTCTTTCCAGTTTTGAACGGAAGATATTTCCTTTTTCACCATAGCCCTCTATGGGCTTCCAAATATCCCTTTGCCAATTCCACAAGAACAGCCTTAGCGAAAGGCTTCTTGAAGGGAAAGATGTAACTCTGTGAGATGCATGAACAGAACACAGAGCAGTTTCTCAGAAAGCTTCTTTCCAGTTTTGAACGGAAGATATTTCCTTTTTCACCATAGCCCTCTATGGGCTTCCAAATATCCCTTTGCCAATTCCACAAGAACAGCCTTAGCGAAAGGCTTCTTGAAGGGAAAGATGTAAATCTGTGAGATGAATTAACAGAACACAGAGCAGTTTCTCAGAAAGCTTCTTTCCAGTTTTGAACGGAAGATATTTGATTTTTCACCATAGCCCTCTATGGGCTTCCAAATATCCCTTTGCCAATTCCACAAGAACAGCCGTAGCGAAAGTCTTCTTGAAGGGAAAGATGTAACTCTGTGAGATGAATTAACAGAACAAAGAGCAGTTTCTCAGAAAGCTTCTTTCCAGTTTTGAACGGAAGATATTTCCTTTTTCACCATAGCCCTCTATGGGCTTCCAAATATCCCTTTGCCAATTCCACAAGAACAGCCTTAGCGAAAGGCTTCTTGAAGGGAAAGATGTAACTCTGTGAGATGAATTAACAGAACACAGAGCAGTTTCTCAGAAAGCTTCTTTCCAGTTTTGAACGGAAGATATTTCCTTTTTCACCATAGCCCTCTATGGGCTTCCAAATATCCCTTTTCCAATTCCACAAGAACAGCCTTAGCGAAAGGCTTCTTGAAGGGAAAGATGTAACTCTGTGAGATGAATTAACAGAACACAGAGCAGTTTCTCAGAAAGCTTCTTTCCAGTTTTGAACGGAAGATATTTCCTTTTTCACCATAGCCCTCTATGGGCTTCCAAATATCCCTTTGCCAATTCCACAAGAACAGCCTTAGCGAAAGGCTTCTTGAAGGGAAAGATGTAACTCTGTGAGATGCATGAACAGAACACAGAGCAGTTTCTCAGAAAGCTTCTTTCCAGTTTTGAACGGAAGATATTTCCTTTTTCACCATAGCCCTCTATGGGCTTCCAAATATCCCTTTGCCAATTCCACAAGAACAGCCTTAGCGAAAGGCTTCTTGAAGGGAAAGATGTAACTCTGTGAGATGAATTAACAGAACACAGAGCAGTTTCTCAGAAAGCTTCTTTCCAGTTTTGAACGGAAGATATTTCCTTTTTCACCATAGCCCTCTATGGGCTTCCAAATATCCCTTTGCCAATTCCACAAGAACAGCCTTAGCGAAAGGCTTCTTGAAGGGAAAGATGTAACTCTGTGAGATGAATTAACAGAACACAGAGCAGTTTCTCTGAAAGCTTCTTTCCAGTTTTGAACGGAAGATATTTCCTTTTTCACCATAGCCCTCTATGGGCTTCCAAATATCCCTTTGCCAATTCCACAAGAACAGCCGTAGCGAAAGGCTTCTTGAAGGGAAAGATGTAACTCTGTGAGATGAATTAACAGAACACAGAGCAGTTTCTCTGAAAGCTTCTTTCCAGTTTTGAACGGAAGATATTTCCTTTTTCACCATAGCCCTCTATGGGCTTCCAAATATCCCTTTGCCAATTCCACAAGAACAGCCTTAGCGAAAGGCTTCTTGAAGGGAAAGATGTAACTCTGTGAGATGAATTAACAGAACACAGAGCAGTTTCTCAGAAAGCTTCTTTCCAGTTTTGAACGGAAGATATTTCCTTTTTCACCATAGCCCTCTATGGGCTTCCAAATATCCCTTTGCCAATTCCACAAGAACAGCCGTAGCGAAAGTCTTCTTGAAGGGAAAGATGTAACTCTGTGAGATGAATTAACAGAACACAGAGCAGTTTCTCAGAAAGCTTCTTTCCAGTTTTGAACGGAAGATATTTCCTTTTTCACCATAGCCCTCTATGGGCTTCCAAATATCCCTTTGCCAATTCCACAAGAACAGCCTTAGCGAAAGGCTTCTTGAAGGGAAAGATGTAACTCTGTGAGATGAATTAACAGAACACAGAGCAGTTTCTCAGAAAGCTTCTTTCCAGTTTTGAACGGAAGATATTTCCTTTTTCACCATAGCCCTCTATGGGCTTCCAAATATCCCTTTGCCAATTCCACAAGAACAGCCTTAGCGAAAGGCTTCTTGAAGGGAAAGATGTAACTCTGTGAGATGCATGAACAGAACACAGAGCAGTTTCTCAGAAAGCTTCTTTCCAGTTTTGAACGGAAGATATTTCCTTTTTCACCATAGCCCTCTATGGGCTTCCAAATATCCCTTTGCCAATTCCACAAGAACAGCCTTAGCGAAAGGCTTCTTGAAGGGAAAGATGTAACTCTGTGAGATGAATTAACAGAACACAGAGCAGTTTCTCAGAAAGCTTCTTTCCAGTTTTGAACGGAAGATATTTCCTTTTTCACCATAGCCCTCTATGGGCTTCCAAATATCCCTTTGCCAATTCCACAAGAACAGCCTTAGCGAAAGGCTTCTTGAAGGGAAAGATGTAACTCTGTGAGATGAATTAACAGAACACAGAGCAGTTTCTCAGAAAGCTTCTTTCCAGTTTTGAACGGAAGATATTTCCTTTTTCACCATAGCCCTCTATGGGCTTCCAAATATCCCTTTGCCAATTCCACAAGAACAGCCGTAGCGAAAGTCTTCTTGAAGGGAAAGATGTAACTCTGTGAGATGAATTAACAGAACACAGAGCAGTTTCTCAGAAAGCTTCTTTCCAGTTTTGAACGGAAGATATTTCCTTTTTCACCATAGCCCTCTATGGGCTTCCAAATATCCCTTTGCCAATTCCACAAGAACAGCCTTAGCGAAAGGCTTCTTGAAGGGAAAGATGTAACTCTGTGAGATGAATTAACAGAACACAGAGCAGTTTCTCAGAAAGCTTCTTTCCAGTTTTGAACGGAAGATATTTCCTTTTTCACCCTAGCCCTCTATGGGCTTCCAAATATCCCTTTGCCAATTCCACAAGAACAGCCTTAGCGAAAGGCTTCTTGAAGGGAAAGATGTAACTCTGTGAGATGCATGAACAGAACACAGAGCAGTTTCTCAGAAAGCTTCTTTCCAGTTTTGAACGGAAGATATTTCCTTTTTCACCATAGCCCTCTATGGGCTTCCAAATATCCCTTTGCCAATTCCACAAGAACAGCCTTAGCGAAAGGCTTCTTGAAGGGAAAGATGTAACTCTGTGAGATGAATTAACAGAACACAGAGCAGTTTCTCAGAAAGCTTCTTTCCAGTTTTGAACGGAAGATATTTCCTTTTTCACCATAGCCCTCTATGGGCTTCCAAATATCCCTTTGCCAATTCCACAAGAACAGCCTTAGCGAAAGGCTTCTTGAAGGGAAAGATGTAACTCTGTGAGATGAATTAACAGAACACAGAGCAGTTTCTCACAAAGCTTCTTTCCAGTTTTGAACGGAAGATATTTCCTTTTTCACCATAGCCCTCTATGGGCTTCCAAATATCCCTTTGCCAATTCCACAAGAACAGCCTTAGCGAAAGGCTTCTTGAAGGGAAAGATGTAACTCTGTGAGATGAATTAACAGAACACAGAGCAGTTTCTCAGAAGGCTTCTTTCCAGTTTTGAACGGAAGATATTTCCTTTTTCACCATAGCCCTCTATGGGCTTCCAAATATCCCTTTGCCAATTCCACAAGAACAGCCTTAGCGAAAGGCTTCTTGAAGGGAAAGATGTAACTCTGTGAGATGAATTAACAGAACACAGAGCAGTTTCTCTGAAAGCTTCTTTCCAGTTTTGAACGGAAGATATTTCCTTTTTCACCATAGCCCTCTATGGGCTTCCAAATATCCCTTTGCCAATTCCACAAGAACAGCCTTAGCGAAAGGCTTCTTGAAGGGAAAGATGTAACTCTGTGAGATGAATTAACAGAACACAGAGCAGTTTCTCAGAAAGCTTCTTTCCAGTTTTGAACGGAAGATATTTCCTTTTTCACCATAGCCCTCTATGGGCTTCCAAATATCCCTTTGCCAATTCCACAAGAACAGCCGTAGCGAAAGTCTTCTTGAAGGGAAAGATGTAACTCTGTGAGATGAATTAACAGAACACAGAGCAGTTTCTCAGAAAGCTTCTTTCCAGTTTTGAACGGAAGATATTTCCTTTTTCACCATAGCCCTCTATGGGCTTCCAAATATCCCTTTGCCAATTCCACAAGAACAGCCTTAGCGAAAGGCTTCTTGAAGGGAAAGATGTAACTCTGTGAGATGAATTAACAGAACACAGAGCAGTTTCTCAGAAAGCTTCTTTCCAGTTTTGAACGGAAGATATTTCCTTTTTCACCATAGCCCTCTATGGGCTTCCAAATATCCCTTTGCCAATTCCACAAGAACAGCCTTAGCGAAAGGCTTCTTGAAGGGAAAGATGTAACTCTGTGAGATGAATTAACAGAACACAGAGCAGTTTCTCAGAAAGCTTCTTTCCAGTTTTGAACGGAAGATATTTCCTTTTTCACCATAGCCCTCTATGGGCTTCCAAATATCCCTTTGCCAATTCCACAAGAACAGCCTTAGCGAAAGGCTTCTTGAAGGGAAAGATGTAACTCTGTGAGATGAATTAACAGAACACAGAGCAGTTTCTCTGAAAGCTTCTTTCCAGTTTTGAACGGAAGATATTTCCTTTTTCACCATAGCCCTCTATGGGCTTCCAAATATCCCTTTGCCAATTCCACAAGAACAGCCTTAGCGAAAGGCTTCCTGAAGGGAAAGATGTAACTCTGTGAGATGAATTAACAGAACACAGAGCAGTTTCTCAGAAAGCTTCTTTCCAGTTTTGAACGGAAGATATTTCCTTTTTCACCATAGCCCTCTATGGGCTTCCAAATATCCCTTTGCCAATTCCACAAGAACAGCCTTAGCGAAAGGCTTCTTGAAGGGAAAGATGTAACTCTGTGAGATGAATTAACAGAACACAGAGCAGTTTCTCAGAAAGCTTCTTTCCAGTTTTGAACGGAAGATATTTCCTTTTTCACCATAGCCCTCTATGGGCTTCCAAATATCCCTTTGCCAATTCCACAAGAACAGCCTTAGCGAAAGGCTTCTTGAAGGGAAAGATGTAACTCTGTGAGATGCATGAACAGAACACAGAGCAGTTTCTCAGAAAGCTTCTTTCCAGTTTTGAACGGAAGATATTTCCTTTTTCACCATAGCCCTCTATGGGCTTCCAAATATCCCTTTGCCAATTCCACAAGAACAGCCTTAGCGAAAGGCTTCTTGAAGGGAAAGATGTAACTCTGTGAGATGAATTAACAGAACACAGAGCAGTTTCTCAGAAAGCTTCTTTCCAGTTTTGAACGGAAGATATTTCCTTTTTCACCATAGCCCTCTATGGGCTTCCAAATATCCCTTTGCCAATTCCACAAGAACAGCCTTAGCGAAAGGCTTCTTGAAGGGAAAGATGTAACTCTGTGAGATGAATTAACAGAACACAGAGCAGTTTCTCAGAAAGCTTCTTTCCAGTTTTGAACGGAAGATATTTCCTTTTTCACCATAGCCCTCTATGGGCTTCCAAATATCCCTTTGCCAATTCCACAAGAACAGCCTTAGCGAAAGGCTTCTTGAAGGGAAAGATGTAACTCTGTGAGATGAATTAACAGAACACAGAGCAGTTTCTCAGAAGGCTTCTTTCCAGTTTTGAACGGAAGATATTTCCTTTTTCACCATAGCCCTCTATGGGCTTCCAAATATCCCTTTGCCAATTCCACAAGAACAGCCTTAGCGAAAGGCTTCTTGAAGGGAAAGATGTAACTCTGTGAGATGAATTAACAGAACACAGAGCAGTTTCTCTGAAAGCTTTTTTCCAGTTTTGAACGGAAGATATTTCCTTTTTCACCATAGCCCTCTATGGGCTTCCAAATATCCCTTTGCCAATTCCACAGGAACAGCCTTAGCGAAAGGCTTCTTGAAGGGAAAGATGTAACTCTGTGAGATGAATTAACAGAACACAGAGCAGTTTCTCAGAAAGCTTCTTTCCAGTTTTGAACGGAAGATATTTCCTTTTTCACCATAGCCCTCTATGGGCTTCCAAATATCCCTTTGCCAATTCCACAAGAACAGCCGTAGCGAAAGTCTTCTTGAAGGGAAAGATGTAACTCTGTGAGATGAATTAACAGAACACAGAGCAGTTTCTCAGAAAGCTTCTTTCCAGTTTTGAACGGAAGATATTTCCTTTTTCACCATAGCCCTCTATGGGCTTCCAAATATCCCTTTGCCAATTCCACAAGAACAGCCTTAGCGAAAGCCTTCTTGAAGGGAAAGATGTAACTCTGTGAGATGAATTAACAGAACACAGAGCAGTTTCTCAGAAAGCTTCTTTCCAGTTTTGAACGGAAGATATTTCCTTTTTCACCATAGCCCTCTATGGGCTTCCAAATATCCCTTTGCCAATTCCACAAGAACAGCCTTAGCGAAAGGCTTCTTGAAGGGAAAGATGTAACTCTGTGAGATGAATTAACAGAACACAGAGCAGTTTCTCAGAAAGCTTCTTTCCAGTTTTGAACGGAAGATATTTCCTTTTTCACCATAGCCCTCTATGGGCTTCCAAATATCCCTTTGCCAATTCCACAAGAACAGCCTTAGCGAAAGGCTTCTTGAAGGGAAAGATGTAACTCTGTGAGATGAATTAACAGAACACAGAGCAGTTTCTCAGAAAGCTTCTTTCCAGTTTTGAACGGAAGATATTTCCTTTTTCACCATAGCCCTCTATGGGCTTCCAAATATCCCTTTGCCAATTCCACAAGAACAGCCTTAGCGAAAGGCTTCTTGAAGGGAAAGATGTAACTCTGTGAGATGAATGAACAGAACACAGAGCAGTTTCTCAGAAAGCTTCTTTCCAGTTTTGAACGGAAGATATTTCCTTTTTCACCATAGCCCTCTATGGGCTTCCAAATATCCCTTTGCCAATTCCACAAGAACAGCCTTAGCGAAAGGCTTCTTGAAGGGAAAGATGTAACTCTGTGAGATGCATGAACAGAACACAGAGCAGTTTCTCAGAAAGCTTCTTTCCAGTTTTGAACGGAAGATATTTCCTTTTTCACCATAGCCCTCTATGGGCTTCCAAATATCCCTTTGCCAATTCCACAAGAACAGCCTTAGCGAAAGGCTTCTTGAAGGGAAAGATGTAACTCTGTGAGATGAATGAACAGAACACAGAGCAGTTTCTCAGAAAGCTTCTTTCCAGTTTTGAACGGAAGATATTTCCTTTTTCACCATAGCCCTCTATGGGCTTCCAAATATCCCTTTGCCAATTCCACAAGAACAGCCTTAGCGAAAGGCTTCTTGAAGGGAAAGATGTAACTCTGTGAGATGCATGAACAGAACACAGAGCAGTTTCTCAGAAAGCTTCTTTCCAGTTTTGAACGGAAGATATTTCCTTTTTCACCATAGCCCTCTATGGGCTTCCAAATATCCCTTTGCCAATTCCACAAGAACAGCCTTAGCGAAAGGCTTCTTGAAGGGAAAGATGTAACTCTGTGAGATGAATTAACAGAACACCGAGCAGTTTCTCAGAAAGCTTCTTTCCAGTTTTGAACGGAAGATATTTCCTTTTTCACCATAGCCCTCTATGGGCTTCCAAATATCCCTTTGCCAATTCCACAAGAACAGCCTTAGCGAAAGGCTTCTTGAAGGGAAAGATGTAACTCTGTGAGATGAATTAACAGAACACAGAGCAGTTTCTCTGAAAGCTTCTTTCCAGTTTTGAACGGAAGATATTTCCTTTTTCACCATAGCCCTCTATGGGCTTCCAAATATCCCTTTGCCAATTCCACAAGAACAGCCTTAGCGAAAGGCTTCTTGAAGGGAAAGATGTAACTCTGTGAGATGAATTAACAGAACACAGAGCAGTTTCTCAGAAAGCTTCTTTCCAGTTTTGAACGGAAGATATTTCCTTTTTCACCATAGCCCTCTATGGGCTTCCAAATATCCCTTTGCCAATTCCACAAGAACAGCCTTAGCGAAAGGCTTCTTGAAGGGAAAGATGTAACTCTGTGAGATGAATTAACAGAACACAGAGCAGTTTCTCAGAAAGCTTCTTTCCAGTTTTGAACGGAAGATATTTCCTTTTTCACCATAGCCCTCTATGGGCTTCCAAATATCCCTTTGCCAATTCCACAAGAACAGCCTTAGCGAAAGGCTTCTTGAAGGGAAAGATGTAACTCTGTGAGATGAATTAACAGAACACAGAGCAGTTTCTCAGAAGGCTTCTTTCCAGTTTTGAACGGAAGATATTTCCTTTTTCACCATAGCCCTCTATGGGCTTCCAAATATCCCTTTGCCAATTCCACAAGAACAGCCTTAGCGAAAGGCTTCTTGAAGGGAAAGATGTAACTCTGTGAGATGAATTAACAGAACACAGAGCAGTTTCTCTGAAAGCTTCTTTCCAGTTTTGAACGGAAGATATTTCCTTTTTCACCATAGCCCTCTATGGGCTTCCAAATATCCCTTTGCCAATTCCACAAGAACAGCCTTAGCGAAAGGCTTCTTGAAGGGAAAGATGTAACTCTGTGAGATGAATTAACAGAACACAGAGCAGTTTCTCAGAAAGCTTCTTTCCAGTTTTGAACGGAAGATATTTCCTTTTTCACCATAGCCCTCTATGGGCTTCCAAATATCCCTTTGCCAATTCCACAACAACAGCCGTAGCGAAAGTCTTCTTGAAGGGAAAGATGTAACTCTGTGAGATGAATTAACAGAACACAGAGCAGTTTCTCAGAAAGCTTCTTTCCAGTTTTGAACGGAAGATATTTCCTTTTTCACCATAGCCCTCTATGGGCTTCCAAATATCCCTTTGCCAATTCCACAAGAACAGCCTTAGCGAAAGGCTTCTTGAAGGGAAA